>NC_141379.1:4800000-6000000 GCF_017979445.1 Akebia trifoliata
ATGGTGTTAGAATCAATACCATGTCTCAGGTTTGAACCCTTGAAGAGGTGCCCACTAAAAAGAGCTACATGGGGGACCAAAAAAAGAAGTGTACCAGAGTGAAAGCGGCCACAAAAAGTAGTGGTTTGTTACCACTTCAAGACATAAGGGCTTCACTCTCCACACTATTATTTCCTAAGTGTGTTCCGTGTATCGGATGGTATCAATGTCAGTACCATGTCTTGGGTTTGAGCACCAAAAGAGGTGCCCACGGAAAAGGGCTACCGGGGAAAGAAGGGTACTAGAGTGAAAGCGGCCGAAAACAGTTGTGGTTTATTATCACTTTAAGACATAAGGACTAAACATTCTCCATTCCCTCATGTTTGATCCTGGAAGAGGCACCCACGGAAAAGGGCTACCTAGAACCCAAAAAAAAGAAGGGTACCTCACCAATTCAAGTCACAAAGACTTAAACTTTCTGCATCATTATTGTTTAGTTGCTTTTGTTGTATTGGTTAGGTTCTTATCACAAGTTTCATCTAATCTCATATCAAAGAAAACAAAACAGAAAAATCAAAGCTACATAAGGCAGACTTACGTTTCATCTCGAGGAGACATAACAGTAGGTTTGAGTTGAAAGACCATGCAAACGTCTACTCTAGATCCTTTAATCTCCACAGGAACACCTCTTCAAGAAAACTTGCTTCAAAAAAACAAAACACACAAACCACATTAATCTCGAAACCAGAAAAAAAAATTCAAAATTTTTCTCTATTGAAAATCTTCAGCTAAAACCGAGAAAAATATACCAGATCAAATCCAGAAAGAAATCAATTTCGAGTCTACCAAAGCACATAACCAAATCTACAAACAAAAACAAAACCAAACAAAAAAAGTAGATTAGATTACTTGACAATAAAGGAACAATCGAGAAAATGTAACCAACAGAGCTTCTAAGAAAAACACATCAAAATTTAAAATGGAATGAAGATCTCTCTGTTTCAGAAAATCCATGTTTCTTCAATAAGATTTTCAGAGACGAAAGATCATAATATATTACCAGAAGAAGAAATCCCGAATCTAAATGAAAAAAACTTTGCGAGCGAGCAAAGTCCGATAAATTAATGAGCGATATTTGTTTTCCGTTACACAAAAATATATATAGGAGACGAAGTGAATACGTATAGGCAAGTAAAAGCCACTCTGTATAGTGTATACTATAAAGAATGAGTAATTGCCGGTAATTTTGATATCTTTTTCCGGTCACCTTCTTTTTTTTAAAATATATATACTATGCTGTCAAACAGTCCAACCGGTCACCAATCGCATTCTTTTTTTCAAGTACAATCTGAATCTTCTTAGCTCTTGGTCACTTGGACTTAGGGTTAAGTCAGTGGGGGCCACTCGGCTCTTTTTAAAGACTTTTCTAGCCTCAACCGTCGATTGAGACTCTACATGAAACAGACGGCTGAGATTAGAGGATAAATGTAGATTTAGATTTCCTAGAAGAATTATAGTATTCTTGGGATTTGGTGTGGTATAATTTTCTAGGAAATCTCTATCATCTCAACCGTCTCTTTAATGGAGAACCTTTCCTTCTTTCTTTTAAATCTTGGACCGTTGGATTTCGCGATCAAATCAGTGACTTATCTTTCATCACGTGCTCATAGGCTCTCCAGTATTAGTCAAGCCAAGCCTAACAAATAAGGGTAATTTTGTAAATTGCTATGTCATCCAATACACGGGGGATGATCTGATTGGTGGATTTGGATTCTGTGGGTACTGTTAACAAAATTCGGTGTGTAAAAATATTTTCTTGGGTAACGTAGAAATACTGGAGTCTTTGAGATACTCCTTCCTGTCTTTTGAAATAGATAACATGTCTGGTGACTTTGGTCTTTTCTGATAGACTAATAAAATTACCCAAATATCCTCATCTTCAAACATTCGCCAAACCAACCTTAAACTTATTGAGTAAAATTTTATTTATCATCTTCTTCAACCTTTGATTCTGTCTAGGTCAAACTTCGACTCTCAAGGCAAGGTAGAATTTGAGATTACTTGTACATCACCAAGAGTCCATATTACCCAATCTTAAAAATAAAAATAAAAATCAATGGTTATGTGCCCTTGCCATGTCAAATTGAGTGAAAATACTCGAGTTAGAAAATCTTTAGCCAAAAGAAAAATTCTTAGTTAATGTTGGAGTACTGATTTTCTAACTCAATATGGCAACATAACTCAAAAACTCACAAAGACATAGCTTCTGCAAGAACCATAGATTTTTTCCCTCAGGATACACAACTACACATGTTTATGGGGATGTGTAGTTGTGTATCTCGAGGGAAAAAACCTACGATTCTTGCACATGCTATGTTAGTATACAATTGTGTATCCCAAGAAAAAAATCTATTGTTCTTGCACATGCCACGTCAGTGAGTTTTTAAGTTATTCTATAAGAGTTGAGTTAGAAAATCATTACACTAATTTTACTGACAAAGCTCACAGAAATATGGGATCCACCAATCACATTATCCCCGTGTATCATCCCTAATTTACAAAAGTACCATTGTCATTTATGAAACTACTATATGCTTTGACGTGACAATCATTGAGTATTATGTGAGCCAAAAAAACCACTCTTACAAAAGTTATCCTAATCAAAGCAAAACACACAGTTGCTTACTTTACAATTTCACGAATGTTGACGTGGGTTGGGCACATAACTGTAGATGTGTTTCCTCGTGATACGAGTAAAAACCATTTATAATTATGTGCACATCTCCACGTTAGAATTGTGAGAATCGCAGTAAATCCTGTTTCACTCCAACACGACTCTTACAATTTTCATATAATCTTATTGAGTCATGCTAGGGTTTAGGGAAGAATGAATTATTAGGATTTCTATGTTCAATCGACAAGAATGGTAATGGGATTAACATCTATAATTTATGATTTATCTTTTACTGATTGTTATATCCCTTTCATCCTTCATTGTCTTATTTGATTTATATCATTCATTCTCCAGATATTTTTTTCTTGAAATTTTATCCAGATCTCTTTGAACTGCTAATTATTTATATTTTACTTCAATTTTCACATAGCCAATAAAAGTTAAAAAAAAAAAAAAAAGGGTGAATTACTATTTCTTAGGTTGAAAATGAGTTATTTACGATTCTGGTCACTTTTCATTTTAATTATCAAAATGTGAACAATTACGTTTTCGTTAAAAAAAATTTTCAAAACAAAGTGACTATTTTGCAAGTTTAAAATGAAACTGTCACTTCAAACCTGTGAAATAGTCACTTTAAAAACCTCCGAATTTGTTATCGTTCACATTTTGATAATTAATATTAACAATGAGCCGGAATCGTAAATTTCTTCAATAGTTAATCACTTTTTCATAAATATCACAAAGTAATATGATTACTTAAAATATCCATTTAGTTACTTTTAATAAATTTACTATTGCTTTATTAATGAAGCTCTATGATCAGTCAAGAACATATTGTCAAGCTGTCTGAGCAATGCCACTACTTAACAAATTATGCATTGCTACTAAAAATAGTATCGTAAGTTGAGGATTAAGTTCAAAAAATCCTAGGGGAACTATGTTTTTCACTGTGTTTCACACTGTATTGATGTGATGACCATATATGTGTTTCCTTGATATACGAGTGAAAAGCATATATGGTTATGTGCACAACTCTATAAGTTCCTTTTTGTCTTTCCTTCTAAAAAATTGGTAAATGGTTTGATTTCATTAGTGGATTTGATTTTGTTTAGTACCCTAAAAATGCCAAAATAAAAAAATAAAAAACTAAAAATCCAGGATTTTGCTATTTCAGAGGTGATGGTTTGCAATTCCCCATAAATAAAGAGTCACAATATGCCCACTCGAAAATTTTCACTCGGTCAACGTGGCAAGTGCACAAAACCATAGATCTTTTTCTTCGGGATAACAAGAAAAAAGATCTGCGACTTTGTGCATTTGCCACATCAACCAAGCCCGAGTGAATTTTTGAGTTAGATTATCATTAGTCATAAATAAATTATCATAAAATCTCGTACAAAGATATGATTTTTTGCAAGAAAAAAGGCTGAAATTTTTTTTTTAATTTTTAATTATATAAGAAAACATAAGATAAAAGCTAAAATGCAACAAAGACTTGGGACACAACTTATCAATCACTCTCACAAACAAGAATCACATAAATATATTAGGAAGATTTGAAATAAATCTTATGAAAGAATAAATGGGTCATGTAACCTAATGAAAGATTTGTCACCCACCTATCACAAAAAAAAAAAAAGATTTATAACGTTTAAATCTTCAAGTCACTAACACAGCCCCTGTGGTATAGGAGCAATCTCAGCATGGGCTCCAAGAAATATTACCAATTAAATTAAATTATAACTTTATCCAACTTTCCTATAATTGCACCAACCTCGCCTCACAAGTCTTCATGAATATCTAAATCAGTTAAAGGTTGTTGGTTTCCTGTAGAAACTTTAATAAGCACATCCTCGTCCTTTCCATCGTTCTAGTTGATTTCTTTTATCATAATTTCATCCAATTGTCGTACATCCTCATCCTTTCCATCGTTCTCGTTGATTTCTTTGATCATAACTTCATCCAATTGTCGCACATCA
Source organism: Akebia trifoliata (assembly GCF_017979445.1). NCBI lineage: Eukaryota > Viridiplantae > Streptophyta > Magnoliopsida > Ranunculales > Lardizabalaceae > Akebia > Akebia trifoliata. The sequence goes on from NC_141379.1 coordinate 4,804,633, forward strand.
TCATTCTCATTGATTTCTTTGACCTCGGCCAGTGAATCTATATGAAAAAAAAAAAAACGAGAATAATCCATTAGTTTTGAAAAAAAAAAAAGTTGACAATGTCAATTAAGGACATTTCCCTTTATCCCCATAAATTAAATAATGCTAACTAAGCTATTCCCATTGTCTATATTGTTATTTTCTAATTCGCTCGTTGGATCCTTTGAAATTACTTAATCGTCGTTTAAGTTTAAAAAGCATATCAAAGACTTCTTACCGATTTTCACATCATTAGTTCAATTATTCATAAAAGACAAGGGTACTAAGTATTTCACTTTTTAAATTTTAAAATAAAATAATGAAAAACATCAACTAAAATATATATTTGTCTCATGTACATGTTCTGTTTTCATAGAGGTCAATTTAAGTGAAACTATGTCTCAAATGATACAATCTATATGAGTAAGATAATAATGAAAAATTTTAACTTAAAATGCAATGAACAGAAATATATCCTAATGTTTGACTAACCATTAGTACTTGATCTCTTTGTGTCCTGTTGCGTGAAATTGGAGCTATGGAGATCAAGTGCTTTGGAATTGTACTTAGCGTAAACTTCTTTCCAAACCTTATCACAATCTGAATGAAACCTTGAACATTCCTCTATTTTTTGCTTTAAGCGAGGTAATATGACATTCAAGGTAGAAGTGACATTCTCGCGTAATATATCAATTACATCCAGCCCATAGTCACCATACAAACGTTCAATGCACTTTAGAATTGGAGCTAAAGAAATAGAAGCAAAAATTAGTCAGTAACAACACTTATGTCTGAGCTTAAATAGCAAAGTGTGAGTTGAAATATATTTATATATGTACGAACCTTTCAAGTGACGCTCAATACAAAATTGATTATCTAATACGACCATATTATTATTGATCTTTCCCAACAATTTCACTACCTTATTTTGTGTCTTTTTCAACAAATTTAATAACATGTCCAGCTCAAACCTGACATTAATAACAACATATAAGTGAAAACTGGTTTTCCTTCTATGAACAAGAAACAACATAAAAACATAAGAAAGTATCCTAAACTTTTCCCCCTTCATTAGTTATATAGAAGAGAATTAAATAGCACTATTAATCATTGGCAATTAATAGATAAAACATAATATGAAAAAATATTTATCATTTTAATAATCTCGTATAATTAAATCTCAAAGGCAGAAGAAAAAACATCATTATGGGACATCTCTAGTAATATATTTACTTATCATCTTCATATGTAAACAGGTTTTCTTCTTGTTCACTTATGGCCCTCTGCTTGAAATTGAAATCATTTCTTCTTGCCATAGTACTTGAACTTGAAGTCACCAGTAACAAAGAAACGTTCAATACTTCATCACCAATAGTATTCTGATGGCTTGGTTTAGATATTGGACACTACAATGTGCAATACGCATGAATGAGCAACCATATGACTACACAAAGGCTAAAAGATCATTAAGAAAAAACTACAAGCCAAAGGTGAAGATTGCATTACATTGTTTGGCTGAAAACGATAACTGGGGTTACAGTCCTGGTGTTCAATGGGGTCAAGTACCGTATGCGTAGGAGAAGTTCTTCTATCACAACGCAGAAATGACGAGTTCCTATTTGATGGAACTTGTTCCATTAAGGATGGTGGTGAAGGATCAGGTAGGAAAAGTTTGAACTCATCGACTAAGTCTTGATGGTCAGAGAGAAGGCCACACACCTGCAAAGAAATAGAAACAGATTATCAAAACAATGCAAGAGATTCCAAGAAGAATATTTACGATTTTTCTAACATGTGTTATAAAAGTACTTTGAATTCTCCAAATTCCAATCTTAATGAATATCCTATTATAACTTATACTAGGAAATAAAAGAGTTTTATTATTTATCAGTTTCCTTGATTTTGTCATGAAACATATTGGCCATCTCTCCAAAATTTTGGCCATCAGTTTCATCTATGTATAAACCCTTTAGAAATAAAGTTAAGAGAGAGGAGAATTGATGGTTGCATTCGTTATTTGATCGGAAAATTTCAATGATTAAGGATGGATTTAGCATCGTTCAAGGTAAGTAATACTTGTGATTGATTTATTGTCACGCCCCAAAAACTCAACCCGAATCCTCATGATTCCCAAGTTGAATCCCGAGGCATGATATAAAACCCGTATCATGATAATCAATTCATAAACGTAAACGACAAAAATATAACTATATGTCATACCTGATCATTTCTCAACAGAACAGACACGTATCCTCAAACATCAAAAACACTTGACATATATACATAAAACAGTAATGACATACTATAGTGTTCATAATTACATAACCAAAAACGATAGCTAAAGACTTAAACCTAACTCTAGTTTAAGACTTATAACTAGTAATACCCATGCTCCACTCCTGGAAGCTTGGACTGATCATCTATAAGGCCCTGGCACTGAGCCTCCTCGGAAGGATCACCTAAACCAGGTGCGCCTGAAATTTGATGTCGTAGGGGTGAGTAACAGGGGAGTTACCCAATAGGGGAATCTTACAATTCTAAATAACAGCATCCTATATGCAGTTTAAACATTCTAAGAATTCATAAATCATGCATATTTGATATTCAACACAATTAAAAATAATTGAACACCGATGTCATAAAACTTAGTAGGAAATTAGAACACTTAAAAATCTGAAGAAAACAATTGTTCATAATATAACATCAAATAATAGAGTACTATAATAGAGAGTTGAGGGTCACGACTGATGTGAACATCTCAGTCAAAATACGATTATTCCAATACTTCACCAGTGTGGAACCCCACCGTTAGTTCCTGATTCTATGGCCAGCCTCTGCCATAATTTGGGTAACTGTTTTCCGGCTCAGGTTGGCCGTTGACCAAGGCCTTAAGAAACGGGCCAAATCAAGTAGGTCATTCTTTCTTGACTACTCTAGACTATTAATGATCATTAACTAGCCATCTTCATCTATGCCAATCTGGCGTGCATGTGATCCTCGATATTCTCTATCAATTATACAACTATCTACATCTTGTTCTCTATTAAAGATAGAAAAGAAACTCCCGGATTCCTGTTGTGATGTTGTGTTCTTATGCATCCCATAATACATAAGAACTCAAACAACGCAACTGTTATCCTAGAATAACACGTCATTCCGGAAATATCACAACATGTTATTCTTTATAGGTTTTCACAATCTCTTTAATAAATCACTAAAATACTACATATAAGTATTTATTTTCTTTTCAAAATGTAATGAAAAATAAAACATACACGTGTTTTAAATACCCAGTCCACTCTTAAATGTACCGTCTTATCTCTCTTTTCTTTTTCTTTCTTTCGTGTCTTACACGACCCTTAGTCGAAGCATTTCACTCATTCGTGTCTTACACAGTCTATGACTGAAGCATCACTTCATATTTTCTCTCCTTTTCGTGTCTTATACGGCATACGCCGAAGCATCTCACTAACTGGATATTTTAAAAGCACGACATTCAATTGAGAACTCGTTCTCATATTTATTTTAATAAATTACTTTTCTACCCAACTTTTAATTAGAAAAATTTCTTGAAAATCCATCACTAAAATTATTAAAGTAAACTGTCCACCAGTTTACTTATTAAAAATCATTTGTATTTATAAAATTGTGAACAAAATATATATTGTATAAAAAAAAAAACAGCAACTTATATAGTTGCTGTATTTTCTTTTTGACAAGTACAAAAATACGTATAAAATACGTATAAAGTACTTATAAAATACGTATAAAGTAACCAATATTTTGAGCATTCATTTAAAGTATATATAGTAAAATTTTATATAAAAACAGCAACTTTCATAGTTGCTGTATTTTATTTTTAATACGTATAAATACGTATAACGTACGTATAAAACACGTATAACGTACGTATAAAGCAACCATTTTTTTTTTATCCTATCTAGCATACATATTGTCAACTTAATACAAAAAAAACAGCAACTTTCATAGTTGCTGTATTTTGTTTTTAGCATGTATATTTACGTATAAAACATGTATAAATCAATTATAAACATGTAATAATTCCTTTTAAACAAAATACCAAATACTAGTATGCTTTAAAAATCATAAAAACAATAATATAAATATGTATAAATAATATGCATGTTGTTAAAAGTTTACAAAACAATTTTAACTTTAAAATTTCTAAATCAAAATTATTTTTAAAAACAAAACAAATCCAATTTTTTTTACAACTATAAAATCAGCATTACATATATATATATATATATATATACTAAAACTATTATATATAATTGCAAGGGCCTACCTTTTTCTTTATTTCTCTTTCTTTTCCTTTCCTTCTTTCTTTCCCTTCCTTCTTTTCTTTCTCTTCTTTCTTTGTGAAAAATGAAACAATCAAACAAAAATTCAGCTAATATCTCATTTGATATTTTCAAAACAAAATATCTAGATATTTTAAATATCTAGATATTACAAAAATTCTAATTCTTTTAGAATTTCTTAAAATATCTTAGTCAATTTGACTTAGTCAAAGTTGTTTGACTAGTCAACAATAATTGACTTGACTTGACTTGAGTCAACATTAGTTGACTTGACTTGAGTCAACCTTAGTTGACTTAGTCAACATTTTTTTTTTTTTTTTTTTTTTTTTTTTTTTTTTTTTTTAAACATTACATTTATTGTTTCACATGAATGTATAGATGAAATTTAACAAATATTCACCATATGACTAAAGATAAAGAAATGGAAAGTACATAAAGAACACAAAAGACAAAGTCAGGTAAAGATATATAAAGCAAATGTACCTTTTCATAGACATCCTTGATGGACAACTTCTTCTCCTCTACATTCAGATTTAGTGTATTTAAGAATCGTAAGTACACACGTTGGTCATTTTGGAACCGTGTCTGTAGATACAAAACATATTAAATATAAGCGATTGAAAGCTAAACCACCACAGCTCAATATTCAAAATTCAACTATGAGGTGAAATACTTTACCTTTATTTTGTATATAAATTTAAATGTTTCGTCGTGATCAACTGATTTCTTTAGTGAAGGCACATTGGCCTCATGTGGTAACATGATCTTGAAACTTTCGGGCATGAAAACATTGAAACCCAAAATAAGGTTTCGATGTCCTCTGAACAATTCTTTCAGCTGTGCCATAACATTTGTTGGATCAAGTCTGCAAGCAATATAAAATGGGAAAAGAGGAAAAAATAATTATTGTTGTGTTTCTAATATTTCAAATGCATTGCTTGGGAACTTGAAATGAGAAGTAATGATCTTAAACCTTTCAGCCTTGAAATCTTTTATGACTTGAAGGAATTCTAAATATTTGTCCATTTCATCTTGAAATATACCCTTTATGGTCTTGAGATAGGATAGCGTATCGTTCATTGTTAGAGCTTGAGTTCCTTCTTCTCTTATTTCTCCAGAGACTGGGGGTTGTCCAGAGCTTCATTAACCAACAAAAATATCAAAAAAATACAATTCAGTAATTCTCACTAGAAGGAAAACTAGACAAAACTATTCTAGACAATTAGCAATGAAACTGAGATAAAATTTCATTTTTTCTTTGATTAGGTGAAACCTTCAATACAATACAAGTTAACAGAATACTTCGGTAAAAACGTGTTCTATGTATTTTCAAAAAATTCTCTTAGGAACCATAAACAGTGAAAACTAATAAACCCACCATACAATTTCCATGTATAAACTATTATTTATTACAAATAAAATCTCAAACAAATCAAATCACAGGTAGAAATCAAATTAAATGTTCATAATTTTTTCTTGAAAAAAAAAAAAAACAATCATACAAATTAACACGAGGGTTACATAAGCATGGATCCCTAGATATATGTATGCGATGAACAATCAAGACACATAAGATTTGCGTGGTTTAGTAAGGACTATATATATACCACTACAAGAAAAAAAAATGGGGGGTTTAAATTGGACGCCAAGGTCTGTAGAATTTGGTTGAATTTGCTTGGATTTAACCAAATTCAAAGAACATTGGGGTCGAATTTACCCCATTTTTCATGTATCCATGAATGAGAGATGAGAGCGTTTATCTATGTTTGAAAATGAATATAGTCATGACTTATGAAATTTTGGCTTACTAATCCAAAACAAACTCTCCCTAAACAAAAAATATCATATTAGCTGCTCTTAAATTAAATATCCCCCCTAATATTTGATGAACATTGAACAATACCCACCCGAACCTAAATTCAAGATATATAAACTAACAAATAATATTGATAATTTTCAAGAAAAAAACAAAAAAAAAACAAAACTCAATAATTAAGAACAAACCCTATATTGATTGGACAAATTCAAATATAGCTCAAATCACCATGAAATAATAGAAAAACACCAACAACATGATTAACAAGCTGTTAGGATTCCAAGAAGGTGCCAACTTCCTAAGTTGGTTAAGTATGTCACAACATGAAAAAAAAAACCTATATTTGACGGCCCAAGACCATCGAATTTCATAAATTTTGACAGACCAAGGCATCAAATTTTTTATTGTCAATTTTTTTTTTCGATGGACCGAAACCATTAAATTAAAGGGGGAAGGGAGAAATTTGATGGCTCTAAGCCGTCGAATTGGGGATCATACAAAATTTCAACGGGCGCCGTCAAAATTTGTGGGCTTTGGCCCGCCAAAATTTCTTGTCAAAATTTTCAGTTTTCACCTAGTGTCTGATTGTTGATACCATGACCAGGGTCAACATCTTACCTACCTATAAAGTCTTCACTCGATCTAAACTCGGCTCGGCTGACGTGGCAAGGTCACAAAACCATAGATCTTTTTTACTCGGGATACAACTGCACATATTGCCATGTCAGCCGAGTATAGACGGAGTGAAGATTTTCTTTTTTAGAAAATCAGGACTCAAAGAAGATTGTTACTCTAAGAAAACAAGGTGCCAATCTTTTTGGTTCTTTAATGAGATCAGTAAGATGGTGATGGTGGGAATTGAACCGAGGTATTTTACACGGATAAAGGTTTTATAGTTAAAGTACTAAAGGAAATATTATTATAATAATAATAATAATAAAACTTCAAATCAAAAGTTACAGAAAGGGAGAGGGTACTTACGCTTCACCTTGAGAAGACGTAACAGACAGTTTGAATTGAGGGTCATCGTCAAATTCTTCTGTACACCTTTTCATCTCCAGAAGAACACCTCCTCTTCAACAAATCACGCTTCACCTTCACCTTCACCTTCACCTTCACGGGAACAACAATGAAAAAATCATATTAAACTCAAAATCAGAAAAATCTACAACAAAAAACGAGAATAATTAACAAACCCTAACCAAAAAAGAAACAAAAAACGAGAAAATTTACATAGACGAAATAACGTACTCTGATAGAACCAGAAGAGAAATCCCTTAAACGAACAGAGTCCAAAGGCTTAACTTGAAGGATTGAGGGAGAGAGTTCCCCTTAAATATATACACGAATATGAAATACTAGTCATTAATACAATTCTTCAGTACAATCCGAATCGGACTCGACTTGTATTTGCGCTACGAGAATAATTTCTTCAGTACAATCCGAATCGGACTCGACTTGTATTTGCGCTACAAGAATAAACGCATTGATTGCAAGTCGGATGAACTACATGCTTCTTAGTTAAGATGCTGGAAGAACAATCCTCGCTGTGAATTTATTGTTTTAAACTGGTATAAATGGATATTCGGGTCGGATACGGTGCATTTATCCGGTGTAAATGACCAAAAACGTTAGTAAAAGTTGGTGTGGCAATAGTAAGTCTTTAAAATAATTATAGGTAATTAATTTTACACTACCTTTGTTCATGACAATTGTCTATTGACTTGAGTCATCTCTAATAGACTTATGAAAATGACCCAAATATCCTCACTTTCAGAAGTAAAAAACAGTGCATTTTTTAGACCTCCTACTGGTTCTTATTTCTTGCTAATAGACTCAATAATACAAAGTGAACAAGTTCTTTATCATCCGCATTATCCAAGAATGAGAACCAGTAGGAAGTAAAATAATTAATTCTAATTTCATGATTTCATCCTTCATGATTGAACTGAAAATTAGATATGACAATTAACGGAAGTACAAGCTCTCTGCAACATGCAAGCAGAGAAAGAGGGTGTGTGGACAAGAAGATTTCAAGTAGAGAGAGCATGGTTTTAAAACTTGATTTAATGTCTCATCTCTTTCATGCCTGATACGGAGTCGTCTCAAACAAATTTTATGATATGTTTAAGATGTCTCGTCCAAAATTTTTAAAAATGAACGTGAGGTGTTAAATCTCATTTTAAAATTTGACTTGTGCGTCTTAATTTGACTTGTGCGTCTTATTCGTTCATGCCTGATATCGAGACGACTCGGGCGATACGTCTCGATCTCGAACAAGTTTTGAAACCATGAGAGAGGGGTAGATGGAGTTCCTGACTAGGGTGTTTACGTTCCAAACTGAGAGTAAGAGAGAGAGAGAGACATGAGTTTCGTTATCCATGTCATCAAAGCTTCAGCATCTCGACGGAAAAGGAGGGAAAGGGTTATTGTTATTGAGGTTTTGGAAAAGTGTTTAATCTTAAAAATAAAAAATAAAATAAAATAAAATAAAAACGTATCAAGTAGACACCGTACACAGCTCTCAATGGTAACTCTGGTTTTTTTTTTTTTTTTTTTTTTTTTGATGCTTCTAGGTTGAGTTCCTATAGGAACCAACCCAAAACCAATCTGTGTTCCCTAGGGGAAACCCTGCATATATATTTTTTCAATCCAGAAGACTTGATATGAAATTTCATTGATATAAAGATTTACATACCATGAATCGAAGATTGCTGTCCAACCATCCTCCTGGCACTGCTAGAATCATAATACTGGAAAAGTTCTGAAAGAATCTAAAAGATTTTAAGATACACCCATAAGAATTACTTGTAGTCTAATATTTTAAATAAAAATGTTCTAGAGTAGATGTATAATAATTCTATATTTATGTTGGGAAGATTATAAAAAATCATTTAATAATGAAATTTTCTAGAGAGCCCTTCCAAGTCTATATATTGAGAAGTTTTCATCCGTGGGCATCCCTTTGGAATCATCAAAGTGAGTTAAGCCGTAAAACTTCAAGAGTACATACGCAAGTGTGTACGTTCTTGAGTTACACAAGTGCCAACCTTCTTCACGAAGTAATTGTGGGTTACACCCGCGCGCGAGTGGCACATGTATCTTGCACCAGATCACACCATGCGAGCCAGAAGTACCTAAAGTTAGTTCGGTTCAAAATCAAGAGTAACCAAAACCACATACATCCAAGTTTCAATCACAATCCTCATATTTCGGGCACATATTTTCATTTTCAACGTATTTGGGACATATTATTCATGCATTCGAGCATCACCCAATGCTGGAAGATGATGAAAAATAAAGGGAAAAGTAAAAGGTTACATTCTACTAAGAGAAAACAAAAAACAATTCAAGATTGCAGGGCCATAACCATAACAGAAACTCCCTCACTGGCTTTGATCTTGAGATACTTCCTTGTCAATTTTCTGTTAAAAAAATATGCAAATATAAGTTAGACAGCCACCCAGAGATTGTGGAACAACAGCAATACTGGAAGGCTAGTCACCAAAAGTCCAAAACAACTAAAACATGATAGAATAGAGCAAGAATTACCTTAATTAAGAAAAGAAACAAAAAAAAAACTTAGCAGTTCAAAAACTCTTACAGTGTGATATGAAACATATAATTAGAGATCCCAAATTAAGGAATGAAATACTAAAAATGCCATGGAAAGCAAGGGCCATAGCTTAACAACAACAAAATGCATGGGCAGGAAAACAGGTCTGAACTCTGAACCAAGTCACCAGCATTTAAAAAGCAAAGAAAGCCACCTTCGTGGGAAAGAGCGGAACCAAAGCCTTACAGTCCTTCCAGTATTGAAGCTTTATAGAGTCACACAATTATTATTTTTTTCCCAACAGTTCTCCACAAAATGAGAAAACATCACTTAGGATACAGACATTGATACAGAGAACAAGGATACAACTCTATATTTTCCCAAAATTCGGGACATAGGGATACTGGTAACCCATCCTTTAAGTTGGTACTATGCTAGCATGCTTTACTTTTAGCTATTTTAAGCTATGCACTTTTTTTTTCAAGGTAAAATTTGTTACAATATGCACAGAAACAAACAAGAAATTTGTCATAAATTAACCAGATAACATTAATCTTGGACTACGCATAGATCGTCAAGTACAAATACATAGGGTACAAGCTCAATGTTTTGGATGTATTACTCCAAGGATGGATATTTTCAAAACAAATTGAAGTATATTCGTACACAATACCCCACAGGTCAGTTAACCGGGTTTCCATTTTTACCACTGAACTAGATTTCAATCTTGCTAAAGTTTTAGCTAGAAAACATACACATAACCCACAGATAGCTTAAGGAGGGTTGGTGTATATCTGATAAGGATATAAATTTATTGATAGAGGAAATCATTAAACGACAACAATCAATCAATCCTAATCTATAAAGTAATCTATTCCAATCATAATTCTAATGTCAAAGATATCCTTATCTTAATGAAATATGATTCAGTGCAAAAAAATATACACCTTATTACATTGCATCTTATATAATACTCTAATACATTCCATCAAACTTAAGATGTCAGTGACCATCCTGAATTTGCTAAAATCAATAATCTTCAAGAACGTGATCATTGATGAACCACCGTTTATTGCCAAATGTGCAGTGCTTATGAAATCCCTCATAATCATATGGCATGAAAGAAACAATATTGAAGATCAACTCAAACTGGATGTGGCAACCTTGAAATGAAAATAACTAAATGGTTTTATAGGAGCATAAATAGGCTCCATTGTGGGATAGATGGTTGCCTTGCCAATTGCCTCTTTTGGGTCTTAGATGATCTCCATGTAGCTTCATCACGACTCTTAAATCACTGGCCTCAACTTGGGAATTTAGTAACCCACACAAAAAATTAAATGGACTGAACCAAATGAATTTGAGTCAATTTTACCTGAACTCAAAGTTTTGGGAAAAAAAGGGGCCATAATATGTGAGCTTGTAGTTATGGGTCAAGGATTAGCAAATGAACTAGGTTTGGGATTAAAGGGCTTGGTTTTGCGGTTATGGGTAGGTGATTCTAAGGGATTAACACTTTAAGAGGGTAACATGGTGTTACAGGAGTACTTCACTTAATTTCGTCTGCAGTACCAAAATGTTCCATTTCTTTCCACTGCTCCTTTTTTCTGATTTGGATGATAGAAGGAAAGAAACAAAACCAATAATGTCATAACTAATGGTAGAGGTGGACAGGTGTTCATGGGATTTGTACTCTCGTGCAAACTGATGTCAGTGGGATTGATAACAAATTGTCTCGGATGTTTATCTTCTGGTTACAACCCAAAGTTGCTCAGTGCTACTATTCCAACATCATCATGGGAGTCATCTATCGGAACCACAAAGGTATCTCAATCGAAGAAGATCAACGACAAAGGAGCAATACATGCGATGAGGAATAGACAGTTGCGGTGGTAAAACAAAGGAACAGAAATAGTATAGTTGCTCATTACGGAAATGGAAACTAAAGGAAAAGTCTCAGAAACGATGGTGAAAGCCATATATTTGGTGGGTCAAGCATTTTTTTTTTTGGTCTGACTTCAATAGTGGTGATGGTGAGATTGTCGCAGGCAGTGAAGGTGTGCTTGAAGGGGCTTTGGCATTGTGGTGACCACATGACAAATCTAGGAAAGTGGGTGGAGATTTCGTCACGATAGAGTAAGTATATGAACGATCTGTGCAACAAAATGCTACTAAGAAATAACATATGCAAAGGTGTGTAAATCAATAAGCGGAGAACGGCTGCCAACAGAACAACAGTGTACCAAGATCTTGCACCCAGTACCATTATAGGCGAAATAAATATAACCAAATAGTTACAATAAACTTAAAAATGTTTTCAATATAGAAAAATATTGAAAGAAAAACAATCAAAAACAATTCTAAATTATAAACTAAATCTATCATAATCACAATCCTAATCTAATGAAAATCATACAACAATGTACACCTTTATCTCTATGCATCCTATATAATACTTTCAAATCTGTTAAAATCCAAGAACAAAGTCACAAGAAAACAAGGGCTATAATCAGAATAAATTAAAAGAATTAAGAAGAAGGAATAGGTGGGAGTACCGATTGGGCGTTGTGCCAAGAGAGACCTCTGTAGACATTAACAGAGAAAGTAGCAGTCAGATATATGGTGGCAACACCTAGCCCCGCTGTGAACGCCTTAAATGCCAAATCTCCTATCTTACTCCCTACTCCACTCATCATTTTTCAATTTTAATCTCCACTTTCAATCTCTCCTTACAACTCTCTCTAAGTTCTCTCAACAACAACAAAAGCAAGCACCAGATGATGTTGTTCTCTTAGATAGACTGCAAATTTTACAAAGGCGTAAAAGAGGGGTTTAGCTTAAAAAGGTTATGATAGTTCCACGAATTTCGCAAATCTCGAGGACTAGTATCAATGGTTTGGATATTGGGCCACGTTCCCACCTTAGTGACCTGGTATCTTCCCCACTGATCGAGAGTTAATTGGTTTGAGTCGTCTCGAACGACTCACACTTAAACTCGAATTATTATATTTTTGATTCGAGTGTCCCTTTTGAAATTATAATAATTAATAAATGCATTTTCGGTATTTTGGAAATATATCTATCTAGCATCAAGTTAGAATAATCACAATAATTTGGATCCACGATCTAAATTTTTCAATATTTTTTTTCCAAATTTTTGAGCTTGACGGTCGACATTGCATATTTTCTGAAATACCCAAAAGGCAAATTTTACAATGGCGAAATGGACATTTAGATCAAACATTAGGACTTGGGATCTTCAAAATTATGAGTATGTTGTTATCTATTCTTTATTCGTTATCACATATCATCGACATAGATCAAAAGTTACATTAAAATTTAGTGAGTCAAACCACGTCATCCATCAATAATGTTAGATTGAGTGAACATCTATCACCCGGATTTAGAACCATAATTTTGTTTGACACATTGCAAAACAACTTTGAGGTCATGAGGTCAAGTCCGGCTTGTCTATAAAAAAAAAGTCGCAATTAAGAACGGTGTCCTATTCCTATAACAATATAAGATGTCTACGTGCCATGTTTTAGTAGGAGTTTAAAAGGGAATTAATAATAATAATAATAATAATAATATTTGTTAAATTGATATCAAACCTCTAAGATTCATTGAATCTTTTAAAATCTATGCATTTTGATGCTCTGTTGATCATTTTTTGAAAAAAAAACAAATTTTATGTGGTGGTGTTGGGTCAATGGGATATAATTACTGTCATGTTCAATTTTCATTTTCCGTCATACTTAATGCATGTTTTATTCATTAATACCATGATAGAGGACCACTGAACCAAGTTTCCTCTTAGGACCACCTGATGAGATCACCAGTTTGAGGTTTTGTAGTCATTATTAGTATAAATTTTTTTATTATTTTTAGTTTCATAGGATATGGTGCTGCAAGCAAAGAGTTAACTCAAGAGAGTGGTTGGCATCCACAAAATAGGAATAAAATTTAGGTAGATGGCACCAATTTGATTCTCAATACAGAATCTGTGCACCTCAAATAGGCAACGGGAGCCATTTTGAACGATACCCAGCTTGCCAAATTCCAAAAATAAAGATTTCAGTTACACAATTTGCGGCACAGTCTGTGTACCATTGCCACACGTAACTTCAACCTCGATAATATTTCTGCAAGAAAGCTTTACAATCTACACCTTGATTAGAATCACAAACTGATACCCAGAGACTTCAAAATGGATGATATATCTGTAATGTATACTCCCAATTAGCTCTGTTTCCTAGTCATAACTGAGTATCATAGATCACAAACCATGCATCCAGGTTAGACAAGAAAAAAAAGACAAACTTGTAGCCAATCTGTGCAAAAATTACAGGTGAAATAACTTATAGGTGACAAAAAGGAAGTACAAATATCTGACAGTTTTACAAAGGGGTAAAAAAAAAGACAATAATTATCATAACTTATTGCATATAATGTAACTAAATAATTACTCAAGAACCCAAAGCTCTCTCTCCACAAGAAGTCGTCCGTCATCAAGGTTCTTAGAAGAAACACCTTCCGGAAACTTACACCTCAAAGGGAAGATTCTCCAACTCTCTTGTAATTGACAGCAAGGAACAGCCAATTCTATTGCCACCATCTCTTCTCAGATAAAGATATGAGCTGTGCAAATCCAAGATAGCAATCAGGGAAAAGTTTAACCACTTGTAAACCACGAACACCCCAAAAACATGAAACAAAAGATAAAATGATCATATTTCTAGATCAAATTTATGTATAACATCTAAATCAAGAACCCCGTAGGGTAGGCTCAACCGTTTTACATTGGCATAGATGAACATAAAGTGCACATGCAGGAAAGGGACCATCATTTGATAAGAAAATGTTCCACACTAATGGATTCAGTCCAAAATCATAGGTTTCAATGCACGAGATCTTGTCGTACCTACCAATGAGGCCCTATCAGTTGGTATTACACAAAAAGAGTTTCACCTGGACGATCTCCTATGCCAAAATTGACCCAATCTGTTAATCATTACCATCTAATGCAAGTGTTTCCTTTTTTTTATTTTATTTTAATGTTTGCCACATTTTTGGACAAGTCAAAAAATATCGCCGTTTTTTTTATAGATTAGATAATATTATATTAGGTTTCTTGATTAAAATAATTTCTATCTATGGCTCTAGTAAGGGTTTATATAAGGTATTAGGAAAAATGTAATCATTCAGTTTAGTAAAATTCCGATACCATATTAGAAAGGAAACTTGGTTAAATTGACACCAATGAGAGGATTATACATACCATTACAGTTATAGATAGTGATGCTTAACAAGAAACGTAATTTCATCATCATCTGAGCCCAATTCCAAAAATTTGAGATCAGCACATTCAATTCTATCCAAAGTCACGTTTTCTGTTAATTGAAGTTTGTTTGTATTTGCTTCCCATACTTCGATCCACATTCTTTTTGGTCTTTCTCCCTTGTTTTAAGTACTAGAAGTTTATGCCTTTCTAACGTGGGATGTTATAGGTCATTGTTGCACACTTGCACTTGACCAAACCATCTCAATCGAAGCATATTTAGGGTTAATCGTCGATTTTTTATTTATAGGTAAACTAAACATTTAATTGATTGGGACCTTGTGAAATATGTGATGAGATACACCTTGATATTGATAAAGTGCATCTCACACATTTTATTACAATGGATCGCTTTCCCATGTGTTGACTATTGACAATTGATCACACAGCGACCTCAGATTGCCCTATTGAGAAACTAAACCAAAAAAACCTAGCAATTCATCTTAATACCAAACACAGAGAAAGAAATAACAGAGAGGAAAATTCCACTAACCTGACGAGCAACCTGCACCAATCTCCGACTATCCCGTGAGGACTCCATTATCAAGCTAGATTTCTGTGGCTCTGGAACACTAGTTTTGTTCTCGCCTGAACTCTTTTTTGCAATGTTCTTATTTCCGAGAGATGTGTCTTCTTCAGCACAGCTCAAGGATTCCTTCTTTCTCTTCCTCCTAAACGTATACTTGAGAACCCTATCATTCACAGCTTGACTAAGCACTTCATTAGTCATTCCACCCGCTTTTTCATCTTTGGAATCAGATTTTGTTGACTCAAGGTTCAGTTTACAATCGGGAACCCCAAAACTGTCTGCAACTTCGCTATCATGTCTGGTCAATTCTGATTTATCTACCAAAGCTGTATCCTCATTTGCAGCATTTTCAACACTTGCTGCTTTAATAACCTCAGTATCAGTTCCAATGCCATTCCCATCAGTTGTATTCAACGATACGGAAGCCAACTGGAAGTCTGAGTTTTTCTCAAGCTCTTCATCAATTATCCTAGACGGGTCTTCACCTTCACGAGCTTTCAAGACTTTGTTAGTGCACGAAGTAAGTTTTACATTCCTGTATCTACCTCTTCTTTTTCTCAAAGATCTGGAGAACTTTACAGCTTGACCTTTGTCACAACTGCTATCTACCTGCAGCAATTCTTCCAACCCAGTCGCTTTCTTCTCCACTGAACCCATATCGCCATCCATGGGACTTAAAGGACACGTTACTTCGGCTGTTTCATTCTCTCTCATGGTTGATTCGTTCTTTATGTTTGAGCACTGATCATCTGTTTGATTGGGGAGCGGCAATTTATCATCAAGTAGATTCCTTTCGAATGCACGAATCCTCTGAGTGCACCCATTTCTGTAGAGCTCAGGTTCTTTGCTTCTCATTATAATTGAAGCTATATCAGGGTTACCCGCGTAATACTTCTCTTCGGGAACATCGCCCAAGGGTTCCGTATGTGTTGTTGCATTTTCTGACATAAAACAGCAGTTGTCTACGTTTCTCTGAATCGAAAGCGTTTCCTTCATTTTGGATGTTGATATGGATGTGGGCCCAGAATCCAAAGGCGGCAATAAAATGTGCTCAGAAGTATGTAGTTTTTCCGCATGAGATGTATCTTCATGAGAAGCCGCACTCACCTTTACAATTTGGTCATCCAAACTATGCCCTTGGTTATTTTTCACCTTCTCTAGTTCATCCTGCGCTACTTTCAACTCTCCTCTAAGGTCTGTTACCATATCTTCTGCTTCATTGAGCTGTGCTTCAAGCTCTTCAATTCTTTTTCTTTGACTCAGGGATGTAATTTCCACTTCAGCAACCTGTATAGATGGTAACACTGATTAATGTTGACTAGATCTGTTACAAGCCTTCCAATAAAACAAGTGGGAATCCTCTCCATGTATCGGAGCCTTGGACAAATTATGAATTGTATTTAACAATTAACATATATAATAAAGGTAGTGAGGTACTCTTTTTTGCTATTAAAATAAATATGGGAATCAGAGCACCAATTTGAAATAACAAAACAACTGGCAATGTACTTCAGTCTGGCATTTTAAGCACCAGTGAATGATAGAAAATTTCACGTGGAAGCAGCTTTTCCAAAATTTGGCTATTTTTCAAATTCCCTGGACCTGGTTTCTAGTCTTGCTGCATTCATCTGTGATTAAAATGTCCAGCAAATGAATGCAGTTAACGGATGGTCTCCCAACCCCCACCTCCCTCCCCTCTCCCCAACCCAACAGGCACTTTGCCACACTTCAGTCACCCTTTCCTTGAATTGTGATCATGACACACTGGATTGTCACAGAAATTTTCTTTGGGGCATTTGACATTGTACTTGCCAAGAATACATCAAGCACTAAAATAGGCAGTTAGAATCATATTACTAAATAAAAAATTAATCTTGCTAAAGTTCTTACAAATATGGAAATATGTTTGTGGCAGATTTCAGAGGATACAAAACAAATGTCAGAAATTACATAAGTTTTTTTTTAAGAGTAGAAAGGAAGTGATTAACATCAACTAATCAGCATTTGTAGCTTGAATTACCCTGATAACAAGGTGTAAAGGGAAGAAAGAAAGGGGGAGAGGTCATTTTACAAACTTTCTTGTAGTAATCGTGGACCAGGAAATACCACCCAAGTGGTGGAGCAGTGTTGAATGACTTGCATGTTCTCCCCAAGGTCGTGAGATCGAGTCTCCCCCCCCCCCCCCCCCCCGGCTCACATGCAATTTTTTAAGGGTAGATGTTATGACCTTGGCATACCCTGGCCGTATCACTGACACACCTGGGCAACATTCATTTATGTTTTAAAAAATTTGCCTTCATCAAGGGACTGATAGAGAATTTTAGTACGAAGCAAATTTGCAAAAATGCTTTGATGGTGATAACTGAGATTCATTTTCTATAAAAATGAATCATAACACTCCTCACCACCACCAAAAAGGAACAAAAAAAAAATATTTCCAATTAGGCGCATGCAATTTATTCTTTATTTACGCCCATGGTCCCACTTGCTAAAGGCCTAAAATGATCTCCAGATTTTTGATTTGTAATCTCCTTGATTTGGAATGAAGAAGAAAAGTATTGGAAAATTTAGTAAGGATGGGGGGGGGGGGGGAGCACTTTTATGATTTGTAATCTCCTTGTATTAGAAAAGAAACAGGAAATACAAACATTGAGTATTCTTCTATTTTGATAGCAAAAAATTTGGGATCAGACTTTGATGATGCTAACAGCCAAAATGCCTACATGTTCAATCAGTTTCCAGGTTAGTCCTTACAACTCTTTATCTTCATTTGACATGATTCCAAAGCATGAGTCTTTAACCTACACTTCAGAAAGTTTTATAGGGGAGGATCTAAAAGCTATTTGAGATTTAGAATCAGCTTTCTATCAAGTCACCTTGGAAGGCGGAAACCATTAAAAGCATTGACGGGCCAGATTCCCAAACAACAATTTTTTGCTCAATCAATAAACTTAAAAAACCCATAACAATGGAGAACAAGAACCAGATTTTTGAGTTTAGATAACAAAAGAAGCTGTATCAAAATATGCACCTGAGTAACTAACACTAGAAAGATTGTTCATCTCCAATCATGAAATGTGCAAATGTGCAAGAACGGGATTCTAGTTAAACATGTAAATCAAGTTACAGAAATTATCTATGGCCCGCAATAGGTAGATAGTACATAGCTAAACAGGAAAATAACAGAAGATGATAAGTAAACAACACATGAATGAAATCTCTCTTATTTCCTATGTCCAAACACATCCCAACTCAACTCAGAAACTAGATTTGGAGAAAATCTCAACGAAATGTACAGTTATTTAAGTCAATAGTGTGGTAAAGTCTGTGAGTGGTAACACCACAGAGCTGGGATCATAACCCCTCCTTCACTTGCTTACCTATCCAAAAACATTGCTCTAACGAATCCATCATCTAGTTTTTGAAGATTGAATCCAAACTATGAATATCTTGTGAAGCTAATTTCAGACATGGACAGCTTCACTTAAAATTGCTCCAACAAAACCTTGCTTTCTCAGTGGAACTTCCTGTTCACATGTTGTGTTACAATGTGGTGTTGTTGATTTCTACCAATAGTGACAAATTGATTCAAACTATCATCATCCAGTGGGCGAAGAAAGCTGACTAATAGTCTACTTTGCTTTAGTATTTAATTCGATCATGAAAAAACTGAATAATCAGCCATGTGTGGACACTAAATTGACATTGTTAAGGGCATCTGGGGAGCAATAACTAGTGTAGGAACAGTTGGGAGTGAGACAAATGAGTTTCCATTTACAATGAATTTGCACCAGAGATAGCCCTGAGTACATTTATCAGATAGTTAATAAAATTTTATTTGAACCAAAAGAAAAGTACAGCAAGGTGGTCGAGAAGACCAACCAACTAAATAAGCTCAAGAAAACAATAGAAATGAGAAGCAGCCCTTAGTTTTAAAAATAGGAAAATGCTGAAGTAAGTTCAATTTTAAAGTTGATTCTCACATTGCTGACGTGGATGTATGTATGGAACCATAGATGTTTTTCATCGAGATACAAGTGAAAAGCATCAATGGCTATGTGTGCACCTCCACATCAGCAATGTGAGAATTGACATTTTAACGTTACTCCAGCACGACTCCTAAAAATAAGTATGAGCAAGACATAATAGATGCAACTTTAGTAAGGAGTAAAGCCAAGAGAAAGGGCGAAGTGTAAGTTAAGATTGATGGGAAGAAAAACATAAAACGGCCATATTCAAATTTCCATAGAGAAAGGCAAGCTATTGGAAATTTGAGTGGCTAAAAGGAAAATTTTACAAGACAACACAAACCATTTATGCTTCATAAAGATGAATATTGGGCAATCAAGAACAGCTCATTCTAAGAATGAATTTAATAGAGACGATGAAGTTTGAGAAGGATGATAGGAAAAGATTAGGAAAGACAATAGTAAAAAACGAGCACACTTGATTGAATTAATCTAGAAGAAACATCAATAGGGGAAGAAATATAAGAAAGGCTATTAAGATGGTTTGGTATGTACATGGGAGACCAATATAAGGCATTAAGGAGAAGATTATATTATGAAGTTAAAGGCTTTAAAAGGGTGAGAGATGGCCAAAAATACTTGTATTAAGGAAGTTAAAAATAAAAATAAAAAATGAAAAAAATGGCCTTAGCAAAGCATATAACTCTAGATAGAACTGACAGATTAATCTACATTCTTGCTGTTGGGCCAAATTATTGCGATAAGGCATTTTCAACTATGATAATGAAATTGATACGTGGCACTAAACCACCTCAATCCACAAGGAAGGTTTAAGCAACACAAAACATTATATGTTTAAGCCACACAACATTTTGTACCCATGGTTTTAAAACTTGTTTTTACATCTTGTCTCGGACGAGTTTTCCAATACATTTGAGTCATCTCGTTCAACAATGAAAAAAATGAACTATGATTTTAAGTCTCGTTTGATACGTTTGACTTGTCTATCCATCTCGTTGGTGGACAACATAACGGATGAGTCGTCTCGGTCTCGAACAAGAGTTAAAACTATGTTTGTACCTAAAACATTGTGCAACGCCAAGGATATGATGCATTAATGAATCTGGAAGGGAGATTATGAAAAGAGACTCATTTAACCATTTGCAGACCAAAAAACATTTTAGAGTTATAAAAACCTTCCATATTTTGAATCCTTAATGCATGACCTAACAAGCATTTACATCCCTAACATGCAAAACAAACCCAATTCCAAAAACCACTCCTTTCCTCGACAATTAACCACGTAAATCCGCAAAATCCAAAATGAAGAATATTTCATTATAATTCAGGGGAAGATAAACCACACATTTCTAATTGATTTGGAAACCAAGTTAAAACAAAATCATAAAACATAGATTTTCAAACCGACCTAAATTCACAAAATCAAATAAAATAGAAAAAGAAACCAACATAAATCTATCTAAGAACATTACAACCCATAATCAATGAGCCAAAAAAAATATCACCCATTTTCTAATTCTTAACCCAAAAGAAAAAAATTTACCTTAGAATCCATCATGTTTTTAAGTCTAAGAAACATATTAAGAGCTTCTTCTTTGGTGGCTGAAAGTTGTTGTTGGAAGCTAAGAGCTTTGTGCTCCGAAACCATAATCCTTTGAGCAGCCTCTTTCGCCGTATTAAGGATTATATCAGCATAAACCTTCTTTAGGGCCGCCATTTTCTACAAAATAATACTCCAAACATCAAACTAAGAATGGTGATCAAAACTACATAGATGATAATCGGGATAAAATAAAACCAGGATTGAAAGTAATCCCCATTCTTGGAACGAAAACAGACCCAAAAAACTGTTTAACGAAATTCATGATTAAATCTTTGTTAGAAGGACAAGAAGCTATTATGATGGTCGTCAAGACGGATGTTTGGTGGTTAGGTTTTTCTTACCTCCGCTTCCTCCATCCTTGATCGGCGTATTTCGGTTCAGACCACGCTCTCGTAACGGAGGTGGTTTTTCTATTCTATGTACTTTGTTGAGTCTGTTATGAACTGAAAGTTCAGCCGAATTACGAAAATAGGCCTTAATCAGACTTAAAATAACGGAATTGCCACGACAATTGGCGTTCGGTTTCTTATTCTAGAAGTAGCGTATTAGCATGGCCCATTAATGAACTTTTGATGTCGTGGACTTACATGGACCGTCGATCTTGTTGATGAAAACCCATTAGTATGGGCAAAGTGTTAAAGTGCTAGTCAATGAGATGGATGGCCATGATTTTGGCACAGCAGAGTGTTGTGAAATGGTTTTAGATGTCAAATCCGTCATTTAATACTTTTTAAGCTGGAGGGCTTCATCTCTGCTTGAAGAAAACGTGGACCACTTGGGATTTGATCGATGAACATGCCTTGCAACCGTTGGATCAAAAATAAAATTAGCACACTAAGGATTTTATAATAAAATTGATTCTAGTAATGGACCATTGGTGTGAAAATAAAAGAATATGATTTAAGAAAAAGTATTCAGATTTTTAATTTTTTTTCTTTAAATAAATGGATCGAGTAATTAATTGAATCCGGGTTCAATTATGGTCGAATCAATTTGATAAAAAAATTTGGTCTTCGTCATAAGTGCTATTGAGATGGGAAGAAAAATACAAGTTTCTTAGGGTTTTATGTGTATTTCTTAGATTCTCTTTTTCTGATGATCTCGTCCACATCTTTCCATCTTTGAAGGACTTTAAGATCTGACGTTAACCATTGATGTCTTTATACAATATTTTCTAATTTCAACCAAATTTACAAGGATCCTTTATCATTGTTGTCATGATTGCAACCGTCATCTATCCTAGTTCACAACCCTCTAAGAGCAACTCCAAAGTACGCGGACTCTCGCTTTGTATCCTCTTCCAATTGTTGTTATACCGAGCCATCCAAAAGAGTTCCAACGCACTTGGACTCTTCATTTTGAAATTTTCTGAAGAAAGTAAAAGTGCAAACGGTAAAAGAAGAGAGTGAATTTATCTTTTTCTACCTGTTAACAGTAAAAAATGATGACAATTGTGCACATCTTACTATAATTGAATTTGTGGAAAGTGATTTTTGCGAATACGATTGAAGTGAAGACCACTTGAATAGACAAAAGGACTCTCTGCGATAAAGTGTCTAGCAGAGACGCCTCGCAAATATGGTTATTTACGTTGGAGTTGCTCTAACACTCTCATCTCCTATTTATGGATTTTCTTTAATTATTCTTTAGAATGACTATGGTTGGAAGTTAATCCAAAGAAAGTGTTAAGGTCCATCATGACGTAATTAATATATCCTTTATAACATTGAAAAAACCTTTTTTTGGCTTTGAGTTGCCAAAAAAACAATGTTTTGGTACAACTTAGTATATTCGTTTCTTAATGTATCGATATCGAGCTGGAGAAATAATGTTCAACATTCTAAGAATACTCGATTTAAGACATGGATAAGCAATTTTAATTTTGGGAAGATTAATCCCTCCACAAAGTCTAATGGGTCTAAATCTTGATCGACAATACAATTGGATGCTAGTTATTGAGAACCAGATCATTCTCAATTTCTGATCCAATTGTTGTGAAATTGTCCTTTTTTAGTCAATGTCACCCACAAATGAATGGTCAAAATGTTGATATGTTGGCAAATGATAATATTTTTGCAAAGTTTTACTATATGTCTGGCAGAAGGGTTTCTTTCTAAATAGTCCCTAAGTTTTGAGTAGTGTCTAATCAGTCCATCTTTAATAAAAAAAAATATATTTTTTTCTAAATGGTCTCATTCCCCACATTTCTTATTATTGAAATGTCAAAATTTTCCTAATCGTACAAACTTGTCATTTTCATCCAAAAAATTGGATTTTTAACATTTTTATCGAATTGTGGAGATTCCATTCCGACAGAAAGAATTAGAGAAGGAAAAAAGACATTAAATATTTTTGAAGACATAAAAAATTAAAAAAAATTCAATTTTATTTTACTTTATTTTTTTGAATGAAAATCTATTAAGGATGGTTCTTTTGATTTGACATCATCTAAATAGGTCGTTATGTCAAGTTTTTAACTAATCTTTTCATGTATCTTAGTCGAAAAATAAAAATAGGTGAATTTTATCAACGTCTAGTTCCCCACATTTATTGTTGAGTTCGACATTTTTTTTTTAAAATGATCAAATTTAATAATAAAAAAATATAGACCTCAACAATAAAAAATGGTCTGCACCACATTGACAATAGAAATGTTGACCTCGACACTAAATTAAAAAGTGGTGGGCTCAACAATAATGAGGAAGCATTAAGAAATAATAAAAAATTACTAAATGGATTATCAAGCTACACCCAAAACTTAGGGACTATTTGGAAAGAAATCCCTATGTTAGGGTGTTTGAAGTAATTTTCCCTAAAAGAATCTCTAGGACCGAGTGACAAGATGTGAGGGTGTTTTAGACATTTCCAAGCTAAGAAAATATATGTATATATAAAGCAGTGTTGGACTTGGACTTGGAATGAAAATATGAGCTTACTTGATGGTCATTTTAGTAATTTAATGAAATAATTTAAGCAGGGTAACCCTACCTACGCTTTTCCACTTAACTGAAAGGGCTGGTAAACAATTATAATAAGGTGAAGACTTGAACCGGTTGCCACCAGTCAAAGTAGCTTGGTAGCGAAGTCTCTTCGCTTTAGTTGTACCCGTACGACCGGTTGGATGGAAGTTCGTTGGTGGTTATGTCAACCATAGTTACAACGTGCAACTGGAAACCCAAGGAACAGGTAACTGCTATATTAAGACCTAAATTGACAAAAATCAATAATTTAAGACATAATTGACTGTGGAGATGAAGTCATTTAGGAAACCTCAAGTCTTCGGTAAAGATGACAAAAAGATGCATAGATGTTCATAAAATAGTGTTTAAAGCATTATTGTTGGAATGGTCAATTACTTGACATTTTAACAATAATAAATGTATGAGTGTCATAAATTAGTAAAGAGTTTGGATCGTATGCACCTAGGATGGAAGATTGAATCCTTTTCGACAATTTAATACACGTCACGTAAGTCATAATCCAAGGAATTAGTG
Source organism: Akebia trifoliata (assembly GCF_017979445.1). Taxonomy (NCBI): domain Eukaryota; kingdom Viridiplantae; phylum Streptophyta; class Magnoliopsida; order Ranunculales; family Lardizabalaceae; genus Akebia; species Akebia trifoliata. The sequence goes on from NC_141379.1 coordinate 4,829,304, forward strand.
TCTAAAATATTTTCTTGGATTATGGCTTTTGTGGTGTGTATTGCAGTCTGGGAGGAGGGTTTCAATCCTCTACTCTGGGTGCATATGATCCACATTCATCAACAAAACATACGTGATTTGTACAAGACTGACGTGGTAAGGTCATAGAACCAAAGATCTTTTTCTTCGAGATACACAAGGAAAAGATCAACGGTTTTGTGCTCTTGCCACGTACATGCCATGTATGTTTGGCCGCGTCAAATTATCATTAGTCTAAATGTATTTTACATTTAAAAGTAAGAGAGATTTATCGGCCGAACCTATCAATTGCAATTTTATTACAGAAAATCCCTAACTTTATCAAGTGTGTTACTTAACAAACCTTCTCTATGAATCAACTAGCATGACTAACTTAGTATGATTTTAAATTTTACTAAGAGTCATTGGTCCCCACATGGATTATCAAATTGGAAATCCAACAACATAGTCTTTTAGATTTCATGAAAAATTCAGATTTTAAATAAATAACTAATTGTTAGATTTGGATTGAAGTTGTTGAAAATGGATGACTACCTAACTCTCAAATTTAAAATTAAAATTCAAAAGTAAATAAATAAATAAATATTTTTTTCAAAGCTCTTAGAGTTTCGTCCTTTATAATCATGTAGCATTAGATTGTGTTTTTGGATGGCACAAATTGATGCAGTTAGGCTCCACATCCAAGGTATATTAAATAATAAATTAACCGCATCAATTTGAATTTTCTAGCGTGGATCTCCACTTAATGGTTTGCTTAGTAACATATTGGAAAAAGTAAGGTTTGGTGCGTAAACAAACCTCCACATCCAATCGTATGTTAAATAATATTTAATTTGTATCAGACTCTTCTTCGTACCTTTACATATATGGATAAGCATTGTCAATGATCTTGATACGGTTGCAGAGCTCTTTATAATGGCAACCTCTTTATAATGATAGCATTCTATAAAAAAATATTTATGTTTAATTTTTTTAATTTTTATTCTTATGTTAAAATCTAAAAAAAAAAGATTGATTTTTTATTATTATCTTAGAACCTTTATTATTTCAAACAATAAATAGCCATTCATAATCATCCCATTTTTATAAAATCCATCCTTAAAATTACCCTTAAAGGAAAGAGATAGGGTAAAGTCATTTAAGTAGAATAATGATTTTTTGACACCCCCTCTAACCTATGCCCCCATCATAGAATCATAGATAATTTCCTCGAGATATGCAAAATAATAAATATTTTTCTTGTGTATCCTGAGACAAATGATCTATGATTCTATGATAGAGGCATAGGTCAGAGGGGGTGTTAGATTATCACGACTCATTTCCCTATGAGTCAAGATTTTCTAATTCCCTTCAAACTCTCTCCATATGGTTGTGCAGAGAATCATAGATGAGTCATGATTTTTTAATTCCCTCCAAATTCTCTCCACGTGATTGTGTAAAGAATCATAGAAATTTTCTCGGGATACACAATCGTGCCTCTCCCTAAATACTTACAATTGTGTATAAAGAGGAAAAAAAAATCTATGATTCTATGAACAATCACGAGGAGAGAGTTTGTCATAGGTGATATCAATTTATCATTATTCTTTCCGTATTTTTACTGGTAAATTTTTAGAAAAAAAATATTTTCCTAATTAACTTGATAAAGATGTGAGTTTTACTTAAAGATCTTTTGTTCAAATGGATTACCACTTCTACAATCCAACATCAAAGCTCTCTAAGTTATTTTGAAAAATTTTAAAAATAAAAAAATAATGAAAAATAATTATTTTACTTGATCTAAGATTTTGAAAATGGATAGTTATCAAACTTCTACGTTTAATATTATTAAACGTAAAATTGAAATTCAACGATAAAAATTAATATTTTTATTTTTAAAATTTATAAAATTTTACCTTCTACAACCTTAAGGATTGAATCATGATTTTGGATGCCGGTGAAATCCCTACTAACGAAGTACGGCTGGTCGGAGTCAAACATTTATGTTAAAAGAGAATCTAATAGTTAATTTATTGTCTTAAACTGAATTTAGAGAATCTCACCCTAAATTCTCTTCACTTCGAAAACATTCACGCCAACATCTCTCTCACTTATCCACAACCCTCGAAACGCCACGTGTTACCCTTGAACGCCTAATTCAAGAACTCGTCTTCTTCTTCTTCCTTCCATTTTATCACAGTAAACAATCGATTACATCCGAACAAATTATAAATACAGTAGAGAGAGTGATTCCAAAGCTCATGCGAGTCCAAACATACAAATGACCTTTATGTCCTCTCTCTCCATCTCTAACCCAACAATCTCTGCAATAATACTCAGAATCTCCTCACATGGCGAACAAACCAAACTCAAACCTCACTCTTATCCCTTTCCCGCCAAACCCTCCAAATATCCCGCCAATCGTAGACTCCTCTCCAATTCGACAAAAACCAGAGCAAAACCCAAAGAACTAATCCTCGGTAATCCATCTGTCACAGTAGAGAAAGGCAAGTACAGTTACGACGTCGAAACCCTAATTAACAAACTCAGTAGCTTACCCCCTCGAGGCAGCATCGCTAGATGTCTTGACGTCTTCAAGAACAAACTCTCTCTCAACGATTTCGCCTTAGTTTTCAAAGAATTCGCCCAACGTGGTGATTGGCAGAGATCGCTTCGCCTCTTCAAGTACATGCAACGTCAGATCTGGTGCAAACCTAACGAACACATCTACACAATCATGATTGGTGTTCTTGGCCGAGAAGGATTACTCGACAAATGTGCAGAGATATTCGAAGAAATGCCAACTCACGGAGTCGCCCGCAGCGTCTTCTCCTTCACGTCTCTGATTAACGCTTATGGTCGTAACGGTGAGTATCGGATTTCGCTTGAACTTCTTGATCGAATGAAGGAAGAACGAATTTTACCAAGTATTTTAACTTATAATACCGTAATTAATTCGTGCGCTAGGGGTGGATTCGAATGGGAGGGATTATTAGGTTTATTTGCACAGATGCGGCACGATGGAATTCAGCCGGATCTTGTAACTTATAATACATTACTTGGTGCTTGTGCTAGTAGAGGACTTGGCGAGGAGGCCGAGATGGTGTTTAGGAGCATGAACGAGGCCGGAATTGTTCCGGATGTTAATACCCATACTTATATAGTTGAGACATTTGGGAAATTGGGTAAGCTTGAGAAGGTATCAGAGCTTCTTAAGGAGATGGAATTGGAGGGGAATTTACCGGATATCACGTCGTATAATGTATTACTAGAGGCTTATGCACGATCAGGATCAATGAAAGAGGCTATGGGTGTGTTTAGGCAAATGCAGGCGGCGGGGTGCATGCCGAATGCGGCAACTTATAGTATTTTGTTGAATTTGTATGGAAGGCATGGCCGGTATGATGATGTTCGAGAGTTGTTTCTTGAGATGAAAGTAAGTAATACAGAGCCAGACGCGGCTACTTATAACATTCTTATAGAGGTTTTTGGCGAGGGTGGTTATTTCAAGGAAGTTGTCACTTTGTTCAATGATATGGTGGAGGAGAATGTTGAGCCAAATATGGAAACATACGAGGGGTTGATATTTGCTTGTGGAAAGGGCGGGCTCCATGAAGAAGCTAAGAGGATTCTCTTGCACATGAGTGAGAAAGGAGTGGTACCGAGTTCTAAGGCTTATACTGGAGTTGTTGAAGCATTTGGACAAGCTGCATTGTACGAGGAGGCTCTTGTTGCGTTCAACACGATGCATGAGGTGGGGAGCAAGGCCACAGTCGAGACTTATAATTCTTTGATACAAATGTTTGGGAGGGGTGGCCTTTACAAGGAATGTGAGGCTATATTATGGAGAATGGGTGAAACGGGTGTTGCACGGAACACATATTCATTTAATGGATTGATTGAAGGTTTTGGACAAGGAGGCCAGTTTGAAGAAGCTTTGAAAGCTTATGTTGAGATGGAGAGGGCAAGATGTAGTCCTGATGAATGGACACTTGAGGCAGTTTTGAGTGTTTACTGCTCTGCTGGTCTGGTTGATGAGAGTAAGGAGCAGTTCCGGGAAATTAAAGATTTGGGAATCATGCCAAGTGTCATCTGCTACTGTATGTTGCTATCGGTTTACGCAAAGAATGACAGGTCAGAGCTCTAATATTTTTTCCTTACTCTTCTTTAGCTTATTTTAATTTTAGTAGTCTTAGTTCTTATATTTGTTTCTCCTGGGATCTGTCTTTAGTTCACTATCCATGGTTTGAATTTCTGAAACTAAAACAAAACGATAAGAAACGTTTATATCATAATAAACTATTTATAATGATTTTTCTAATTTTATTTTTAAAAAGCCTTAGTTTTTCTATGGGCTTGTCAACTTGTGTGTGTTTGTGGTGGAGAAAGGATAACAGAAAAAAAACTCTACAGAGAGGCAAAGTATCTGAGGGTTACCCTTCTTCATGAGATCATCAAATAAATCTTTGCTCAAGGAAATTGGTGGTTTACTTATACTGTATTTCTTCTCTGTACTTGTGTGTTCCTCTCCATTCAATCCCATTAGCTGTCATCTCTGTTAGATTTCTCCCGTGAGGTTTGAGATCCTCCATAGAGTTTTACCTATCCCTGTCAGTTCTTCCATAACCAGCTTTGAGTCTCCTATGAAAATTATCTCTTTGAATCCACAAATGAGCCATGGGTTGGACTCCTCATAGCATAGGTCACTGCATTCTGCTACTGTAAGGGCAGATATGCCACAGTTAAGAGCCACACCGGTGATCTTATCTTCCGTGCTTGTTCCCCTCATCACGCATCCTGCCGTTGCTCTTTTTCTTTGAACTGATCCATTGAAGTTGATTTTGACATTGTTATCTTCAGGTGGTTTCCATGAGCTAGCGTATGTGCTTCAGTCCAGGCCTTTTATCCCATATTAGTGTTTGCCCGTGCCTACGGCTTGTGCATCCTCCTTGGGTTAAAGACGTAAAAGATGAAAAACAATAAAATGGGTTAAAGGGGTTAAAGAGGAAATATAGTAAAGTTAGAGGAGATGAAGAGTAAAAGCAATAAAGTAGGCCCCACAAAATTGTAGTTGGATGGGACGTTTGTCTAATACAAAATTGTAACAAAGTGGGCCTTATAGTTGTGTTTTTATTATAGAGATGTGTTCTTCAATTTTATGCTCCTCTTAGAACCTCTCTTCTTTTTTTGTATCCTCTCACCAAACCTCGAGGTTTGCACTGGGGCTCACTCCTTCCGGCATTTAGCTGGGGTGAATGTAGGCAATTTTCCATATCTCTGTTGCACTGGGACAGTGCAGTAGGCTATGTAACAATGACACTGTAATTTTGGGGAATTTTTTCATGTTGGATGTGTATCAACTCATGGACATACCCCAGCCCACATCCCAACACACAATATAGCTACATAATTTATTTGAATGATTTCCTACAAAATGCAAGTTATGAAAGAGGGGTGATTTAAGCCATCCACTATTTATTAAGTTGTTAAACACACCCATGGGTTGATATTAGAAACATACTTTATTCAATAAATGGTGTATAGAAATGTTTCTTTTACTTTTCATGAACTTATCTACTTTTTTCTTAATAAAAATTTAGAAACACCTGAGTTAAGTATAGCTAAAATATTTTATTATAGCATATTTATACAGTGTCAGAGTTTCCCCCTTCTCAAAGGCATCGTGTCAGACATCTCATAACTGTCCTCGTATTTGGGCAGAAGGCAGTGATCACTGCTTTCTATTTCATTGTTGTACCTTGGAAATACTAGTTCAACCATTATCTTAATTTTGATCAATAGTTCTCAAGCATATATTCCCATTTGGATTGAAAGCCAAACGAAGACCCTCATCTTTTTCAGGCAATTAAGAGACCAAGATCTTGATATTATAGCACTATTCTCTGGATGAGCAGTGATGTAATTTGCGTATATTCTAGTGGCTGATTTTTCAGTGTGAAATTCCCATATGATTCTGGTTCCCAGACTATGTTGTCTTGTATGTTTTGAGAGGTAACAGGAACGAAGCAATCCTATGAATAGTATCTATTATGTGTTGTGGGAGAGGTAGCTTGATTAATTCTGTTTTTCATCTTAGCTCTTTGAAGTCAATCAGGTTCCCCACTGTCATATATGGATCAACATGAGTTTGTTTGCTTGCGATGACAGATTTGATTATAATTGGTCGTTTGTTTCCAATTATTGAACCTAAGATTACGTCTGTCCCAGTCCTATGCACCATATGGATCCATCTTTAGGATAGTCCTGCCCTTGGGATTCCTCCTTATGCAAGGGAAGCCTGATTGGGTGGTCTAACATTCATAAAGTTTTCTCCGTTGAAATAGTTATTTTTGACTGCATTGACCCAAACCGTTTGTTTGCTTTATCAGAGTATATGATGTATTGTAATAAGGTGCATAGTTATACACTGAATTATCTTCTCCTGAAGATTAGCTTAAATTAAATTGGATTAAAATTAGATCAGAACAATTAGAATTTACTTCTAATTATAATCCTTTCCATTATTTTTTGTATAAACCCTCTGGGGCGTCCAGATGCTCAGCTTTTTCTCAATTTTGTATATCCTATCCTTTTGGTGATGGTAGTCATCTGAATTCTTTCTCTTTTTTTGTTTTTTTTGTTTTTTTGTTTTTGGTATTTTTGTCTCTACATGTCAACCATAATTCCATTGAATTTTGTTCCCAAAAGAATTATCCCCGATTAAGCAAATTCTCTAGCTCTCGGAGGATCATTTTTTTTTTTCGCCAAGAGATTTCTCAGAAGAATATGAGACAAGGATGGATGGGAAAAAAGAAACAGAAAGCAGAAGCCACCCAAACAAAATGAACCATTATTTAACAATTAATTCATATTTTTGAAATAAAATAAGGAAAGAAATGTACGAATAGTAAAATAAAACATTTTATATACCATTACTAAACAAAAGATTTCTAATATCAAACCAAGGCTGTGTTTAGCAACCAAGTAAATTAGTATGTGGAGGATGCATTGCACCAATCCTTTCTCAAGTCTTAGAGAAAATAAAATTTTCTCAAGTCTTAGGATGTGAAAGCTACTCAAATATAGATGCATCTGATAACACTTGTAATTGGCATCCAATGCTCAACAAGATAATAATCGCATTATTTTGTACGTTCCAAGGGATTTGGATGAAGCTGACGGCTTGGCTATCAAGTTGTTTGATTTGTGTTTTCCTTGTATAACATATTTATCCTTAAGTATCTAAGAATTGTGTTGCACAGCTGCTAAATGTGTTATGGGGTTTGCTTTCTATCTTGTGCTTTTAGATTTTAATTTGGCACTTTGCATTTTCTACTCATCTTTCTTGTAAATTCTTACGTGATCCATTCATTCTTAGGTGGGACGACACCAATGAGTTGCTGGAAGAGATGATTACAAATAGGGTATCCAATGTTCATCAAGTGATTGGAAAAATGATAAAGGGGGAATATGATGATGACTCTAACTGGCAAATGGTAGAGTATGTCTTCGATAAATTTAACTCTGAAGGCTGTGGCTTGGGATTGAGATTATACAATGCACTTCTAGAGGCACTTTGGTGGTTGGGCCAAAAGGCGAGAGCTACAAGAGTCCTCCATGAAGCAACAATACGTGGGTTATTTCCTGAAATGTTTCGTAAAAGCAAGCTTGTGTGGTCTGTAGATGTTCACAGGTATGTATGATGTTCAATTACTTTCCATCCATTACCCCTTTGAATCTCTCTTAAAATATTGATTTTTCCTTTTTCTCCCTTTGTCAGGATGTCGGTTGGTGGTGCTCTTACAGCAATATCTCTGTGGCTCAATAATATGCATGACATGTTCACAAATGGGGAAGATCTTCCACATGTAGCATCAATCGTAGTAGTGTAAGCCCTTCTTCTTTTCCTTTTTTTTGTAAAAATATCGAAAAGCTCGTTATTTTCAGACCATAAATACAATCTTTAAACAACCATCTGTGCCGATGGCAAACAAACAAAGATTATGAAGTCCCACCATTCTTGTGCCATGATCACAACCCTCCAACCCTATTTCACTTTTTTGGATTACTCAGAAAAAAAAATAGGTTGCATGGTGTAGATATAGACCTAAATTTTCGTCTTTAGATATCTCAATAGAATCCTTACCAATGGTATTCTTCTCTATTAATCAGACGTGGGGAAATGGAGAGAAGCTCAATAACACGGGAATTTCCTATTTCAAAGGCAGTATATTCATTTCTGAAGGATAATGTGTCGTCATCCTTCTGTTTTCCTGGATGGAACAAGGGCCGAATCATCTGCCAACGACCCCAGCTGAAAAAGATTCTATCAGGTTCTGAACCATCCTCAGATAGGTCTACAAAGGAGAAACTGGTTACAATTAATAACTCTGCCTTTTCAATTCACGGGACAAGAATACTCACGAATGATGTCAATGGTAACCATCATGTTAAGGATGACTCTGAAGCAGGCATTAAAAGAAGATCGAAGCTTATGGCAACCACAGTCTAAAAGGAAGAGCTTCCACTGAACAGTTTTCTGGGGCTTGTGACACCCTCATCCCTTTTCTAGGTAAATTAATATAAATGGAGACCTGTTAGGGACAAGAAAAGTTGATATGGGTCTCTTGGAACCAAAATTGATGCATTTTTTGCTAAATGTGGCAAGGATACACATCAGCTGTGAAATTGTTACAGAACGACCCACCAAATTGGGAAGGTGAAGGAAAAAAGAAGGATATTTGGTTAATGTTTATAAGTGAAGATGAGCAGCTCTGTATCCAATATGTATCTGTACATTATGTTTATCAGTATCTTCTTTAGTTATTGAATGAAATGAAGGGTAGGCTAACATTAAAGGTCCATTTTCATCAAATTCTACTCTTTATCAGTTATCCCAACTTGTTTGATGGTTCAAAGGTTTAGTATAAACTTTCTTGCATATGATCTACAGCTTTTGATCCATTCTCTTACAAAAGAACTTGTAACACACAACACCATTCTCAATCCATCAATTACTTGTATGTCAAAGAATGAATTAGTTCAGTTAATCCTCTTACACCATAAGTTAAGGTTTTTTCATAAAAATTATAAATGTAATTATAATTATAATTATATTTTATTAATTTTTTTTATATATATAGAAATTGGATTTGAATGGTGTATGGGGGAACACGATCATTTCCCCGTTCAAAGATAATAAGTAAGGGTGGCAATGGGTCGGGTCGTGTTGAGGTAAGGGTATTATGAAAATTTATTAAACCCAAACCCGATACATAATAATCGGGTCCAAAAATTAACCCCAAACCCAACCCATTTATATCCATAAATAAGAGAAGATTGAGGTCAATGGACATGTCATCAGCATCGGTGTCAATTGGGTCTGTTAGCCTGCTAGCCCGACCTGGCCTGCCAGAGAAAACAAATGTTACAGCCTTCCTATTGAACCCGGAAAGCTAGGGTTAGGTTCAATAATTTTCAGCCCATTAAATCCGGGTTTGGCTAGGGCCTTGTCGTGGCCAACCCGACCCAGCATGGCCCACTATTAAATCTTATAGAAATACTCATAACATATTTAATTAAATGAATATGTTTCTATTAAAAATAAAATGTATTGTCCACTTAGAATGTAACTATGATAAATAAATTTAATAGATTAACAAGACATTAATTTCAAATTCGATTGGATAATATTCAAATTTGAAAAATACGTTTTTTATTTTTCATAAGAAATGATGAAATTTAGTCATCTTATTTAGCTCGAACCCATTAAGGCCAGGATAGGGCTTAGTCGGCTTAGCCCGATATTGATATAGGACTAGTCTTGGTAAAACCCGCTTTTTTAGGTTTGGGTTAGGGCTCAATCAAGCCTGGCCTGAACCCACCCATTGACTCCCCCTCCTCATCGGTTGTGAAACACCACTATCGGCATATAAGATGGCGGGCCGACGAAGACAACTTTCTATGACTTCGAGTGTTTCCATCCTTGTTCCGGGACCTAACAATGTTCGGTTCGTCACATGAACGCGAGCTTTCACTTCCTCTCCCAGCAAGAGTAGGCCGTAACAAGAACATGACGGAACTCCACTTAGAAAATAGGGGCCGAACAACCGTTATGGGAAATAAATGGTTTCTTCAAAGTTTTTGAAGGATATTTTCAAATAATACTTCAAAAGAACCTTCTTAAAATGGAACAGAGATTTGCCGTTTTAAAATTTATGTGAGCTGATGATATCATGGCATGACACCACGTGTATTTAAAAAAAAAAAGAAAGTAAATTTTCTCTCCACTAATCAATCACTTTTTTCTTTCTTTCTAATACATGGGATCATGCCATTGGTTCAACAGCTTAACACAAATTTTTTAAAACAACAAATCTTTGGACTTTGTTCTTTAAAATGATTTTTTTAAAGTGGGTCTCAAAGTATCGATAAATTCTATCGAAGAGGTTGATCTTATTTCTCAACAAGATAAAATGCCGTTCTCTTCAACATTTTAAATATAATAAGTAGAGAAATCCTATGGTTCTTTTACACTATTATTATATTTAGAATTTTTCTAAAATCTATTTTATTCTCTTACCCTCTTTTCTTTCATGTTGTTGAGTTTTGTACCACATTAGACACTCATTGCTTTGTATATTTTCTTATAAGTTTTTGGGCCTCTCCCCGCAATGCCAATTAATTTTGAGTTGGATCCCGGGATTTATCATGGTATCAAAACGGGTCTTTCTTTCCTCCATGTCACTTAAGTCATATCTTCACGTACTTTGCCCAGTCGGCCCACACGTGCGGGGCATGTTGAGTTTAATATCACGTTCGACACTTATTGCCTTGTCTCTCACCTCATAAGCTCTTGGGCCTCTCCTCACAATGCCAATTAGTTTTGAGTTGGACTTAAGATTTATTACATGTCTCCTAAGACAAGTATTATTATTACAATTCAAATCATGTCATCAATTGGTCATGTTGTGTCAACTCGAGGAGGAATATCAAGTGGGTAATTAATTTGTAAAATTCATTCAAATTTCTAATATTTTCTTATGTTTTGATTTAAATTTTCACTTTTCAGTAATGTCCATTGCACTATTGCAAAATGCATTATCGTGGTTACTCTTTAATATATATACTGCAAGAAACAGGGACCCTACTCCAATTCAAGAGACTTCAAAAGATCTCGCTAAAAAAATCAAATGATTACAGGGCCTCCGCAAATAATCGGTGGGTTCCTTGATTCCACCTCTCATCAGTAGGGGTGTCAATGGGTCGGTTTCGATTTGGTTCCTAAGGAACTTAGAACTCATAATCATTATATTTTATTTGGTTTTGAGTCTGATTTCAAAATAAATGGAATTGGAATCAAAATCACCAAAAAAACAAGAGTATCCATTGATTCCGATTCTTAAGAATCGAATGAGAAAAAAAGTATTTCAAATCATTATAAATAAATAAATAAAAAATCCTTTCAAAAAATTAACATACTATCAACAAAATTATTAACTTAATTATAATTTGCTATACTAAAAATACAAATTAATGAATTTTATCAATATATATATATATATATATATATATAATATATATATATATATATATATATGTTAAAAGTAATAAATTCTTAGAAGAGTAACTCATTTTAAGATCTAATCTATAATTTATATGAAAAATTGAAGAATTTTATATAACATACACTTATTTTGAAATAAAAAAAATACCTTAAAAAATCAATAGTATGGAAAGAAATGAGAAAATAAATCGGTTCTAGGGTATCCATTGGATGGAACCTAATGGTTTTGATTCCAATCGCTTTAGTTTAGACTCTGCTCTAATCAATTCCAATAAAAAGGGTTCCAGAATTGGGGTTTTTGATTCTAGTTCCGATTTGGTTTTAGTTTAATGGTTACCCATGGACACTCCTACAATCGTCCGGGATATTTTGCACACGTGCGCGAAAGAGAAGATTTGAGTGATCGCAGTCAAAATGTTACTATTCTCTTAAACAACTTATTCCAATGACTCTTTCTTTGAGTAGTAAAGACAAATAGCCAATGCTTGAACATCCTTCTTCGAGATTGAGAATGCTTGGAATCCATTGGAGGCCTTCAAAGTTTAAACATCGAGAGCATCAAGAATTGAAATCCTGAAACCCTAACCTTAATCTTCACCCTAAATTCAGCAAAAATAAAATAAAATTTGATCTCGACTTGCCTTCATCATGAACAAATCCAAATTTCATATCTTTAATCTTCTCCATAGTTGTTATCTTCTTCGTCTTTGTTGTTGTCTTTATAGAGGACGACATCAAATGTCTCCAAGGCTTGAAAAACACTCTCAAGAATCCTTAAATGAAGCTCAGTTCATGGAGCTTCTTCAAGACAACAATTGGTTTCTTCTACAAATTTATTAGCGTCTCATGTTGGAATGTGCAGAATCTTATTGATCTGACTCTTGAATCCATGCAGCTTTCTAGTGAAATTATCGATTTTTTGCAGTTTTGTTATAGCTTCAAACGCTCAATCTCTCTGAAAACGCTCTCTTTGGTACAATCCTCTCTTGAATTTGCGAATGGATACTGTGGAGGATATTTCTTGCTAAGTACCAAGGGGCAACACATGGCACATAGGGATTCGAGTTAGGCATGAAGATCCGAGTCAACTTATTTGAAGGGTAAGCTCGATGGCTCGATCACAAACCAACCATGGGTTCAAGTCTCGATTGGTCGGGAAAATATCGAGTCAATGACGCATGGTAGAGCCGTTTAAGTAGCCCAAATCCCTAAAAAACAGGAATTAGATCAAAAGTGGATAAGATCTTGATAAGAGAAAGTCTCAAGGAAGAAAGAATGTATGAGGATGAGATATTGACTAGATACATTCCAAAATCTCATTCTAAATTGGATAAGGATAAAATCAATAACAAGATCTAAAAGATGTTAGGGTTTTATCTCTACAAATAGATGGACAGAGGTACTAAAAGGTACGAGTTCTCCCCCCTCTAAATTTGACACTATTTTTGTACTAAACTTCTAACTTGGGCATTGGAGTGGTGTTGTTGCAGGCACACCGAGGGAAATGAGAGGAGAGGGGATTGTAAGGCTTCATCATAAATCTCAAGTAGTACAAGTTTTTGCATCTACAATTTGACACTATCCATGAGAATACAAATAGGAAACTACGAGAAACCATGTATGGAGTGATTGGAGTCTTAATCAAAAGTGATGGTTGTCCCCTAAATCTTAGGTTATGAAGAAGATCGGGTTTTGTGTATCTAAACATCATAAAGATTGACAATCATTTTTAATGTTTGAATCCCCAAATCGGAACAAGTGTAAATCATGACACAGCTAGTTATCAACCCTCATAGACTTGAATTTCTGAATAGGCATGGCCGAAGGATGCATCATCGATTGCCGATCAAATTCTTTCATTGCAAAAGGAAGATCAACAAACAAGTTTATGAATCGAGGATCACATCCCATGGATGATTTTGGGGCATAGAAGATTTCTTATCCTCCAAATAATTTGACTAATACCAACAAGGGAAAAAGTAAACCTTGATGAACAATTGAGTTGATGGTTCGGGACGATTGAGCCAATGACTCAAGAGCGCAACACCATTTGTCAGACGAGATGAGTTAGACTTTAGAGGCTGAGGTTGGTTTGAGTTGAAATGGGGAAATTGCCTCAAGAATCTGATTCAGAGGTAACTATGCATCTCATCGACCTGTGACAGGATTTATGTAATTTATCGAAAGTCGTATCTTTTCATATCTAAAAGCACATATTTCCAGTGAGTACATGGGATCTTAGGTAATTAAGTTTATCTTCTTTTCCATCTTTTTACACAATGAAACTCACGAAATATAAGTAAATGAGCGAGTTTGGATGTAAATTATTCAAATCACCGTTTGTATGCCATTTAAGATATAACTTTTTGATTCTTGGCACAAGAAGACACATTTTTTTCTTTTTTTTTTCTGTTAACACCTAACAACACACGTCAAGTAGTGGGGTAGTAAACCTTGCCATTAAAATAGAGAATGAAGAGGTGAAATTTTTTAGGGTGTACCTATAAACATCAAGTTTGATGTAATCCCCACCCATGATATTAAACTAGAACACGAAATTAAAAGTTTAGTAATCTGCTACTTTACACATGCTTTGTTTGATCGACTCAACCAATTCAATGTCAATGGGTCACTTTTTGCTTGCAAAATTATAGGTGTACCCACAGGCACCAAAGTTGATGAAAAATAAAATATAAAAGTGGTAGGTGCTAATTCTATTTCACTCGATTTTGGCTCATCGAGTCAAATTTGTTATTTGGGACACAATTGAGTCAAAGTATCCGATTGAATCATGTACTATTCAAGAAATCGATCAAGTTGAGTGACTTGATCGAATAAATTGATCAAAATGATTATAAATTCGAATGGGTCAATAGACTCTGTTACGTAAAGTAATAAGTTTTATTAAGTGGGAACTTGATCGAGTCAAGGGGTTGTCAATTCAAGAAATTATATCTCTTAATGAGGAACTTAGCTAAGTCAGGGGACTCCATCGAGTTAGATAATTCGATTTATCACTCAAAAATTCAATCGAATCAATAAACTCTATCGAATCACATGACTAATAATTGGGAATTTGTTTGAGTCAAGGAACTCATTTGATTAAAATGGTAAATTTATGTGAAGGCTTAATCGAAGCCCAACTTACCAAGTCATATGGTATAAGTAGGGATCCAATTCAAAGGACCAATTATTAATGATCACCTGACTTCAACTCAACAAGTTAAATGGGTTTGATTTAAGAAATCGATTTATAAATTGGATTCGATAAAACTATGTTGTTTTAAGCAATGACACAGATCAATCATAGTAGATATGAAATTAATTGCCTTATTGTTTTATGTAATTATTATTATTTTGTGTCCATGTTACTTTAAAGATGCATGATGCAAATGAACCTGACACACACCCAACTCTTATGGGGAATCCGATCCACATCCTAAGTCGATTATGCGGGACCACGTAGTGTTTCTTGATCGTGTGAGATTAATACTTCTATTATTTATCCAATTCTTGGATTATTCTGGGATCCAAGTCCGATCTAGGATTTCGATTGATTCATCTATGATTTATCTAAGTCTTGGATTATTCTAGGATCCAAATTCGATCTGGGATTGATATATTGTATTTATTAGCATCTTCTTTAATTATTGAATGAAATAATTGGATGGTTTAAAGGTTTAATATGAGCTTTGTTGTAGACAGTCTACGATTTTTGAACTTTGATGGTTTACAGTTTAGAAGTTGGTCTCCATCGTGTCTCCACGCCCAAGAGACCAATATGAATGGGATGAGTCGAATCATTTTAAAGAAATTTAATAATCATATATTAGAATTTATCTAATATTTTTTCATATTATAAATTAATTAATTGATGATTAATCATA
The DNA here is from genome assembly GCF_017979445.1 of Akebia trifoliata. Lineage (NCBI taxonomy): Eukaryota > Viridiplantae > Streptophyta > Magnoliopsida > Ranunculales > Lardizabalaceae > Akebia > Akebia trifoliata. Next base: position 4,844,754 of record NC_141379.1, read on the forward strand.
AAAATCTTGTTTTACAAGATCACACATGAGACACTCGGAGAAAGGATGAGAGATGAATGGAATTAAAGCCAAAAGTCACATAATAAAAAGTAAAAAAAATAAAAAAAAATAGAGATATTCTTATAGTTTTCATTGAAAACGTGCTATAAAATAAATTGCTAGAAAGATTGATAAATAAAATACACACATATAAAATAAAAACAAAACAGATAATAAGAGAGTCGTTTGGCCCTTATGTATTTGATCCATTTTCTTTAAAAAAAAAAAAAAAAAACTTGTAACACCAACACCATTCGTAATTGTATCATTTACTAGTTTATCCAAAATTAATTAATTCAGTTGATCTTCTTATATCTTTAATTGAGGTTTTTGCGAAACAACCAGGGGTGGAGTCAGGATTTTACCCAGGTGGGGGCAACCAAGAGTATAAATTTTTTTGTGGGGACAACTAAGAGTGAAGAAAAATAGTTGTGGGGGCAATTAAGATTGGAAAAATAAATCGTGGGGGTAATAGTGGCCCATTTTTTTATCCATCGTTAAAATCCGTCACAATAACTCACTAATTCATAGACTTTGAAAATTATTGTGTGGGCAAGTGCCTCCACAACCCCCACTCTAAATTCGCCCTTGGTAACAACTGACTATGTAACTATGATCAGTACGTGAAAAAAGGGCAAACTCGATGTTAAGGTCCGTCAAATTTAACCCTTATTTCACATAGTGTTTAAAAGAGTCACGTTGAATTTATCCCTTTTTACATGTAATAAATTATATTTATATTTAAATAATAATAATTTTTATTCAAGAATTGGATTTGGTTACTAGAATGGAGGAACAGATAATAAAGCTTTGTTGCTATATATATATATATATGATAATAGTGGAGCTCGAAAGTGTCACTGTTACAGACGATTCATCAAATTTCTTGGACTCCAAGAAGACTCATCCAAGTTGTCTCAGTCTTCTTCGAGTTCTAATGTCTAAAAGAGTAATGCTGGGGTGACATTAGGATTTACTACAATTCTCACATTTCTGACGTGGAGGTGTGCACATAACCGTAGATATATGGTTAACACATTAACATAGTAAAAAAAAAATAGTGACACGTGACAATTCAATTAGATTACCTTACGTGACAGGCTTGGGAACCATAGATGTGCTCTCCTTGGAATACAAAAATACGATCACCTTAAAAAGTGCAATTTTCTATCCCGAACAAAGCCTATTTACAATTTTCGAACCTGTCACGTCAAGTAAATCAATTGAGTATGGCATGTGCCGAAGTCAATTATTACGACTCTTCAAAAGAAAAAATCTCATCCAATTAAAAGAATTATCAAATCGTTTTCATTTCATATATAAAATTTTAACTGCAACCTTAACAATTGGCGATGAGTCAAAGCAGGCTGCCATCGAGATAAAATTGAGGTGTATCAGTCAAAACGACAAACTTAAAATATGAACATTTTTAGATCTACCTTTCTAGAATATTATTCTCATAAGGATCTTTCAAATATTGTTTAATATACCTTTTAAAATATAATACAAATGTTTGGATGATATGTTATCCCTCCTCATTTTGGTGAACATTCAAGATACCCCTAAATTTTATAATTAATGATATGCCCTTTGACCTCAGTCTTCTATTGTAGACATTGTCATCATCATTATTGTGATTGTTATAATTAATTTATGAAGTTTTAAATGACTTATTTTGAAAAGAAAAATAAATAATTTTTAGATCATTTTTCATTAGTCTATATAAGAGAAGATTGAGGTTGGCATGTTATTAATTATAAAACATAAGGATATATAAAATATTCAGAGATAGTTTCATTAAGTTTTAGAAGGATATTCTACATATTTTTAAATAGTACTTCATAAGGTTTTACTTTATAATTAAAATGACCTTATATCTCTTAGTGCTTTTTTACTCACATAAGTTTTGCTCATGATGCATTTAATACACGGAGATTCGTGTGATTGGTAGATCTAGGATTTTTATGAGCAAATATTTTTGAATTTTGCTAATATAACGTCTTTTTGTTGCACGCTCCTTTCTCTCTCTTACTTATAGTAAAAAAAAGAATTTTTTTTTATCTAATCACTTTGTGACATTCAAAAACATGATTTGATGCAATAAAGTTGTAGAGGAAAAAATTATATAAACTTTAAAAAAATAATTAATTTTCATCATTGAATTTTATTTTTAAATTTGGGTGTTCAGTTGCTATTCATTTTTAACTCTTTGGACCAAGCTCGAATTTTTTTTTTTAAATATGAATATTTTCATGAAATCTAAAAGCTTTATTGTTAGATTGTCAATATGATAATCAATGTGGGCCCAATGACTCTTTTTTAAGATTTAAAATCTTAAAAATAAATATGTGGGTGGAGGACGTGCGAGCAAGAGATAGAAACTTTTTCTCTATTGTCAATGTCATTCATGCCACATGTCAAATGTTTGTTGGGTTGTGAGCAAACACGTCAAGGGGTGTCTGCCAAAAATATGTTATCTTATCAGCACTCAATTTTTTTTTTCTTACATCTCTGCATGATAAAATATTTTTCCATTAAATATTTTAAAAATAATAAGTAGAAAAGTCCTATACTTCTCTCTCACACAACTTCATTTAGAAATTTTCTAAAATTCATTTCTTTCTCTTTTGCAATTCCTTTCACTTCACATCTCCTTAAATTACAAATTACAAACCTATAACTTATTTGTAAAATTCATCCAAATTTCTAATATTTTCTCATGTTTTGATTTAAATTTTCACTTTTAGTTAATGTCCATTGTAGGATGCATTATAGTGGTTAGTTACTCTTTAACATATGATGCAAGAAATAGGGACCGTGCTCCAATTCAAGAGACTTCGAAGGACCTCACTACAAATACTAAATGATCACAGGGCTTCACAAAAATAACGGGTGGGATTCTTACATGAACTTTCCAAGGCCGAAATACTCGACTCCACCAGATCTTTTGCGCGCGAAATAAAAGATTCAACTAATCGTAGTCAAAGACGTAATTATCAATTAAACGACTTGGGTTTCCAACGACTCTCTCTCTCCAAGTGGTCATCTCTTTCTCTCTCTTCGAGTAGTCAAGTCAAGTAGTCAACGCCGGCACATCCTTCCTCTGCTTGAAATCCATTGGAGACCTTGAAAGCTTCAACACGGAGAGCATCTGGAATTGAAATCCTGAAACCCTAAACCTAATCGTAATTCCAGATTCAGCCAAAAAAAAAAAAATTGATCTCAACTCGGCTCCGCCATGAACAAATCCAGGTTGCACCTCCTCTTAATCTCCTCCATAGCTGTTATCTTCTTCGTCTCTGTTGTTGTCTCTAAAGAAGACGACATCAGATGTCTCCAAGGCTTGAAGAAAACCCTCAAAGATCCTCAAGATAGGCTCAGTTCATGGAACTTCTCCAACTCAACGGCTGGTTTCATCTGCAATTTCGTTGGCGCTTCGTGTTGGAACGATCAAGAGAATCGTCTTATTAGTTTGATCCTTCAATCTATGGAGCTTTCTGGTGTGATTCCTGATTCTTTGCAGTTCTGTCCAAGCATACAAACGCTAGATCTCTCTAAAAACGCTCTCTCTGGTACAATCCCCTCTCGAATCTGCGAATGGTTGCCTTATCTTGTAAGCCTTGATCTCTCTGGAAACCAATTCTCAGGCCCTATACCTCTGGGACTCGTTAATTGTACGTTTCTTAATAATCTACACCTTGGAAACAATCGTCTCTCTGGTCCAATTCCTTACCAATTATCTCGTCTTAGTCGTCTCAAGCAATTCTCTGTTGAAAATAACGATCTTTCTGGTCAGATCCCTTCGTTTCTGTCCAATTTCAATTCTGCTGATTTTGATGGAAATAGCGGTCTCTGTGGTCGACCTCTTAGATCTAAATGTGGTGGAATGAAAAATAAAAACCTCATAATAATTATCGCTGCGGGGATTTTCGGTGCTGCTGTTTCGGTTTTGTTAGGTTTCGGACTCTGGTGGTGGTATTTTGTTAGATCAAGTGGTCACCGTGGTAGGAGAAGGCCTGGGATTGGCAAAGATGATGATAGTAGTTGGGCGAAGCGATTAAGGTTTCATAGACTTGTTCAGATTTCATTGTTTAAGAAGCCCCTTGTGAAGATCAAGTTGGCTGATTTAATGGCTGCCACCAACGATTTTGATCCAGAAAACATTATAATTTCAACCAGAACAGGGCCTTCATATAAGGCAATTTTGCCTGATGGATCAGCCCTTGCCATCAAACGTCTCCAAACTTGTAATCTTAGTGAGAAACAATTTAGCTCTGAGATGATCAGATTGGGGCAACTTAGGCACCCAAATTTGGTGCCTCTTTTGGGGTTTTGTATCGTGGAAGATGAGAAACTTTTGGTGTATAAACTCATGTCTAATGGTACACTCTACTCTCTGTTGCACGGAACGGGTAATACAAGCAATGGTCCATTGGATTGGCCGACGAGGCTTATAATTGGTATTGGTGTGGCAAGAGGGCTAGCTTGGTTGCACCATGGCAGCCAACCGCCGTTCGTGCATCAAAATATAAGCTCTAATGTGATTCTTCTTGATGAAGATCTTGATGCTCGGATAACCGACTTCGGACTTGCGAAGCTCATGAGTTCTGCTGACTCTCAAGAGAGCAGTTTTATTCATGGGGATTTTGGAGAGCTTGGTTATGTGGCTCCTGAATATTCAAGCACGATGGTTGCCTCTCTTAAAGGGGATGTTTATGGGTTTGGGGTTGTGCTTCTTGAGTTGGTTACTGGGCGGAAGCCTATAGAAGTAAATAATGCTGAGGATGGCTTTAAGGGTAATCTAGTAGATTGGGTCAATCAGTTTTCTGGCTCTGATCGGATCAAGGACGTCATAGATACATTCCTTCGTGGAAAGGGTCATGATGATGAAATTCTAGAGGTTGTTAGGATTGCTTGTGATTGTGTGGTTTCTAGGCCCAAAGACAGGCCGTCCATGTTCCATGTTTATCAGTTGTTGAAGACCATTGGTGAGGGGCATGGTTTCTCAGAACAGTCTGATGAGTTTCCAATGAATTTCGGCAAACAGGACCACGATCATCAATTGCCTTGGGAAAAGTAGAAGAAGCATGATAAGACGTTCGTACCACAAGGTTTTGATGATGATGACTACAACGATATGTGGTCCTACATTATATCTGCATTTTATACCCAGTTGTGACAGGCTTAAGTAAATGGTATGATTTTGTTTCCATTAGGATTTACCTATGCTGTATAGATCTGTGTAAAACAAAACATTTCTTGGACAGTGGCTTCCACATTGCACAGAAGTTTGTTCTCATTCTACTAATAAAGGAGCCTTTGAGTCTTCTTTTGTTGTCTGTATCTTGCTTTCATTTTAGAAACTTTAAAAATACATATAGAAGATGATGTCAGGAAGTTGTAATGCATTTCCTTGTGCGTTATAATCTTGTGAGCATCCAATTTTTATAATTCATTCCACTACTTTGAATGCATGGCACTACGTTTACACTTGGTTTTCTTGATTCATGTTTCAGTCATGACACACTTGGAGGTTTAGTGGGTATAAATTTGTATATACTTGTATCTGTACATGGGTTTTGTATGTACATTGTGAATATTAAGGCAAATTGTAGTATATGACCTTATTGGGAGATTGTTCTGAGTGTTGATTCACACCATGATCTCTTTTTCTCTTGTGAGTAAACAGGGCTCTGTCTTGTCAGGACCATGGATGTTGTAATGTCAATTTTTTGAGGTCAAAGCTCTCATTGACCCATTCTGAGCTACATGTCTGATTTTAATCTCTCTTTGTTACATCAATTAAACTGAAGCTTTATCAAAGATAGAAGAGACATGTGAAGTAAATCGCAAAAACTATTCTGGCATATGCACACCGATAGATTATTACAAGCCATGGTTTGATTCATATGGTTGTTCACCTTTGTTTGTTCTCTTCATGTATACAAGTGATATAAAAACCCAATGGAGTGATAAGTTGTTCTATTTTCTCTTATTCCCTGACAATAAAATTCAAAAAAAAAAAAAAAAAAAAAAAAATTGTTCTATTTCCTAAAAATTAGGGTTGGGAGTGAAATCACAACAGCTCTCCCTTGGTGGAATTGAGCTAATCACCTTAAAACCAAAGAAATCTAGGAGCACAAAAAACACTGCTTTATTGGCATTTGCATTAAATATGCCCACGTCTATGTCAGCCGTTGCCTTGTTGCATGCTTCACTGACCTTCTTGTTCCACGCTAGGTTAAACTCTTCTGTTTTCATGTTGGTAGCAGTGCTCTTGTTCCACGCCATGTGTTAAGAGATACATCTTTATAATTATCCTGTTTATATGGCTATAGAGTGATGACTAGATCGAAACTTGGATTTTTTGCATGCTCTTTGCTAAATATTTAGGATCATATGATCGGAACACAATTGGCACAAGCAAGAAGCATTACTTGAGCTAGATAAGAAGGTATTCTACTCAATCCAGGTCTATTTCTTCCAATAAAACAGGTATCTCCGTGATACTTTAGTTCCTTTTTATCCTTTTCAGTCCTCGATCTGTTCTGTTACAAGCCTTCGACCTGTGCTACAAAGTTCATTTTCATCACTTCCATTATTGATCTTTGTTGCTTGTGGCTATTCTATCTTAGTCAATCTCCTTTACTTTAATTATCAATTGGAGCTACTCCTTGGTTTTTTCAAACATGTTCGTCTGGTTTTGCCAAACAGTGATGTGTGTCTTTTGATAATTATATTTCAGCGAACCACAATGATTGAGTTCGTAATCTTCTGATATGTGATTCATTGAATTCCGAATTCAATCAAGATTTATAATCAACTGGTTCGCTTTGTACCAGTTGAGAGTGAATAGGATATCCCTGGTCTCTCTGCTAGTACATCCGACCCCAAATCTTTGGGACAAGGCAACGATGGTCTCAACATATTAGTACCCATTAAAACATTCCCAAGATTTAAGAGTAAATTTACCACCCAAATTCAAAATTCTTATGGAATGGAAAGTAAAACATCTTACACTCATCCTCCGACTCACTCATAGTCAGTTATGATTTATACAGAATCCATAAGTATTATGGTGACACACAAACAAACAAACAAATGATTACCATTCTCTAAATAGATGGAAGCCAAAAAAAAATGCCACCAAATGACGTGCGCCTGACGGGTGGGAATACGAGCAACAAATTCAATTTAAGTGGCCTCAAAACTCCCAGAACAATCTCTTCAACTGCTCAGAAAGCTCTTCTTCAGCTGAAATTGTTAAGAACCAAATGTAAGACCCTGTTGCGGCCTCGTATAAGGCTTGAAGAAATCTTGATCCCTCCCCATCAGTTACGGCCGTAGATAAAATCAGCGAAATGCTCTCCTTGCCTCCCAACTCCAGAGGCTTTAGCCATTGTTACCATAACAAAACAAGGAGATTTATTCAAATATAATACTTGTCACCATCTCATTGGTTTGTGCTGTCCAGCAGTTTGTTGGACGACACTATGACTATGCTTCGTTCTAAATTGGAAAAGATCAAGGCTGAGATGAGAAAATGCTCCTAGAGATTTCCATTTCCATTCCATACTTGTAGATTGCCTGTGTTTAATTCCTTCCCATTTCAGCCTTTTTTTAACCGAGGTGTCCGGGCCTCTTAGAGCACCTGACTAATCCTTGAGCACATGCAGTCCCCTCCCCATCCCCCCCACAAACACCATGTAATTTCTGAGATAAATGCCTGAGGATGGTCCCTAAGGAGAGATTTGAACTCCAGACCTCTACTTCGGCCATCTCTCCAATCTTTTGGGATTTCAGCAGTGTTTTATAGATTCAAAACTTATCCCAGAATAGAGAAGTTCATGTATATATAGGTAATTTAGACTCACCCCTCCAGGTTTTGGTGAATATTTGAGATACCACCCTATATTTTAAAACTAATTAATGGCATGCCCCCTTGATTTTGAATTTGTGCTCTTCAAAAGGGATTAATGAAAAATGATGGACATACTCTCATATTTCAAGCTCTTCCCCCGTGAACTTTTGTGAGAAGTTGCTTAACATCACATCGAGTCGATTGGCCATAAGGTATTTGCCCAAATGCAGCTTAGTCATGATGTATGACTCTGTCAATGGGCAAGCGTAGGTTGGGTTCTACTTAGCCGAGCCCTTAACCCAACGTAAAGGATGTCTGTCACTATAAACTAAACTAATATGCCATGTAATGGTCAAAGCCCTAACCCCCACATCCACACGCCAGTAACAGTTAATAAAGAACAATGAATGCTTACTTGTTGAGATTGGACGAAACTAATTCCATTGTTGTGATATGAATCTTAGATTTAGTGGTCATTAAGCAAGATAGTGAACTGGGAAGTATCATTCAATGGATGATCGTAACAATTTTTTGGATTGATAAATAGGTATTAACAGTATTAACATTAATGCTGAGGTGACTCTAGATTTAGGTGTTGTTTGTTAAACTGAAAAAAATAAGTACTGAATAGCATTAAGCGCTAAAACTTATAAACGTTGAATTTAAGTGTTGAAAAAGTTATTTGTTTGGATGCAGAATCATCTTTATTACACATTGCTGAAATTAGTAAATTGTCTTTTTTACCCTTATAATCATATTATACATTGTTTACATGTTTCAAATGCCTATTTCTTATTAAATACAATAAAATATATTATTTCTTATAAAATTAAAATACAATTCATTTTTAAATAATAAGTAATACTCAAAATTTCAATTTATAAATAATAATTTTTATTTATAAAAGCCTACAAATTTCAAATTAAAAATAATAATGTCATACGAGTCATCAAAATTTGAAATCAACAATGAAAGAACTTAATTTGGGATGAATAATTTTCGATGGAAATGAAGGATGTGTAATTATAAAAGCACCACACGAAATAAAAAAGGCAACCCACACCATAACCAATTTTTTTTTGTCTTATATGAGTTAAAGTTTTTGGAATGAACCAACTTTTGGTGAGGATGATCTATATGGTATAGAGATCATACTCATAAAAAATCAGCCCATTCCGAAACTTCTAACCACGTCAAAACTAGTTTAAAAAAAAAAAAAAAAAAATAGACGATTTACGATTCTTAAACTTGTTTTGATGGGGTTAGAAGTTTTGTAATCGGCTGATTTTTGGTGATGATGATCTTCTCATTGTAGAGATCATCTTCACCAAAAATCAACTCATTTTAAAACTTTTAACCCATATAAAACAAAATAATTTGACTATGGTGTGGGTTTATTAATTTGTGGGGTGTTTATACACTTATCCATGGGATGTAAGAGGTAATATCTTTTTTAGTATAAAGACATACTTGTCCATGTCCAAAAAATGAAGGGGATACTTGTCCATGCCGAAAGCGAAGTGCATACCGTTTCAGCACTTTTTTTTAGCATTAAAATAGTACTGAATTTTTTTTTTCACTTATTTTCAACAATAAACATTGAAAATATGAAGTAAACAAACGCGTTATTTTGACCAAAAATACTGAATTTTATTTTTTCAACAATAAACGTTGAAAAATAACGCAAACAAACACCACTTTACTGTAATTCTCACATTTATGACATGGAGGTGCACACATAGCCATAGATGCTTTTTATTTGTATCTTGAGAAAATACATCTATGATTATGCGCACACCCCACATTAGAAATGTGAGAATCACCCCAACATTGGCCTTTATTAAATTCCATTTTGAAACCAAACAGCTATCATTTAGGTATTTTAAAAGAGTTGTAATGAATGCACACGGTGTTAGGGAACACGGCTGATGCAGCAAAGGGACAAAATCATAGAACTTTTCTTCATGATACATGAAAAAGATATATGAGGTGGGTACCAAAAACCTCATGCATTCATCATTATTCATTGAGTCATGCTGGGTGACACAATGACGTGGTGGCATGGGCATAACATAGATATTTTTCCGCGAGTACGAGTAAAAAGCATCTATGTGCACGCTTTCACGTCATTTGTGTCACCCCTGTGTCGGTTAATCCTTTAAAAAAATGGACTCCTCCGAGACAACTCACTCTTGAATCTTGATACGAGAGGTCAAACCGATTTTTTTTTTAAACGATGCTTTTACTGCTTTCACATGTACTACTAATTTCAAGTTTTAAGTATTTGAATCACAGTCACATCACATGCGAAGGAGTGGGAAAAAAAAATGAAGCAAAGAAGTACAGACCACGTATGATTTACCTTACCGCGTGCATGCATCACGACTCCAAGAATCTAAGAAGAGCGTCAAAGACGTAAAGTCTATACTGAACTCTCCCACCCTTTCTGCCAAGTCCCAAGTCAATGGTCGAACAACACACTGAAATTCATTCCAGAGTCAAGACCTTCTTCAATACCTAAACACGCAGAGGCAAAGCATCAGAAATTGAAATCGTGAAACCCTAACACTATTTGTAACACCAGCTTCACTTCAGAAAAAGAAACCAAAAAAAAAAAAAAAAAAAATATTGATCTCAACTCGCTTCCGGCCGCCATGGACAAATCCAGGTTGCACCTCCTCTTAATCTCCTCCATAGCTGTTATCTTCTTCGTCTCTGTTGTTGTCTCTGTAGAAGACGACATCAGATGTCTCCAAGGCTTGAAGAAAACCCTAGATCCTCAAGATAGGCTCAGTTCATGGAACTTCTCCAACTCAACGGCTGGTTTCATCTGCAATTTCCTTGGCGCTTCGTGTTGGAACGATCAAGAGAATCGTCTTATTAGTTTGATCCTTCCATCTTTGGAGCTTTCTGGTGTGATTCCTGATTCTTTGCAGTTCTGCCCAAGCATACAAACGCTAGATCTCTCTAAAAACGATCTCTCTGGTACAATCCCCTCTCGAATCTGCGAATGGTTGCCTTATCTTGTAACCCTAGATCTCTCTGGAAACCAATTCTCAGGTCCAATACCTCTAGAACTTGTTAATTGTAAGTTTCTTAATTTTCTACACCTTGGAAACAATCGTCTCTCTGGTCCCATTCCTTACCAATTATCTCGTCTTAGTCGTCTCAAGCAATTCTCTGTTGAAAATAACGATCTTTCTGGTCAGATCCCTTCGTTTCTGTCCAATTTCAATTCTGATGATTTTGATGGAAATAGCGGTCTCTGTGGTCGACCTCTTAGATCTAAATGTGGTGGTGTTACGGTTACGGATGAAGAGAGACACCTCATAATAATAATCGCTGCTGGTTTTTTGATAGGGTTCATCGCATCCTTCTGCCTATGCATAAGGATTGACGTGTTTAAGTAAATTTTGGTGTGCCAAAAAAAAAAAAACCTCTCTTAGTTTAGTACGTAAGTTGATAGTTTGATGCATTAGTCATAAATAAATAAACTATTTGAGTCACGAGAATCTTTATTCTTAAAGAATTTAGAATAGTAATTTAAGAAAAAATACTGAAATGACAAAAATGATGTAGTGGCCGTACATGCTTTTTACTCGTATGTTGAGGAAAAACACTTACGGTAATGTGTGCAACACCGCATCATTTTATCACCTTTGTGTCTCCGTTGTAGTTTAATGGTTGCGGTGTTACCAAACACTTCCACATCAAAGTGAGATATGAGCTACAATCTTGAGGTCACTTGCCATTATTCATTTTTTACTTAGAGACCAGTAGGTGGCATATGCAAAGACACATTTATTTGAAGGATTTATTTATAATTTAAAATAAAATTAAAGATTATTTTTAAAATCATATAGATATTTTTGTAATTTTAAAAATTTATCAATAATTTTCTTCAATTTTAATTAAACTGACCCTAATTATATTAAGTATGACTCTTTAAGAATGGATGAAGAGACTTCAAGATTAGACCTCACATTGCACATCTTGATGTCAAAGTGGATAGGAAAAGCATTTATAATTCCCATACACTTCCATGTCAGGATGTGTGATATGACATACAAGTTGGGGAGCAATGTCTAAGATGTGGGCAAATTCTTTTCTAATTTCATATGAATTAGGATGCTAGTGAGGCAATAGAATCTCTCAATTTTATAATCTTTACTAATAATAATAAAGAGAAATTATATTGACATGACAACTTTTACTTACAACACAAAATAGTTGTTGGGTAACATTCGGCAGCCATGCTTACGGAGCCAACGTTTTGTGCTATATGGGTTAGAAGTTTTAGATTGGACTGATTTTTTGGAAGATGATCTCCTCACCATAGAAATCATCCTCATAACAACATCAAAAAACCTCAAAAACCAAAAAAACCCAGTCCAATTCAGAACTTCTAACCCATATAGGACAACACGGAGACTCCCAAATATTGGCTCCCAAAGAGGACCCATAGTTTGGATATGGATTGGTGTGCTATAAGTAAAAGTTGGTGAGCTAATCATAGCTCTCATAGGTTGAGAAGATATTAGTGGATGCCTTGCTTGTTAAAAAATACAAGACAAGACTATGATGCAAACAGATAATTTGGTAAAATCGTTGTGTTTATACCTCTATTTGGGGTCAATACTCCATCCCCAGCAAAGAAAGCACACATTGCAGTGCTAGTTGATCATCTTGAGCTCCATGTTTTAGAAAAACTTGTGCAAGTGACATGAGCAAATGCGATGCCTAAACAGCTTTAAAATAATAACTCCGAGCACCCTCTTTGTTATCATCAAGGAATGAAAACAGGGGTTGTGATCATATGAATTAAAGCATGCTTCAGATGCAGGAAAGTGAGGGAAGAAAATGGAATTAATGGTGATTAGGGTATCTAGTTTGGGATTTGGAATTGGGTTATGATTTGGGATTGGATTTAAGATTTGGACTAGAATAGGGTAAACCCAACAAATAAAAATGAATTTTTTTTTTTTTTTTTTGCAATAATTATAGCGTAATGAAAATGGTTGAGGCTGTTAGGATAATAATTAAAGGGTAAGAGAATGGAGAAAGGATTTAAGAATTAGGGTTTGGGATTTGGAATTGGGTTATGATTTGGGATTGGATTTAAGATTTGGATTAGAATAGGGTAAACCCAACAAATAAAAATGAATTTTTTTTTCTTTTTTTTTTTTGCAATTATTATAGCGTAAAGAAAATGGTTGAGGTTTTTAGGATAATAATTAAAGGGTAAGAGAATGAAGAAAGGATTTAAGAATTAAGGTTTGTAGGTTTCAAGAATTAAGAACTCAAGATTTCTTAAAAAATCAAGAATACAAAATTTATGAGTTGGGTCCTTGAAAGGTTTAGAGAGTTTTTGATGGAATCTTATTGGTTTCATGATCTCTCATAAATAAATAAAAATGTAGAAAAGATAGATTGAACCAGAAGATTAAAGGAAAAAAAAATTATATATTTATTTGGAAACACCCCAATGATTTCCATAGCATCAATCATGTTGAATGTACCAATATCCAAACATTACAAAGATACCGATTACGGAGTATGGAGATTACAAAAAATAGTCGGGGGTCTTGCGTGTGGTATCAGGTTCAATCTGCCGAGGAGCAGGGTCAAATCGAAGAAAATTTTGATCCATGTGCTCCCCAATCTCGAGTATTGCGGCCATATTCCCACAACGGTAACAATAGTTTGGTGCACTGAACACTGTCACCACGTTCTTCTCCTGCACAATTGAATACGATAATAAATAAATAAAAAAACTGTAAACATGAACAACGTTGATGATTGGGCTAAAAATTAAGCAGCAATTTCAAAATATTTTTGCATTCCCTTCATTCTTTATTTACTTATTTATTTATTTTAACTTTATTCAGTTTATGTTCATATTAAGAACCAGGAACCAAGTTTGTACTAATTGTACATTGCCTTCGTTCTTCATTTTATTTTATTTTTTATTGTTAAGTTCACTCTCTTTGGATTCACCCACCTGAGACCAATTGTAACCTTCCATGACAAGCTGATGGGCTCTTGCAATGAGGGTGAGCCCATTAGTATGGTTGAACTGAGCAGCGATATCCTGTCCGAATGTGTAGCCGGCTCCCCGAGGTGAAATACCCCACCCACATCGGTCATCTGGATCAGACCACAGGAGATCGCACATTGGTCCTTCATGTGGAACCTAATCAAAACATAAAAAATAAAACCACCAAAAAAAATTAAAAACAATATTGAGGCAGAAACAGGCATGTAAATGATGGAGAGGTTGGGGGGAGGGGGGAGATGGTTAAGTTAGACTGCATCATACCTCCTGCATACGGTCCAACGCCCGGATATTATCTAATGTATCCAAAGATGGGGAGAGGCCACCATGCAAACAAAATATCTACAAGTTCACAACAAATGCTTGTTAGAAGTGATCATAAGATAATCAACAAAAAGAAAAAAAAAAAAAAAACTTGGCCATTTTGTAACTCAGACCTGACTCTCAATGAGGGCTGTAAGGGGTAGATAATCAAAAAGGTCAGTGAAATACTTCCAGACATTTGCATTTCCGTATTTTCTCAAGCATTCATCATAAAACCCATACCTGAAAACAGAACTCTGAAGGTTAGTAACTAACAAAATTAATGATTAAAGTAGCTACGGAGCATAGTATATAAAGGAATATTACACAAATCACATTTCTCCCTTAGAAGGCCAGCCACTCCAACCTTGGTTGCATTCCTTAACATAGGCAAGAAATCTGCATTTATTAATAAAAAGTATCTTCATGAACATGGAACTTTCACTTAAAAAACAGTGTCCGATGCAAGTACAACATCCATTTTGAATGTCCGGGTATTGTAGAGCTAAATAATTCCATCCTCAAGCGGAGCTCCCAATCTGCAACAGGGTTGGGGGCTCCTTTTTCTCAAGCAGCCTATAGCTTCATAATTTTCTTATTTCTTGATATAAATTCTTGTTTACTATAGAAAAAGAGGGGGTTCAGGACCCCAACTTAGTTCTCGCATGAACTAGGAGGAAGAAAGCCAAACTAATGGGAGAAAAAGGAAACTTCCACCCAAAAAAGAAAAAATTAATGATAAAAGGCAATTAATTACCTATCAGGAGTTAAATCATCGATAAAAGGGGAACATGATACTTTCTCTGATTAATATTTGGCACATTCAATATAAAGTTGATTATCTTCGTCAACAAATCTTGACATAGAATATCTAAACAAGCTGTCTGCATGAAGTCAATGTCCCAACACTGCAAGGAGAGACATAAATGGCACAGAATGGACAGAGGAAGGTTCAGGTAGATGAGGGCTTTAATGCTGAGGACTGTAATTGTGGTTTAAAAGACCCTCAAAAGTAAAGGTCTAAACTTCCTACAAGGTGGTGCAGATGGTGGGAAGTGTGTACAATGAAAATAAAGAACTAAAATAGAAAATTATAACAAAATGGAGAAATACAGTAGATAGACTAATGATAAATGAGAGTGAGAGGGTGGTGACAGCAATGTTGGAATCCAGCACGGAGCAAATATGTCTGTGACGTTGTGCCAATTTAATGCAGCACCGTGGGAGATCGCACTGGAATTCTTTACAGTTACTGGTTTCGCCTAATTTTTATTTATTTATTTGACTGGTAATGGTTTTGCCTAAATAAACCCACAAGGATAAGCCAAATCAGAAAATTCTGTCCTGTTTGAAGAGGGGTGTGTGTGAGTGTGTGAGTGTGTGTGTGTGTGTGTGGGTGGGGGGGGGGGGGGGGGGGTTATACTAATCTATGCATCAGGACTGTATGCCTACTTCCGTAACACTTATAGGGAGAGAAAGGGGTACTAATGGACAAATGCCACCCTTTTAAACATCATTCTCCGTCAATGGGCAAGGCATTTGTTAAGGACGCTAGAAGAGCCTCATGATGATCATGTCAAATAATATCACCATTATGCTTCCATCATGGACAACGGGAAATTGCAATCCATTGATGAAGTCATGTTTTATGCTGTGGATGCTACTTCAAAGTAGTCATAGTTACCCTTGTTCACCCTCCGAAATCTAGATCCTGCTCCCTAAAATAATTCAATTAAAATGGATTCACCAATTCAGTTCCCCACTCCTGCTTTAAGGCCCCTTTCAACATCGACCCCCCTTCATGCAACTAAGCTCCATAAATAACGAATTTTCTAAATATGTGGGCTTAGCCAATCAAGGAGTATACAAGGAGATAATTTTATACGGGACTATTGTGTCCCATATTTAGGGGCAGAGAAACACAAGTTTCTTTGGTAGCTCAAGACCTTGACGTAGTTGAGTTATTTACATTGTACAGTAGAGAGCACTTCAGCCATGTTTTGAATTGGACCACACTCAAATTATTAGAGAAAATCAGCTTTCCAAGTAGTTAAATCCAACAACATGACAGGTCTAAATATGTAACCTCTTAGGTGTAGCTAAAATTACCTACCAAATGAACAAATGATACCTTGACCTAGTGTGGACTAAAATTCACATGCACACACACACATAGCATGGAAATGGTAAGTTCTAGTGCCATGTATATTTTCTTCGTAGAACAACTGGAATATCAACTTAAGGGACCCTCCACAGAGACCATGTATCGTGCATTTGAAATGGTTCATAAGCAATAAAGGAAGAGTAATGTCTGAGGTTTACATCATCCAAGATATTTATCTTGCAATAACAATATGATCATATTTGAAAGGAAAAAAGGATCTTACACTTGAGTTATTTGTCTGCTCTCATGATTTCCTCTTAGAATTGTAATTCTATCTCTATAACGGACTTTCAAAGCTACTAAAAGTGTGACGGTCTCTACTGAATAGTATCCACGATCTGCATAAATGGAAGAAAACAATTGCATTGAGGTAAAATGCTAGATAATTCTACAATGCATAATTTAAAATTTAAAATAGTTGCAACAACACATAATTTTACATCATGATCAATGTAGATGAAATCGAGCATCTTTTTGGTAGTAGTGTTCAAAATTAAAATAAAAAAGCATATTATGAATGAGATAATACTTCTTCACATATAAGTTCCAGCCTTCTACCAAATACCGAGCAAATTATGAAGAATAAAGAAAAAAAAAAAAAAGAGTCAACGTAAGGCTTTTAGACCCATAGCTCAATTGATTTGACACATTGCAAAACAACTTCGAGGTCGCGGGTTCTTGTCCAGCTTACCTGTCAAAAAAAAAAAAGTCAGCTTATAAGATTCATTTCTTCTATGAACACTGGCATTTCTTTTCTTTTTGAAGGACCATTGAGCTATAGCTGTTAATTTCTAGCACATTCACACAAGAATCTACATAGCTTTTCCTTAAGCTCTTTAAGTTACCCATGAAACTGGATAGCAGCAAAATTGATATTAATAATGACTAGCACTCTTCCAACTCTAACAATTTAAACATGAAATGACACAAATGTGTAATCCATCAACTTCTCCATTAGACAAACTAAGTGTGTCAATGTGATCTTGTGTTTCTGCATGATTGAAGCATACAAAGGTTCCCCTAGAGGTTACTACTCAAGCCATGGTTTCAAAACTCAACTGAGACGTATCACCCTAGTTGTCTCGGTATCTGGCACGAACGAGACGGACAAACAAGTCAATGTATCGGATGAGATTTAAAAGCCCACATTCATTTTTTTCATTTTTGAACGAGACATCTCAAGCGTATCGGAAAACTCATCCGAAACGACTCGGTATCAGGATGAGACAAGACGCGAAACCGAGTTTTAAAACCATGACTCAAGCCCTTGGTTTTAAATCTCGTTTGGGACTGAGATGACTCATACGATATGTTTTGGTATCGTCCACCAACGAGACGGATAGACAAGTCAAACATATCGGACAAGATTTAAAACCACGGCTCATTTTTTCTCATTGTTGAACTAGACGATTCAAACGTATCGGAAAACTCGTCTGAGATGACTAGGTCTCGTTCATGGACGGGACGAGACGTCAAAACGAGGTTTAAAACCAAGCTCAAGTCATGGAAATACCATGAGTTAATTCTTCAAAAACTTCTCCCAACTTTGAGTACTTGGTGGGTCAGTTAGCAACCATTAAGATTGAATTCGCCCATCAAATTATAGGGAGAGAACTGATCTTATTCACTCAAATTAAAAAAAAAAACGAATTTGACTTGAAATCAAATGAATTTGAATAATAAGTTATATAAGCTCATTTAATACATATTCAAACCACACAAAGCAGATCACATTGTAATATCAAATTAATTTTATGTTCTTTCCATTGAATTCAAAATTAAAACATTTCTTCTTTCCAAATTCAGTAGAAAACATAAAATAAGAAAAACAAAATCAATCAGTCAAACGCCCCAAGGACAAAACCTAATAATCAAATAATTGAGAGATTAATCGATTAACCAACCTACGTAATCGCCCATGAAAAGATAATTGGTGTCGGGAGCATTTCCACCAATCCTAAATAGCTCGATTAGATCATGAAACTGTCCATGTATATCACCACAAACTGTAACCGGACACCTCACAGGCTGCACATTCCATTCCTCTACGAGGATCGTTCTCGCCTTCTCGCACAAGGCCTTCACCTCTGCCTCTGAGAGAGGCTTACATTCCATGAGATGCTCAATCTGACGGTCAAAATCTGTGTGGGAAGGCATCGTTTCTTCCCTCGATCTGCAACGCAAATCGATAAGAAAACGAAGATCGATTAAGAAACCGAAGGAAATCAAGTTCTACGTATCGATAAAGAGACGGATCAAGCGAATTGAAGAGTCATAGGAGGCGAAGATCTGAAAGAGATATTAGGGTTTAGGATTAGAGATTCGGAATTCGGATCGAGAAAACCAATGAGGAGGAGAGAAAACCAGGGAAGAAATGAGAGAAGAAGGGTTTGTTTGTAGAGGTTCCTCTTTCACTGCAGCAACTCATTATTTTGAGAGCTCCTATTAGCACCCCAACTTTTATTTATTACACCCCATATTTATAAAATATTTATCAACTCCACTTAAAGATTAAAACTCTTCAATCATTACTAAGGTTGGGTTCAAATCATAATCTAACATTACAAAACATTTTCAAACAATTTCAATTTCAGTAGCTGTTTAAAATTATGATTAGATTCATTTAAAATCTTAAATCCAAAAATTAGAAATTTTAAAAAAAGAAAAGAAAAAAAAGAGAAAACTTTTATTGGCACCCCAACTTTTATTTATTTTTCACAATCATTTATTTTAGAGATATTTTTCAAAATGTGCACAACTTAAGTCAAAATTCTAACTCTGTGCATTGTCCATTTTAATTCTCAAAATGTGTTTTTCTAGTAAATTTGTCACTTTTATATCAATAAATTATTGATTATAAAATAAAAGTTAGTATTACACATCAACTTTTACTAATGCCACACCAATTCTTATTATAAAGTACTAAAGAATTGCACACAATTCATGTGGCATTAGAAAAAGTTGGTGCGGTAATAGTAACTCTCTAAGTAAGAGTTGGGTGGCACCAGCAACTCTCTAAAATAAAGGTCAATCCCATTTCATGCGCATGAAGAAATTCTGATGTACTATTCATTTTTATTCCCAAAATATTTGTAAGAGAGTTACTATTGCCACATTAACTTTTACTAATGCTACACCAACTGCAATTCTTTGGTGATTTACCTAGGAATTAGTGTGGCATTAGTAAAAGTTGATGTGGCAATAGTAGCTCTTTTTATTTATTACACCCTACGTAAAGATTAAAACACACCATTCAAAGACCACAAAATCTTGGTTCAAGTCATTACCTCAAGGTTACAAAGCATTATAATAGGTTCAAACAACATCAACAGACTTCAACAGTTGTTTACCATTAGGATTAGGCAACTATAAAATCCTAAATCTAACAAATAAATATCTAAACAAAGAAAGAGTTTTTATTGGCTCAATTTTTACTTATTTTCAATAATTTATTTTAAATTAATTGGTTTGCCAAAATAAGCTCTCTTATTTTTTTTTTTAATTTATGATTTTTACTTTTTAGAGGATGCATCCTTTAATTCCAAGGTTGATGTGGAGTGCGCTCAGACTAACACATCATCGAGGAAAGATGGGTGTTTGAAGAGTCGTGTTGGAGTGACCTCAAGATTGGACCTTCACCCATCTTGACGTGAAAGTAGATTGGACCCATAGATGCTTTTTCACTCGTATCTCAAGGAAAAGCATCTATGGTTCTCAGACACTTTCACGTCAGGGTGTGTGATGCGATCAAATCCAATCTTGATGTCACTTCAGCATTATTCATGTTTGAATTTACTTTTTTTCTTAGATGTGCGGGAGTGACTTCAAAATTGTACCTCATATCACACTTTTTTGATGGGGAAGTGTGTAAAAGTCATAGATGTTTTTTCACTCATATCTCGATGAAAGGCATTTACGGTTCCTACACTACACACTTCCACGCTAGGAAAGTATGATATGAGGTAAAATCTTGAGGTCGTTTCAGCATTATTATTATTTTTTTTTTAACAAAAGATACCGTTGATGCCGGAAATGTGTTATGACACTCAATTGGGTCCACTAATTGTACATGGGATTAGGGCTGACAATTTGGTCCACTCCAAAACCGACCACTCAAAAAGAAGATTCAAAACCTTGATCTTGAGCTCATAAAGGTGGTCGAGTTCAAAAATTTCCAACTTAATAAATCCTGAGCTAGTCTAGTCCACTACTACATTATTAGTTATGTTTTTATATACTTAGATGCATGATTTTGTAACAAATAAATAATATTATAAAATAACAATCATTTTTTATCCCAACTAACAAGGAGTTTGTATCCCCATGATAGCTTAAGTCCAAGGAGTCTCCCAACCCGTTAGGCATTTACAATCACACTTAAGAGAATGCTTACATACTTTGTACAAAACTATTGGAAGTTTCTCAAGTGAAAAGATTTCAAGAGTTCTAGACAAGTATGGATATTTTCTTGAGGAGTTGTGATCTAAAACGGTGTCCCGTTCTTATAGAAATGTTAGGTGTTTGCGTGGCATATTTTTATTGGAATTCAAACACCTTGGATTGCGTGAATGATTTGATTAGGAGTTCAAGGTGTTTTAAACACCAACTAAAATGTGCCGCATAGACACCTATCGGAACACCATATTGGATCCTTAAGTCTTTTCTTGAGTGTTTGGGAAGACCTAAGTGTGTTGGGGAACTCCTATCACTCATTGGCTAAGGGGGTCTTACTAATTTGGCATAATACAAGTAGTTAGTACTAATTCTCCATTATTTCACAGTGGTGTGCTCTTTCCATTTCCAACCTAAGCTTTGATTGCATTTGTGTCTCGTCCTATTAGGTAGTTGGTAGTTGTTACTATTGCAATTCAATGCATACTCACAAAGTCTTGTGATACATAATTTTGTTTTGCAAAACTTTGTGATTATTATTATTATTATTATTTTGTTTAGCAAAATCTTGTACCATTTCTTAAGAAAATCCACACTATGAAGCCGTGAAAATCAGACTCCCCCACATGGCATATTCAAAATACTCTCCTAACATGACATGTGCTAGAATCATATATTTTATGCCTTGGGATACACATCTGCACATCCTCATAAAATCACCAAATGATGATTTTAGACGAACAATAAAACATTGGCCTGCAAGTTTCTCTTTTAGGCTGATTTACTACCACCGTGACCTTACGACAATTTGCAGAGGAGCACCCAACAACTGCAAATTTTTGTCTTACACCAATATATAATATTTTATGATAATTAAAAAATAAACATCAATGGTACCAATCAGGATTGCATCAGTTCTAGTTTTGTTAAGAGAATGGTACACCTCAGCATAATTGCCCTTGCATTATTTATGGTGTACCTATGGTGGGCTCCTGTCTCCATGCAACAAAAGTTCTAATTTTGAATCTCACCAACTTTAGACCGAGTCTTTGCTTCTCGATCCAATCAAAATCAAACCATGAAAAAAAAAAAGTTACAAAATAAAAGAAAGGGAAAGAAGAAAGAAAAGAAAGTGTGGGCAAGCCTCTTTACTTTAAATTTTTTACTTTGTTTTTTTATACTTTAGATAGTTATTATATTGTCTTTAGGATTCTTTTAAGGCCCAAGGACCAATAAGATATTGACATGTGCCAAGAGAAAGAAGACGAAGGAAAGAAGGATAACCCATCGCCTGGGTTAGATACACATGACACAAAGTTACTGATAGTTGGATGCTCTTGTGTCCAAGGAGATTGGACACTATAACTATTTTTATTTTTATTTATGATTGCTACAAGACTAGAAGAATCTCCTTGCAGTACTTGCAAGTTTGAATGAAGCAAAGACCAAACAGTGTCACACCCCACCAAAGTATCTATAAGTTTAAAAAAAATATGAGATGAAAACACCTTTAATTGGTGGCATGGCATTTGCTTTAATTTGGGAGCACAAAGCACAAAAAAAGCCAAAACCAAAGCCAAAGATTCTTGATTTGATTGATTGATTGAGAGAGATTGTTTCATGCCTTCCTCTCGTATCATTCATGCATGACTACTACTAGAACATTTCTTGGGTTCTGTTTCATCTAGTTTTCTTTTTCTTTTCTTTTAATATAGTATCTACTTGTTTGGTCTTTACAAGCAAAGATAATCTCTCTCTCATTCTCTCACTCTAAAAATAAAGGACATAAAAAACTTAAATAGAATGTCTGCAAAGGCTGTCCTCTCTTTCTCAGGATTCTTGACATGTTTGTATTATGTGTGTGAGAAGCTTGGCTTTCTTTATCCCCTCCCCCCTACTACCTCCCCCATAACAAATTTTTGTAATGTAGAATACTTTGCAAAATTGGGATACTGATAATTTCTTAAGGAGTGTTTATAGAACCCATCCAAAATTACATACAAGATGATATTCATCTTGTAAATCACTCCCTCTTCCACACAAGTAAACATTATCCACCATCTGTTTCTTAAGTCTAAGCTCGACCTGGCGGTTGTCTAGACTTCCCTGCTCTCCTGATAAAATATACCCAACAAAACAAAATGAAACATTATTAGTTATATAGAATCAAGCTCTTTTTTTTTTTTTTTTTATGTTGATGACTGATAGAACATACGATGCATTTTATTTAGGCAAATGAGATACATTGTATCGTTATGGATGTACCGTACAGAACCTATTTAGATGGTAACTATCAATTAATTAGAATTGAAAAACTTTAGTCTAGAGTGCTTACCAAGGCTTGTGGGCATGTCACGTATAGAAGGAAAACCTAACTATAGCCAGTTACCCCACAATGGATAATTGGCTATAGCCAGTTTTCCCTCCACGTGGTGCACCTAAAAGCTTTTGTAGGATTGGGAGCCTGCTTATGTTAGTCGGTGTATCCAATTTTTATTTATGATTGGTTGTTCCCTTTATCAAATGCATCTTATGCTCGAGCCTCTATTAGTGCCTTTAGGAGCTGCCACTAATACATCAAATCATATTCCCCTTTCAAATCAAAGTGGGCCCATTCTAGATGTATCATCGATGGCTCCTACTGACATCAGATTTTGATTTTCTGACGGCCAACATGTTTTATTTAGATCATACTTAGTGGTGTAATTATGGGTAGTTAGACAAAGTGAAGAGAAAAAAAAAAAAAAAAGGGTAAAAGGATTAAAGAAGAAAGGAACCATGAAAAAGAAAAAAGGCCTTATAAATGTAGAGACAACAAAATTGAGTGATTAATTAGCTTTAAGTTAGCATGATTAAGGGATGTGTGCATTATGAATAAAGAGAAGGGACACTCTTTTTCTTTTCCTTCACTGGTGATTCACTAGGGTGAAAAAATAAGTTAATAGATGCAGTAACATATGATCCTAGGACCATAATTAAGACCAAAAAAACTGATTTAACAATTATCATGAATAATATTGTATAATAGGATTTTATTCATAACAGGAGAAAAAAGAAAAAGATAATAGGTCTTGGGTACTTTGTTGTTGTGTAGATGTAAAACCATTTAATAAAATGCTTTGAATCGTTCAATTACCATCTTTGCATAATCCTAGTTCCTTAGCAAGCTTTATGAATATGGTTATTTGTCAAAGAAACAAGGGACTGTTACATCCCTAAGGACAAAACTATGAAGAGTTCAATTTTTTTCTTTGAAGAGGTTGTCAAGTGTTCTAAAAGAAGTGCAGTTAACTTAACTTCAAGGTGAAGTTATAATTTAAACAATTAGGGCTATGTTTATTGGAATTTGTTGTATTGAATGTAGCTGTTAAGTAAAAGAACTCTATAAGGAAAAAAAAGGAGCTACTTGTGCCCTTCCCCACACTAAAGTGTCACATCCCCCTAATCACTTTTAGTTTCTTCACATAAAAATAAGAGAAAGAATTGATGTTTGAAGAAGCCTTTTGTAATTTAAAGACTAAAATAGTCATAACTCATAGGCTACCACCACTCATCACAGATGAAATTTGCAATGCTTCTTTTACTTTGCTAAATAAATTTCCATAACCATAAGAACTACATACATACATCTCTATGTATGCAGATATGATCATAGAAGTAAAGCAAGTAAGTATATGTACCTGTTATGAATGGGATCAGGACCATTAGGAACTCTTCTCTTGCTCATGTAATAGAGATCTAAGTCAGGATGAACCTCAGAACTCTCTCTTCCAATCACATCCAAACTCTTCAAATTGCTTGCTGTTGGTGTTGTTATTGTTGTTGTTTTGGCTTCCCCACTTGTTACAATCTCAACAAGCAAAAACCAAATAAAACCCACAAACACAATAACTCCAAACAAAGTCTTTAATACCCCACCAACACTACCCATATTTCTTCTCCTTGGTTTCCTCTCTGTAGTAGACCACCCTCTACTTGTGAATCAAAGTTGAAGAAGAAATCAAAACAACCATATTGTTTTATGATAGAGGTGATGGAAGAAGAGAAGAAGAATGGAGAAGAGAAGAGAAGAGAAGGAGAATTGGCTAAGGCAAGTATTTTTTTTTTTTTTTTTTTTCTTTCTTTTGGTGGGTAAGGAGAGGTAGGTTTTTCTTTATAGGTGAAAGTGTTTCTGTTACACTTTGTCGGACCTTGAACTGGAGAGGAACAAGAAAGAAAGCTGAGCTGGTTTCGAACGTGATATGGAGGGAACCATCTTGCTTTATACTGATTATTGGGTCCATACGACCACTTCCTTTGCTTTGGTTTGTGTATTTTCATGCACCTATACGATAACCAAAGGGACCTCACTCTACATCTCTCTTATTACGTACCCTTACAAAATAAAATAAAATAAAACAAATAAAAAGATCTTGGGCCATGTGCCTCTTCCTACTACCCTTTTTTATAATGATAATTGAGGTAATTTATAGTGTAATATTGTCGATATCAATTTGGGTTGGTAACTGTGAAACTTATGAGCAATATAATTGGTTTGGGACCTACTTGTTGATTGTTCCCACTTAAGATATATCAATTTTTGTAATTCATATGATTGGATAATATCAACCATTTGATCTACAAAGATCTTTTTTTATTTATTTATTTAGGAAAATGCTGAAATGACAAAAATAATTTACTGTGATTCTCACAAGTCTGACATGGGATGTGCACATAACCATAGATGTGTTTCCTCATGATACGAGTAAAAATCATCTACTTTTATGTATGCACGTCCACGTCAGAATTGTGAGAATCACAGTAAATCCTGTGTCACTCTAGCACGACTCATTTATTTATGATTATCATGCCAATCTATTTGTTATAGATTCTCTAGTCGCATATGTAGTTCCAATTCCAAAGTTATTTATTGACACATCATGATCGGATCTGACTTTGAGTTAAGGGAAGATCATATGAGTTGCAATTGATGCACCTATACAACATCTCAAATGACAAGTTGTTATGTAAGTGGAGTTGATTAGATCTAGCCTCAATTGGGGTGCCTGTGTTGGGTCAAGGTGTGTCAGGTTGTTATTGTTAGTTGAGCTATATGTTGTTTCTTGTTGGGAAGGGAAAACATTTCTCGCAAGAGTCATGATAATCTAACTCCCCCACGTGGCATTCTCAAAATACTCTCCTAACACGACATGTGCTAGAACCATAGATGTTTGCCTCGAAATACTCATATGCACATCCTCATAAATATTTGCAGTTGTGTATCCTCACTACAGTATTTTTGATCTACAACAACAGTTTATAACAACGAATGACTATATCAGAGTATGGTACATTTGTTGCAGTGGATAATTTTATCCGACGCTATAGGGACCCGTGCATAAGACCTTAGTGCCTCGCACGCAAAACAAATAATTCGCGTTAAATAGTTTCCCACTGATTCACATACACATAACAGCAGAAAAATATATCCATCACTAAAAAAAATCAATTTTTTTTTATATAAAAACTCTGTTTAGTGATCTCTCTCTCTATCAATTTTTTAATGAAGACTGAATATAGTAGCAGATTACATTTTCTGCAGTTGTAGAGCACGATTCTTCCTTTCAAAACCAATTTTTCTTTCATTTTTTTTTAGGTTTGTATAAAAGTTCAATTTCTCCACTACTCTTATCTCCCACTCCTCTTCATCTCTTTCGCTCCTTTACAACTTGATTTAAGTTTGGACCTTCGATCGACAAATTCAAAACCAAGGTTCTCTCTCAAGCTACGATCGATGGAGGAAATGAACCATAGTGATCTTCAAATGTAAGAAAAATCAAATCCATGACAGAAGATTCCAAAAAATTTCTTGAGGCTGAGCCATGGAGGTGCTTCTTCAAGAATTTGGTGAATTCTGTTTGGATCTCACCATGGATGGTTGTAAGATCCTCGCTACTGCTCATAGGACTGGTCGATTGATGTTTCTCTCTAAAGAAATCAATCGATTGAGCTTGAGATCAACTTCATTAATGGAGGATTAATTTGAAGAATTCTAGCATTAGGGCTATTGCTGTGGAGATCAACGTAAGCGCTAAGGGGACTATTGGTGATGCTTTTGTGCATAAAACATGGGATGCGTTTGGTTGGATTGATGTGTTGAGGAGAGGTAATTTTGTTTTGCTTGATTTATGTGAAAATTGGACGATTTTTTACTATTTATTTAAAATTTTTACAAGATTTTAGGGATAAAACATAATTTTATGTGGAAATTGATAATTTTGGTTCCACACACCATGAATTATTAGATGTGGTGAAACTGTTTAGATTTGATACAAACAATTAATCAGGCTTGACGCAAAAAAGATCTATGGTTCTAGCACATGCCACAACAAGAGAGTATTTTGAATATGCCATGTGGGGGAGTCAAAAAATCATTACTCTTCTCGCAATCCATACACCAAAGGTGTTCTTCGTTGTCCCACGGGAGTAAGGAGGATTAAAGCACATCAGTTTGCCGACATCCCTCCCCCATATTATGACGTAAACCCTAAAAATAAATAATCTAACATGCCCACGTATTGACATTTGTGATGAGATACATTGATAATATTATAATATTTCTAATGCATTTATATACAATACAATAAAGGCTACTAATTTAACCAATAATGCAATCATGATATCGATTTCCAATCACTCAAAATTTTTTTTTTCTTATAAAATTAAAGTTATTAGCATCTTTGATCTCAAGTAATAAAAATCAAAAAGAGAAGAGAGGGTTAGTGGTAGGACCCACGAAATCACTGTTTTAACATGATAATATTTTTGTATAGGCTGACCCTTATTGATTAATACATGAAATGGGATCGAACAAGATTACATATTGCTTTAGCACTTAATTATTGTCCTTTGCTCTGGAAGCATTCCTTCCCAAATTCCCCGAATCTCTCTTAATTGAGTCAATAATCTCTCAAAGAGAAAGATATGATCTTGAGGAATATATATGACTATTGAGAATCTCACAATTTGAGACAGAGAGACTAGATCAAGGAAGAAAGCTAGTTCCTTGGGCTATAAGCAGTAGAGAATATTCCACCCACACTCCACATTTCAAAAATTCGGCTAATCTTATCCTCTCATTGAATACAATTACTCAAAATTTGAAAATGTTCTACACATGAAACGTCTGTCTTTAATTGTCGATCACGGGCAAGCCCGATGGCTATGAAACAGACTATAAAAAGATGGTTAGCTTAGACGCTTAAAAGTGCCTATTGGGGATGGAATCCATCGAAGATTTCCTAATCGAATCAATTAAGTGCCGTCGGCAAGCATCCTAAGCAAACCATTAGAACTGTTGTATTAATGGGGTCGACAGCATTAGACAGGATTGCTTTTAAACCCTAGAGAATGATTCTAGAGGGGGGGGGGGGGGGGGGATTCTTACTTTAGATGTTATGGCTCAATGATATTGTGGGATTCTTACTTTAGATGTACGTTTATTAGTGGTCCCAACCCAATAGGTAAATTTGTTGTCCCCTCCTCTCACTGACTGTAAGTATTGTCCACAAACAACATGGCCGACTAGCTGATATTTGTATTAATTGAACAAAAAGCTCATTGTGAACAAACCTACACAAAATGCAAGTTGGGATTTGAAACAAATCAAATCATTTCAAGAATATTAATAAGTTTGATTCGTCTTACGGAGGTCCGTGGTTTGAATCCAATTGCCTAAGTTGGATTCATGAAGGTTTAACTACTGAATCACTTATAAATGGTATGTTTCAAATTTGTTTAGATAATGATCCAATTCTAGGTTATATTGTAGGAAATATTCGACGCAGTTTTATATGAATATTGAATCAATCATAGTTACTCTTCGGGATAGGGTGGAATAAGGGAGGAAATTCTGGAATGAGGAAAAGATTGGAAGCTCGAAGATATTCTCTATGAAAAATGGACCACATCATGTGTATGTCGTCATGAATAGACGTATTTGTTTGCTAGGAAAATCTGTGAGAAAAAACCACGATATTCTTAGGAAATTGTTTGTGCATGTACATTACAAATTGGATTTGAGAAAAATTGATAGTAATTAGGTGTTCAATTGAATTGTGGCAACTTAAAATTTTATCGCCCTGCACAAAAATCATTTCCCTTGAAGGTGTTGTGGAGACCATTTTTGCTCTGCTCTATGACGAGGACACGTGTCCTTGAAGATTGAGTAGGAAATCAATATGTTAAAGCAATTTGTATTTTGATGATATTACATAGGGACATAATCCCAAGCTCATATTTGATCTCTAGCTCGTATTTGACCTAATCCCTAGCTCTTATTTGAGTTGGTACTTAACACATATATAATCCCTAGTAAGTATCTAAATTCAAGTATATCTTTTTTACATTAAATGAAATGCATACAAGATCTTATTAGATTGATTGTACATTACATATCAGATTGATGGGACATCATATGTCAAAATTCTTCATTTCTCTACTTTGCATTAATGATTTACAACACTTACACTCTATACTTAAGTGCTTCCTTGCAAGTGATAGATTTATCTTTTAAAGCACTCAAGTGCATTTCAATAACTCATCATACACTTGGATAAGTAATGTAATAACACCTATCTCTAATACTTGCCTATAAGTATACACTCATAAAATCAAATGGGAGTTGGTTGGTGGGTTGGATTGGCTAAGTTCCGATCTCCATAGCTGAGTACTATTCATTTTCTTCTACATTCATCTTTTTCTGTCCGAGTACTAACTTCACAATCAGAGCATCCTTGGTAAGTATCACATCGAGAACTTATCCTTATCTCCTTCTTACTTTAAATAAATTAAAAAGTGACAAAAAAACAGAGATCAACCATCGTCGACAAAGGAGGAAGACCGTAAGATCAAAGATCAAACCTAATATTATAAGAAGTTAACCAGGTTAGCACCAACAAAAAAAGAAGATCTATAGATCAATACCAAACCTGCAATCAGAAAATAATTCTCATGTTGAAGAATGAAAGCCTAAAAATGCCTCCATAGGTGTGTATAATTTCTGTGAAAAATATTTTCTGGAGAAAATTGGTTAGAGAATGTTTGTTGGTGTGATTGCACATCAAAAAATGTCAAAGGTTGCTTTTTAATTTTGGGGTTGAATGTAGTAGTGAGAAAAAAAAATTAGGAATTCTCCTTCATTATTTTTTGGGTGGGGTTGGATCCACAAATATTTCCAATATTGTCTAAAAATTATCTCTTTGAAAAATAATTTTAATCTCTGAGGGTAAGTGTATGGTTTTACCAGAAAATCAATTTCTCAATAAATTGATAAACATTTAAACAAGCAAAAATCGTATTTTCAGGAAAAGTAATCTTCCTATTAATTTTCCCAATTAACAAAGTAGTAACATGCATATGTGCATGCTATTTATGGATCGTAGTTAATGTCTATAAGAAGAGGGACCTAAGGTCCCTCCCATTTCCTATAGAATCAAAAGTTTGGGTGGTCCACCTTCCTATTCAATAAAAATCACCTCTTCTTTATGGGATTTGTACCCTTTGAACATCTCAGATTTTATTTATATATTAAGACAACAAGAAGTGCTGAAGCCAACTGTTTTATTTTTAGAAATACCCCTCCATATGTTGGTGAATATTTGAGATACCCATGTATTTCCAAACTGATAACATGCCCCTTGATCTTAATCTTCTTAGAGAAGTCAACTTAAAATGACCTAAACGCCCTCATCTTCAATCTCTAGCCAAAAACCTTCATTTTCTCTCAAAAAAATCTGTCATCTTCAACCTCTATGGAATATCTTTAACCGCTTCAACCTAAAGACTATATCCTTGATACTTCAAACATGGAAAAAGTAGAAGACGATATATTTTTGAGTGAAAGAGTCGAGGGTTTTTGACAAAGACGTGATTGAGGATGAGTTTGAAGATGATGGATCAATACGAGGATTAATATGTCTTTAAATAATTTATTGTAGGGGTTGTAGATGAGCTGTAAGATGACAAATTTTTTGAAGAAAATTCTTGGGTTGTTTTGTTATAAGTTGAAGATGAGTAGCTAGTTATTATCTATTAGTCTTGCAAAGAAGACTGAAGTAAAAAAAAAATATGCCTTCAGTTTGGGAAATCACCTTTAAATTTATATCCAATAAAGGTTTCCCCAGGCCCCAGTTTTGATTCTATGCCACAGACACCAATATATTTTAGAAGCAAAAGCATATATTTATATATAATTAGTTCTCCTCGAAATTAATAAAGAAAGCATCCAAACTGGGCCACTTTAATACCCTTTTTCTTCCCCTACAAGCCTCTTTCCATCAAATCTTGTATGTATTTGTTCCATTAGTTTATTTTTTTTTTTTAGATTAAAGATTATTCCATTATTATTATATGTATCTCTTTCATTTCTAGGAGACCGAACACCTCTTTAAAAGAATGAAGTTTATCCAAACTCCATTTTTTTTTTTTTTTAATGTATAAGGTTCTTATCAGCACGTGTGAACAGTGTAGCTACATGTGCATGTACCACGTGTAGTGATCTGATAAGTGGTCCTTATTACGTATGTAACTCATAAGGAACGATTTTCTCATTGGGTATAGTGCACCATGGAACCTGGGTCCACATAAGCTCCTTAACTGTAGTGAGACGCATGTTAAAAATATTTATTATTTAGTATGAGACTACCTTCTTTGATAATGGAATTTTTTACTGAATTACCTTTGTCTTTGTATTTATTTAAATTTATTTTTGAATCGTGATAATCTAACTACTCCACATGGCAAACTCAATCGACTACTTTGACGTGACAAGTTTGGGAATCAAAGATCTATTGTATCCCAAGGAGCACAGATCTTCGGTTTTCGAATTTGTCATTTCAGGTAGTCAATTGAGTATGCTACGTGGGATAAGTCAGATTATCACGACTCTTTATTTTGATATATGTAGCCTCAAAATTTTTAGCATTGTCATCCCACCCACGATCCTTGTTTCTAAAGCACCAATGTTGGGTGCTAATAAAAATTTCGATGCTTAAGTCAAATTTACATTTGTTTATTTCATCAAAATTATATATGAGAATATTAACAAACGCTTTGGGGAACATTCTCCTTATTAAATTTTTTAAATATTAACTTATGTGGGGAGAAAAAAAAAAAAAGAAAAAAGAAAAAAAGGTAAAACCCTTATTTCGAAATAAATGGGATCAAAATGCTCAATTATGATTTTGAGATGAGCAAATCATTAAAAGAAAATGTTAGCCTGAACCCATGGGTTGAGGCTCTTCATCAACATGATCATTGGGATGTTAGGATTTCTAACAAAATGTATCCTTTGAAAAAATGTACTAATCCCTAGAAAATTGGAACTAATCCCAAGAAAATGTGTGTTTTTTTCTCAAATCTTAATAGTTGATGGAGAGCTTCAACCCAAAGTCCATCAAAATAAATAATGAGTGTTCATTTAAGGGGGGAAGTAAAATAAGTCCAAATTGATGTATAATGTGCGTTTATAAAATGTTTAGCCTAGAGGAGACATCTCTTCTTTGGTAGGGAATTTCTACCAAATAGGGTACTGTTGTACTTGAATTTACTTTTATACCCATGAATGGTTTTTTCATCAATTTGCCACCACAATAATCCCAATACAACTAACCCATCCGCAATCCTTATCCTAGTACTTAACTGTCAATGGAATTTCTACGCCTTAATTAGATTTGTAGTTATTTATTTGATCAAAATCACAATAATAATAAAAAAAAGATCAAAAAAGGTTGGATTCGGGTTAGATATGAGTATATCCATATTCGACCTAGATGCTACTAATTAAAATCATATCCGAATCATTTTGTTTTCACTAAATCCTGTATTCAGATTCAATTTTGATCTTTTCAAGGTTATTTCAAGAAAAAATTGTTAAAAATGTGATCAATCAAAAGGTGATTTGAGTTCAAGATCTCTTCTTTTTTGGAAAGAGGTTTTGACTACTGTGCCCAATACTTTGTAATTAAAGAAAAAAATCTTAGAAAATATAAAAATATAATTTATAAAATAATATATCATTCGAACCTAGGCGGATATAGGGATGGATATGTATCCAACCCGGATCCGACTAGGATCAAGAGACATCAACCTATATCCGACCCATTTTTTAATTTAGATACAATTAAAGAAATCAAATCTGTTAAATTTGATTTCGGATCACTTGAATTTCAAATAAAATCCAACTCATTTTATGTGCTAGTATCATTTAGTCTCTTAGCCACCGGAAACAAGAAAATACCATTCCTCCTCAATGAGATTTAATGCATGATTTAAAATTGAAGAGCTCTCTCTCACATAGGATGTCCACATGCATTAGTCCTTTGACACATTGGGGCATTAGGATGTCAATGTTTTCTCCTTGAAAATGTCAGGTTTGTGGGCTCTTTTGTTGCTACATATATGTTGGTAATCCATGGTGCTTATCGGACGATGGTGATGCATTCCTAAATTTTACCCACACAGTATATTTTTTAAACTTCATATAAATGCTAATGAAAATGGTATAAATGTAAAATTAAATAAATATTAGGATAATATTTGGTAAACAAATCCATTATCATATAAGGGATATCCTTATATTCTAAATATTTAAAAAATGTCTCTGACACAATAATTTTGACTTCGTACAAGTGTAATAACAAAAATTGGCCATTTTTTTTTTAAATAACGCGTTTAAAATGCAATTTGCATCCTTGACGATTAAAACAGTAAAAAAAACGTGATTTTTTAATGTGTAACAAAAGTTGTCATTTTCTCTGACTTTTCTATTATTATTTTTTTCACATGAACAAAATTTAAAATATTTTCTCTCTTTTTTTAAATGTGGGATTTGATACGTAATAGAATTTGATAATTAATAATTGTAAAAATATGGGATTTGATAATAATAATTTAATTTTATGAATTTTCATTAGATATATATTTTTTATAATTTTTAATATATTTTTTATCTTTTAGTTTCATTATTTTTTTCGATTTTTTCTTTATCGATTTAAACCTGTATTCCGACTTTGTGATTATGCTTGCAAGCCCTATCTTTTATATTTCGCTAGTGTCCCAAGTGAGCGTTAAGAGTACATAAATTCTTTGAGAAATGCTCCTTCCCAATACTTAACTTCTTGAAATTACATCATTATTTGTTTTATCTTCAATATTATAATGTAATAAGGAAGTGCTGTAAATTCAAAATCACTTTATTTAATATGTTAAATTACAAAAGTACCATTACAATTTATTAAATTATGAATTATAATATAAAATTAAGTTATATATTTAAATTAATTATCCTAAATTTCACATACCATTTACTTCTGGCAATAATGCAATGTGCATCTCGACAAACACCCCATTTTCCTAAGGAAAATGCTTGATTGCCTGTGTTGGGCACTGAGTCAACCTCACAGTGCATAGAAAACCATTGACTTTCTAACTTGTATCTCAAGGAATTAAATCAATGGTTCTTTGTGCACTGCAAGGTCAGCTCAGTGTTGAACCTTGTGTCCAATGGAAGTAGTGTAGCACGACTCTTTTCTTAATGCAACCAAAGATTAAATCTAAGAAAATGCTGAACCGACTTCCTTCAACACTACGCTCACCATTGTTCTGACGTGGCAGTGTTCAAAGAACCATATTTTTCCTCGAGATATTTTTCTGTTGTATCTCGAGGAAAATCTAGGTTCTCTTAATGTTGTCATGTCAACATAGTGTTGAAATAGAACGACCCTAACTCTAATTCAAGTAAGAGCCATGCTAAAATAACTAAAAAGAAATAATCAAACATACAAACGTGACGTGGAATGTGCATAGAACCAAATAATTTTTCTTTGAGATAATGGTTCTAAGTGCACATTCCACCTCACTTGCGTGTATTTGAGTCAGTTTGGTATTGTTCTTCAAGTAATGATTGACATGGTTTATTTGGAGCCAAACTGATTCAATATGAGGCCTCTAATCATGATTTTTAAACTTGTTCGAGATCGAGACGTATCATCCGAGTTAACTCGGTATCGAAGCTAAACGAGACCAACTCGCAAAGTCATTTTTTGATCGAATTTTAGGACTCACGTTTATTTTTTTGAGTTGTCTCATGAGACGTCTCAAACATATCGGAAAACTCGTTTGAGACGACCCGGTATCAGGCCTGGACGAGACGAGATGCGAAACTGAGTTTAAAAATCATGCCTCTATTACAATATATTTTCTGTAAGTACACCCATATGCACGG
Source organism: Akebia trifoliata (assembly GCF_017979445.1). Classification (NCBI taxonomy): domain Eukaryota; kingdom Viridiplantae; phylum Streptophyta; class Magnoliopsida; order Ranunculales; family Lardizabalaceae; genus Akebia; species Akebia trifoliata. The sequence continues at coordinate 4,879,831 of NC_141379.1, forward strand.
AATAATATGTTTGAAAGAGCCACTAATTTAGAGCTTCGTTAACTCTTGTAAGTGGAGCTTGTTTTTTAATATAGAAATCTAAATTTTTTAAAAGAAACCAAGTTGATTGGTCAACTAACAAAGAATGCAACTTTTGGACTCGTAATCAAAATTACTATTATAACATGTCGTTAGAAAACTGAACAAGTGGCCCATCATAACAAATTAAATCAATTGAAATTCATTAGTCCCAAGACGCATCTTTAAAGCTGATTGTTTTCGGGCCCCATTTCAGTTTGAAATTGAAATTTAGTTATTTTAGTAAATTTTTGATCATTTTTAGATTCTTAATATCTTAGGGTTACATTCATAGTTAAGTATATTTTTATATTTTATGTTTTTAATTGCAATCGAAGAGCAAGAAATCTTTATTTAGAGAGCTACTATGTCCCCCCGCAACTTTTAATTATTCCACTCGAATTTTTAAAATTATTTTGACACCTTAATTAAAGATTAAAACACACTATTCAAAATATTATAAAAGTTTGGTAACAAATAGGAGACTTGAAAGGAAAAAAAAAAAAAAGTTTCTATTGACACCCCACCTCTTACTCTTTCTCATTCATTGATTCTTTTATTTTATTTGGGATGTAATTAGTAAAAGTTAGGCCCAATATTAATTCTTTTTCTTTATGAGTAGCAATTCAGACTGGTCCCATTCCTATTCCAAGATATAGTGTTTACTTGGCACGTTTTGATTGGAGATTATATAAAAAGAGACAAAGAGTTGTGTGCAAACGTATTTTAAACTCCAATCAAAATGTGCCACGTAAACACTGTTTCTCTTGAATAAGAACGTGATGTGCCACGTAGACACTGTTTCTATTTTAAAAACTAGTTTAGTCTAATCTTCATGTGGTGGAAGATCAAGCTAATATCAAGTCAAAAGCATATAAGTTGAAGAATGGTAAGTGACTTAAAAGAACTTTTAAACCATTGGTGATTTGAGTTTTCAAATCAAAAGTCTAATGATTTTATTTATTTGAATATTTTTAAAAAGAAAATCAATTTATATTGTACACAATTGATTAAAGGAGTCAGATCGATCAATGTTAACTTAAAAATGATTGATCGACTTGGGTTAGACAATTGATCGGATGAAACTAAAAAACAAATCGATCGACCTCCCCAATTTGATCAATCGGTCGTAATAATTTTCTTCATACGAGTTTGACAATTTTTCAACAATTTTAACTCATATAAAATCGTTTGATTTTTTTTTTTTCTTCCATAAAAGGAATCTTGCCTTAGGTTTTTAAAATACATAGAAATATTTTCATCAAAGAATGTGTGAGTTAAATGATTTAAATAATCGAAAACGAGATGAGTCAACTCAGTCTTAATGGGTGCCGAGACGATATACCGGGTTTTAAAACCATGATCGGGATTTATAGGCTTATCTTCTTTACAAAAGATGGCAATAGCTGCTGCTGCTTCTTTTTCCCCATTTCTCCTCCTTTCATCTCCAAATCTCTACTCTTCCTTCAATTATGAAAATCTCCATTTATCTTGCCCAACATTTCTTCAACTCTCTCCTCACAATTACAAAATCACACGGTTCAGAAACCCTAGAACAACTATTTGCCAAGGAAAGGTTCCTCTCTCGATCTCTCTTTCTCTATATTTGAAATTTGATATTTGAATTCGTTATAGATGTAACGAAGAAATTTGGAAAGAAAGAAACGATGAGGATTTCTGTGTTGGCAGCTTAATAGTGGACCTTCGGAAGAGGAAGAGGAAGAAGAAGAAGAAACGATAGAGGAAATTTTCTTCAATGTCGACGAAGATATTGAGGAGAACGAAAGCGATGAAGATAAGGAGACTGAAAGCAGTTTGGATTTGCTCTTTAGATTCCTTCAAAGCTTGTTTAAGAAGCTCTCAAAACGAGCAAAGAAGTCTACTCGTTCTATCTTGCCTCCCGCCATTTCTCCACAACTGGTATTACTTTAGGGTTTGAGATAGATTCAGTGATTTTTTATTTATTTATGTTTAGAATACTTTTTTTATTTTTTATTTTTAAACTCTCATGTTCACATATTTGAATTCTTAGATCTTAATAAATTGGCTGACTTAATTAGTTTAGTCAAAATTAGATGGCAAAGATGCAATTTTTAAAAGGGAGACATCTAGAACATGATTACAAGACTTGCTGATTCATAATGTGATTGATTGTAGAATCGACTGAGTTGGATTGCTTTCATTAAACCCATATCCGGATCCAATCCGACCAAAAATAATTTCAAATCATTTCAAGGAAAATTGTTGAAGTTATGGCCAAAAGATGATTTAAACTCACAAGACCTCTTTTTTTTTTGAGAGGTCTTGACCAAAACGTTCAACACTTATTGGTTGATGAAAGATAATTTGAAAAAAAAAATAAATATATAACATACAAAGTAATATATCATATTCGAATATAGAGGAATATTGGGATGGATCCGTATCCAACTTGAGTCAAAGGACATCAACCTATGTCTGACCCATATTTGAATTCAGATATACTTGAAGGAACCAAACCCATTAAAATTGAATTTCGGATAAAATCCGACCCATTTTAAGCCCTAGTTAACAGGATCAAGGTGTGAATTGCAAAGTGAGTCACTTATGTGCTAAACATTTTGTTTAGTAATTGTTAGATAGTTAATTCGGGCACGAACCTTTGATAAGGGATGAAACTAACATTGTGGACAGCTAGCAAATAAATAAATGCATGTCCTTCACCTCTTTCAAATTCTCTCCTTGCAACAATTTTCCTACCTCTTCATTTCATTCTAGAGTTTGGACCTAATTATTTACTCTGATGTACGATTCTCTTTCCTTGGTAATATTTGGAAATGCTAGAGTGCTTAATGATTATTCGGTTCTATTTTGTTGATTTTCATGAGAAAAACTTTCGAATTGGAATTGGGCGATGAACTGTGCGTTAAGCTATACTTGTAAAAAAAAAACCTACATTCATTAAGATAATGTTGAGCATTTTAATTTTGAGTACTGTTGTTATTTCACTGCTACGTTGCATCAACGATGAATCCAATCACTCTAATGTATAGAATTACTTACTAATGACATTTTCGGCATTGAAAGTTCAGGTATCTTTTGCGGTAGATGGAGTTCTTCTTCTGACATCACTTTCAATTGTTAAAGCACTACTTGAGGTACTTGTTAAGATTTTATTAACAGCAGAAATATAGAGTTCAAGTGTTAACGACTTTAAAGCACTAATTTAGGTACTTGTTAAGGACTTTTATTAATAACCATCTGATCTATTGAGTTATTTTGGGTGTTGTAGAAAAATGTGGTAAACATTATCTGGTTGAATTTTTTTGTCCTCAGTTTCCTTGATATATTTTGCTATTAATAGTCATCATCATATATAATTCTAAGACTCTAGATTCATCACATATACAATCCTGAAAAGGTTTTAGTAACTCTTAAGTCATTAGAAGTGATCAAGCCCACATAATCCTTAAACATTGTTGTAAAATGTTCCTTTAACATTCTGGATTATATAATTCCTGTAGCAAACATAAGTGAATGTGGGAGTGAAAACCAACTGACAAGGTTCCAAATTTATTGACAGGTGGTTTGCACCCTTGGAGGCACCGTGTTCATTGTAATTCTGCTGTTGCGTTTGATCTGGGCATCAGTAGCCCATTTTCAATCAAGTGGTAACAGTTTAAACCAGGGTGGAACCTCGTATGGTACAACATGACCTGTGACATGACCATCAATATTGCAGATGCGAAATGAGTTTCATCTGGTTTATCTTCTAATTCTTACTGTTGTGGTGATATATATGATTCTAAAAGGGTTACATTTGTATAAATGTTTAGGATGACCTTAATCTGTATTATAGTTGATGGTAGATGTTGTCCGTTAGCCCCAATTGACAATGTGTCGTTGTTCGTGTCAAAGCAACTTCTGGATGATTAGGGATATCTTTATCCTGGATTATCAATCCAAGAAATTGTAAAAAAAATTAAATTGATTTAGAGACTAGTCCCATCCCAAAACATCTTGATAAAAAAAATTTGATCTTTGACTATGATTGATAGCCCCATGTGTACCAGATGGCTTGCTCTAAAGATTACATGGCAACATTTTTTGTTTTTTGCTAGACAAGTAAGGGTTGGTCGTCTGCATGAAGTTAGGTTCAATGGACCCACGTTGTGGAATTAAATCTATGCCATTAATATCAAACACATTCTGCATTTACAGTTGGGCTCAACGGGTATGTATTAACCCAGTATTGCCTTTCGGAACCAACTGTAGACATTGTGCACGAGCAGTGATTCATGATGATGAATTATACTCCACTCAACATCCACAAATTCAAGTGAGGTTGCTATGACCACCTTAATTAGAGACATGTTTGTGAACATTTGAGTTTTATTATAGATCCATAACTTTGGCTTACCTATGCTTTCAGTGCAAGTCATGGTAATGGCTTGTCGATTTCCATTCCAGTTGTATTTCTAGATCAGGGAAGCTTGCAAATCATGATAATGTCCCAAGAGGAACCTATGACACCATGATTTTTTCAAAATCTATGTAAGACATGACATGAAGAACCCTGGCTGTGTCTCTGCCATGCCCAGGTAGCAGTTTGACATACAAGCCATACATTTCTATCCCGTCTTCTCGGATGCTAGGATCTCATTAAGGACAGTATTAAGTTAACTTTTGCCCAAGGGTTTGGGCATAAAAGATGATTAAAGTTCTTTTATTTCAGTGAGTTCGTCAGTGGTGCAAAAATGCTAAGGCCTTTTCTTTGAAGATTTCTGTACTTAGATGGGACTATTGTTAATATTCCCATTCAATAGTTCTTTTTCCCCCATTGTTATATAGAACCTCCTTGGGTTGCTTTGACCTTCAAGCAGAGCCCTTTTTTTTTTTTTTTTAATTAAGTAAATGAAGAATTGTATCATATGTGGTCGAGTTGACCAACAAATAGTAGTAGACAAAAATTATTTATGTATTAAAGAGCCTCACCAAAACAGTCTTCAACTACTTTATGTAACACAAGGCTACAAACTAAGACATAAAAATTCTTAAATCATACCATTCTTTTGTTAAGTCATGCAGAGTTCAAGAACAACATTCAGTCTAAGATGTTGACCCAAGTAGGGCAAGGGCGCCTAATCGTTTTTTCGAAAGACCATTAAACCTGAAATCAACTACAAAGTCAACCAGCTTTGTATGGGTTTTCTTGTTTGAAAGGCAGTGTCTAGATCGAGGAAAAGCACTTCAAGAGGTACTTTTACGAAAATTCAGGCAAGAATGCCTAATCAAATCCTTCAGAATACTAGTGCATGTTTAGGTTTACTAATACATTAAAGCCTCTTCCAATTGATATACAAAGTTAGAAAAATGGATTTTCTAACACAAAAATGGAGATTCTTAAGTATATTTATTAAGCTCAAATCATATAAACAGTAAATACAGCTCCACTTCATATGAAGAAAACAATGATGTTATAATTTCCATTTGATGAGGACATACTAAATTATGGTGCCTTTTCAAAACAGTGACCAACCTGCATGTGCAGCCACTCTGGCGGTGATCCAAGACAATATTCTCTGGTTGGTAGTGTGTCGTACGTCGTTGTACTAGCAGTATCAAATGTCTGCACAGCAAACAGAAACACCTAAGTAACTTGTTAAACAGATTTTTTTTCTTTTTAAATAAACAAATGTCTCCACTAAATCTATTATTCTCGTTTTTAAAAACCAATTTTTTAAAATTTAAATTCCATGCAAAATTGCAAATAATAGATTACTATGTTCAATTCTACCCCTGCAGTGGTTTTCTATACTACATGGCATAACCCACCATTATAAATATATAGATATAGATATGGACCTACCCATTATATGGTAATCATCATATGTTGCGAACACAAATTCATTGAGGATGGTTAAAAAAGATAAGGCTAATGGGCAAGTAAAAGTTCACCCAAAAAGCAGTTAGAAATGTCCCATCGAATCTTGGATTTCTGTCGAGGGTTGATGCCACTTGGTCACACATACAGTATGAGAAATAGGCTACATTGAATATGGAAGTCCAACATTTTACCGAAAAGAAGAATGCCATTTACATAGTGATAGATGAATAGACCAACCATTATAAGCATTTCTAAAAGAGATGCATAAAATTATCTCCAGAATACTTGGACTTACCACTTTTGAAGGAAATCCATCAATGCTAGGGTCCATTCTTGAATTAACCGCTTCAAGCTTCATTGACAAGAACTATAATATCCAGTGATTTATATCATTCAGTTTCAGGCTCAACAGTGAATTTATTTTTATTTTTGAAAAAAAAAAAAAAAGCATAATGCGGCAACATGTATTGAGGCATGAATTTTACATACCTCAACCTGATGTTGTAGTGATTGAATGTAGTTGATTATCTCATCAAGGACCAGAGCTTTACCTATGACCTGCTCCAAGGAAATTTACCCTTAAAGATATTTTTTGGTAAAGGGAAAAAATAAAATAAAAAGAAGACATTTTAAATGGAAATTGAAAATTGACCTTACACCTGCACAATTGAAGTTTCGAAATTTCATCTGGGTACCGCCAAATTAAAGATATGAAGAACTTCAAAATTCCGGCCAACTTTTCAAAATTGGTAAAAAGCTAATAATGAAGTCCTTTCTGTACAGGGACAAATGGGAGAGAAGCAGGTGTAAAAAAGGTCTTTGTCAGGCATGAGATGCCAAGTTGAGTGTAAGAGGAGCAGAATAGGTGTGACCCTAATTCATCGCCTAAACCAAGTCAATGGCCATTAAGTCCCTGTTGCAAGTGAGGAAAGAGAAGATCTGGAAAGAGGATGGGCATAACATGGAGGTAGCATGCCGCAATAGGGTTGGGAACAAAGTATCATCTTGTGTTGAGGGTTCTGAACCCAGAGTGTCGTTATAAATTGTAATATCTTGGTCGATGTTGTGGGGCAAAAGAGATTGGATTAGGGGTGGACGAAGTCCTCCAAAAAACACATTTTTTCTCTCAAAAAAAGCTTAACTTCCTTTTAATAGATGTTTTGGGACCTCTATACTTGGGAGCTGGCAGGAAGTGGAACGATCAGCCATGGCCATCAGGCCATGCCTTGGATCAGGGTATGTAGTGTCAATGCCATACTCCCGATGGGGCAATGCCATTGGACTGGGTTGATTTGGGCATGTCTTGTCCATGTGTTCAGCCAGTGAAGGCAGTTGCTATCTCTTGGTAGGAAGTTTGTTAGTGGGTGAGGTTTTTGTCTCCATTTTCCTCATAGGCTAAGGTATGCCAACAATGTTGTGGAGTTCTGACAGAGTCTTTCCTCATGGCTTCAAAACCCAAGTATGGTCAGAAACCCCATTTGTTGAAGTGTCACTGATGCATTGTTCTAGAAGCATTAAGGAAGCTAATGTTAGTGGGAGAAAATTGCATTTTGGAGTAGTGAGATGTCGTAGAAGAAAGGCAGTGTCGCAAGTATGAGTGGCTAATTTGGTGCAGGGCGGTACAGTGGTGGTCTATTTTTAATTAAAAGATTTTGTGATACGTAGATTTTATGGGTGTTTTGTAGTTTTTTCTGGCTTGTTTTGAACTGTTTTTCTTTTCTTTTCTCTCCTATGGGGGGCTATCTCAGCCTCCTCAAACCTTTATTTTACTTTTTAATAAAAATTTAACACTAATGAAAAAACTAATTAAGATATACCTAACATTTATGCCTTTTGATGAGTGAATTTTAGATTTATACTTTGGTTTCAACCTGAGCCAAAACAAGGTCATATTTAAGATTTAAAACCTCGCAACTGAGTTGGTTGGTTTGAAAACTTGAAAGAGAAAAAAGAGGTCAAAACTCAAAACTTCACTAATATTGTCTCCTATATGTAGAACTTGTATATACCGAGATAAAAATCCCAAATCAGAAGTACTAAACAACAAAATCGTACCTTATAACATCCAGGGACCAGATCTTGGAGAATCTTCATCCTCTCGCCGATCTTCTCTCTCCTAGCCTATTCAAAATCACATCCCCATAAGCCAAATGTGTGTATTGATGTGATATACTGTTTTATCATCTATATCCTACACTACTAACAATAAAAATTATGATTAAGTATTTACAAAAGAGAATAGTTGCAGAGTACAAAAAGAGGAGATATATGGATTACTCTTTCTGCTAAGCTGTGGCTATCAGTAGCTTGGCCCCTTCTTGCTCGCACATGGATGTAGTCTTGTGTAGGTGGTTTGGATGGTTGTGTGCTTGGTTTTGCTGGCTTACTACCAACACCTGAACTCGCTTCGACCTCAGATATTAAATCGTCATTTTCGTCTCTGGACCCTGAGAGTTTCGATCGTTTAGCTTCATTATCATTCTGCTTAAAGGGGAAACCAAAACGACTCCATGAGTCCCCAAAACCAACCAAAAACATATAAAGCATGAAATTCCTTCCCACCCAAGTCTATACCTAATTTCATAAATCTTATTTTCTTGCCAAAATTCCAACTTTCTCACGTAGATAATCCATCAATTTGTATATATCTCAAAAGTGGAAACTTCGTCCATAAACTTTTTACATCCAAATTCAGACAATCATACAGATTGGTAAGAAATTGTGACAAATACTGCTAAGAGTGATCACTGACATTTAGATCCCAAAATTTAACAAAAGAACAGAAAGTTCAAGAATTTATTTGTATACCAGACAAATATAAATTATGATTTCAATCTAATCTAACAACATTAAACGATTTTCAGTGATTTCATACATTACTAGAACAAAATCAAAATTAGAAAAATACAACATTGAAATTGAGAATAAAGCAAGAAAAGAAAGAAATTAAAATTTAAAAAAAAAACACACACACACACGAGAGATTACCACGTCATTGCCACTGCTACTACACAGAAGCTTCGACAATTCATCCTCTGATGCCGACGCATCTCTCCGCTTCTTCCCACCCCCGCGACGGCTTCTCCTGCTTTTTTCCGAAACCGCCGAGTCATCAACCAACACATCCAGATTAGCAGTCCTCATCTCCCCAAATCCACACAAATGCCGCCCAAATCGACCTCTCCTCGCACCCAAAACATCTCCAGATTTGCTTACAACACCACTGCTGGAGAGCGGAGACGACCAAATCTTAGCTAGACTATGAGATGACCCGATCGCAGAGCGAATAGAAGAAGCTTCGTTGATCAATGAAGGATTCATCAAGAAACACAAACAGATTTCGATTTATCATCCAAATTCAATCTCTCAACGAACTATAACCAGCTCGTAAGAATTCAAGAACATGAACCCTAGTTTGGCTCAGTAGCTCAAAATGCAAATCTGAAGTTCGATGAGTTGGTTTGGTTTAGTTTTCTGCAGAGTTCGCTTTATTTAAGATTATGAGAGAGAGTACCGTTTAAATTAAATACAAGAGAAAGCGACACAAAACGAAAACGAAAGCGAGAGAGAGAAACTAAAAGACACTTGAAGCTGAGCCAAAGAAAGAGAGCAATGTGAACTATGAAGGGAGTGGTGCGTACTGCGCTCCTTCACCACCACTAATAACTCTGAAACTCAGAGAGATGCCACTCCACGCTTTGGTAAATATTAGAGATGCCCCTGTGTTTTTGAACTGATGACTAAAACCCCCTTTGTCATCAGTCTTTCTCTAATCAACTAATAGAAAAAGTCCTAAATGACCTCTTCTTCAGCCTGTAACGAGAAATCTTTGATATTTGTATCCAAAAATCGCTAATCTTCTACCTTAAAAATCTTTCTAATCCAACCTTCAAACCTCCTAAATGACCTCTTCTTCAGCCTTTAACGATAAATCTTTGATTTTTCCTACCTAAAAATCGCTAATCTTCTACCTTAAAAATCTATCTACTTCAAAGTTCAAACGTGAAGAACAGAATAGGACTTCTGGGGAGGAGATTATTGACTTTTGGGTAGAAAGATCGAGGGTTTTCTACAAAGGATTAAGTAAGGAAAAATTGAAAAAGATGGACATTTAAGCCATTTTTTGTGAGTAGATTAGAGAAAGGCCAAAGCTCAAGGGGTGCATTTCACCCATTTAAAACACAAGGGGGCATCTCTAATAATAAATTCAAACACTCTCTATTGCCAAAGAGATTATTTTCAAACAAAAGTTGTGCCCAACCTATAAAGTAAGAACGAATTTGGTTAGGCAAATATGTAACCACTAGAAAGAGCAATGGCTCCATGCCCATGGATTAAAAGAGATTTTTTAAATAAAAAAAATCAATAAACCTTTTTTTAATGAGTTTGATAATTCAATGTTGACAAGATTTGAACCCAAATCTCTAGTATCATCACCCAAAAACTTTATCAACTAAACTAGCTAATGCCTACTAAGAGGGATAGACATATTGGTCCACTAGATTATTTTATGCCACAGAGGTAACGAGAGAGATTTAATTGTCTCCATTTGATGGTGATGTTAGGAGACAAACATATCAACAGTTGTTAATTGGGTTTTGAATTTTCGACACGTCGTGAATTTTTTAGGCAACTTGGTATTCGAATTTGGAAATAAGAAAGTGTGGATTTAAGTAAACTTGGAAACTTTGTCCAGCTTGATCTATTTGTATGTGTTCATAATTTTCCCAAAATTGAAAATAGATATATATGTTTTCACATTTCTTTTTAGATCCTATCAACCTTGAGCAATTGAGCTCAGATTTTCATATAAAGTTTTTCCTCATATCTCAACAAGGATTAGTAGGATGCTCTAAGTGACTTGCATACCTTAGCTTAAAAAAGAAAATGTATTTGACCTTCACGAAGTCCTAATATTTTATAAGTACCCTAACGGAGGGATTTTTTTTTTCTAAATAGCCTTAAGTTTTGGGTAGTCTCTTAATAATCCATTTAATAAGTGTTTGACATGGCAAAAGCACAAAATCATAGATCTTTTTCTTTGGGATACACAAGGAAGAAGATTTACGATTCTGCGTATGTGTTAGTACATTGTTTTATTATTAGTCTTTTTTTAATAGTCCTTAGACCTGATCTCACGTTTAAATGTTTTTGAAATACCTAAACTACCATTTTTCTCATCTTCTTCACAAAGTTTGATTTTTCGATGGTGATTGCAATCATTTCCAATGATTTGTTTTATGGCAAATGACGATTGGAGAATGATATACTCTTAATTTTAAACATGTAGTTGTATTTTTTTTCCGATGATTTATTAAAAAAATGAAGGATGAAATTGAGATTTTAAATTTTTTTTATGATTACATTGTAATTTTTGCTTTGCAATATGATTTATACATTTTAGATATTCAAGAGATTTACCCAATCGAAGTAAAAAAAATCAACATCACCTTTAAAATGTCGAGTTCACCATTTTTTATTGTCTAGTTCAACATTTTTATTGTCAAACTCACCACTTGGTGTAAGTTTACCACTTCAAAAATTACTTAGTTCAACCTTTTTAATTGTCAAGTTCAACTATTTTCTTTCATGAAAACATTGTTGAACCCGACAATAATTAAATATAACTTAAAAGCGTCGATATATCAATAATTATCGTCGAACTCAAAAGGGTAATTTGGATATTTCAAAATATTATAACGTGAGATGGGTTCTAGGGATCATTAACAAAGAAAAAAATTACTAAAAGGACTATATAGATATCCCTCAAAACTTAGTGACTATTTAAAAGAAACCCCTCCTCTAGGGTCCTTTAAATAATTTTCTCTATTTTATATTTATATTAAGAATAATGATTTTTTGAGACCCCCTTTGATACACCCACTGTTGTGGCATGTGCTAGAACCATAAATTTCTTTCCTCGAGATACTCAATGACACATTTATGGGGATGTACTATTATGTATCCTGAGATATATAAAAAAAAAAAAACCACGGGTTCAAACCCATGCCACGTCATGGGGCATGTGTCAAGTGGGCATCCAAAAATTAGCATTCTTATATTAATGAGTTGCTTGGTCATATTTGTAGCCTCAAGTAAAAGGTTTGGTGTAACCATCAAGTTTCTTTGTAGACCTTATTTTGCCCATGTTTCATTGAAGTTGCTTTTACTTATCCTTAGTGAAGGGTAAAATCAACTTTTCATTTTCCATCGATCTATTTGATTGCATGGAAATCCAATTTCCATAGATTTTGAAATCCATGAAAAATTGGTGGTGGAAAATAAGTAAAGTGGAAAAAAGAGTTATGAGAGTTTGATTACATGAGGAAAAAAATAATCAAAGAGAAAAATAAAAAGAGGAGAGAGAAAGAGAGAGGTATCGTCAACGACGACGCACTAGTGTTGATGTTGGTGGTGATAGTGGTGGTGGTGATGGTGATGGGAATGGAAATACGAAGAAGAAAAAGAGCTAGGGTTTTTTCTTTTAGGGTAGATTTCATATTCTCATGAGGTAAGGTGAGAAAATAAAATTCAGCAATGGGTGAACTTTTTGCTGAGGGTGAAAGTTTCCAATCAAACACATAGAAATTGTGATATTCCATCATTTTTCATGTGTAATCAAACATACCCACTGCATAGACTTTGACTTCCTAATATTTTGAGAACTTCATTTCTCAGTGGTTACTATCTTTTTCCTTCACAAATTGTTTGGAGCCTTCTGCTTGCACACCACACCATTTGTGGTATACGTTCCCACTTAAAAAGTGTCAAATATCAAATAGAACCTACCAAAAACTCTCCACACCGTGGTTTCAATTTTCAAATCTCGATTTTACGCCTAGTCTAGTCCACAGACAAGATCGAGTTGTCTTGGACGAGTCAACTTGTCTCAAATGAGATAAACCCTTTAATTTGGTTTATAGAATTATTTACTAATATATATTTATATGAATATAATTATAATTTTTTATTTTATAAAATAAGGTTAGTAGATGTTTAATCATAAAATCATATTTTATTTAGATAATATATAAATTAAGTATTTTGCTTAAAATATGCAAAATCCAAGTTAACTCGACCAAGTTTTATTGATTCAAACGAAAATTTTCAAAATCTCAACCAAGTCATCTAGCTTATCTTGTGAGATTCCGCACAGTTGAGATGCCTTATCCATCTACCTCGTTCATGGACGATACACCCAATTCAACTTGATCTTGGACAAGATTTAAAAACATACTCTCCACATCCTATTAAAAAAAGGTTAACTTTCTATTTAGTAGGAAATTATTGAAAATTTTCATTGTGACTCGATAGGATCCTATTGAATCTACCTAAAAGGATTAAGTAGAAATCTACCAATTGGGACATATTTAAGAACTTATAAAGTCCTCTCGTAGATACAATAAAATTCTATCGAACCTCTTTTTGCAATTTGGTACTGATCTACCGAATGAAGCATCATTTGATATTTTTTGTTGTTGAGATTTACCAATACCTAGACAGGAGTTGAAGTTCCCATGGTCATTTCTAACCTACTTTGCAAATTCTAAGGATATTGCTTCTTGAATTGTGAAATCCTAATTGAAACCCTTGTTGGGGTGGTGGGTGGAAAGATTACTGGAAAAAATGTGGGGGCAATGAGACGGGAGGGATGTTAGGGAGGTGCAAAGCGTAAGTGATTGTGAAGAGACTAAACAGTGAGTGCAAGTAACCTGATGCAAGTAACCTGACTCAAATTGTTTGTTGTGGATTCTTGTTCATTGTTATCGTTGGTCCGCATAAATTTGCACCAACTCATTTGGACTTATCAAATCGATCATTTCTCTTCTTCTTGGTGAGATCATACGGTTCTAAGTTCATGATGAAAAATATTTGCATACGACTCCAAGATCAAAGATCAATCATCATGTTTGTAGATACCAAAATCGCACATGTTACCCTATCATGTATTTAGGTTACACATGGGCATGCGATCTATATAGAGATGTGGTCCTTCGGTCCATGCAACCCAATCTCTGAATGGTTCTCAATGGTCTAACAATAAACCATATGCAGTAAACTACATGCAGATAATCACATTTCCAGATTATACTTCAAATGCTTATTTCTCAAGCTTCCATGAAGTCCACCACTTGACCAAGTCTGAAATCTGACGAGGAAGTTAACGAGATGAGGCAGAGATAGAAGTTACCCAATTTTAAGGCATTTCACGCCTCTGCGAAATCTTTTGGTGTGCCATGTCACCCCATGGATACAACCACCAAGTGAAGCACCACCATCCTCTTGTTTAGCAGTGATGTCAAACTAGCTTACTAGAAGATTGTTTCCACCTAATCAACAGATATTAACCAAATTGGCAGGTGATGTTGGCCACAATAAAACACTTCAAGTCAGTAAGAATACAATTCCAACTATAAGGATTCATATCGATCCTGAAAAAACCAACGGCTAAATAAGAATTAGTAGGAATTGAATTCCCTTAGCTTTGCCGTATTTTCACTACTATAAGAGTGAGGCTACATAGGACTAGAGGAGGATTCCACCCGACATTTGAATTGCTTGGATCAAAGATCCTATTCTGTTACTAATTTTTCTCCCTACTATTTCATTTTCATTGAATATACATGGGAAACATCAGCTTTCGATGTCTGTTATATCTATATCGCTATTTCAAAGTTCGCATTCCATTTTAAGGTGCCCATCTTATAAAATCTTCTCTCAAAAATGCCCATGGGAATACCCAATCTATCAAAAAATTGTTCATAAATAAACTAGAAGAATATGAATTTTCCAGCATCTCATGTCGAAATCAATAAGTTCATCCATTGTTACCGTCTATCTAGCAATTACTCCATTTTTGGGGATGCAATAGCCTTTTTTTCCAAGCTACTCAATAGTCGCAACCAGCTCATTGAGGGTTGGCCCTAAGATGGTGGTAGGCCCTAACCAAGTCTAGACCAACAGCAGGGCTTTCCTAACGTGATTAGAAAAATAATCCCCGGTGCAATCCTGTAAAAGTCCTTGTTCATTTGTCTAGTGGCTCATTATATATTACTTCGGTGGTTTATATTCCATTTAGGTTCCAAAACAAGACAAGGAAGACCCAAAAGAATGTAGATTGAGATAGTGAAAGCAGTTATGAACACATTTTTTTCATAAAGGAAGATGTTGCTCTGGCTTCTGGACAGAATGGAAGAACAAGATTCGTTTAGCTGACACCAAATCACTGGGATAAGGCTTTTCTGATGATGAGTTTATATTCCATTTCTTTCCAGTGCCCACCTTGTATAATCTTCGCTCTCATCCCTTCTGACAATTGTTTTGTTTTCTGGGATACAATGACCTTCAATATATGTATCAATCTCACTTGTTATTGTTGATAACCTACTTCTCATGACTACACTTCCCCCTTCCCCCCCTTTTCCCATCCCATAGTATTGTACAATAGATGCATCCTCTACTGACAATAAGGATTTCTTGCTAAAAAACAAACAAAACTTTTTCAGCTCATAAATGATTTCTTTCATTCTCAAGTCTCCAGTGCAAAATATCCGTGATTTTGATATCATTTAACCCAATACTTCCATCTCCATCGTTACAGCTTTATCCCAAACATTTGGAGTTGGCTGAACGAACCTTGTTCCTCCATTCAATTTGTCCAAATTCATGCCTTCCATTAATTGTAATGTGTTCATATTCGCTCTCACAACCTCAATCCACCTCCTTTTCGGTCTTCCTCTCGCTCCTTCCTTTTTCAAAATGTATGTGAGGGTCTTAGTTCATAAATTTAAGAGGTGCAGTGACAGCCAGTCACCTTGCCTCAACCCTCTCACTCGCTTTATTATTCTACGAGAAGACCAAAGCAAGATGGAGTGTGGTCAAGAGAAAATCAAAGGTAGGTGTAACACTTCAGGATCATTGAAAACTGACTTCTAGAAATGCTATAGGGTTTCCTAATCCTATTACAGTTCCAAACCAAAAAAAATCAATTTTTGTTGGAATGGGGGGTGGATAAGAGCCCACACCAGTTTATATAGAAAGAGTAATTTTTCTGGCAATGAAATTTACAAATTTTTCATACATGCCCAAGCTAATTTGTAACATTTGTTTCCTCCATGAGGTGTGGTAGCACCACTCTCCTAATAGGAGTGTGGGAGTTACATCCCCCTAAAATATGTCATGTGGTAGATGAGATAAACTAAGATAATGTGAACTAATTGAGTTAGTTTCAATTAGTTAGTTTCAATGTGAGATCTTAGTTAGTTTCAACGTGAGAAACTAATTGAGGGTACTTTTGGCATACAAAAAGTTAGACAATATTTTGGAAGACTTTGTTTCTACTTGAGTGGTACCAAATAAACTAAGATAATGTGAAAATTTTATATTATAAATATTTATTTTTTGATAAGTATATTATAAATATTTCACACCCAATCTCTTTAAAATTCTTCCCAAACCCTTTTCTATTCATCCAAAAATTATAAAACACGGTATATATTGATTGTCATTAAACTTAGTCGAGTTAACTAATTTTTATATTTTCAATAAAATAATTAATTTTTAATAATTTAAATATATATTATATTAAAAAAAATGTTTAAATTATGTTAAAATATAAATATTTTTAAATGTATCTCATCCAAGAAGAGATAACATAGGCGAGTCAACTCGACATTAGTAAGGTACAAAACAAGATGAAATGATGAGTTTTAAAAGAAAATAAATAGAAAAATTGTTTTAAAAATAGTCCGAGTTTAAGTAGAAGTTGAGGTCCTAATAGAAGCTCTCTCATTTTTATTTATTTTTTTGCTATAATTTTTAACAACTACTAAAATTGTTTGAACGAGTGTTATGATCTTTTGCAACATGCAAATTATAGTTTGAGCCAAGGTTTGCTAAGATTTGAAGAGTGTGCTTTAATCTTTAATCGGGGTGTAATAAACAATTGAAGTAATTGAGGTGTAATAAGTAAAAGTCAAGAAGCCGATGCAAGCTATCTTTTTTTTATAAGAAAATAGTTAATTAAAAATTCTTTGTTAAATGATCATATTTCTATTTAAAAGTAAATATTTAAATAATTAAAAATTATTATTTCTATCAAGAATCTCCCATCCTCTAACTCAATTGAAATAGAAACATCTGAGTCCCATTTGAGATGGGATGACTCAAATGAGTCAACTCAAAAATAGTTGGGGGGAGGGGGGGAGGATACCATGGTTTATAATTTTTGGATGAATAGAAAAGAACTTGGGAAGAATTTTAAAGAGATTTGAGAGTGAAATATTTATAATATAAAATTTTCACAATATCTTAACTTACTTGGTACAACTCAAGTAGAAACAAAATCTTCCAAAATATCTTCTAACTTTTTGTATGCCAAAAGTTTCTTACATCGAAACTAACCAAGATCCTCATTATCTCATCTGCCACGTGGTACATTTTATGGGGATGTAACTCCCACGCTCCTATTAGGAGTGTGACGGTATCAAGCCTCTTCTTTCCATTTGTTGTTAATTGATGTTTATCCCTTTTCTCTTAGAATTTCTTCAAAATACCTCCTCTCAATCACTATGGCTTCACCCTTACTACGCTCCTTTCTAGTTGCAAATTTTAATATATCAATGTTACGCTTTCCCTTTTCAGTGTACTCCAAAACTCAGTTGCCTCCATGTAAAGTAATCGCAACTCTCAAAAAAGAGGATATCCAACCTCTAACCCATTGAGAAGTACGAAATTCCACCTATAGAATGTTTCACAAAGGAATCAAAACTAGGTATTCTGCCTAGAAATAATTGCCCAAACTCATTTGGAAGTAGACTTCTCCCCTAACCCCCCCCCCCCCCAAACCAAGAACTCCACCCATCTACATCCCCCATTGTAACTAGATGCTAATGGAACAACTGAAGAATCCTCTTGCACCATGTTGTACAAGACTTTATTTTTAAGATATAATCAGAAAGCACTTCCAGCATTCAAATGAATTCCCCAATCATCATCTAACATATCCACAAGCTTTCACATCATCATCTAACATATCCACAAGCTTTCACTTCAAACCCTTCAGTGCCATGTGCAAACCATTCTCAGTTAGCAAATCCTTGACTCAAACTTGCCAGATTCTTCAAGCTTTTCTTCCCATCATTAGTTGGCATCCCAAACCTTATGATAATCCCTTAAGCTCAAATACCCAAAGCAACAGAATAATACAAAGAAACCACAAGATCAAGAGGAATAAACTAAATAAAAAAGACAATAAATGACATGAAAGACACAAAAACTTGAATGATTTACAAGTAAGGGCTCCATCCATGAGTAACAACAATTGAATTGCAAATAGGTTAAATATAATACAGAACCAATTTTGTTGTCTCTCTAAACCCCTTCAATCAACTCACAATCCTGAACTAGAATCAATTGAATCCCTAGAACCATTAAAAATCCTAGACCTCAAACCATCAATTGACTACTCCAATGGCTGGAGTACTCAAGACCAATATCCAATATCCTGGAGCATCCATGATCCCACCATCTTCCCCTTCAAGATCAACTTTGGATACGCCTTCCAACATCCAGAGTCCCCAAAATTATCTCTAGAATCGCTCATATATGTTTTCGTGAGTCCCTACCCCTTTTATATAAAAATAAACAAACACTCAAACCCAAAATTATGACCAGACACAAGTGGACATGAATTTCACTCGACTATCCAATAACTTATCAGCTATTTGACATCGATCCCTTCCAAATCCCACTTCTTTCATTGCTTAGGTCTTCAATTTGAAACAAAATCCAATACCAACAATGAGCTTCCGCCGTGCAAAGAGGTTAAGCATAACTCTTTTGGTGATTACTTGAGATATTTGGAAAGAAAGAAATGCTAGAATTGTTGAAGAAAAGAGTGAAACAACACCAGAGTTGATCATTACAATTTTGAGTCTCTTAATCCGTTGGGATAACATTTGTAATATCTTAGTTATTTAGTTTGTTGTTTTTTCTTGGGTGGGTCACCTCGACCTACCCATTCTTTGTAATCTTTTTTCCTTTATCAATGAAAAAAGAAAAAAGTAAGTGATAAAAAAATAACTAATACTTACGTTTACCTTGAATCATATGTCGGAATGGAACAATCTAGATATATATATATATGAAAAGTATAAAGTTTGTGATTATGGCACATCAACTTTGTCACCATTACCATTGTCATGGAGTATGCGACACCCCAAAAAATGGAGTCTTCATTAGGACACTAGGTTGGCAACATGATTATAATTCAATGTTTACCATGTGAACCAAGCATATTGACCTCCCAAGCTTAATGTAAGTAACCAAGCACAGCTTAACTTCATCTTAGCTTACTCTTGAAGGAAAGAAAGTGAAAACTACTCAAATTTGAAACACGTACTATAATGAATATGACCATTAATGTTGTTATCTCCAACCCAAGAAGAATCACTAAATAAATGTAACTGTTTTAAGGACCCCATGAAAGGGACCTTTCACAAGATGGGTGGAGCAATGAAAATGAAGAGATCTCTCACATACTTTATAGAGCAAAAAACCATGTACAAAGGAGATCATAGATTACCTCTTTTTCAGTTAAAAGATTTATTTCTGAATCTCAATCAGCTCTCTGTACAGTAGTCTTGAACAAGAGGATATACAACTTGTGATCCATTGAGAAGTAGAAAAAACCGGCAACTGAATGTGTCACAAAGGACCCAAAACTAGTCCCGACGATACAGTGCCACGCAGGTCCATACACTCCATCAAACTCCTGCAAAATCAAGACCAATTTACGATTCTCAATACTACCACATATTTCAACCAAAACCCATTAGATAAAACAATTCAATTATCAAGTTTGGGTAAGAAAAAATAGTTTTTTGTTTTTTGTTTTTTTTTTTTTTATGAAGAAAAAAAAAACAGTTACTCATCACTCGATCAAACTCCTGCAAAATCAAGACCAATTATAATTCTCATCACAATCACATATTTCAACTAAATCTCATTTAATAGAACAATCCAATTATATAAATTAGGTGAAAAAAAAAGTTACTGTTAGGGTGTTACCTTCTTGAGAGTGAAGGCTAGGGTTTTGGAGGAGAGTTTGTCTTGGCTATCATACGCCTTACGAGCACAACTCACTGCGTGGATCTGCATAAATGGAGGCATGTCTACGGCCACAACCCGAGCACCAACGCTAGAGAAGAAGTCACACAATTCGATCTTCGAATCACAAAAGGATCTCCTCCTGCCACCACCACCACCAGTCACAAGAGAAACAGACGATCGCTTCGGCTCTTCTCCTGATTTTCTGAGATTTGCCTTCCCTTTCTCCTTATTTGTTATCTGTTTCTCCATATCTAAGGTGGATTGCTTGATGGGTTGTTGGTGTTGGTTGTGTTTGTGGTGGGTTTTCTTAAGGAGAGATGAACCTGCATTGGCGGAGAGTGTAAGGGATTTAGCCTGCAAATGGGTGTCGATACGAGGCAGATCTGAGGTTTTTAAGGAAGATGGAGAATGGGCTTTGTTAATTGAATTTGAATTTGGGAAATTGGGTTTGGTTTTGGATTTGTTTAATTTAAAGGAGCTGATGAGATCTGTTGGTGGGGTGGTGTTGGTGTTGGTGTTAGTGGATGAAGGGTGCTTTTTGAGTGTGGGATCCATGGTTGTCTTCTTGGTTTCTGAGTTTGCTAAACTACGCCTTTGTGCCATGTGGGGTTATCATGCTTTTGAGTCTGTCTGTGTAGTGTTGTGGTCCTGTGGGAAGAGAGAGAGAGAGAGAGTGGCCTCACTGTGTTTAGCTTTCTTCTAACATTC
Organism: Akebia trifoliata; assembly: GCF_017979445.1. NCBI lineage: Eukaryota > Viridiplantae > Streptophyta > Magnoliopsida > Ranunculales > Lardizabalaceae > Akebia > Akebia trifoliata. The sequence goes on from NC_141379.1 coordinate 4,900,574, forward strand.
ACCAACTTGAACTATTGAAACTTGAAAGAAAGCCTCAGATTCATTTGACTTAATCTCATTAAAAGGTCCCCTGTTAATCCTAAATAATAAAACTAGTCCTTCAATTTTTTCTTACTTAAAAAAAGCCCCTAACTGAAGTGTGAGAGTCTAAATATGTCAAGAACTCCATAGTCACAAAATTATCGAATTTTTAAAATTCTCCAAAAAGGGACTAACTGAAATTACAATTGCGATTATAATGAAAAAAATTCATCAATTATATTCCATGAAACCAATATGAGTTGTACTGTGAATTGATATCAATTCGTGATTTGATCAAGCAAGGAAGGAATTTGGTAACATAGGTTTTGATTAGTATACATAGACTTATAAATAATGAGTCATGATTTTTTGACCCCCCCTCTGACCCCCACACACACACCCCCGCTATACACCACTTGATGCGGCATGAGTTAGAATCATATTTTTTTTTTTTCGGGATACACAATTGTACATCTTCATAAATATATACAATTGTGTATTCTGAGAAAAAGATTTATGGTTCTAACACATATCACATTAGTAGGTGTGTATCGAAAGGGGAGTCAGAAAATCATTATTCTTAAATAATATATCAAATTTATTTCATTAAATATATAGTCACAGACTCATTGTTTGAACTCACACTATTGAATGAATTTAAATTGTTCTTATTGGTTGTTTTGTCTGTTCCAACTTTTTTTTAATGGACGGGAACAAATTTTGATTAAAAAGAGATGAAAGAATTTAAATATTAAAAAAAAACCTCTTTTTCTCATTTTTTTAATTTTTGTAATTTTCCTTGTTTATTCATCTTTGACTTTGCAACCATTGATGGGGGGACAATAAGCCAACTTACTTTTTTCTTTTTACCAACTCTCCTATTTCTTGTATTTTATGTCTTCTTGTAGCATTCTTTCTATCCCCAATACACTTTAGCTTCTGAATTGTACTCTTTCAACAGTATCTGTAAAATTTCTAGTTCTTCCATCAAATTTAAAGCATTTGATGACTTCATCTGTGATATATAATACTATTATCTAACCTTACAACAGAGGAATTCGATAAATGAGTTTAAAAAAAGAAAAAAAAATAGATGAAACAGAATTTTTCACATTGAGAGCAACAACATTGCAAAAGCATAGTTATAAAATTTTGGGAGAATGTTAAATGAAGAATCACCTCCTAAAGTGCTCGATCCAGATTTCATAGTAAGAACTAGAGCTGTCGATGTATCGGGTTCTGATCAAATTGGTACTAAATGGATACGATCCATAACAAAGTTATTAGACCTGAACCTAATCAGATCTATCATTTTAAGTTTTGGACCCTATCCAATATAATAAAACATGTCCCAGATCCAACATGAAAAATCAATATTTTTTTATCGGTCCTAGTCCAATTTGATAAAAGTATATGTAAAATATATATACAACATATCTAAATAAAATATATAATATAAATATACATTATCTATGTATTTTCAAACAAATTATCAGATCGGGTCCCTATGGGGTTCGGGACATGGTTGATTCAAAACCGATCCAGTAGATTATCAAATTAGGACCTTATCGAAACCCAAATCATTAATCCAGACTTGGAATTATTGGATCACATCAAGCTTTGGATCTGATACGATCTATCGACAGCCCCAGTAAGAATTACACCCCAAAAGGAGGTTTGAACAACAAAGAAACCTGTGTGAATTTGCCACAGAAAATAAAAAGTTGCTTGGAATAGCCAAAATATAATCATCACAAGTTGTAGATAGATGACTGGATGGTTATAGAAATAAGCCAAAAACCATTCTTTTTGACAAATGGCCGGTGCCTAGTGTGTATATATGTACAACCACGTTTCAAACATCTCGAAATGTATTGGTGTAGCTTAAATATTTTTCATAACACGACATTTCAGACATATGTGCCTGGCATGCATATGTGTATGACCACATTTTCAAATGTCTCAAAATGTATTGGTGTAATTTTAAACCCTATTTAGATTGTTCAAGAGCAGAGTAACAAACACAAGATGTGATAAAAGCTAGGAAGATCTTTCATATCTTTGAACAAATTTACTGGTTAGATTGAGAACATATCCACAAACCTTCTACAACATTTGACTGACAACTCATGAGGTTCAAGACAATGTGGTCATTAGAAGTTTTTTCACTAAGCCCCATGTTACAATCCAATAGCTATTTACACGAGGCCAAGGTACAGCTAATATTGCTACACTGACACTAATTGACGTTTTTTTTCTAACTCCATGAAGGACTTGTCAGACGTGCATCTCTAAAGACTGAAGTGCCACCCGATGCTGCAGGGGAAGGAGAGGAGGCAGTAAAATGGGTTCCAGACACAGATACTGGAGGCAGATTTGCAGGATGCCCTTGATGTCCAGTAGGAGCAAAGCGGGATGGACTTGCTGTGACACCCACAAACATGCTAGATGTGGTCGGTGTATGCCCACCTGTTCCCATACTTGGCCGAGAAGTGTGGGGAACCTACACACACAAGAGACAAATGGAGTCAGTACATAATAAAATTACCTAAGTTAGACAAATAGAATGCATATTGATATTGGGCACTTCTTAGTAGATAGAAATATTGCCCATTCTTGACCATAGTAAATTTCCCAATTCAATAGTGGCCTTTTTCATTATAAAATCATTCTTGATCGTGGTAAATTTACCACAATTTAAACATATAGAATAGATATGCATTTGTTACGTGTGTGATGGCAGTGGCTTTATATGTTAAATATGCATATGTAAGAAAAGTCTCCCAAAGATGAATTTTTTTGAGAACATATTAAATTGTATTAAAATAAAAGAGATTACAGATTTGTATTTGTTTGTTTAACAGATGATGACAGCCTAATGCCACTTATTTCTTATATCAATTAGAGGTAAAGAAGTTAAGGCTATTAAGCTTAATACTTTCTTGGCATTTACTTTGTGTAACGACTAAAAGGTGGCATGTGCAAATGCACATGCATCAAAAGGGCTTATTTGTAATTTAAAAATTGATTGAAGGGTTTTTGAAGATTACATAGTAAAAAAAAGGATACTTTTTGTAATTTTGAAAACTAAGCAACGTGATTATACGGTCATGGATTACATTTTTTCTTGGTTTTTTACTAAAATGACTTTTGATTATATTAAATTTAAAAACAAACGTGGGGGCATTTATGGCCACTCAAATTTGGTATTGAACCACTTCTACTCCGCCTTCTCTCATTATATGGTAAAGATATAGACTAAGTTATTGTTCTTGGAATAGGAATGCATGCTTCAGATGCTATTTATTTCATAACTTAAAATAGTATCTATTACCGCGTTATATTGAAGTGAGCCGTGTACAGGCCTTCTAAGAGGAGAAGATGAAGATGGCGATGAACTCCGAAGCTGGTGGAAATTGCGGGCATGTGTATTATGATTGGAAACATCATCCGATTCTCCTTCCAAATCACCACTAAAATTAGCTTCTGAGCCCATCCTATTAACAACATGGCTAGAATTTGGCCCTAAGTCAACTGTAGCTTCCACTTGTAGAGGAACAGGAGGGCGAACAACTGATGCTTGCATACTGTTTCTTCTCTTCATTTCTTCCTCTGCATTTAGAATCTGTTGGAAAACATGGCATACACTACATAATTATCAAAGTATACAGAGAGAAACTCGTTCTTTGAAGATGTGAAAAAATAGAAACCCATTAAATTACTAAATCGAGAAAGGAGCATTTTGACTCAAAAGCATCCAACATCCAACAATCTTTGAATGTGAGACAAAAGCTAACCTGCTTCAGCATTTGTACCAGATTATGTTTCTTTTCAATTAAAACTTGCAACTTCTGCTCCAAATCCATTTTCTTCTTCTCTTTCTCACTCTGCAAATCTACATTGTTGTTTATCTGACAATTGAGAGACAATATCTATTAAAGACATCTTCAGTAAAGAAAAGAAAAAATAATAATTTAAGATCAAGGGAACCATAGTGCATGGTCAAATTGATAGAAGTTTTAAGGGACTTGCCCCCGCATTCAAGATATATGCCCTTCGAAACCATTTCAATTGGCCATGATTAATTGATCCCAAACCTCTTCTACAAAAAGGCCAAGACTTGCCAAAGAGAAATACACTTGGCAATCAAAACAGTGTCTAACCGGTTAAAAGATTAAGGAGCTGTCATACGCAGCTCTACACTCCATGATATATCATATTTGGCGCAAAAGGAACAGAGTATCTTTGATGGTAACCAGATCGCAGCTGAAAACGTAATCAGGCTAATTCAGACGGATACTCAGAGCTTGGTGGAAGGAACAGATGTTTATACAGCTACGGAAAAGGAAATCTTACAGAGATGGAGGTGTAATACAATTTTGAAACGGAAAGATCATCGAACAGTGAAATGGGAGTGCCCAGATTTCGGTGTATTGAAACCGAACATAGATGGTTCTAAGTCAAGCATAGGCTGAGAATTTGGCTTCATCGCTAGTGAACATCAAGGCAGATTTATTTTTGCAAGTTGTGGAGTTTCTTCTTACAATGATATGTCTTCAATTGAATTTCAGGCGATCCTTCAAAACTTAATCTTCGCTCATGGTAAAAAGGTTTAAATCGAGTAGAGGTGTGCTCTGATTCACAATATGCTGTAAATTGCTTGAACGGAGTAATTGAAGCATCTTGGAAGCATATTAATTTCACAAGATCAATTGTGGAGATCCGAAATAAGTTCTATATTGTTCAAATTAAATTTGCATGGAGGGAGTCAAATAGAGCAGCTGATTGGTTGGCTAGAAAAGGGGTTGGTTCTCATTCGTCTTGTACTTTCCTAAGGCTTTTAGCCTCCGATAAAAAAAAGGGTGGGGCCCTCTATAACCCCTGCTTACTGATAAAAAAAAAAACTAAAAACAGGTAGCTAAGGACCATTCAACGCATTAGCAACTACGAATAGGAATGGAATAGATAAAAACTGAGGCTACAGACTGTGAAACATCTAATTTATTGTGGCATTATCACAATTAATTTTGCTATTTATAAATATATAAAAAAAGGACGGTGAATCTATGACTCATATTATTATCCATAATAATCCCACTAGAGCTGTTTGGTCCATTTTGAGCGCCTTTCAAGTATCAATTGTGTTTTTTTCCCAAATCAATGGACTCTCTTTGTCAATGTCAGCACTCCACGGGCTGATCCAAAAAAAAAATGTCAGCACTCCAAAGTTTCCGAACCCACAACAAAATTCTATGGAATCTTGAGTTTTTGCAGGGATATATGGAGAGAGGAATAGGCGCATCTTCAACAAAAAGGAGCTCTCCAATGACAACATTGCCATTAATATTTAAGGTCACATTTTCTTTCAAATTAAGTCATCTGATAAACTAAGAGGCTTCTTCTTTGAGGATTTCCTTTTTCTCTCGAGGTGTACATCGTGATGAGGTGTGGCTGATGCTTTATAGTTTTAGTTGATTTTCACTTTGTTCTGTCTTTAATTATTTTTAGGTTTGTATTGGCTCCATTTACGTTTAATCAAAAAAATTATAATAATTTAAATTAAAAAAAAAAAAAAAAAACTACAAGGATCACCAAAACAGGGTACATTCGAATTTATTGAGATTAAAGATTAGCAATCCAAATAAAAAATTTCCAGAAATTTCAAAAAAACAAAAAGAACACATAAAACAATCCACCAAAAAAAAACGTACCTCTAAATTTGGCGGCTGAGCAGAGACCATCGCTTTCTCCTCTCTCAAATCTTGCGATGTTCCACCAACACCACCATCTTTGACACTACAACCATTATCTGGTACAGCAGATTTTGTGCCAGGAGATGAAGCAGATTCATCGATTTCCCTTTGTTGTTCCAGAACAGGATCACCATCCGATACGTTACGATCTTTGGCGTTCCCAACAATTGGATCTTGCTTTAATGGCGCTTCTTCAGATCTGTTGTTGGCAACAACGATTGGTTGTGATTTTAGCTGGGGAGTTTCAGTGATTCGATGATGGTTATGTTTGGAGCAACCATTGTCCCCAACGAATTCTTCTTGCAATTCAGAATTAGGGTTAGGGTTAGGGTTAGGGCTAGAGGTAGTGGCGATAGAGAGGGCTTTGTCTCGCTTACGGATGAGAAATCTGAAATCTTTGAGAGAAATACGAGGTGTTGGCATTAGCCATCTTCGAGGAACATCGGGGACTCTGTGAAGGTTTCCCCTGTAAAGCGAGATCGCCACCATTTTCGACCTCTCGCGAGGTTTGCTCTCACTGCTTCTTGGTTCTTTATTAATTCGGGTTTCGGATTTTGGTTTATGGTTTTATTTTTAGGAAATTCTCTGAATCTACGTGTCTTATTACGTCAAAGCTGCACTATTAGAAAATGAGATGAGGTTTTTCATAAAATTAATTAAATTAAAAATAAAAAAAAGTCGTGCTAAACTGACTCCAAAAAATTTCACTCGAACGACGTGGCAGATCCACTCAATTGCCACGTCATGACTCAAACATAAATATCAATAGTATTTTTAATGGGGGATGTTGGGGGAAGAGTTTGAGGTTCCTTCTCCCTATTATGTTCGTCGTGAAGAACTGAGAGAACCAAAATCACAAATTCTTCGAGTTTGTTCAAATCTAGAGCTTCATCTCCAAATAGAATTCTCTTCAAATCTAAATGAAACTCGAAGAATTTATAAGACTTAGGTTTAGTTCTCTTTGTTCTTAACTAATAGAATAAGAGAGAAGGAACCTCAACTTTTTCATAAATTGATATTTCTTTTTGAGTTGTGACATGGTAGCTAAGTGAATCAGAGAAAAACATCATTCCAATAAATTTTGAGTGAAAATTTTCGGAATGATAGTTTATTACAACTCTAAAAAATATTTTAATGAAAAGTTTGAATTTTCTATAAGATTGAAGTAGACAATTTTCAAGTAACCAACCCAAAATTTATCTATCACATCATAGTGTAGAGAGAACTTTTACTATCTTAAAATTAATGATAGAGATAAGGTAATAATAATGTGTATGAGATACACTATACCAATGATATGTTGTATCTCATCACATATCTTACAAATTTTAGATTTGCGTCCATTAAGATTAATTAGGGATATTATATTGGGTTGATTGATTATGTTTTCATATTCATGAATATTTTGAATTTATATAAACCCCACGGGATATGTAATCACCATCCAAGAATTATCAATGAATCAATCTTCTACATGGTATTAGAGCTCAAGTTACATTGAGCACATCAATCTTGGTGTCTCATTCTTTAGCAATAGCGTCACCGTCAAATCTAAGTCATTTTCAGTATTTAGTTTTTTTTTTTCCAATAAATATCTCACATTTCTCAATGTTTGTACAAACCTCCCTATTTCACTAGTTAATACCTCATGATCTTGATTTTCCTTGTATGTAAAATTTCTTCAATGAGAGTTCTTGTATTTAAATCACATGATCTTTGTTCATATGCTTATGGGAGAAATCATGATAGACCTGATCTGGTGGACCACTGATTTTGACATACTCAAAAATGAGCGGGATGTGATAGTGATAAACTTCACAAACATGCGGTGACCATCATTAAGCATGATCTAATGATTGCAACTATCCATCATCAAGTTCTTCATGAGATTAAGGGTTAATTTTCTACGTACTTAATTGCATAGTTTTTCTCTAAAAAATCATGCAATTGCGGGAGAGTAATAATGATAAGGTGTATACATTATAATAATGTGCATGATATACACTATATCAATACTATGGTGTCTCTCATCACACATCTTGCAAATCTTATATTTGCATCAATTAAGATTAATTATGGATATTATATTAGGTTGATTGATTATGTTTCCATATTCATGAATATTTTGAATCTATATAAATCCTATAGGATATGTAATAACCATCCAATAATTATCAATAAATTAATCTTCTGCAGTTAATACACTATGATTTATGTGAATTAAACGATAGACTAATTAGATGTGGTAAAAGATATTTTATTACTTTTATTGATGATTTTAGTAGATATTGTTATATATATATTTATTAAGAAATAAAAAATGTACTTATAATACATTTAAATTATATAAAAAATTGAGTAGAAAATCAATTAGAAAATAAAATTAAAATTTTAAAAAGTGATAGAGGAGGAAAATTTTGATAATAATTTTAATGTTTATTGTAAAAATGTTGGAATAATACATGAAACTTTTGCCCCTAGAACATCTCAACAAACGGTGTAGCGAGACATTAAAATAAAACTTTAATATAAATGATTAATTTATGCTTTTAAATTATGATTTACCTATGAATTTATAGGGTGAAACTTTGCATTTTGTAAGTCATATGTTAAATAAAGTGCATTATTATAAAGTTAACAAAATACCATATGAAGTTTATAAAAATAAGAAACTTAATTTTAAATATTTTCGAGTTTATGATTATATAGTCTATGCTAAAAAAATCAGATGACAAAATTAAAAAATTAAGCTTCAGAACATATAAGTGTACTTTCATAGGATATGTCTAAAATAGTTAAATTTATCGTTTTCTAAATTTAGATGATAAGAATCTGTAAAAACACACTTTTTTGAAAATATTCAACTTAAAGATAATGTTTCTGATTTTTAAAATGAAATTCATTCTGAACAAGTATTAGGAAAGAGATTAGACAATGAAGAATTAAAACTTAAAAAAAGTAAAAGACCAAGAAATGATCCACATTATAATTTTGGTCAAAGATTTTATGTATATATTTTAGAAACAAATCCTAAGACTTATAAAGATGCAATAACACCTTTAAATATTGTGTTTTGAAAAGAAGTTATTGATAACGAAAGTGATTCTAATAAAAATTGGGATTTGGTATATTTATCTCCAGGTTGTAAGGTTATAGGACATAAGTGGATTTTTAAAAAGAAACTAAAACTAGATGATAGCACAGGTAAATTTAAAATAAGATTTAGTGTAACTATGCAATTTTCATGTTCGAAAGATTGACACTACATGAATTGAAGTCACCACTATTCATTTTATAAAAAGGGTGTGAATAGTCACCCGGATAATAATTTGAAATTTTGATTTTAGGCAAGATAGTGACTTTCTTATGGATAGAAAATTGATCTACCTAAGATCTAGGTAGGGACTTGATTAAAGATCAAGGAAGGTACTAAGCACCCTTCTCTCTCTCCCTACAAAAAGATGGTAAACTTTTAAAAATATGATCATTTTTAAGAAATAAAAATAAAAAAATTACGATTTTGTGCCCTTAAGCATAAGGGAATTTAATGTTAACTTAGATCATGAGCATTACCTCATAAGAAGGGGACCTTAAACATATCTTGCATTAAGAGCACGAGTTTTGAAAAGTGTTGGCTTTGTGGTTATGGGCCCATTCTCGTTGAATAACGATGGCCTAATTACTTTTAGCCTCAAAATAATTTTTGTAGTAGGTGCATAAAGTGTTTAAGGGTCAAAATAATTTTTCTTTTAAAAATGACTACAATCCCTACACTTTCAATCGAACTGAAGTCCAACCTATTGAAATAGGGGAGGATGTTCATTACATCTTAGGATTTTATAGACCAAAATTAAATAAGGAAAAGAAAGAGATTGGAGAGGAGAGAGAGAGAGGAGAAATTACATATTTTTAAACCCTATTTTACACCCACCTTGAAACTTGAATTTTTATTCTTCATCGTTTTCTTCTTAGATTCTTAGTGAAATAGTTAAGCTAAATCATTTTTTAAGAGAAGAAAGTATGAAAGAGAACATGAGATTTATAAAGATTTTTATAGGTGTTGAGGGTTGTTTTTAAGATTAAAAATGTCAAAATTAGAAGGTGAGGAAAAAAGTCATAGGATTTAAGCATGGAATGTTAGAAATTTTGATGCTAGGAAAGGTAAATGTGGTAAAGGGAAAAGTGGGTTGCTTTTAACCCAAACCTATGGATAAGGTACAAATGGATTGGCTAGGCAACCCATACTTAGATTGAGTGATGGTCAAGTTATGAGATGTAAGTAGTTGGTTGAGAGAATATTTATGTAAAGAATTAGGTGAGTAGATTTTGGGATGGTATGGAGATGTGTGGGTTAGATGAGTTAATTAAGGAAATGAGGAGTGGTGTATAAAGAAGCGGCTTATGATAGGATTTTTGAGAAAATGATTAGGTTAGGTTATGACATATGGTGTGAGTGGGGAGTGATGTGTGTAGTTTTTTATGATGATGATAGGATTAGGTAGATTGAATTTGGGAGGTTAATTATAATGACGACATGTGTATTTTGTGAAATGGACTTTTTGTTGTGTGGCGGTTTGGACTTGGGTCAATATACCTTGAATTAATGAGGTTGGTTGGAATGAAGTGGGAATTGGTGTTAGAGGTAGTTTGGGCTTATAATTAGGCTTAGGACCAGTTTTGAGGATTTTGATTGGATTAGGTTAGGTTATGATCATTTTTGGAATTGGATTGGTTTAGCAATTTAGAATCAAATGCATGGATACGAATAAAGCTTCAAAAAACAAGTTATATGTGATCCCAAGGGCCAATTATAAGCCTTGGGCCATTTTATTAGAAATTTCAAACATTAGGCCCTCAAGTGTTTTGGTTGAAAAATGGTTTAAAATTCATTTTGATGGGCATTCTCGAGATGGGCTCGTGCAATTGGGGTGTCTACAATTAGTTACCAAAGGATTTAGACAAAGAGAAGGACAATATTATTTTGATACATTTTCTCTCGTTGCTCAATTGACATTTATTAGAATTCTTTTAGTATTAATATCTATTTTTAATTTGTATATACATCAAATGGATGATGTAAGCTGTTTTTTTAAATAGTGATTTAGATGAAGAAATATATCTAGAACAACTAAAAAGTTATGTAGAACTAAGTAAAAGTCATTTGGTTTGTAAATTAAATAAATCTTTATATGATCTTAAACAATCACCAAAACAGTGGCATGATATATTTAATAAGAAAATAAAAGAAATCAATTTTAGATCAAATGAGAATGATAGATTTATCTATAGTAAGTTGATAAATAAAAGTTGTATGATTGTGTTATTATATGTAGATTATATGTCAATTTTTGGTACATATATAGATATAATTATAAAAATTAAAAATTATCTTAATTCATCTTTTGACATATAAGACATGGGAGGGACATATTTTATTCTTAGAATAAAATCATAAAATAAAATAAAACTATTAATTTATCTTAAGCACATTATGTTGAAAAAATATTGAAAACATATAACATATTTGATTGTTCACCTTCTCCTACTTAGGAGTGTTAATGGGTAGCAATTTAACCAAAATCGAATTGGAACCAAAATTGAATACCCCAATTCCGGATCCCTTTTTATTGGAACCAATTAGAGCCGGGTCTAAAATGGATCCAAACCGATAGGAACCGGAACAATTAATTTCTATCCAATGGATACCTGCGGGTACCCGTAACCGATTTATTTTGTCATTTCTTTCCATATTATAGATGATTTAAGGTATTTTTTATTTCAAAAATAAATGCATGTTATATAAAATTCTTCAATTTTTCATATAAATTATTGATTGAAACTTCAAATGAATTCATTTTCTAAAAAATTATTACTTTTAACAAAGATAAATTTTTATTTTTGAAAAAAAATAATTAATTTGTATCTTAAGTATAACAAATTATAACCAAGTTAACAATTTTGTTGATAATATGTTAACTTTTTTAAAGGAATTTTTTTTATTATGATTTGAATTACTTTTTTTCTCATTCGATTCTTGAAAACCGAAACCGATGGGTACCCGTGATTTTTGACGATTTCAATTTCAGTTCCAATTCCAATTATTTTGAAACAGAATATGGAACTAACATGAACTAGAACCGAACTAATATAATGGTTTTAGTTCTAAATTTCTTAGGAACCGACCCATTGACACCCCTACTCCTACTCTTTGTGATCCTAGTAAGAAATTAATTAAGAATTATAGTAGAGTAAAATCTCAAGTAGAATATTCTAAAGTAATTGGTAGCCTTATGTATTTAATGTAATATATAAGACTCGATATATCTTTTACAGTGGATGCAATGAAAATATTTACAAGTAATCTAAAATCTAAACATTGAGAAGCCATTAAAAGAGTTTTAAAATATTTAAAAATAAGTATAAATTATTGTTTACAATATAGTGAAAAACTTGAACTTGTAGAAAGGTTCTCAGATGCTATATTAAACTTTAATTTTCATGATTTAAAGTTTACAAGTAATTGGATTTATACTTTAGCAAGATGAATGGCTTATTGGGGGTTAAAGAAGCTTGCACTTTTCAATATCAAGTATAGAGTTGTAGACACCCTAATTTGAATGGGCCCTTACTCGAAAGGACCCAAAAAGATCGATTTTTCTAGCAAAATTCATCAACGGGCCTAAAAGGCCCAAATTTTCGAAATTCGACTTTTTGATCAAATCAAGGTTCTCAAAGACCACCAAAGGTTTCATTGACCCACAATAAGGCTTCACAAGCCCTCACCTCCTCCATCCCTCACTACTCCAATTCCAAATTCGAAAACGTTTTAAGGCATATCAATCTTCAAAAATCATTTTAGCCCACCACTAACCAATGCCTTAACCTAACCTAACATTAATCCTATGCAACCCAACTCCAACCTAAACCCTAGACTCAAGCCAATCCTAAGATTCAAACACTCATCAAGATACAAGTCCAACCCCCTTATCCATATTCCTATCCATGATCAACACCAATCAAAATCTATGCAACTCTTAATCATCAAGGGAAATACTTGTCACCACCACCATTCACCAATCAAATTCTTCTAACCAACCTCATCATCATCCTCAAAAATTAAATCAATCCAATTCATGTCATAACCTACCCCTATCATTCCATCAAAAAGCAGCCAACCCACACTCATTCTCCTTAATCAATTCACCTAATACACATACCTTAAACTCTTAGGACACTTGCCATCACCTCATCCACTCTCCCAAAATCTAACCACCTAATCCTTTATACAACCCATTCTCTTAACTAAACACTACACCTCTTAACCCCACCTAACACTCAACCTATATGCGTTGGGGTCAAGAATGACTCATTCCCATCACCTTACACAAATACCCCTATCCAACCTCCAAATAACATCCCTCTCATACCTAAAACTCATGCCATTACCTTCTAATCCCCTCCCCCTTTTTTGACATTTCTAACCCTAAAAACAATCCAAAAATCCTATAAATACTTTTTATTGCCTCTAAAAAAGGACATGCTCTCAAGCGTTAAATGATTAAAAAATTTCTCCACTCAATTTTCATCTTCTCTCACTACCTCCTCTCCTCTAAAAAATATTCACATAATTCTATTAAGGGCCTAAGAAGAAGAAAAAGGGAAGAAGAAAAGAAAAAATCAAGACCTCAAGGTGGGTTAGAGAAAATTCACACTCCCCTTTTCATTTCCTTCTCCTATTTTCCCCTTATTCACTTTTTTTTATTTACTTTTGTTTTAAAAAGCCTCTAAGATGTAGTGTTCCCCCTTCTCTACTTCCGGTAGATAGGACTTCAATTCAGTTGAAAGTGTAAGGGTTGTAATCAGCTTCAAAAGAAAATTATTCATTTTGCATACACCTCACTCAACTTGTTTTGAGGCAATCGGTAATTAGATCTTTCTCAACCTATGAGAACAAGCTCATAGCCATTAACCAACAATTTTCAAAACTATCTTTCCAAAGCTAGATTTCTAGAAGGATCATCTTCTTCAATGAGAAGATCTCTATAATCTGAACCGATAAAAAATTCCTTCTTAAGTTACAAGTTGTCGATCATTCGACTATTTTATTTTTATTTACTTCGTTTTATCCAAAAATAACCATGCCTTTCAAGGTTACCCTCATGAAATGGAGAGGAGGGATGCCTAACACCTTCCCTTCTCTCTAATTAAACCACTTACCTAGATGTTAGACAGTCCGGTACTTTATTCTTACAAAAGTCACTACGATGCCAAAACGATATTTTTTCTAAAAATACTTTTCAGTGACTATGCACACCATTTTATAAAAAGATTGGTGACGACTCCAAATACTTGTAGAGGTGATCTTCGGATTCGAAACTCACGTATTTGCAAGAGTCATAATACATAGTGTTTTCAACTGCAATAAAAGAAGTAGAATGGTTTCAAAATTTTATAAGATTAATTCCATTGACTCATATTCATGATAATGCAATTACTATTTACTGTGATATAAAGTCATGTTGATCATTTCAGATAACAGAAAATATAAGGGTAAATCAAGACATAGAAAGAAAACCTTATGAACATCGAAAAATCAAATGAGAATCATAATTAGAAAGAAAACCAGCTACAATTCAACAATTCAACAAAATCCAGATGACATCCTTCCCTTCCACTCCACCTTAAGTATGCAACTAAATCAATCTATTTATGCGTTAACATTCTAGATGGACCACAGCCCAAAGCATAAAGATTGGAAGAAAAAATGAAGAGAAAAAAATAGTTTGATTAGTATGTGATTTGAAGGATCAGTAAGCTCATTGGTATCATATAATGATAGACAATGTGATGGTTCCAAGTGTTGTTGTATTCCGGAGAAAGAAAAAAAAAAAACATATGAGCAACTAATCATGACTGGTTACTATCAACTAACAACTATATTACTAAGAATCGTGATAATTTGACTTTGGCATGTGACATATTCAATTGACACCCTGACGTGATAGGTTCGAGGATTGTAGATCTACATTCCTTGGGATATAGACTTGTACCTTTTTATCGAAAAACACTGTTATGTATCTCGAGAAATGCAGATCTACGGTCCTTGAGCCTATCAAGTCAGGGGTGTCGATTGAGTATGCCATGTGCCTAAGTCACATTATCACAACTCTATTACTAAACGAAGATTGATCAAGTAATATACGATGATGATAAGATAGACAATGAAGTAATCTTAGATAAGTTATAAAGCACAAAAAATCATTATCATAATGACATAAACTAACCTATCAATAACCGTAATTCAATGCTAGAAAATTTAAGTGAAACAGTTGAGAAAAAGATAAGTAAAATATCTTATATTGGAGGATCAAATCTAATTGATGGAATCTTTGGACCATGGTTGATCCAAAAATGATTCCAAATATCTTGATTGGTTAGTTGTTGGGATCATGTAAAATTCAGAGTTGGGCCCACATGATAGCTCATGGGAACAAAATAAGAGGTATTTTAGAATACCTCAACCTTCACTTCATCTCTCTCTCTTCCCTCTCTCTCTTACCGGACCTTTGAACCCTTGACCTTGGGTATGCAATCAAAGCATGTCAACCACCCACGCTACAAGGGGGAACGGTACTAAATGTTTTCTTGTTTAATTATTTATCCAAATATCTACAAATAAGCTTCCTAAGATTCTAAAACCCAGTATAAGGTCCAGTTTGGTCTCAACCTCCAGTATACCGAGTTGACTCATCAGATTCATCTCGTCTTAGATTAATTAAATCATTTCAAAATTATTTATTATTAATAATAATTATAATTTTTTGTTAGAAGTTACATTAATTATTGCTAAGTCATAGTGATGGTAATCTTTATACAACCCACGAGCACAGCTAAAAAACGACACAAATTTAGGGGTATAGCTTGAGCCTAACTGTGTTTAGATCGCAATTGTGTCAACCCATCTAACCCATTTTTTTAGGTTAGGGATGTAAATCCGCTTAACCTGTTTAGTTATTGTGTCATTAACGTGTTATGTTGACCTACGTATAACCCCACTCACATAAAACTCATTTAAATTATCAAACATACGAGATATTTCAAATATTAGCAATTATTTAAGGATTTTTAAAATTAATTATTCTTTGCTAAAATTTCATAGGACATTTTTCACATATATCTTTATAATACATTTTATCTTCAGATTTTTAAAAATACAGAGAAGCTAAAAATATTAATCAAATAATTAAGGATTAAACTTTTAGTTTAAAAAACTCTTTCTAAAATATTAATACGACCGTCAAAATTCTTGAATCCTTATTTATTTTATTTTTTGTTAGCTATACAAATCTCTCTCATCTTATTCGTCTAAGCAATTTAAGAAGAAGAACACCACAGAGGCGACAGATACATCTATCTCCATTCCTATATATTTTTCTCTCCATCTTTTATAATCATTTCTCTCTTTATCAATCTTTCTCTCTATCTTTTTCACTTATAATTTTTATCATTTTTTTACTTAGTAGAACTTTTTGATGCACAAAATACAGTATATGCACATTAGGTATTTTGGGTGGCATCTTTTTGAAATACACATGTCTTCTTCTCTCCCTTGTGTTGGTTTTAGTTTTACCAATCTGAAGATTTCCAAACCATAGCACTGTAATGATTAAATATTTATCAAATAATTAAGGATTAAGTTTTTAGTTTAAAAAACTCTAATGAACATGAGTTATCTTAAAATGAATTTTAAATCACAAAACCCAAGATGGAAGATAGCAACATCTCCTCATTCCAAACCCTCAACTTCAAGAACCTAGGGATTTGCTTTTCCTGATGAAAGACACTTTTTTTCGACAAGAAAAGTGATAATTATGTGAATTCTAACGATGAGATTTTTGCACAAATCTAAGGTTGTGGACATTGCTAACATCTCCATGAAACTCTTAATTTTTTCTTTTTTACTCAAAATCACTATCCATCTTACAGATAGAAAATGAGACATTTTGAAAAATTAAACGATACAAATTTTTGTAAGAGAAAGCAGGGACACATTGATTGGTACACACGAGTGATTGTAAAAAATTGTTTAACAAAAAATTTAGAGAAATTTAGAAATATATCTAATAATCATTAGAATAATGCGGAATTGACTTAAAGATTGGACCTCATATCGCACACCCTGATGTGAAAATAAATGACTATCGACCTTCCACATAAATCCAAAATTTAAAATTCAAATTCAACAGTAAATTTCTTTAATTTTTTTTTTTTTTTCAAAATTAGAATTTTGTCCTCTGCAACCCTAAAGCATCGATTGTGTTTTTGGACCCTTAGTAAGGGTGACATCCTTACAAATTTAGTAAGGCTAGGTGGATTCGTTAGATCATATTTCAAAGCTTCATTCAACAAAATAAAAGGTATTTTATAATACCTCACATGTGTTTTCTTCTCTTCCTCTCAACTGACCCTCGAACCCTTGACCTGGGGGTTGATTACACAACTTATTAACCAACCAGGCTGCAAGGAAGATCAGTGCAAGAAACTTACATGTTTTTAAAGTAATAGAATATTACAGGTATGTTTCCATATCTTCCCTCACTCATTTTGTTTGGTGTCTTAAGCTTCTAAAGGTCCCTAACCATTGAGTTCAATTCATGTTTACATCTCATCAATTTTTTTAAATATGAATTGTTGACGAAATCGAAATATAATTTTTTTCTCTTTATCTTGTATGTGTCACCTCAATATAAACAAATATCAAACAAATGTTCAAGTTGAAGAACAAAATGTGTACAACACAATCAAACTATAGAAATATTTGTTGATTTAATATGATTTTATCCTTTTATTGCATATGTATGGTGTCCTCCTTATATAAAATTAATGCAAATAATGGAATCATTGTAACTTGATTTTATATTAGAAGTTTTGGAAAAAAAAAATGACATAATGGGATATAGTTTTATTCGAGAAATAACATATAGAATCTATAAATATTATAAGTGATTTCTTTGGTCTATCAAATGCCTCAAGATTTCTTGTACAACCAACCCATCTAAGATTCTTATTCTAAAAGAGCATTAATCAATGGTTGAGAATTATCTTCGAGATAATCATCATCAAGATATGTAATATGGGGATCGATGCACGTAAAATCCCAACACTTGGATGTTGTTCTTAATATGGAAATTTATTTTGGTGCTTCATGGTGGGCACCATTGATGATATTGTAAATTCTTTTGGCCCAATTGTTGGTCGATTAGGACCATCCATTATCATAATGAAATAACCTAACCTATCAGTAACTGAAATTCAATGCTAGAAAAGTTTAGGGAAGCAATTAAGCAAAAGAAAGTAAAATATATGTACATTGGGCCATGGCTGATCCAAAGGTGATCCACATATCGAAACAGTTTGATTTATTAGTCGTTGGGATCATATTTGACTATGTATGTATCAGATCACATAGAGTCAAATTAGAAGTGATAATTAGGCCCACAAATAGTGACAAAGTCAGGGTTTGGGAATAATTCGAAAAGAGAAAACTTTAGAAAAAATCGATAAGGTTGAGAAAACATCATATAGATTAAAAAGTAAATAATAATTATTTTAATTTTAATTTTAAGTATAAAAATGTAAAAATAAATGTATATTTTATATATTAAATAAAAAATACTAAAAACAAAAATAATCCATGCTTTTAAAAAAATCAGGATTTAATCGACAACTATCAAAATCATGATTTTCAAATTTTTGTCACTATGGGCCCACATGATGACTCACTAGTAAAATTCTCTGAAAAAAAATTAGTGGTGGGGAACAAAATTAGAGGTATTTTAAAATACCTCATATGCCTTCTTCAATCTCTTCACCTTTTACCGACCCTTGAACCCTTGACCTTAGGTATGCAAACAAAGCATTTCAACCACCCAAGCCTTAAGGAGGACCGGTACAGAATGATCTCGTGTTTGATCGTCATCTCTTCTAAAACACAGTATCACATCTCAACTTCAACAGATACTGAGTTGACTCGTCCGAGTAATATTATCTTATATTAATCAAATATTTCAAAATTATTTATTAATGATATTATAATTGTTAGTATTTCTCTTGTTAAAAGGTAGATTAATTGATGCTCAGTCACAATTAAAATACGGAAAGAGTCATCATCGATCTCTAATAAGTCTATGTGAGATCAGACCCTCAGTAATATCTTACGAAATGAAATACCAATTGATTGATCGATTAGAGATTGTAATATCTTGAAAAATGAGATACAACGCAATTTTTGTTAGAGAAACCAAATAAAAAAGTTTGCGTTCTTTTGAAGCGGGAGTTTGTTCAAAGAAACAAATGCCACGGCCATTACCTTAAGTCCCAAAAGTGGTAATACCTAAAGAGCTAACCGAATACAACCCATACCTTGTTGTAATGTCATTTACAAAATCATTGCCAAGGTGTACATTAAGGGTATGTTTGATAATAGTGTGTTGCGTGTGCTAGTTGTCAAGTAGTGAAACTTGAATGATTTCGTGTGTTTGGCACGGCCAACTTACGCAAGTTATCAACTCTCCCAACTCTCCAACTCTCTAAAAGGGTGCTTTTCAACATTCATCCTTAAGGATGAATGTTGAGAACTCTCTTATGTGAGAGTCATATGGTGTCCATTCAACTCACAATCATCTTCTTCCACAACACGGATAACTCCTCATCCTCTCTCTCTCTTCACATCCATCACCAAGCACAACCTCCTCTGAAACCTAATGGATTTTAATGATAAACCCTAATTCAAACTACTCTTCTACCCTATAAACCCTAATCATAACTCTAATTTTGCAAATTGGGGAAGAAACATAGATTAAACTATCAAACTAACAATTAATGGATGGATCAAATCTTATTCTTCTTTTCTATTTGTTTGTTGTTGACTTACTTATTTTATTTTATTGATTTTCCATCTTGCAATCCAAACACATGAGAGGGAATTGTGTTCTTGCTTCCCTTCTTATGCATCAATGTGTTGGAAATCATGCACAAAACTTGATTTCTTTGAAAAAACAAATAAAGAATTATTATTCTCGATCAAATCAACTTGGCTAAGAGATATGTAAACACTTCTTGAAGATAGTCGAAGCCTCCCATTTGTGCAAAGGAACACAACAATACTATTTATGAGATTCAACCTAGTTTGAACTCGATCCCGTTCCTCTACAAGTTTGCACTACTCGGTAGGAACTTGTACTTTGTCTCTTTAGGATGTCCAAAAGAAAGATGGAGAAAAATTCTCACAAATAATAAAGTGAAAATTGAGAGATATGAGGAAATTGAGTAAGTTCTTAAAAATCAATAGGGTTAGAAGTTTATATAGTAGTGGAAATGAATTTTAAAAAATGTATCACAATAAATTGATACATGTCCCACAAAACCTCTTAACTAAAGTGCATTATATATGTATTTATTAAATATATGTCCCATAAAACCTTCTAATCTTAGGTTTATCTTTAAATTCATTCATCTAGAATTAATGAATGAACATTGATTTATGATCCAACATAAATGTCATAAATCTTTATCAATGCACCTAGATCCATTAATTTAAGTTAATGAATTTAAGTTTGAACAAAATACAATGAACCTCTTTAGTTCATCTCTACACATTATGCACCTCTTTTAGAAGAAAAAAAAAAAATTAAAACTCAATTTAATGTTAAATTTGTTTATATAAATCATAATCCAACACAATGACCCTTGGATATTGGAACCAACAACGAGAGGGACACACAAAACATAGTTTTTGATTGAGTAAGGCTAGCCTTACCAAGGTAGTAAGATAAATCTTACTAAGGGTTGTTGAGTTCATCTTTTCACATCCAAAAAACATGATCTTATGCCACAAGATATAGATGACAAAATTCCATGATCTTTGAAAATAAAATTTATTTTTCACCGTTAATTTTAATTTGAATTTGGGAGTTCAGTAGCCATCCACTTTCAAAACATTGGATTAAGCCCATAAAACTTTTTTTTTTTTTTTTTTTTAATTTGTTTGTTCAATCAGAGTTTTTCCATGAAATCCAAAGGACTATGGTGTTGGATTTGTCGATTTCATAATCCATTTGAGCTTAAAGCCCTTAGCAATACTTGAAATCTTACTAAGTTAGAAAGTAAAGTGTTTTCCTTTTCTTTTTTTCCTTCTTTGTTAACCAAACACCAAAGTTACATTAACCTTCCGTCTGAACTTTCGCAAGTTGAATTATCACAAGTTCAACTCTCATGCCTAACTCTCCTTTTCCAAACATACCCGGGTTCCAATCAGTCCGCTTTCATCAGAGGAAGGAGAATTTTAGACAACATCTTGCTAGCCCATGAGTTGATTCGGAACTACCAAAGATCGAATTTATCTCCAAGGGGAGCTATTAAGGTCGACATAAAAAAGGCTTATGACACGGTCTCTTGGCAAGCTGTCCTCAAAAGCCCGAGTATCTTCAGGTTTCCGGAGAGGTTCATTTCCTGGATTAAGGGGTGCATCACAACAGTGTCCTACTCTATATCCATAAATGGTGCCCTTTGTGGGTGGTTTGAGGGGAAATGAGGTATTCGACAAGGGGACCCTTTATCCCCATACCTCTTTGTGCTAGTCATGGAGATCCTAAACCCCTTCTCAGATCCAAGGTTAGAGAAGGTTAGCTCAACTTGCACCCGAGATGCACCCACCTTAGCTTCACTGATGATCAGTTGGTGTTCTTCAAGGCCAACCTCAAATCAGCAAGAGCCATAGCCACAAGCATCAGAGAGTTTGGTAACCTCATCGGGTTAGAAGTTACTCTTGACAAGAGCAATGTGTTCATCACGGGAATTGGAAAGGGTGGAAAGAGAGATCCTTACAACGCCAACCCCTTCTTGAGAGAATGAATCAAAAGATTAAACTCTTGGAAGGGGAGATTCCTCTCTTACACGCAGGTAGAATCCAACTTGTCAGATATGTGCTCAATAGTATCCATATTTACTGGTGCAGCTGCTTCATTTTGTCTGTCAGAATCATCAAGTTGCTCGAAACCACTTGCTCCAAATTTATTTGGGGAGGTCCAAGCCTTCCTGGAAGGAGCCACAAGATTAGTTGGGCGGAGATGTGTAAACCAAAGCATGAAGGAGGTCTTCGCTTCACGAGTATGAGAACCTGGAACCAAGCAGCTATTTGTAGGTACCCATGGCTCATTGTGGCTGGAGAAGACACATTGTGGCTTAATTGGGTAAGGAAAGTACCTAATCAAGGGGAAGAGCTTTTGGTCAATGCCTTGCCCCCCTCAAGCCTCGCAGAGTTGGAGGAAGATCTCAAAGCTAGAGACATGGCGAAAGGGTTCACTCTCCACCTCATTGGCAATGGAGGCTCCACTAAAATCTAGCAGGACCCTTGGCACCCCCTTGGGATTCTTCAAACGAATCAGCAAGGAACTCAGGTTTAAGTCGAGAATTGGGCCTCAAGCTTTAGTCAGAATGGCCAACGGGTTGCCCAACCTAGGACTGCTTTACACCTTCGTAGAGTCATGCTGGACATTAACCATGTGCACATCCACATGGCATGGAAGATAGAGTTGTGTGGACCCCTAGCTCTGATGGGAACTTTTCGATAAAATCCACAGTGGATTCCTTAAGCTCCCCAAGGCAGATCCAAGGCTGGGACTCGCTGGTTTGATCCTCAAATAATATCCCCAGACACAGCTTCATTACTTGGCTAACTCTCAAGGGTAGAATCAGAACTCTAAAGAAACTCCGCAACTGGGGCATAACCAGGGATACCACTGGTATTTTCTGAGGAAATCATTCGGCACTTGTTCGTGGAATGCACCTCTGTCACTAGTGTGTGGAAAGAAATCCTTAACAAATGTATGATTAGGAAGCATCTGGGCACTTGGGAGAATGAACTCCTTTGGGTTATTTCTCATTTTAGAGGTACCTCTGTAGCTGACTTCATAAAGAAGGCTGCTTTTGATGCCTTTATTTAATGTATATGGCAAGAAAGATGCACAAGAATGTACTAGAATGAATCTAGCAACATTGGAAGGGTGTCTCGAAGAATCCAAGAGGTGATTTGGAAGAAATTCTCAGGCCAATTTGATCAAGTTGAGGACAATGCCTTCAACCGATCCTTTCTTGACGCTTGGGAGCTTAAAGCAACCTTCTCTCACAGGTTAACTACCTATTGCAAGTGGAAAAAGACTCCCTTCGGAAGTTAGCTTATGAATAGTGATGGCTCCCTTTCCCTCACTAGAGGAGGCTTCTGCACCTTGATCAGAAACCACGATGGGCAGCTTGTAGCTGCCGTGGCAGGTGGATCGCACCCCCAATCTGTTCTTATTCATGAGATGTAAGGCATTTAAGCAGTTCTTCTTCTAGCTATAAGAAGGAATTGTCCAATCTGTGGAAACCCTCTACCTATGCAACAGCATCAAAGGCATCCTCCACAGGTTTGAAGAAGTCACCTTCTCTCATCTCTTCAGAGAAAGCAAATAGGACGACTGATTTGTTAGCCTCCTTAGCTGCGATTGACACCAACTTAGAGCTTGATGCTCATGAAGTCAATGCTGACTTGCGTAATATCCTAGATCAGGATAGTAGTGGTAGTTTGTACCTAAGAGCTTAGCCCCTCTTGTTTCTGGTTTGGGTCTGCCATAACCCGGATAACCTTTCAAAAAAAAAAACCAATCTTGAGTTTGGGGTTAGTGGACCACTGAAGATGATAGAAACCAGGTCCACACACCCCATCTGATTTAGAAAAACAGCATAGCTTTGTAAGATATATCAGCAATGGCAATAAGAGCCGAACACATCCACCTCTGACAAATGTGACACGTCCCACAACAAAACAGAACAATTTCAATGTTATATTGTTATATACAATAGTAATACTGGGTTACATAACCGACCCAAAAAAAAATACTGGGTTACATAGAAGAACGAAACTCTCAGAACCTGAAAGAGATTGTTACAGTCAACATACATTGCAGCTCTTACGACAATATCCAAAAGAGTCATTAGAACCCACCATGTAAACAGGGTTCTTTTGACACTCACCTAATGCAGCCCACTTGGGACAGCTTGCGTTCTCATCAACACACTCCCCACTTGCTGTATGCTTTTGTGATTTATCGAAACTTCTCACGTGAATCCATTTGGTTGCAGACCACTTCTCACCCTCAATGACGGGGCAGCTCCCATGCAAGCTTTTTGGATCAGTTGTTGCATCAGGGTGAAGACTGAAGAACAACAAGGCATCACCCTTCACCGGTTTCACTGTCAACAGAAATTAAAACAATTCCAATAATTATTAAATATCATATTTAATATATTCAGTAAAATTTGATAGTGTATAAGCTCTGGCTTAAAAAGGGATTGGTCCATCAATTATTGACTCCCTTCACCTCTCTATCCAAAGCTTAACCAAGTCTTTCTCTTTCAATATTTTCAAGTTTGTAATGTGTTACCAGCAAATTGAGAGATGTAAGCTTTAAACACATAAATAAAGGTTCATTTCAACTTCAAGGTAGCATAATAATACCTGCATAACCATTTTTTGCACAATCAGACCATGTGTCATCCTTAGGTTGAGCCAATTTCGCCTGTAGTGTGTAGATGGTGAATGCTGTTATTGGCACAACAGGAACTTTGAAAGAATCATAGTGCTAATAGAAATCATCCTACCTCTGCATTAGGGAAGATGGTTTCTCCACCCTTCTCAATGTTGGACAAGTACATGAGTACAGTCGCAACACGGTGCCCCCCAAGTTCTTGATTTGCCTTGTCATGGAAATAGTCGAAATGTGGTTCATACTTTTCGCCGAGTTCATAGTGCAATATTTGTATGGCCTCCCCATTTTCTGATTAATCCAAATTGAATATTCTAGATCACATGAGATATCAAAAACAAAAACAGATGAAGACGTACAACATTACCGTCTGGAAGGAAGGTCCATGCAGCAATCCTCGCCTCAACACCCGAAACAATTTCATCCTTCCAAGGGGAAAAAATATATAAACTTTCCAAGCTTATAACAAGTTGTAACACATCAAATACACCAAGCAAGTACAAGTGTACAATACAACAACAAAAGATGGTCTTTAAAAATAAAAAGGCCAACAGCTAAGGTAATATTTCCGTAAGATAACTAAGGTTTTGGTAACCAGAATGAAAACAGCACCAAGTGTTGAAATCAACACCAAAAAAGTTCAATTTTATAGTAGATTCATTACTATGTAAAGCAATCATTTAAAAATGATCCCAAGGAAAGCATTTCTTGGATTACATGGAAATTTATGTGTAATCATAGAGGGGTGGCATGCCTCCATTTACTATCTGCTGATAGTGAAGCCCCAAAAGTCCCCTTTGTGACAAAATCGAAAAAACAAGTTTCCCTCTCTTAAAAAATGTCAATGGGCGGATATCTTGGATTACATGGAAATCTGTGTGCAATCATAGAGGGGTGTGCCTCCATTAACAATCTCATAGTAGCACCCCAGAAGTCCCCTTTGCGACCCAATTATTAGAAAAAAAAAGAGGCTCCCTCTCTTACAAAATGTTGATGGGAGCACCACCATTCAATCGTTGCATGATCTGGGCACCAAGGGAAGAATCCCGTCTTTAATTGCTATTATCAATATTCAATGTCATCGGCTGCTGTATACAAGTTGACTACACAAACATGGCCTTCAAGGTGGAATGCTTGGCCAATTTTTCCTTGGCCCTGAGGCAATATTTTCTGATGTAGGACGACTTAGGTTTTGATTGTGGTAGACTGAAAAGATCCTTCAGTTTAATTGGGTTCAATTTGAAGGTATAAGGTGCTGGAAACCGATGTTCTAAGGAATGGTGATTAGGGTTCAGGATCAGGATCCTATTGATGATAAAACTCTAAAATATTGCTATTCAAAATCTAAAATCTAGATGTATTAAATAAATAAATAAATATTAGAAACCGAAACTGCTAGATCCCAACCAGAGATTCAGTACTTCGGTTTGCCCAGCCATTCGGGGATCGTAGGCACTATAGAACTTCAGCTTGGTCCCATCCTTCCCTCACACTCACTCTTCTACAAGCCACCGACAAATTTACACACAATCAGAACAACAAATCTTGGGCATACTGTCCAGCCACAATGCTGATTTGAACAAAAGTTGAACTATATATGAATCATCAAAAGTCTTTTATGTATAATATTAAATGCGCCATTTGAAAATTGGACCACCACAATGAAGGCCAACTCATTATCTCTAGTGTTTTCAATATCCCTACCATGAAATCCAACCTTAAGTCATTCCAAGGAGCATTGGGTATAGGAAATGGAGTGTAGAGGCCCATATTGTAACGTTGACCTTCCACTAGTTGGCATCCCCAACATAATTTCACTAATCCAAGATCTCTTGTGAGACCTGGTTAATAGAATACATCCAAGGCTACAATTTTATCTTGACCAAAATGTCATTCTTATCCTCCAAAAAGTTCCCATAAAATATGTTCTCTTAAGAATCCCATAGGAGTGTTCAACCTGTTACATAGAAGAGGTTACCCTCATTTAGCCGATGCATCAAAAATTCTGATTTGGACCATGTTGTACCCCGCATTTTTTTCCTCTAAAGACCCCCTCTTGTGCAAATTCAACCTTGACTGCTTAAAACCTGTTACTGAAAGATAGTGTACACAATATATGAACTTTCCAGCTTAAGACACCAGACCCTTATGTTCAACTCTGGACAGTGCTTGAGATGGAAAGTGAATTCTTGAAGATATGAAGTCCATATGACATATAGAGCACTCAACTTCTTCTACAAATTAAGGTACCCTAAAACCTCGATGTTTGAACATGTGATCGACTCCCAGTGAACCAAATAGTATCTCCAACCTGCGGGACTGAATGACGCATAAAATTCAACATTGTTCACCGAATAATGCTTCAGGCATCATTAAGGCTCTCAATGAAATAAGCTAGTGGGCATACTTCTTAACATTGCTCCAATGCCAACTTGTTCTGTGTCATATTCGACTTTGAGTTAATTTAAGTCTGAAAACCACAGTACAAGTGCCTAGGTCATCCTCTCTTTATATATTTGAACGCAGTTGTCGCTGCTTTGGTCCATATGAACGGTCTACAGTGGAGGCATGCAGTGATGGAAGCCACAACTGAACTAAACTACAGGGGAAAAAACATGTAAAAATGTAGCCAATCCATGGAGGATTCAGATTCATGAATAGTGGGTGTTGAAAATGATTCGGTAATGGCCCACATTTTTTTTTCTTTATTCCTTTTGAGAATCCCAGAAATTTCTGGATTCATAAAAGTCCATTTTATTTAGTTTTTGATATACAGTTTTCATTCGGTAAAACCCTCATCACTTGTGTAAGACATTATTTATCATGTAAATAAAAATGTTATCAAAATACAAAACAACAAACTTGCTTATAAATGACATAATATCTCAATCACGACCTGAATAATAGTCCTCAGGGCATTGGTGAAGCAGAAAGGAATAGCTATCCACTCGTATAGATAGATCATCATTCATTTTGAATATTGTCTTCTACTCATCACTGGACTGAATAAGAATTTGATGATAAGATAATTGAACTAACAGACATGTTTAGCAAGCGATTGAATCAAGGAATCAAAAATCAATATTTCATAGTAATCCAGCGGATTGCACGACTATCAACGTACATCCACCAAATTCTTTCTTAGGTGTAAAGAAGTGATATGGACAAAGGCTCTCTTCTTTGAAACCTTGGAAAGCAACTCATCTACTTGTCGACATAGCATGTTTGATAGGATTTACGCAGTGTGCTACAAAAGTGGGCAAGTTAGCTCTTAGCACTAGTCGATGGGACATTGGATACTCCACATAGGAGGCAACTTGTTTGGTAAGTTAGTAACTCCTAAGGCACCAAATTAGAGATGTCATCGAGAATCTCTTTCAACTCCCTTGATTGACCAATTTCATTGTGTTGAGGTTAATTATATAGAGGCATGGAATGATTGAGGAAGAAGTTTCCATAGAATTAGAGTTGGGTGGTTAAAGCGACAGTGCACTTCTAGAGTACTATGAGATAGAAGCATACAAATCAAACTAAAAGGAAAATTTGATAAGACAACATTAAGAACAGACATGCTTTATAGAGATGAATGTTGAGTAGTCAAGAAACATCATGCTAATGAATTGATCATAGCAAAGATGAGGATGTTGAGATGGATGAGTGGAAAGAGTAGGAAAAATTAAGTCGGAAACAAGCGCATTCAGGAAATGTATGAGTAGCTCCAATAGGCAATAAACTAAGTGAAATCGACTGAGAGGTTTGGGTATGTTCAACGAAGGCTGGTTACAGCTCCAATTAGATGAAATATTCAAGTTCAAGGTCTTAAAAGACGAGTGGAAGTTCTAAAAGAACTTGGATGGAGAGAGTGAAATCAAATATGGGGGATTCCATCCACAAACGTAAAGTTTATGGCTGACCGATATTGCTCATCATCATTTAGCTATTGCAATTCTTTTCCTGATAGCTGGTCACATGTATAGAACTAACTTCAAGTCCTTCTCAATAACAAAGCATATGGCTTTGCACAAAGTATTATGGAAGAACATGATTCGTTTAGCCTACCACAAATCTTTGGGAGTCTCAATCTTGCATTGGATTCAACTTGATCTTACCACATTCTATTAAGAAAAACATATCTAGGCTTTAGAGCATATATATCACACTATGGTGTTTGAATAGTTTCCCAGAGAAAAATGAGATGTCCAGATCTGTGGGATGAACAATCATTTACCCATGTCACCTTGTATGGATTAGGACCTCGATCAACGGTTAACTATAGTTTTTCAACTAAATTTTAAGAGGCAACAAGTTTTTGTAAGTGTGAATTTTATTTTAAAATAAGCACAGAGCAAGAAGGAGGCCGAGATGGCCCCAAAAACAGAAAAATAAAGCAATAAAAAGAAAACAAGCCAAAACCCTAAATAACTACACTTCACAAAGCACATCTCATTTTAATACAAAATCCTCAAACGAAACCCCTATGAAATCTCTATTTAGCTTTAACCAAAATTAAAGAAGGCCCAAGATCTCCAAGAACACATCATGGGTAGTAGTTTCCTCACTCTGAAACACCCCTTTGTTTCTCTCCATCCAAAGACCCCACCCAATGGCTGAAGGAAGGATAACCCAAATATGTCTTCTTCTGGAAAAAAAAAATATTAAAGGCCCACCCTTCCAAAAGAGAGAAGAATGCTTAAGGGAAGACCAAAGGAATGTGAAATAAGCCAAGAAAACACAACCAAATATCACGTGAGAAAGAACAATGAATTAAGATGTGATTAGTCGATTCCGCATCTCTTGTGCAAAGAAAACAACAATTTGAATAAATCCATTCTCTCAAGATTAAATTATCCAATGTAAGGATACTCCCAAAGGAAGCTAACAAAAAAAGAAACGTTAGAAGGAACCAATTTAGACCAAATTATAGACTATTTGAAAGATCTATCAAAGGAGGGAAGTAAGGATTTGTAGAAAGAACATACCGAAAATCTATTATCCTTACCCCTAGTTCATCCTCCCCTAAAATGATGTGAATTTATGAAATCTAGAAGAGAAGCCACCTCGGTTATTTCTTAGTCTTTCAGATTTCTCCTGAAGCCCAAATCACAAGAATAAGAGTTACCATTGCAAATCAGACAACTTCGGACCATACTATTCTTCTTCAAAGAACAAACGAATAATACTGGGAATTGAGTTGATAGAGCAAAATTATCACACCAATTGTCTTCCCAGAATATAATCTTATCTCCTCTCCCCACTTTGAAACTCACCCCATCTTTGAACCACTCAAAACCCTTAAGAATTACCTTCCACAAACTACACTCATGGGATCCTTTTGCATCACCACTATACCAACCATAACTTTTGTCCCCATACTTGACCAAAATTACTCTCCTCCACAAACTTCCCTTTTCTTCCCCAAACCACCGAAGTCACTTACCCAAAAGAGCTTTTTTGTTAATTTCAATCCTCTAATCCCAAACCTCCATTCTATTTTGGAGTGCAGATCAATTGTGCCAATGCACAATCTACCTTTGCAATCAACAAGATTTTGGAGTGAAGATATTTATTTGGAGCCACTACATGTTCCACCTTTCTACTCTAATGTGAGTATCCAAAAAAATGAGACTTTCTTTAAAGTGCACCACACCCTTTTTCTTCAACTTCTTATATGCTAGGTTCTTCCTTTTTAATGTCTTCAAGAGCCTTATCCTTCATTAAATTGAGCCCCTTTAAAGGACATTTCATCAACAAAGCTATTTTGGAGAACATCCATCAATTCATCTTCATGATATTCTTATTGGGTTTGCTTCCCGATCTTCCCCTCCTTAAAACCCCAGCCCTTCCACTTGTACATGAAGGTGTTGCACCAAGCTTAGTACTAAGTCTAGTTGAGATTGGGTCATGTGGCTCTATAAGATCAACTACTATATGTCAACAAGATTCCACAAGTTTTCTCAAGTCTAGAATTTGTTATGATACCATAAATTGATGTGGTACATGCAACTTAGGGGGTTCAATAGCATTAGATTGAAAAGAGTTTAGGGTTCAATTTAAATGGTCCGTTATTGCAAATAAAGGTTAGAGGCTAGGGTTAGGGATTTAGGAGGAATGAATTTTAAGACTATTGGTTGCACTAGATTATTTTTTCTATCCAATGAGAAATAAGCAAAGAAAATTGGTCCTTGGAGGGAAGGTTACCACCAAGGGTCTTCTAAAAATTAAATTTTCTTTTTTGGAAAGTATAAAGATTTTGTAAATAAGGAAAATTAGAAAAAGTACTAGGTAGACCGAGATTGCCCTCAAAACAGAAAACCAATCACATGGGCACAACAAAACAAAAACGAAATACAAGCAAAAAGAGCAAAACTACGAGCTACACAAGTAATCCCTTCCAAACACAAAATTTTCAAAGAAAACCCCTATGAATTCCTTGTTTAACTTCGACCAAAAGAACATTAGCCCAAGTATTTCCATATAGACCATGTGCTCATTTTTCACCTTGCCTTTGAACACCCTATTGTTTCTCTCCTTCCAAAGACTTCATGTTATGGCTAAAGGAAGAATAGACCACAAATGCCTCTTTTTATGAGAAAAGATATTATAACCACACCCTTCAAGCAAGAAAAGGAATTTATTGGAGATAACCCAACTCATACGAAGTAAAGAGAGAAATGAACCCAAATATCTCGAGAAAAAGGGCGATGAATAAGGGTATGATCCACGGACTACCCATCTTTCATACAAAGAGAACAAAAATTGGGAGTGATCCACCATCAAGATATCAAATTGTCTAAAGTGAGAATCCTCCCTAAGGAGGCAAGCCAAGTGAAAAAGAATACTTTATTTTGAACAAAAAAATGACCAAATGGCATAGGTTGGGTATGAAAATGTTGACCTTAGAAGAAGGGATTTGTAATTAGAGCTAACAGTGATCGTTAGTCTTGACCTACTCCCTCTTGTCATGATCATTCACCCTAAGTTGGATTTCATTTAAAAGGTTGAGAAGAGATGTCTCCCAATCGTTGAAATTCCTCCTAAAACCCAAATCCTAAGAGTAAGTATTCTCATTGCGAATCAGGCACTATTCATTTGAACAAACTCAAAGAGCAAGCATACAAAGATGGGTATTGAGATGTCAGAGTCGAATTCCCACATCACCTATCTTTCCAAAACCAATTCCTATTCCTAGAACCTACCCTTAAACTTATCTCTTTCTCAAACTCACTAACCTCCTTCAGAATCCCCCTCCACACACTACAACTATAAGTTCATTTCACCTCCCCACTATACCAACCAAAGCTTTTTTCACCATATTTCCTATGCACCACCCTCCTCCACAACCTTTCCCTCTTCTCACCGAACCTCCATAACCATTTACCCAAAAGAGCTCCATTTGTCAACCTAAGGCCTCTAATCCCCCAACCCCCCATTCCTCTTAGGGGAACAAGTGATATTTTCTACCTCCGCTTTTATCATTCCACACAAAAATTCAGTGTCACCTTACCCCCTATTCACTAAGAACCTACCGTCTCTAGCAAAATCAAGTTAAATTCTAGAAATACCTTTCTAGACAATACATATATACAAGGTGTGAACCTCTTCATTATCCCCCACAAGATCCTAGTCCATATTTTGAGGATATGAATCTTTCCCAAATGTTAGAGACTTCCTTCTCCAAACCTCCAAAGCCCTTTTTTAACAAAGCCTTGTTTATTCCTTTGAGATTCCTAATCCCCAACTAGCCATTTTTCTTCGGAGAACTTCTACTCTACCAAACTATATTTTTGAGACTCCTCTAAGTCACTCCATAGAAAATACCTTATTAGTCTTTCCAATTCCCTGGCTACTACATACTTTTATTGGATATCAATTGATGCTCAGCATGTTTCCCCGAATCCCCTTGTCCTTGAATATAAAAATACTATATGAAATTTTGCCAATTAGCCTCTCAAGGGTAAGTTAGAAAAAATGGTCCAATGTAGTGGGGCTTTGCATGGTAGAAAGGCTAAACTAAATTTGGTAACTCCTACCACAAGAAGTTTTGCCTAGTGATAACAAGTTTCCATGTTGTACTAGTGCCAAATAAGGTTACCAATATTGAACAAACCCAATGTACAATCCTGCTCACATAACCAGTTAAAGAAATTGAGCAAAACTGGTAGTTCACCTCTCTCTGACACCTTTTCACCATTTTATTAACCCAAGTATGTACAATGCATTGTTCAAAAAGTTTAACCATGAAAAGGTCTACTCAAGTGCATTGAAGAATATAATAAAACCCTAGTCTCCATCCAACATGTTAATCATAAAATTACCTTTTGCAAACATTTACCCCTCTCAAGGGTTGAAGATTCGACCTGTTATTATCTATATTTGGACTAATTAGTCAAATATAATTGGTTGCAAATATTTCACATGGTACAGATAGATTCTAATATATGTATGTTTGAAATAATATAATCTCCAAAAGAAACAAAAACCAAAAAATTGCACAAAATTAAAATACAAACTACCCACAATTCAAGATCAAGAGAGAGAAATTAGGGAAACTCACTTGTTGCTTATTAAGAAACATGCCTGAGCTCGTCCGAACTTCACTCATTATGCTCTTACCCGATTCGTTATCGGCTACCATTGATTTTTCCATCTTATCCCTCGCCTGTTCCCCACAAAATAAACACCAAATCAAGAATTTCCCATACAGATGTTTATGAATTAAAACCATAACTTGGACCCCCCCCCCCCCCAACAAAAGAAACAAAAAAATTCTGAAAGAGATCTAAAGAGATTTTCTGGAAGAATCAAACAAATGCACAAAGAAATTTTCCTTTATTTCCCCATCCTCACCAGATTAACGAGGTGATCACATTCTTCTTCTGAGAGAAAACCCTTGTACAAGAAAGCTCTGTACGACACCACCAACACCATTACATCAGAAACCCAAAATAGTAGAAATCCATTAATTACAGAGAGAGAGAGAGAGAGAGAGAGACCTAGGATGCCAAGAGAGTTGGGTAACTTTCGTGGGATCGAAACCAGTAGAGGGACTTGTATGCTTCAATCTAAGGTGCGATCCCTCCCTGAAATTAATAAAACAACCAAATGCAATTCAAATTCTTCAATGAAGGAGGGAGAGAGAGAGAGAGAGAAAGAGAATTACATCTTCTTTTCACCAAGCCAACCTGGAAGTAGAGATGATTGAGAGAAATTGGGTGAAGAGATAACGAAGAACAATAAGAGAAACAGAGGAGCAAAACCTCGAAAATCCATTTAAACTGCTTCTTCTTTGTATCTCCACAGAGCGAAATAGAGAAAGAGAGAGATAAAGCGTTTGTTGTGCTCTTTAAAGGGTCTCTTCCGAAGAAATAAAAAGAGTCCAAGCGGCCCGCCTTGGACATTTGAGAGTTATGAAAGAGAAATCTGTTGTTGGCCTCTTGAGGAGAAAGTATTCCCTAGATTTTCACTGTTCGATGATTCACGAGGACAAAAGGTATTCCCTACAAGCACATACTTTTAACGGTTAGGATTATAGGAAGTTGTACTCCCAGGGAGGACAGAATAGTACTACATTGTTTTCGTGGGCCGCAACGCAGTGGGCGCCCATAGGATTTTCGTTGGACTTCTAATTCAAACTTCGGAGTGTTGTTTACGTCGAGAAATTTCCTTTAATATTTTTACCAAACTAACTAAAATTTAATTCCCTAGACTATGTCTTTCGAATGATTCTATTATTTGCTGTGATAGTCAATTATTTTTTAATTTGATCATATATAAGGGTGTCAGTGGGTACCCATTTAGTCGAATCGAAACTGAATATCCGATTCTAAATCACTTTTTATTGGAACTAATTAGAATTGAGTCTAAAAATGAAATTAAACCGATAGGAATCATAACTATTAGGTTCTATCCTACGGATGCTCAAACTCGATTTATTTTATCATTTATTTTTATATTATTAATGATTTAAGGTATTTTTTATTTCACAAATAAATGTATGTTATATAAAATTCTTTTATTTTTTATACAAATTATCGATTGAAATTTAAAATGAGTTATTCTTCTAAAATACTATTAATTTTAGTAAAAATAAAAATTTTATTTTTGAAAAAAATAATTAATTTGTATCTTAAGTATATCAAATTATAATTAAATTAATAATTTTATTCATAATATATTAATTTTTTTTATAATGATTTGAAACACTTTTTTTCTCATTCGATTATTGAGAATCGAAACTAATGGATACCTGTGATTTTTAACAATTCCAAATCCGATTCCATTTATTTTGGAATCGGACCCAGAATTAAAATCAACTCATTGACACCCCTAGTCACATATGTTATTTGCATATGGTATAATATTAGTAGATGGAAATAAAAAAAACAAGCAAAATCTAAATTAGAGATATTGAAAATTATAATTTGGGCCAAGACAAATAAAAGTTTAGTTATTACAATTTTTCTTGCAAAAAAATTATAAAAATAAATAAAATTTAATTAATAATTTTTAAAAATTAACCCAAAAATGCAACTTTTTTTTAAATTGCAAAAAAAAAAAAAAAAAAGACTTAAATCGTTGGACATTCCAGCATTTTATATTATTTTATGAATATGTAGAGCAATATTTACATTCTTAAGTTTAAAATATAACATAAAACACTAGATAATCTAATGTTTTAATTCATTTTCAGGAGCTTAAAAGAAATATTTGTAACAATTATGGAGAAATTTGGCCTTCTTGTGATAATTTCATATGCTTTGTTCATTTATTTATCAATACTTCACCAAGAAATCTTGAAGATTTCAAGGAAGAGTTGGTAACAGGTATTTAATGCATGTGAGATAGTGAATATGTTTGGTTGTTCACAAAGTTTAAATCCCCTTTTATGTTTGGCATATTTTCTGACTCCCCCTTTGATGTACTCTCTCTACTCTCCTGATGTACCATGTGTATAGAATCATGGACTTTTTCATAATGATTAATAACCGCACATATTTAATGGGATGTGCACTTGTCTATCTCGACAAAAAAAATTTATAATTCTATGAGCATGCCACGCCAAACCAGGAGAGCATTTCAAATGAGAGAGTCAGATTATCCCAATTTTTTTTATCTCTACCATTATAGTCAGATTTCACCAAACAAATAGGACTTATTCACTAAGATCTTATATCCCAAGGACGATATCAATTGTCGTGACCGATTTAATTCATCGATTCAAATAAGATATAAATGAGCGGAGCCGAAACACAACATCGGAGAAAAAAATGAAAAATGAAAAATGAAAACGAGAGGTACAAACTTGACATTTTGACTAAAATAAAAAAAGTCAAACTTATTCCTGCAATTGCAGCTTGTCCTAAAATAAGAGGTATTTTAAAATACCTCATTCTCTTCTCACTCTTCTTCTCACACCGATCCTTGAACCCTTGACCTGAAGGATGCTAACACAACTTATCAACCAACCAGGCTGCAAGGAGGATAGGTGTTATAATCTATTGTGTTTTTATACTTATAAAATATTACAGTTACGTTCCCTTTAGTTACACTTAAAAAATCTAAATAAAAATATTACATTTTTAGATTAATTAAAGAGATGATTAAAACCATGTGCGATGATTGAAAAAACTAAAAACTTCAAACCATGTACCGAAATAAATAAATTGAAAAGTCAACTTCAACACCAAATGCTACAACATCTGAAGTTTCACAAAAAAAAAAAAAAAAAAAAACCAAATGAGATCATAATTATAATAAAAAGAGAACTTCAAATCAACAAGTTTACAAGATCCAAATGACATTTTTTTTCCTTCCACTCCACTTCAAGAGCACAACTAAGGTAATCTATTTATTAAATTACTTTTTAATTTCTATTAATACAATTTTCCCCAGAGCTACTTTCTACAATACGGAAGTTTAAAATATTCTACATCACTAGTGTTGGCAACAAAATGAGATGTATTTTACAAGGGTACTGTTCGACAATCAATGTTAGGGAGTCAAAATGTGTTCTATATGGCCTAAAAATTTTCAATTGCACTCTATTTTTGTGAAGAGATCATCTTCACAAAATATCAGCACAATCTGAAACTTCTAACCCCATCAAAAGTGTTATACAAATTAAAGGTGAAAAATCGATGGACCACAAATCTAAATCACTTTTGATGGGGTTAGAAGTTTCAGATTTGACTGATTTTTTGTGAAGATGATCTCCCCACCATAGAGATCATCCTCACAAAAAATTAGTTAATCCAAAACTTTTAAATCATATAGAACAAATGTGTTGGCTCCCTAACATTGTCTGTCAAACGCTACAATACCTCAAGCTTCTTCTCTATCTTCTCCCTCTTTTACTAATCCTTGAACACTCGACCTTGTGAGTAAATGTGCACTCACAAAATCTTTCTTTTATTTATAGATAATACATATTTAAATAATTAAAACTTAATTATTTTGAGTTAAAAAGACAATTAATTTGGTTGAGTTTTCATTAACTCCACCTATACATTTTCAAAATATTGGAAGTCATCCTAGATCTCAAAGTAATCGATGTTTCACATTTACTATCTTACTTAGTAGCCTCAATCTTGGATGAATTTTAAAATCATCCCCCAAACTCAACTATCCATGTAGAGAACGGTTAACTTTCTCGTCTCGTTCTTGAATTTTACTTGCTTTTTGACTACTCGTTAATAAGAGATTTGTCTCCCATAAAACTGTAATTATGTAGGTCTTACAATTGTATTTTAATATATAGATTACCATAAACAAGATGGATTTTAACTTTTGAAAAACGGTTGAGTACTACATTAACTTGAACAATTGTTTATCGTGTTATTGATTCTTTTATATGGTGTTCTATCATTGGAAAAAAATTTCTTTTGCAATGATTTGTAAACAACTTTTTTAATATTTTATGATAAAAAAAAAAGTTTGCATGCAAACAAAATGGAATGTTACCATCTCTTGAATTTTTTCTTGTCTTATCCGTTTATTAAGAATCTAAACCGATGGGTATCCATTTTTTGTGGTTCCAATTCCACTAATTTTAAAATCGGAATGGACTCATTAACACCTCACATAACTTTTCGTCTTTAAAATTTAAGTAAGAATCGTGATAATCTAACTACTCCACGTGGCATACTCAATCGATTACCTGACGTGACAAGTTCAAAAATCATAGATCAACACTCCTCAAGATACACTTTTTATGGGCAAGTGCAGCCATGTATCCCAAGGAGTGCAGATCTACAGCTCCCAAACTTTTTATGTCAAGGTAGTTGATTAAGTTTGTCACGTGGGATAGTTAAATTATCACCATTCTTTAAATAATGATAAAAAGGGTATCATTGTCATTGACCAATGACATTTGTATATATCATAAAATACTACTTAGAAAAATGCAATGCCATAATAATTAAGACGCCCATAGTTTTTAACCAAATCACAAGATTAAATTTACCAATGATAAATGTTGCTAGATAAATTTTTTGTTTTTTAACCAAATCACAAGATTGAATTTTGCTAGATAAAATTTTTGTTTTTTTACCCAAATCACAAGATTGAATTTACCAATTTAACAATTAGTAATTGATATTTGAAAAATTAAAAGATACAGACACTTTTTTTCAAGAGAAAGCACCTTGATTGATTTTGCAATAAAATTTTGCATTACTAAATTAAGTTAATTTAAGAAGAAGTGCCTAAATATATTTATAAAATATATATATATATATATATATCCTAAAATAATAATATTAACAGCAAATTTGAGTAAAAGACTCTTCAATACTTAATATTCAATATTTTCAAGAGTCGTGATAATCTAACGCCCCCATAACAGAATCATAGATCATTTGCCTTGGGATACACAAGAAAAAGATTCATGGCTTTCCTTATCCCAAAGCAAATGATCTACGTTTCGATGATGGGGGTTGTAGGAGGGCATATGTCAGATGGGAGAGTCAGAAAATCATTATTCTATTTCGAAATAACAAAATGAATCCTTCCAAGAAAAAATAAAATAAATACTTCTCACACAACCCAACAATCTTCAGTTGGACTCAGTCATTTAAAGTCTTCAGTATATTCAATATTTCTAACTAGCAAAATGAACCCTTTGAAAAAAAAATAAATAAATAAATTCAATCCAATAACTTGATCATCCAAATGATCCATCGCATTCTTTTCACACAACCCAACAATATTGATTTGAGATCAATCTAATGCCTATGTGGTGGGTAGGGTCCCATTGAAGATGATGGAACTCAAGCAACTATTTTCAATATTTTCCAGAAAACATTAGAAATTACTTTCACTATTTTCTAGAAAAATAAAAAAGTATAATAATTAATTTAAAACATTTGAAGCTACTTTCAAGTTTTTCCAAAAAATAAAAAATATAATAATGAATTTAAAACTATTTTTAAAACATTTAATATATAATTTAAATCACCTAAGCGAAATGACTAATCTAATACCTGATTTAAAAACCGTCTTGAGTATCAAATCAATCCAAACATTAAACCTGTGTTTGGATTGAGAGAAGTTTCTCTTGGTTTGATTGTTTTGTGGAGAGAGAAGAAAAGTTGGAGAGAAAAAAAAGGTGAGTTTTCTTTATCTCCAAAAGTGGAGAGAAGATGAGAGAAATGGAGAGAAACTCTTTTAAAATAGTCTTTTTTTCTCCACTTCTCTCAATCCGGACATAGCATTAGACTGTGTTCGGATTGAAAGAAGTGGTGAGAAGAGAAACTCATTAAATGGTGGGTTAGACCTCTTAGAAACTTACGGAAAAAACTTTGAGGTGGGCAACCTACTTCAAAATTTTGAAGAAACCCTCTCCATTGAATTACACGTGACATTTCCAAGGATGTGTTTCAAATTTTGGTGGAAATGTAGGGTGTGAAATAAATTCAAAACACCACGTGTCTTATAATAAGGAGGGTTGCTTCAAAGTTGGACTCGAAACCTACAACCCTAACCCTTGGGATTCCAATGTTACTTGACGAGAACTTCAACTTAAATTTAAGAACACTTTATTTTAGGAAGACAGAGTAGTTCTAACACTTTATCTTAACTGTAACTCCAAACTACATCCTACCATGACTTTTTTGGGAGTAAATCTCTCTCTTTCTAATGTTTCATATGTGTGGTAGTTAGACCATCGAACTAGTTAAGCAATCCTTATGTTGAGTGGTTGTTTGCATTTGAAATAATGTAGCTGAGATTTTCTCCATATACCTTTAAAGTACAAATTAAACTTTGGTGTAAATCAATAAAAAACTTTGATGATTTTACACAAAGTTTAACGAGAAAATCTCAGTTATATAAGTTCAGATGCAAATAATCACTCAACAAAATAATTTTTAAATTAGTTAGATGGCCAAACAGCTACTGAGATGCAAATAATCTCAGCTATGTATATAAGCTATATAGCAAGATATAATTTGGAATTACTGTCAAGATAGAGTGCTAGAACTGCTATTTCTTCCTAAAACAAATTATTATTAAATTGAAGTGAATATTAAGCGACTTTGGAATCCCAAGAATCGTGAATGTTGGTCCCCAAAAGGAGTTTCCAAGCATCAATTCCAGTTAACCTAGCATTAAATGTGCTGATCAATTTGATACTCAACACAATTTTAAAACTTAGAAATTACACTAGGCATTCCACTTGGTCGAGTTGAATAAATATATTAAATTTGCTAAATATTTTAAATTAATTATTATTTTTTTGTTTTCTGTAACACATCCCACAACACCACAATTTCTATGTTTTATTGTTACGTACAACTAAGAATACATGGCTACATAGAAGTTTTGAGAACCTGAATGGGATCATTACGGTCAACATGCATTGCAACTCTTCCGACAATATCCATAAGAGTCATTA
The DNA here is from genome assembly GCF_017979445.1 of Akebia trifoliata. Classification (NCBI taxonomy): domain Eukaryota; kingdom Viridiplantae; phylum Streptophyta; class Magnoliopsida; order Ranunculales; family Lardizabalaceae; genus Akebia; species Akebia trifoliata. Next base: position 4,940,824 of record NC_141379.1, read on the forward strand.
GAACCCACCATGTAAAAGGAATTCTTTTGACACTCACCTGATGTAGCCCACTCGGGGCAGTTTGTATCCTCATCGACACACTCCTCACTTGCTATGTGCTTTGCTGATATATCAAAACTTCTCACGTGAATCCATTTGGTAGCAGACCACTTCTCACCCTCAATGACGGGGCAGCTCCCATGCAAGCTTTTTGGATCAACTGAAGCATCGGGGTGAAGACTGAAGAACAATAAGGCGTCACCCTTCAGTGGTTTTACTGCAAGTTGTACCGGAAAAGAAAATCGTCAACAAATTGCAATCATATGCTGTTGATACTTAATGTTTTCCTGGTCCTATATAACTAATCAAAACAAAGCGCGTAGTTTTAAAAACTTGAAATAAAACCCATGGCCAACATTTGATAATGTACCAAATGATTGTTCTTGACCCAGACGCGTGTTATAAGCCCATTAGCAATTAAAATCATTACAACAACTATTGAATTTGATATTTAATATCTATCCAATAAAAATCGATTGTATAGAAATACCCTGAAGTGACCACTTTCATTATCTCGAATCTATTATATATAAGGATTAAGAGATTGAGGAAGATGTAACCTATAAAATCAAAATCTGGATAGCTAAAGTGGAGGTGCACTTTTACAGTGCTATATGACAGATGCATAACAATCAAATTAAAAAGAATTTCTTTCCAAAAATGACAGAAAGACCAGTTATGCTTTATTGAGCTGAATGTTGGGCAGTCAACAAACGTTATATAAATAAATTGAGCATAGTAGAGATAAGAATGTTGAGATGGATGAGTGAAAAGATAAGAAACATAAAACTAGAAATGAACGCATTCTAGAAAATGTACAAGTAGCTCCTAGAGGATAAACTAAGAGAAAGTAGATTAAGATGATTTGGACATGTTCAACAAAGGCCGATTACAGCCCTAATTAGAATAAATATTCAAGTTAAAGATATTAAAAGAGTGAGACGAAGACCCAAAAGAACATGGATGGAAATATTGAAAGCAGTTATGAACTCACTTTCAATAAAAGAAAAAGACATGAAATTGAATAGTGGAAAAGAGGAACAGGATTTGTTTAACAGACCCAAGGGTGGAGCTAGTAAGGAACCTGTGAGAGCAATTGCCCCCCACAGAACTTTCAAATAACCTCGTATTTTCAACCAACTCCCTCCCTCATTTGCCCCCATTCCCTCACCTACTTCCCTATTTACCCCCACCCCCTCACCTCCCTCCAATTTTTGCCCCTCACTTCAGTTTTTGAAGATGACATTGCCTCTTGACTGGACCTTCTCTCATAGACTAATTGGAAAAGACCTAATTATCAGTTTCTTCAACTTCCAACCAAAAACCTCTGAATTTCTCCCCAAAATCAGTCATCTTCAAACTCTTCAACTGCACCATTAACTATAGTTTGCCCCCATTACAATAAAATCTTGGCTCCGGCCCTGAACAGACCCCAAATCTTTGGGATACGGCTTTGTTTTAGTTGTTGTTGCTGGTGGTGGTGGTATTATTTGCTTAGGATTCTTAAATATTTGATTATATTTAGGAAGAAGGTTACAAACAATGATTTGGGGATATAGTTGGAGGGAGAAATATTGGAGAGAAGTCCATAGCACGAAAAAAAGAAGGCTGAAACTATCATAGACTGGAGGTCCAAATAGCACCTTTTTGTTATCCATGCTCTGGCCTAAATAGGGTGGCTCCATCAATTATTATGAATCACTTCCCTCTGTATCCAAAACTTAACTTGGTCTTTCACTTCTAATAGAGTTTGATGCATTACCAGCAAATTGAGAAATGTATTTTTCAAAATAAGTTCGAAAAAAATTAAATGATATGGTACAAAGCTTTAAACATATAAATGAAGGTTCATTTCAACTTCAAGATAGCATAGTAATACCTGCATAGCCATTTTTGGCACAGTCAGACCATGTGTCATCCTTAGGTTGAGCAAATTTCCCCTGTTGAGTGTAGATGATGAAATACTGTTATTGGCACAACGGAGCTTCGAAAGAATCATACTGCCAATAGAAATTCTTTTTACCTCTAAATTAGGGAAGACGGTTTCCCCACCCTTTACAACATTGGACAAGTAAATGAGTACTGTTGCAATACGGTTGCCCCCACGTTCTTGATTAATCTTGTCGAGGAAATAGTCGGTATGCGGATCATACTTTTCCCCATGTCCATAGTGCAATATTTGCAAGTCTTCACCATTTTCTGATTACCAAATAGTTGAATATTACATATATCACTAGAGATTTCATAAACAAAAACGCATGAATATGTATAAAATTACCTTCTGGAAGGAAGGTCCAAGCAGCAATCCTTGCCTCAACACTGGAAACAATTTCATCCTTCAAGAGGTCCAGTGGGAAAAAGATATAAACTTTCCAAGCTTATAAAAAGTTGTAATACACCAACTATACCAAGAAGTATAACTACAAAAGATGGCCTGAAAATACCAATAAAAGGGCAACAACCAAGCCAAAATTTCCATTAAGATAGCTAAGGTTTTGGCAGACAATGAAAACGGCACCAAATGTTGAAATCACCACCAAAGTTGCAAAAAAAATATTCAATTTTAGAGTAGATTCATTATCCATGGAAGGAACTAGTCTGAAAATAGCCCAAGGAAAGCATTTCCTGGAGTAGATGGAAATTTGTGTGCAATCATAGTAGAGCGACAAAAATCCCCATTGTGACCCAATAAAGATAAAATAAAAATGTTCCTGTTAGAGCAGAACCACAAATTGAAGTATAAAATCAACAAGAACGCAGAAAACAATCACACAAGATAGACGTGGTTTGGTCAGAATTGACCTACATACACGGGCGAAAGCGGCAATTTCACTATATTAACCAATCGAAGAATAAAGTTACAATCTTCCTCTGCCTCCTGTATCTCTATGGAAACACGAAAACAAGAAAAAGTATATATATATACAATCTTCCTGTATCTCTATGGAAACACAAAAACAAGAAAAAGTATATATACATATATATATATATATATATATATATGACTCCTAGGTATAAAAGTGGCCCTGGGGTGCTGCCCCCATACCCCCATCATGGGGAGCTGCCATCTGCACCCCTGAGAGCATACCAGGGCAGCTCAACCCCTGTGAAATGTTTATGGGAATAGAAGTCACCAATCAAGAATAGAAGACACAGTTCCCTCGAAGGAAATGTTGATGGGAACATTTCTTAGATTACATGGAAATCGGTGTGCAATTATAGAGGAGGGGGTGCCTCCATTAACTATCTACTCCATGTATATCGATATAATAAAAAAAATGTTTTTTACCATAAAAGTGTGTTTGTTGAAACAATAAATTATAAGCAATAGCATAATGTAAACAACTCGTAGAAATTAGAAGAACTTATTAGTGACTGACGCACAGAGAAGCTATTGTCCTTAAAACCAATTTCGCCCCCTTAAGAATGAATCCCTAGTGCAGCCGGTTTCAGGCGTCTGATTTTCAAAATTCAACAATTGCACCCCCCCTGCGCGTGCATCGTATGCGCACACGCGCACTAAGGTTTTCTGACTGGTTGGCCCCAGACACAATGGGTTGCAATCTCACGGTGCCTTGGGCCCTCATGTGCGCGCGAGGCCTACTCTTTATCTCTCTCACACTCAAGCAATAAAGAGAGAGGGATTATTTATAAGTTGAGAATTTTTCTTGTATTTACCCGAAGTGGGACTAAAGAATGAAAAGTTGTTTTTACAACTCTCATAACCAAAAAAATAAAGAGAATCTTTGACTTTCAACTAATACAAAAAAGGAAAGAAGAAAAAACTCTTTTATGTTTCACCAAAAAAAGGAAAAATCTACTTTTTACAAATAACACTCAAGAGGTCTTGAGTTCAAATCTTATGCTCAACATTATAAGAAATAAAAACTATGAATTTTACAATAAAGAGTCTACTCAAGGGCATTTAAAGAATATTAAATTAAAATAAAATAAACCTTGTTCTCCATCCAATGTCAATTACACAATTAAGTTTTGCAAACATTTACCCCCCTGGAGGTTTGAAGATATGTCCTATCATTATCGATAATTGGACTAATGGGTCAAATATAATTGGTTACAAATATTTTCATATGGTAGAGATTGATTCTAATATATATGTATGTTTGAAAGAATAAAATCACCAAAAGAAACAAAAACCGAAAACAATCATAAATTACAATAAAAACCACAATTCAGGAACGAAAGAGAGAGATTAGGGGAAACTCACTTGCTTCTTAATAAGAAACATGCCCGAGCTCGTCCGAATTTCACTCATTATTGCAGCACCCGAATCATTATCAGCTACCATTGATTTTTCCACCTTATCTCTCGCCTATTCCCCCACAAAATTAATAAATAAATAAACACCAAAGCAAGAATTGCCGAATACAGATTGTTTAAGAATTAAAATCATAATTTAGCCCCCAAAGTTCTGAAAAAATGATATAAAGAAATAATCAAACAAATCTATAAAGCGAATTCCTCTGTTCTATATCTCTCACCAGATTAATGAGGTGATCACATTCCTCTTCTGTGAGAAATCCCTTATAAAAGAAAGCTCTGTACGACACCACGAACACCATTAGATCAGAAACCGAAACTCAGTATAAATCCATAAAGACCTTAGAGAGAGAGATACCTGGGGCTCCAAGAAAGTTGGGTGACTCTGGTGGGATCGAAACCAGTAGAAGGACTTGTTTGTTTCAATCTAAGGTGCGATCCCTCCCTGAAATTTACAAAACAACCAAATGTAATTCAAATTCTTCAATGGAGAGAGAGAGAGAGAGAGAGAGAATTACGTCTTCTCTGGAAGAAGAGATGAATGAGATAAATAGGGGAAAGAGAGAACGAAGAACAATAAGAGAAACAGAGGAACAAAAACTGGAAAATCCATTAAAACTCCTTCAGTTCTTCTTCTTTGGCTCTCTTCAGAGTTCAGACTTCAGACTTCGGACTTCAGTCAACACGGCGGGTCCTAGTCATTTAAAAACTTTCGAAGGCGAAGTTTTAACTGTTTTGTCGGTCTATTGAAGAGAAGTGTTCCCTATGTTTAGACCGCTCTATGGTTGAATAGTAAAGCACAAGAACTTGCTTTTAACGGTTTTGATGATAAAGAATTGTACTCCTAGGGAGGACAAAATAGTTCTCCCGTCCGTGTTGGTGTGGTAGCGCAGCCGCAATTATGGTGCATAGCTTGACGAAGGGTTGCTCTCTTTGCTGCCAGGTAACCTATCGTAACTGAATTATAAAAGGACCCCACAATGTTGTCTTATATATTTTAAAAGTTTTGGAATAAACTGAATTTTGGTAAGGATCATCTTTATAATAAAGACATCATCTTCATAAAAAATTAGTCTATTATAAAATTTCTACCCCTATCAAAATAAATTTAAGAATCATAAAATGTCGAGTTTTTTTTTTTTTTTTTTTTTTTTAAATCAAATTTAACTGGATTAGGAATTTTGGAATCGACAAATTTTTTATTAGGATGATCTCCTCATCATAGAGATCATCCTCACCAAAAATCATATCATTCCGAAACTTAAAACCCATATAAGACAAAACTAACTCATATAAGATAAAACAATTCCACCGTAACTGAGTTGTCCTTATTAATTTGTGGGGTGTTTTTATAATTACCTTTTGTTGCCACCATCTATGTTCAATGTACTCACTTAATTGACTTCTAAAAATAAGAATTAAATAACGAATTTGCCCTTAGATATTTATTCTCTCCAACCAAGGGTGGAGCTAGTAAGAAGTTAGCGGGGGCAATTGCCCCCCACAAAACTTTAAGACACCCTTTATATTTTCAACTAATTACATATCCCATTTGTCCCCACTCCTTCACCTCTCTCCCCTATTTGCCCTCACACCCGCACCTCCCTTTAATCCCCCCTTCCCTTCCCTTAAATTTTGTGTTGATGACATAGCCACTTGACCGAGCCTTCTCATATATTAATTGTAAACGACCTAAGTATCTTTTTCTTTAACTTATAATCAAAAACCTTTGAATTTTCCCCTAAAACCATTTATTTTCAAATTCTTTAATTATACAGCTAACCATAGTTTGCCCCTATTACAAGAAAATCCCAGCTCCACCACTCTCTTTAGCCCCATAACCCACCAAAGTTAACACTCTTATTCTCACTCTCAACTCAACCAATTAAATGAGAAATTCTAAGGTTTCAATCGATTGAGAACAGCAAGTTAGGGTTGTTAATGGGTCGGGCCCAAATTGGATTGAAGTCAATTTGGTATTGATCTGATAAGGATTGGATTGGATTTGGGCCTGACCCAATGAGTATCATCTCATCCTTATCGGATTAGGGTTTTAGTAGATCTCAATGGTAGGATCATGATACGATCCATCAACAATCAGATCAGTTGTGAATCAGACCAAACCTAATTCTATATACAAAATATAAATAACCTTTATATATCTCAAAAAATATATAATATAATTTTATATATTTCCTAACATATTATTGAATAGGGACATGGTTAATCCAAATCCGATCCAATAAGATATCAGATCAGATCCTTATTAGAATCCAAAACGTTGATACAAAACTAAACTTAACGAATTAAAACTAATCAGATTTTGTGTATGATCCAATCCATCGAGAACACTACTAAAAGTATTTTATTTAAGGAAAAATATCCTTTCCATTATTAAATTTTCTTGACTATTTATCTATTCATCTCCTTTTGAATGTTATGGGAAATTGAATCAATAAGTAAAAAAATGATTTTTCTCACCCCCTAAAACTTGAATTTCAAGATGATCTCCCTCTAATTCTTGCAAATAGCTTCAATTTGATATGTATTCCTAGATCAAGACTCTCTAACGAATAAGTTAGCAAGAATAAACAAGGGGTGAGTTTTAGAATGAATCCAAACTCCTATACCTTTGTGATGTACCTCATATTTATAGATAAGGAGAATAAATGTTTAGTAACTTTCTTCTGAAAATATTGCGACTAACCTTTATTCAGAGTGAATTAGGGTTTTTCTCTTTGTCATCTTGATTCCGTGTAGAATCAAAATTCTTCCTTATCTGATAAACTTATAATATAAGAATATCATTGTAATTAGAATATTGATCAAACTAGGGATTCTTCTATCAAACTTCACATTAAGCCCTTGCCATTTTTTTTATAGTTCTTTCAGTATAAAGATCACTTGGCAATATTTAGCCGAATGGTTTATTGCTGCCATGTGTCACTTTAGTTGACCCTTACTTAGGACTTAGGGGAGTTGACATGTGGAGGTCTCAATTGAAATCACTCATCCTCTGAATGAATTATACTGACCTTAATGTATTATACATGTATGCTTGGCCCACTTTCCTCATGCATTAGTGGCCCCATGGTCCCATCCAATTGCTCCACGTCATCGATCATAGTTATACACCTACAAAATCAATTGAGATTAGTTTTATAAAATTTCTTTCTAAAGTATCTTAACTTTTTTTTAAACTTATTTTGTTCTTGTATTTAGTCACTAAGGATGATATAAAGACCACTATTAAAATCTTTAGAGAGATGATTTTGTATGAAAAAATTCAATTTTTTATTATAGATTCAATGGTAGGTTCAGACTGAACATGTTTTAACTGTTTTGATAGCTACCCATCAAAAAATACAAAAAAACGATTCAATAGGTACCAATTGAATAGAAAAAATGTCTATATACACATAAAAATTCATGTAAAATATTTTGTCCAATATGCCAATACTGAATCGCTATGTATAGAATTGGTAGGTACCTACCAAATCTTACACGATGATTCAGTACTAGCATATCAAATAGAAAATTTTGCACTCGTAAATTTTCTTATATGAATTGCTTCGTCTTCATTGAATCTTGAGGTGTCAGGGTGAAAAAAAAACAAGTAAATTAAAAGCTCGTTGAACCCTTCATAAATGTAAAAAAGAACCCTAAGGAGTTGGCTCAATGGCAATTTTGGTCCAAGAAGTAATTAATACCCATACGTCGTGAGTTCAATACCCAATATAAGCATTAATTCCTCAAGGGCCACCTGTGAGGGTACACCCTCACTTACCTAGTACGTGTGATGTGCAGGCGTTGCAAGTGCCTTGGGACTAGTCTTTGGACAAGACCATCGTCTATGGACTGGGCAAAACCCAAATATGGGCTTGCTCAATTGCCTACAGGATATCCAATTGTTTTTTTAAAAAAACTCTCTATATGTGTATAAATTTAATGTTTTATGGCCATCAAGAAAATAAAAAATAAAAAAGAATTTAACGCATTGTGTAGCCAAAAATGAATACAAACCCAACAGTGCCTCTTAGATTCGGTATTGGTATTTAAAAAATTAAAGGATTGAATTTACCAATTTAACAATTAGTAATTGATATTTGAAAAATTAAAAGATACAAACACTCTTTTTCAAGAGAAAGCACCTGACACATTGGTTGTCATGATTGATTGATTTTGCAATAAAATTTTGCATTACTAAATTAAGTTAATTTAAGAAGAAGTGCCTAAATATATTTATAAAAAAAAAATTGTCCTAAAATAATAATATTAACAGCAAATTTGAGTAAAAGACTCTTCAATACTTAATATTCAATATTTTCAAGAGTCGTGATAATCTAACGCCCCCATCACATAACCATAGATCATTTGCCTTGGGATACACAAGAAAAAAATTTATGATTCTCCTTATCCCAAAGCAAATGATCTACGTTTCGATGATGGGGGGCGTAGGAGGGCATTTGTCAGAGGGGAGAGTCAGAAAATCATTATTGTATTTCCAAATAACAAAATGAATCCTTCCAAGAAAAAATAAAATAAATACTTTCCACACAACCCAACAATCTTCAGTTGGACTCAGTGATTTAAAGTCTTCAGTATATTCAATATTTCTAACTAGCAAAATGAACCCTTTGAAAAAAAAATAAATAAATAAATTCAATCCAATAACTTGATCATCCAAATGATCCATCACATTCTTTTCACACAACCCAACAATATTGATTTGAGATCAATCTAATGCACATGTGGTGGGTAGGGTCCCATTGAAGATGATGGAACTCAAGCAACTATTTTCAATATTTTCCAGAAAACATTAGAAATTACTTTCACCATTTTCTAGAAAAATAAAAAAGTATAATAATTAATTTAAAACATTTGAAGCTACTTTCAAGTTTTTCCAAAAAATAAAAAAATATAATAATGAATTTAAAACTATTTTTAAAACATTTAATATATAATTTAAATGGCCTAAGCGAAATGACTAATCTAATACCTGGTTTAAAAACCGTCTTGAGTATCAAATCAATCCAAACATTAAACCTGTGTTTGGATTGAGAGAAATGGAGAGAAGTTTCTCTTGGTTTGATTGTTTAGTGGAGAGAGAAGAAAAGTTGGAGAGAAGAGAGAAAAAAAGGTGAGTTTTCTTTATCTCCAAAAGTGGAGAGAAGATGAGAGAAATGGAGAAAAACTCTTTTAAAATAGTTTCTCTTCTCTCCACTTCTCTCAATCCAGACATAGCGTTAGGCTGTGTTCGGATTGAGAGAAGTGGAGAGAAGAGAAACTCATTAAATGGTAGGTTAGACCTCTTAGAAACTTACGGAAAAAACTTTGAGGTGGACAGCTTGCTTCAAAATTTTGAAGAAACCCTCTCCATTGAATTACAAGTGACATTTCAAAGGATGTGTTTCAAATTTTGGTGGAAATGTAGGACGTGAAATAAATTCAAAACACCACATGTCTTATAATAAGGAGGGTTGCTTCAAAGTTGGACTCGAAACCTACAACCCTAACCCTTGGGATTCCAATGTTACTTGACGAGAACTTCAACTTAAATTTAAGAACACTTTATTTTAGGAAGACAGAGTAGTTCTAGCACTCTATCTTAACTGTAACTCCAAACTACATCCTACCATGACTTTTTTGGGAGTAAGTCTCTCGCTTTGTAATGTTTCCTATGTGTGGTAGTTAGACCATCGAACTAGTTAAGCAATCCTTATGTTGAGTGGTTGTTTGCATTTGAAATAATGTAACTGAGATTTTCTCCAATAAATTAAACTTTGGTGTAAATCAATAAAAAACTTTGATGATTTTACACAAAGTTTAACTCGTACGTTAAATATATGGAGAAAATCTCAGTTATATAAGTTCAGATGCAAATAATCACTCAACAAAATGATTTTTAAATTAGTAGATGGCCAAACAGCTACTGAGATGCAAATAATCTCAGCTATGTGTATAAGCTATATAGCAAGATATAATTTGGAATAACTGCCAAGATAGAGTGCTAGAACTGCTATTTCTTCCTAAAACAAATTATTATTAAATTGTAGCGCATATTAAGCAACTTTGGAATCCCAAGAATCATGAATGTTGGTCCCCAAAAGGAGTTTCCTAGCTTCAATTCCAACACTTTCATTACATACTCAACGAGTTTATAGCATAAATTACTATACGTTAGAACCAGTTAACCTAGCTTTAAATGTGCTGAACAATTTGATGCTCAACACAATTTTAAAACTTAGAAATTACACTAGGCATTCCACTTGGTCAAGTCGAATAAATATATTAAATTTGCTAAATATTTTAAATTTTTTTTGTTTTTTTTTGTTTTCTGTAACACATCCCACAACACCACAATTTCTATGTTATATTGTTACGTACAACTAAGAATACATGGCTACATAGAAGAGCTAAAGTTTTGAGAACCTGAATGGGATCATTACGGTCAACATGCATTGCAACTCTTCCGACAATATCCATAAGAGTCATTAGAACCCACCATGTAAAGGGAATTCTTTTGACACTCACCTGATGTAGCCCACACAGGGCAGTCTGTATCCTCATCGACACACTCCTCACTTGCTATGTGCTTTGCTGATATATCAAAACTTCTCACGTGAATCCATTTGGTAGCAGACCACTTCTCACCCTCAATGACGGGGCAGCTCCCATGCATGCTTTTTGGATCAACTGAAGCATCGAGGTGAAGACTGAAGAACAATAAGGCGTCACCCTTCAATGGTTTTACTGCAAGTTGTACCGGAAAAGAAAATCGTCAGCAAATTGCAATGATATGCTGTTGATACCTAATGTTTTCCTGGTCCTACATAACTAATCAAAACAAAGCGTGTAGTTTTAAAAACTTGAAATAAAACCCATGGCCAACATTTGATAATGTACCAAATGATTGTTCTTGACCCAGACGCGTGTTATAAGCCCATTAGCAATTAAAATCATTACAACAACTATTGAATTTTATATTTACCAATAAAAATGGATAGTATAGGAATACCCTGAAATGACCACTTTCACTATCTCGAATCTATTATATATAAGGATTAAGAGATTGAGGAAGATGTAACCTATAAAATCAAAATCTGGATAGCTAAAGTGGAGGTGCACTTTTGCAGTGCTATATGACAGATGCATAACAATCAAATTAAAAAGAATTTCTTTCCAAAAATGGCAGAAAGACCAGTAATGCTTTATTGAGCTCAATCTTGGGCAGTCAACAAACCTTATATTAATAAATTGAGCATAGTAGAGATAAGAATGTTGAGATGGATGAGTGAAAAGATAAGAAACATAAAACTAGATATGAACGCATTCAAGAAAATGTACAAGTAGCTCCTAGAGGATAAACTAAGAGAAAGTAGATTAAGATGATTTGGACATGTTCAACAAAGGCCGATTACAGCCCTAATTAGAATAAATATTCAAGTTTAAAATATTAAAAGAGTGAGACGAAGACCCAAAAGAACGTGGATGGAAATATTGAAAGCAGTTATGAACTCACTTTCAATAAAAGAAAAAGATGTGAATTTGAATAGTGGAAAAGAGGAACAGGATTTGTTTAACAGGCCCAAGGGTGGAGCTAGTAAGGAACCTGTGAGAGCAATTGCCCCCCACAGAACTTTCAAATAACCTCGTATTTTCAACCAACTCCCTCCCTCATTTGCCCCCATTCCCTCACCTACTTCCCTATTTACCCCCACCCCCTCACCTCCCTCCAATTTTTGCCCCTCACTTCAGTTTTTGAAGATGACATTGCCTCTTGACTGGACCTTCTCTCATTGACTAACTGGGAAAAGCCTAATTATCAGTTTCTTCAACTTCCAACCAAAAACCTCTGAATTTCTCCCCAAAATCAGTCATCTTCAAACTCTTCAACTGCACCATTAACTATAGTTTGCCCCCAGTACAATAAAATCTTGGCTCCGCCCCTGAACAGACCCCAAATCTTTGGGATACAGCTTTGTTTTAGTTGTTGTTGTTGGTGGTGGTGGTATTATTTGCTTAGGATTATTAAAAAATTGATTATATTTAGGAAGAAGGTTACAAACAATGATTTGGGGATATAGTTGGAGGGAGAAATATTGGAGAGAAGTCCATAGCACGAAAAAAAGAAGGCTGAAACTATCATAGACTGGAGGTCCAAATAGCACCTTTTTGTTATCCATGCTCTGGCCTAAATAGGGTGGCTCCATCAATTAGTATGAATCACTTCCCCCTCTATCCAAAACGTAACTTGCTCTTTCACTTCTAATAAAGTTTGATGCATTACCAGCAAATTGAGAAATGTATTTTTCAAAATAATTTCGAAAAAAATTAAATGATATAGTACAAAGCTTTAAACATATAAATGAAGGTTCATTTCAACTTCAAGATAGCATAGTAATACCTGCATAGCCATTTTTAGCACAGTCAGACCATGTGTCATCCTTAGGTTGAGCAAATTTCCCCTGTTGAGTGTAGATGATGAAATACTGTTATTGGCACAACGGAGCTTCAAAAGAATCATACTGCCAATAGAAATTCTTTTTACCTCTAAATTAGGGAAGACGGTTTCCCCACCCTTTACAACATTGGACAAGTACATGAGTACTGTTGCAATACGGTTGCCCCCACGTTCTTGATTAATCTTGTCGAGGAAATAGTCGGAATGCGGATCATACTTTTCCCCATATCCATAGTGCAATATTTGCAAGTCTTCACCATTTTCTGATTACCAAAAAGTTGAATATTACATATAGCACTAGAGATTTCATAAACAAAAACACATGAATATGTATAAAATTACCTTCTGGAAGGAAGGTCCAAGCAGCAATCCTTGCCTCAACACTGGAAACAATTTCATCCTTCAAGAGGTCCAGTGGGAAAAAGATATAAACTTTCCAAGCTTGTAACAAGTTGTAATACACCAACTATACCAAGAAGTATAACTACAAAAGATGGCCTGAAAATACCAATGAAAGGGCAACAACCAAGCCAAAATTTCAATTAAGATAGCTAAGGTTTTGGCAGACAGAATGAAAACGGCACCAAATGTTGAAATCACCACCAAAGTGGCAAAAACAATATTCAATTTTAGAGTTGATTCATTATCCATGGAAGGAACTAGTCTGAAAATAGCCCAAGGAAAGCATTTCCTGGAGTAGATGGAAATTTGTGTGCAATCATAGTAGAACGACAAAAATCCCCATTGTGACCCAATAAAAATAAAATAAAAATGTTCCTGTTAGAGCAGAACCACAAATTGAAGTATAAAATCAACAAGAACGCAGAAAACAATCACACAAGATAGATGTGGTTCGGTCAGGATTGACCTACATATACGTGCGAAAGCGGCAGTTTCACTATATTAACCAATCGAAGAATAAAGTTACAATCTTCCTCTGCCTCCTGTATCTCTATGGCAACATGAAAATAATAAAAAAGTATATATATATATATATATATATATATATATATATACGACTCCTTGGGGTAAAAGTGGCCCTGGGGTGTTGCCCCCATACCCCCATCATCGGGCACTGCCATCTGCACCCCTGAGAGCTTACCAGGGCAGCTCAACGCCTGTGAAATGTTTATGAGAATAGAAGTCACCAATCAAGAATAGTAGACATAACTCAACAGTTCCCTCTAAGGAAATGCTGATGGGAAGACTTCTTAGATTACATGGAAATTGGTGTGCAATTATAGAGGAGCGGGATGCCTCCATTAACTATTTGCTCCATGTATATTGATATAATAAAAAAAATGTTTTTTACCATTAAAGAGTGTTTGATATTCTGATTTTGGTTTGTTGAAACAATAAATTATAAGCAATAGTATAATGTAAACAACTCGTAGAAATTGGAAGAACTTATTAGTGACTGGCGCACAAAGAAGCTGTTGTCCTTAAAACGAATTTCGCCCCCTTAAGAATGAATCCCCGGTGCAATCGGTTTCAGACGTCTGATTTCCAAAATTCAACAGTTGCACCCCCCCTGCGCGTGCATTGTATGCGCACACACGTAGTAAGGTTTTCTAACTGATTGGCCCCAGACACAATGGGCTGCAGTCTCACGGTGCCTTGGGCCCTCATGTGCGCGCGAGGCCTACTCTTTATCTCTCTCACACTCAAGTAATAAAGAGAGGGATTATTTACAAGTTGAGAACTTTTCTTGTATTTACCCGATGTGGGACTAAAAAATGAAGAGTTATTTTTACAACTCTCATAACCAAAAAAGCAAAGAGAATCTTTGACTTTCAACTAATACAAAAAAGGAAAGAAGAAAAAACTCTTTTATGTTTCACCAAAAAAGGAAAAATCTACCTTTTAGAAATAACACTCAAGAGGTCTTGAGTTCAAATCTTATCCTCAACATTATAAGAAATAAAAACTATGAATTTTACAATAAAGAGTCTACTGAAGGGCATTTGAAGAATATTAAATTAAAATAAAATAAACCTTGTTCTCCATCCAATGTCAATTACACAATTAAGTTTTGCAAACATTTACCCCCCTAGAGGTTTGAACATATGTCCTATCATTATCGATAATTGGACTAATGGGTCAAATATAATTGGTTACAAATATTTTCATATGGTAGAGATTGATTCTAATATATATGTATGTTTGAAAGAATAAAATAACCAAAAGAAACAAAAACCGAAAACAATCATAAATTACAATAAAAACCATAATTCAGGAATGAAAGAGAGAGATTAGGGGAAACTCACTTGTTTCTTAATAAGAAACATGCCTGAGCTTGTCCGAATTTCACTCATTATTGTAGCACCCGAATCATTATCAGCTACCATTGATTTTTCCATCTTATCTCTCGCCTATTCCCCCACAAAATTAATAAATAAATATAAATAAACACAAAATCAAGAATTGCCGAATACAGATTGTTTAAGAATTAAAATCATAATTTAGCCCCCAAAGTTCTGAAAAATGATATAAAGAAATAATCAAACAAATCTATAAAGCGAATTCCTCCGTTCTATCTCTCTCACCAGATTAATGAGGTGGTCACATTCCTCTTCTGTGAGAAATCCCTTATAAAAGAAAGCTCTGTACAACACCACGAACACCATTAAATCAGAAACCGAAATTCAGTATAAATCCATAAAGACCTTAGAGAGAGAGAGACCTGGGGCTCCAGGAAAGTTGGGTGACTCTGGTGGGATCGAAACCAGTAGAAGGACTTGTTTGTTTCAATCTAAGGTGCGATCCCTCCCTGAAATTAACAAAACAACCAAATGTAATTCAAATTCTTCAATGGAGAGAGAGAGAGAGAGAGAGAGAGAGAGAGAGAGTTACGCCTTCTCTGGAAGAACAGATGAATGAGATAAATTGGGGAAAGAGAGAACGAAGAACAATAAGAGAAACAGAGGAACAAAAACTTGAAAATCCATTAAAACTCCTTCAGTTCTTCTTCTTTGGCTTTCTTCAAAGTTCAGAGTTCAGACTTCGGAGTTCAGTCCACACGGCGGGCCTTGTGGAGAATTTTTCCCTATGTTTAGACCGTTCGATTGTTGAAAAGAAAAAACACAAGAACTTGCTTTTAACGGTTAGGATGATAAAGACTTGTACTCTTAGGGAGGAGAAAATAGTTCTCCCGTCCGTGTTGGTGTGGTCGCGCAGCCGCAATTATGGGGCATGGATAGACGTCGCTCTCTTTACTGTCAGTAATTATAAAAGGACCCCACGAATTAATAAGTGCAACCCACACTGTAACACAATTATTTTGCCTTGTATGAGTTGAAAGTTTCGGAATGATTTGATTTGTTGATGAGGATTATTTTTATGATAAAAGAATAATTTTCACCAAAATTTTTTTTTAATTTATTCTAAAATTTTTACCCCCATCAAAATAAATTTAAGAATTGTAAAATATCTATAATTTTTTTTTTATAAATTAATTTTGATGGGGTTAGAAGTTTTAAAATCGACAAATTTTTTATGAAGATGATCTCCTTATCATATAGATCATCCTCACCAAAAATCAGATCATTCTAAAACCTATATCTCATATAAGACAACTAACCCATTTAATATAAACTAATTCCACCGTGAATGGATTGTCCTTATTAATTCGTGGGGTGTTTTATAATTATCTTTTATTGCCACCATCTCTTTTCAATGTATCCACTTAATCTATTTATAAAAATAACAATTAAATCAAGAATTTGTCTTTAGATATTTATTCTCTCCTGCCAGGGGCAAAGCTAGAAAGGAGCTGGTGGGGGCAATTGCTCCCCCCACAAAATTTTAGGACACCCCTTATAATTTCAACTAATTACATGCCTCATTTGTCCCCACTCCCTCACCTCTCTCCCCATTTGCCCTCACACCCTCCCCTCCCTCACCTCCCCCCATTATATGCCCCATTTGGAAATGACCTAAATATCATTTTCTTCAATTTTTAATCAATAACCTCTGAATTTCTCCTTAAAACCATTCATCTTCAAATTCTTCACCTATACAACTAATCATAGTTTGCCCCACTACAAGAAAATCTTGACTCTACCCCTATCTCTAGCCCCATAACCCACCAAAGTCAACACTCTTACTCTTACTATCAATTCAACCATTTAAATAAGAAACTCTAAGGTTTCAATCGATTGAGAACTACAAGTTAGAGTTGTCAATAGGTAGGGCCCAAATTGGTATTGATCCGATAATGATTGGATTGGATTTGGGACTGACCCAATGAGTATCATCGGATTGGGTGTTAGCAGATTTCAATGGTAGGATCCTGATACAATCCATCAACAATCGGATCAGTTTTGAATCAAGCCAAACCTAATTCTATATACAAAATATAAATAACCTGTATATATCTCAAAAACTATATAGTATAATTCTATATATTTTTTAACGTATTATCAAACCAGGTTTTTATCGAGTAGAGACATGGTTGATCCAAATCTGATCCAATAAGATATCAAATCAGATCAGATCCTTATTGGAATCCCAAACATTGATGTGTAACTGAACTTAACGAATTAAAACTAATCAGATTTTGTGTATGATCCAATCCCTTAAGAACCCTACTAAAAGTATTTTATTTAAGGAAAAATATCCTTTCCATTATTAAATTTTCTTAACTGTTTATCTATTCATCTCCTTTTGAATGTTATGGGAAATTGAATCAATAAGTTAAAAAATGATTTTTCTCACCCCCCAAAACTTGAATTTCAAGATGATCTCCCACTAATTCTTGCAAATAGTCTTCAATTTGATATGTTTTCCTAGATCAAGACCCTCTAACGAATAAGTTAGCAAGAATAAGCAAGGGGTGAGTTTTAGAATGAATCCAAACTCTTATACCTTTGTGATGTACCTCATATTTATAAACAAGGAGAATAAATGTTTAGTAACTTTCTTCTGAAAATATTGCGACTAATCTTTATTCAGAGTGAATTAGGATTTTTCTCTTTGTCATCTTGATTCCGTGTAGAATCAAAATTCTTCCTTATCTGATAAACTTATAATCTGATATAAGAATATCATGGTAATTAGAATAGTGATCAAGCTAGGGATTCTTCTATCAAACTTCACATTAAGCCCTTGTCATTTTTATATATTTTTTTAATTATAAAGATCACTTGGCAATATTTAGCCGAATGGTTTATTCCTGTCATGTGTCACTTTAGTTGAGTCTTACTCTAGACTTAGGGGAGTTGACATGTGGAGGTCTCGATTGGAATCACTCATCCTCCAAATAAATTATATTGACCTTAATGTAGTGTACATGTATGCTTGGCCCACTTTCCTCATGCATTAGTGGCCCCATGGTCCCATCCAATTACTCCACGTCATCAAACATAGTTATACACCTACAAAATCAATTGAGATTAGTTTTATAAAGTTTCTTTCTAAATTATCTTAACTTATTTTGTTCTTATATTTAGTCACTAAGGAAGATAGAAAGACCATTATTAAGATCTTTAGAGAGATGATTTTGTATCAAAAAATTCAATTTTTATTTTTATTTTTATTTTTATAGATTCAATGGTAGGTTCACATGTTTTTTTTTTTCCTTATCTGTTGAAAAAACTTTCTAGATGTGCATAAATTTATTGTTTTATAGCCTTCAAGAAAAGAAAGAAAGAAAAAAGAATTTACTGCATCATGTAGCCAAAAATGAATACAAGCCCAACCAGTGCCTCTTAGATTCAGTATTGGACTTCGTCGACTTAGGCTCAATGGGGATTTAGGTTTGATCCATCATCCAAGTACAACACGTCTCTTTAGGGCTGGGTTCGGGCAGATATTAGGGCTCATCAAGCTTGGTCCAAACCTACCCATTGATAGATCTACTTTCTGGCACATTAATTCATTGGATGCTTGACCCTCCTTTTGTTGGAACCACACCAATTGAAGCCCTAATTAATATACCCACAAACATGCATAAATTCACAAAATTTTATGGTTCAAACTCTTGTACTTACAACTAAACATTTGGAGATTATCATTTTATGGAAAAGAGAAGGAACCACTCCATTGGTGTGGGTTGATTATTTGCAAACCAAATGAAACTCTAGATCCTAAAATGTAACAGTTGGGTTTGGGTAGTTTGATATATAAATTCTCTATTAATCACTATGACCTAATACTCAATACTCGATAAATTCATATTGGTTCCATTGGGTTTGGGCTACACTCGGTCATTCAAATCCGACACATTAACGACAAGAAATGTTTTAAAAGAAATTGGTCGTGGGTCTTAAATAAGTGGATTTTGAAGAAGAAAGAACATTTGGTTAGGTCTAATAGATTCTGATTTTAGATTTAGATTTTAGATTGTAGGAATCAATTTATGAAAATTGATTTCCAAAATCTAGATTTCAGAACTTCATTTAGTCAACCATGTTTCTACAATTGTGACATGTATAATACATCTAGGCTCAAAGACATTGTTTTAGTGCAAAAACACAAGAAAGATATTCAAAAGTGTATGGAAGATGTCTTGTTTTATTTTTAATTTTATCTAATTCTTGATTCAGATCATATATGAAGACTTTTATAATCATACCCAGACCTAACACTGGGTCAGATTCTAGAATTTGAACGATAGAAGTTGATATGAGACTAGGGTTGTACAAAATACTTGTTATCCATCTAAAACCCGACTTAAAAATTTGCTCAAAATCGACCTGAATCCAAAATACCCGAACTGAACTTGACATTGTTTGATTTAGCTATGATTCTTATGACCTAGAATTGACCCATAAAATATCTGATACCCATTACCCATTACTGGATCTCCATAAAACATTTAAAAATGTCTTATAGAATTTGCATATACTCTATATTTTATAAAATTTCCTAATTTAGTGAGATTTATATATTTATAAATATGAACTTTAGTTTAGATTTAAATTTTAAAATTTAAAGTTAAAACTAATCTATTTAATAAATCAAATTTTATATTAAAATATTTTAAATTTTAATATATGTCAGAACCGATACCTAACCCGAACTCCTAAATACTAAAAAAATCGGATTTGGGAAGAGTACGGGTATACTCTTTTGATCTTTACCCATACCAAAAAATTAATGGGTCGGTTCTAGTTTCATGTATATTCGATACATACCAAAAAATTCGGGTCGGGTTTGGTTAGGGTAACCGAATGTGGGATATGGGACAAGGTAAGCTACAAATTCTATGGTTTGTGTGTAATCTGTGGGCCGCACCACCCTAGTGATGATCAAGATGATAGTGACTATATCGTGTTTAAATTCATCCAACGAACCAAATTTAATATGTGGTCAAGCAACATGGGGCCCACCCATTTCTACATTTGGAGTTTCCAAATACTTCTTTAATAATCACAAAATGACAAATACAATAAAGTAAAAAGTTAGTTAATTAAATTAAAAAAAGACATAAAGCAACATTTGATAATGCAGAATTCACTGTAGCCATTATACTACCTAGGTGTATGGCTTATGATGCACCTGTCTTTAATTGTTGCATCTACTTTTAGATTCACAACTTTGAAATCTAACATCATGAGATATGAAGTGCCTCAACCATTTAAAAATGATTCCAAACCAACCAAACCAACCCCCACTCCTGCGTGCGAGCGCGCGACATACAACCCATACATCGTCATCACATAATCATAGATCATTTGTCTCGAGATATATAAAAAAAGATTTGTGTATCCCAAGGCAAATGATTTACAATTTTATGATGGGGATGTATGTTAAAGAGGGACGCCTAGAAATCATTATTTTATATAGTTTGTTAAAGTAGTGTTATTTTTTTTATTTAATTATTTTTTATTCTTTTATAATCTTCAATTTGTGTATTATTTTTTTAAAAGATTGAAATTTCTTCTATATTTAATTGAATTTCTCTACCTTCACATTGTGAATATTGGATAAAAATCACATTCTATTAATATCCACACACTTTTGATGCTTTACTTTAATAAATATTAAGTTTTGAAAGTGTAATTAGCTTAATTGGTAAAGTTTATGAGTGATAATATCATTTATTTCGATTCATTTACTTTCAATATTGAATTATTGGTTTCATTAAAAATAAACACATGAATAAATTAAATAAATTAAATAGAATTTTTTTTTTTTTTTTGCATCAATTCTAAATAATTTTTTTTTTTTTTAATATTAGAAGGCTCCCGATGATTACATTCCCAATCCATCCTCTATTGGTACAATATGATCTGCTTCTGTTGTGAGAATAGCTTGATCGATCCACCAACAACCATTGAATTCATGATTGAAACTCCTCCTCAAAAGTAATTTTTATTTAATTTTTTGAAGTTTTTAAATAATTTTGAGTCCAACTAATCTTACTAAGTTAGTAAGGATTTTCACTCTTATTAAGAGTCTTTGGATTTATCTTGTGACATCAAAAAACATGATCTAATGCTTTACATTTGTAGACGACAAAATTCAAAACAAATTATTTGTTCCTACTCTTCATTGAATTTTAATTTTAAATTTCAAATCTTTGGATTAAGTTCAAAATAATATTTATATATTTATTTATTTAAAATTTTAATGAAATTTACAGGACTATTGTGTTGAATAACTAATATGATAATCCATTTGAGCAAAATAACCCATAATAAATTTAAAATCTTACTAAGATAGTAAGGAAAATGTTCCTCAACAGTTTTTTTCTAAAATCAATGAGATTATTATACGCTGATGGGTTCCATATAATAAACACCATTGATTTGACAGTATTAAATGTGTGTACTAAGGTGGATCCACCTGACTTCAATATCTTTTATATTTTAATCTACCATTACTGATTTTTAATTTTTATGACGGACTTCTCCACGAAAGAAATCTAAATACAATTTAATTTAATTACCAAAAAAGGAATTTCAAACCAACAAGGGCATTAGAAAAAACGTCGGTGGTCGCTTTTCCTGGCCTTTTAAAAAAAATATTCTTTTTTATTTTTATTTTATATTTAAAATATGCAATTTTTATAAATTTGATTTTTGAAGCTCGAGCTTGACAGTAAACGGCTTTCTTCTTCGGCGAGTTCGGAGTTCCTGAACTGCTGACACCTAACATTTATCTTTTTTCTTGGAATTTAGGGTTTTGCCATAATCGAAATTGAAATTCCTTAAAAACCTTTGCTTGAGTTTTTCATGTATAGTGTTTAGGGGTTGAAGATTTGAGGGGTTTTCGTGGGAGAGAAGATGAAGAAGGCGAAGTTCGACACGTTTTTGTCTCTGAGTCGAAGAAGATCGGTTAAGATTTTAATATTTTTAGGATTTCTTTATCTGCTTTTTATGAGCTTCGAAATTCCTTTTGTGTTTCGTAGTGGATTCGCTTCCGTACCTAAAGAGGGTTTCAATGGAGTTCTCAATGACGCTTTATCTCTCCCACTTGAAAGCGAAGAAGAAATGGAGGAGAAAGGTTCCCCAATTCGACCCTCTAATCGGAGTTGGATTCAACCATCTCAGCAGAGAATTCTCAAGAGAAAGAACAAAATCGTTTCAGGTTTGATCTTTCAGAAGAATTCTTCAAACAATACTGAAGATGGGTTTTCTGAGCTTCAGAAGTATGCAAGAGATGCTTGGCAGATAGGGAAGAAGTTTTGGGAAGAACTCGAATCGGGGAAACTTCGTGTCGATAAGGCGGAGGACAACAAGTTGAAGAAGAATCGATCCGAATCTTGCCCTTCTTCAATTTCGCTTTCTGAGTCGGAATTCAGGAACAAATTTAAAGTTTTGGAGATTCCATGTGGATTGACGTTGGGATCGCATATTACGCTTATCGGGAAACCGAATCCACCTCACGTCGAGTACAACCCAAAGATAACCCTTGTGAAAGATGAGGGTGAGGCGGTCATGGTGTCGCATTTTATGATGGAGTTGCAGGGGTTGAAGACAGTGGATGGGGAGGACCCACCAAGGATTCTGCACATCAATCCTAGGTTGAAGGGGGATTGGAGTGGGAAACCAGTAATCGAGCAGAACACATGTTACAGAATGCAGTGGGGTTCAGCTCTTCGGTGTGAGGGGTGGAAATCTAGGGCTGATGAAGAAACTGGTACGGTGTTTTTGACGAACGTCTCTGTTTAATTGCTGCCCAAATTATTATCTTGGATATCAATAACTGGAAAAATTATACCGTTTTTTTTTTTTCTGGGTCAAAACTGTAAGAATTTCTCAAATTTTGGTTCTTTATTGAGTTAGTGAGAGTAGTAGAATTAATAGAAGACATGGGTGTGACAAAATTGAATGGAAGACAAATTTTGTTTCACCCTACCCCCAAATTTTTTGGGTTAAGGGGTTTGATTCTACAATTGGTGTGGATCAAGGTTTAAAATGTTGTATCGATTGAATGTTTTGGTTAGTGAGAAAACCTGTACTGTATTGTTCGGTACATACCCAAAACATTGAATGTTTTGGGGTCAATGTTTCGTATCGGTCTTTGCTGATATGTATCGACCGATACATTCTGATATTCTAAACCATGGTGTCTATGATTGAACTACTTGAATTCCTGGAATTATGCAAAATTAAACTGAACGGAGAATTGATATCTTTTTGCATGATTTCGTCTTCCACTTTACGAAACCCTATCTACTTCAACCGGGGTATTTTTCTTTTTGACTAATTCTTTGGATTATGTGTAGTTGATGGGCAGGTGAAGTGTGAGAAGTGGATCCGTGATGATGACAATCACATGGAGGAATCAAAGGCAACATGGTGGTTAAATCGGCTGATAGGCCGAACAAAGGAGGTTAATGTTGATTGGCCATTCCCATTTGCTGAGGGAAAATTGTTTGTTCTTACCCTTCGTGCCGGCTTAGAAGGTTATCACGTTAGTGTAGATGGGAGGCACATTACTTCTTTCCCATATCGCACCGTGAGTATCTCACAGACTTCAAATTGATATTGGGTTACTGAAAAATCTGAATTATTTCTCACGATTGTTCTTGGTATATTAACAGGGATTCACTATTGAGGATGCGACAGGGTTATCTTTAAATGGGGACATTGAAGTCCATTCCCTATTCGCTGCTTCGTTGCCCACATCACATCCAAGTTTCGCTCCACAGAAACATCTTGAGATGTCAAGTAGATGGAAGGCCCCACCTCTTCGTGATGAACCCGTGGAACTTTTCATTGGTATTCTTTCTGCTGGTAACCATTTTGCAGAACGGATGGCTGTGAGGAAGTCTTGGATGCAATCTAAACTGATCAAATCTTCATACGTGGTTGCTCGATTCTTTGTGGCATTGGTAGGGGTGGGCGCTATGTGGAGTATTTTCTTAAAAAAGGAATTCAATTCATATTTGAACTTGAATTTGGAGACGCTTAAAATTTTTTGGGGATTGATGTTTTGGACAGCATGGGAGAAAGGAAGTGAACGTGGAACTAAAGAAAGAAGCAGAGTTCTTTGGTGATGTTGTTATAGTCCCTTTCATCGATAGCTATGACCTTGTAGTTTTGAAGACTGTTGCTATCTGTGAGTATGGGGTAAGTCCTGATATTAGATTAGAAGTTAGAATTATGTATGTTTTATGTGAGGATATTCACCTTCAAAACCTCTGCATTCTTGTCAGGTTCGTACAGTATCTGCGAGGTCTATTATGAAGTGTGATGATGATACATTTGTCAGGGTAGATGCAGTGATCGAGGAAGCAAAGAAGGTTACTGATGGTAAGAGCTTGTATGTGGGGAACATCAATTACTTTCACAAGCCTTTGCGTTATGGTAAATGGGCAGTGACATACGAGGTATGATTGACCTTTGGATTCTGCTGATACTGAAGATGTTTTTTTATTTTGATATTTATGAAAAGAGAATTACTGATAATGATGTTACATTCGGCTATTGAAATACTGAGATACTTAGTATATTTGCTTGTACCTATGAGTTTACAGTTGAGGATTTGGTTTTCTTGCAGAACAGGAGAAAGAATTTCTAAGTCTTTATATATTTGGAATTTCAAGTCCATGCTTTGTCCTGTTTTAAATCAAAGAAGTTAGAATTTCAATGTCTTCATTCATTTTTTGTTAGAATCCATGCTATTGTCCAGTTTTGCAAGACTAGGTAACCTCTCTAATGAGTTACTGTCAACAGTCGAATTTTATCTAGTATGATTAGAAGAGAGTTGAGCTGCGATTGGCACCCCAACTTTTACTTATTACACCACCACACCCCAATTAAAGATTAAAACATCACAAAGGTTTGGCGCTAAGTATAATCTCAACATCACAAAACATTATAACACTCGTTCAAACAATTTCGGTAGTTGTTTACGATCATGATTAGGCTCATATAAAATCCCAAACTCAAAACACAGAAATCTGGAAAAAAAACAAAAAAAAAAAAAAAGAAAACCAGACAAACAAGAGAGGTTCTATTGGCACCACCCCAACTTTTTACTTATTCTCACCTGTTCAATTATTTTCTTTATTTTTGATTGGGGTGTAATTAGTAAAAGTTGGGGTGCCAATAGCAGCTCTAGATTAAAATTCCAAATTATTCAGAAATTCTCTTATACCATCCAATTAACTGTTTATATTCATGTTATTATGCTTATATGTTTTGTTCTTTTGGAACTTTAAACGGTTTCCATATCTTAATGAGAGTACTCACTACCTTTTCGGGCGGTTTCAGGAATGGCCAGAAGAAGATTATCCACCCTACGCAAATGGCCCGGGCTACGTAGTGTCATCTGACATTGCAGAATTTGTTGTTTCTGAGTTTGAGAAACACAAATTAAGAGTAAGTTACATTAACTCTCACTTTCATTGTTCTTTTATTTAAGTCTCTTTTGCTAATTTGTTGAGATCATGCAATGTGTAGCTATTTAAGATGGAAGATGTGAGCATGGGTATGTGGGTGGAGAAGTTCAGTAACAAGACACCGGTGGAGTATCTGCACAACTTGAAGTTCTGCCAGTTTGGTTGCATTGATGATTACTATACAGCCCATTATCAGTCGCCTAGGCAAATGATATGCATGTGGAACAAATTGCAACAACCGGGGAAACCCCAATGTTGCCACATGAGATGACCACGGTGACAACAATGATGTTCTACCACAATTTAGGTAGGGAGCCCGAGAAGGAGCAAACAAAAAGAAGCAAGTTTTGCAGTTGTAGCACCTTTTAGTGTATATTCTGAAGATGGTTAAGATAGGAATGTTGTTCAAATTCATTAATTATTTCTTTTCTTTTCCTTAAAAAAAAAATTCCTTTGAAGGTTGGAGATTGGAGGAGGGAGGGAGGATATTTCAGGGTTGTTAAGGTCTGGTATATATTTTGAACAACTCTGGGTTCTGTAATCTCTAGTTACACCACATCAGATGGAAATGAATATCATCTAGTTTACATCTTTTATTTCAGGGTTGTTAAGGTCTGGTATATATTTTTTCTTGTATTTTTTGGTTATGAGCTTTGATTCCATATGGGGACAAATAGATTACGAGAGCTGCTATTGGCACCCCAACTTTTACTATTACGCACCAATTAAAAAAAAATAAAGTCAATGGCTGAGAATAAGTGAAAGTTTGGTACCAATGGAAACTCTCTCTCTCTATTTTTGTTTAGATTTCTATTTGTTAGGTATAAGATTTTGTATGAGCCTAATCCTAATTGTAAACAACTGTTGAAGTTGTTTGAATGTGTTGAAATGCTTTGTGATGTTGAGGTAATGATTTGAGCCAAACTTTTGTTATGTATGAACGGTGTCTTTTAATCTTTAATTAGGGTTTAATAAGTAACAGTTGGGGTGCCAATAGCAGCTTCAATAAATAGAGGTTTGACACACACGTGCAGGGGATCATTAACCTTCAATGAATAATGGAGGTTTCCCACGAGGTCTTTACTCAGGTTTAAGTAAGTTTCTCTTCTCTTCCTTTGGTTCTATTTCACAGTGGGCCCAAACAAAAGAATAGAAATGTCAAGGTCTCTTATGAGAAAATAAAGAGCAAAGCCAATCTCTCTTATATTCCCTCATCAACCTCTCATCCATTCTCCTGATGATGTAACACCCATTTTCACCATCCACATAATACACACACTTCTTGTATAAATGACTGCTATGCTATATCCATTGTCGGGTCAATGGGTCCATGATGTTTGTGAGGTCTTGATAATTATGCCCATATTCTTCTTCCAGAGCACTCAATCCAGTGGCAGACAAGTAGTTACAGTGCTGAGCACTTCTCTAACAGTAACCTTTAGCAAGAATCTGTTCTATTCAATATGGCAGACAATAATTTTTGCAGCATTGAGCACCTCTAAAACAGACCTTCAACAAGAATCCAATAATGCGTGTGGGTATTTTTGGTGGATTGGTTGGGTTCGTATCATTTGGTGTCAGAGCTCGCACCACACATCTCGGGTTCAATCTAGGAAGGAGTGACTTGGGGAAAGGGATGCTTGTGAATCAGAAAAAAAAAAAAAGGTACCAAAGTGAAATCCATCACCAAATGAGCACAGGGGACATTAGTGGAAGGGACGACTTGATAAATGAATACCCAAGGCCCGAAGAGAAGGGGACCAAGGTGAAAGCTGCCACAAAGTGGGTTGTTGCAGCATCAACTATGAAGTCTAGTGATATTATACGACCCTAAAGAGATATGGACTTAACTTTCATCAATTTGTCTCATTTATATATTGTGCTATGTTACCATGCTAGGTATTGTCTATACATGACTATCAAATTTTATAAAATTAAAAAAAAATATATAAATTGCTTATTGAAAAGATTTGTAATTTACTTATTTATTTATTTATTAGAATAAACAATTATTATTAGCTAGATATTTGTATATCTTCATATTTTGAATATTCC
The DNA here is from genome assembly GCF_017979445.1 of Akebia trifoliata. Classification (NCBI taxonomy): domain Eukaryota; kingdom Viridiplantae; phylum Streptophyta; class Magnoliopsida; order Ranunculales; family Lardizabalaceae; genus Akebia; species Akebia trifoliata. The sequence goes on from NC_141379.1 coordinate 4,968,459, forward strand.
GAGCATATTAACACATCCATAAAATTACATACATACAAATACAGTTGTCCACGATCTAGTTTCTTGGTTATTTAATTAGTAATTTGTTCGTAAGTATTTTAAAAAATAAAATATAATAATGTGTAAATGTAGTACTTAATAATTTATTTGTTTAATCAATTATTTTATCATGAAGTACATTATATGTAATTAGTACGACACTATTATTGTCATTTCTATATCGGTATCACTTTTTTCGTTGTTGGGTTCTCAAATGCCAACGCATAGTTTAGTGACCTATAAGTATCTTCATCTCATTTTTATCATTTATTATTGTTTTATTGAAAGATTTCTTAATATTTTCATCATTTCAATAAATTATTGTACACTTTTGTAATATTTCGACCGATTACATTGAATGTTTTGCGAATATTTCAGATTGTCTCAAAATGTTTCCATCGAGACTTTCTTGGTCCTGATCACACACATTGCCTCGAGATGAGATTATAAATCTTGGTTAAAAGCAATCAAACATGATTATAAACAAAGCCTTATCCCAAAAGCTTGGATCCGCTGAACTAACCATATTCCTTCATTCAATTATGTCTAAAGCCATATACTTTTTTGGTTCCCATCTCATCAGAGTCTTATAAAAAATCTTATGTTAGTCCATGTGTTATTTAATTTGATCCAATGTTTATATTAAAAATGTTGGATCTGTCTATTTCCCTTCACCTAATCATCTTGATTTTCTTCCAAGAGGGTGATAATGATGAAAGCAAACCTTAAAACTATCACATACTTCTCTCTAAAGATTGCCAGTTTTAATACTTGAAGTACAATCCAAGAAGAAACAACATATTAAATTCTAAATATTCCAACTACAAAAAGCTCATCTATCAACCAATCTGATCCCATTGTAAACCCAAATGAAGCAGCTCAAGCAGTTTACAACATCCTCTCTTCTTCTCCTACTATGGCATTTGTTGTCTGGTAACTCCAAAAACATTGAAGTAAATCTATATAATTATTCTTACACTATCTATAAACTTCTCTAGTTGGATTTTTATTTTATTTTCTTGAATTATGCAAATTCATTTTGTAGGATAGACATTTTCGTAATTGGTTACAATCTAATTCCATCGAAAATGATGGTGCAGGCCATGCCCAAGGAACATTTGTCACGTTATACGTAAGCAACAAGTGCCCCTTCCCCATATGGCCCGCAACTGCATCGAATGCAGGCTCTCCATTGATCGCTGATGGTGGTTTCTTCCTTCCCTCGGGGAAGACCAAGCGCATTCGAGCCCCATACAAATGGAGCGGTCGGATCTGGGCCAGAACTGGGTGTGATTTCACTTCAACCTCCAAACCTGCCTGCCAGACAGGTGACTGTGCGGGACGGCTCGCTTGTGGTGGAAACATAGGTCTCCCTCCAGTTACGCTTGTGCAGTTATCGGTGCAGTCCGATCAGGGTAAGCCAAATTTCTATGATGTCAGCTTGGTTGATGGATACAACCTTCCTGTCTCTGTCTCAGCAAATCCCTTCGAATCCAACTGTTACATCGGAGGGTGCTCAAAGGACATCAATCGTCACTGCCCGCGTGAGCTTCAAGTCTTGAATGGTAATGGAAATGTGGTGGCATGCAAAAGCTCGTGCTTGGCGTTCAATCTTGATGTGTTCTGTTGTAGGAATTATTATGGAAGCCCGGATAAATGCAGAGCGAGCGTGTACTCAAAGATTTTCAAGGATGCTTGTCCCTCTTATTTTAGTTACGCTTTCGATACTCCTTCACCAGTAGTAAGTTGTACTGCTGAGGAGTATTTCATAACATTCTGTCCTTCTAGGTCGGGCAATCACATGCCCAAATAGACGGGACATATTTCGTCCTCGGCCTGTCATTGAGCTTCATACTATTTTGTATTAGAGAATAAGATGCATTGTATTAAGGTGCATGAGATATATTATATCATTGACACTGTATCTCATCACAAATGGAAGGTTGTGTTGGAGAATGATATCTATATAATAAAACACAATGGTGGACCTCACTCGAATTTAATCTCACTATGAATCTCGAGAAAAACTTTTACTTCATTTCCTTTCCTTTTCTAAGGATATCTTCCAACTTGACATCTTTATTTTCTTTTTCTCTTCTACCCCTTTTCAAGAACGTTACTACAAATTAAAATTTTTTTGGCTCATAGAAATGTAAGAGCCACCAATCACATTTACTTGTGTGTATTGAAGGGCATCCCTAATTTACAAAACCAGCCCTATTAGTTACAAAATTACCCTTGCTTGCTTGACGTGGCTCGCATTGAAGAGTCTGTGAGTAGGGCTGGCAACAGGTTGGTTGTGGTTTGGGTAAGACTTCTATTGACTTTATACCCGAATTGAAACAAACACACCTATACCCGATTTCTTACTCGAATTTCAGGATAATACCCAAATCCAAAATTTTACCAAAGTTTTAGGTGGATAATCATACCGGACTTCTTAACCGATTCTTGGGTCACTCAAATTTTTACCTTCTCGTTTGATTTTTTTATTTTACTTTAATAACAAAAATTCTATAATAAAAAATTATTTATTTACATATATTTATATATAAAATATGAAATTATACTTTTGTTGTTGGGTGATGAGGTAGGATATGACGTATATTCATACCCGACCCTACAAAACTTTTGGATAAATGGTATCAGATACTATTACTTGTATTCTTAATTGGGTAGAAAACCTTTCCCATATCCGATTTATTCAGGTCGGATATGTTGGGTAGACGGATATTATCATCTGTGAGCATTGAAAGAAAAAATCATTTGAGCAAAATATCACTTTTACAACTTTATTATATTTCTTCCTTTTCAATGATACTCTTCCAAATTTATTACCTTTCCTCCTCCCCCTTAACCTCAAAGAGGATGACAAACTCTAGTATTTAAATATGTCAATTGGGATATTCTACATTTGTAAGTACTGACAAATTAAAATGTTTTTATTAGGCTAGTTTTCATGTCTTGGTTGATGCAATATTTATGTCATATTGGGATTCATGTATTATTCATACAAGAATCATCAATAAAATTACTTTTCTACATTTTGTAACTCAAATTACATTTAACTTTTATGCATTAATATATCAATGGATTAGATTAGTTTAAGCTTTTTGTCTCCTCTCAGTTTTTATTCTCTCTGTTTTTCACGTTCTTCAGATCTTGGTGTATCTGCTTAGAGGAATAACACACTTGAATGGTTCCCCCCCTTCAATGGGACAAGTACATTTGATTTCATCATATAAAAAATTATTTTTTATGAAGTTCTCTTAATGTTAAATGTCTTTGGTTAGTGATTTTTGTATTTGCAAGAAGCAGCTTTGATGCAAATTGATTATATATATTTGAAACTTTTCTGCATCCATCTTGCAAAGCCCTTCGTAGAGTGTTAATGAAGTGTTGGTGCGAAGCACCATTTTGGAAGTTAGTGTAGAAACTCATGGGCCTAAGTCATCCTCACAAAACCGGCTTGTAAGGTGAGGATTGCCCTAAGTTTATATATAGCTCAAGGTCATGATGCCTAAGAGACGTGGGACTATCGCTCACAGTTTTCATGTCTTGGTTGATGCAATATTTATAAGTGTCTTATTGGGATTCATGTATTATTCATACAAGAATCATCAATAAAATTACTTTTCTACATTTTGTAACTCAAATTCTATTACATTTAACTTTTATGCATCAGTATATCAATGGATTAGATTAGTTTAAGCTTTTTGTCTCCTCTCAGTTTTTGTTCTCTCTGTTTTTCATGTTCTTCAGATCTTGGTGTATCTGCTTAACACACTTATCTTTGGACTCACCATTCAATGGGTCCCATCCTCACTTAATCGTTGACATGGACAAAGGATTACACATTTGTAATTTTTTTCTCTCGAAAAAAAGTAGTCATGAAAGTACATTTGATTCGATCATATAAAAAATTATTTTTTATGAAATTCTCTTAATGTTAAATGTCTTTTGTTAGTGATTTTTGTATTTGCGAGAAGCAGCTTTGATGTAAATTGATTATAAATATTTGAAACTCTTCTGCATCCATCTTGCAAAGCCCTTCATAGAGTGTTAATGAAGGGTTGGTGCAAAGCTCCATTTTGGAAGGTAGTGTAGAAACTCATGGGCCTTAGTCATCCTCACAAAATCAGCTTATAAGGTGAGGATTGTCCCAGATTTATGTGTAGCTCAAGGTCATGATGCCCAGGAGATGTGGGACTATCGCTCACAGTTATATATATACTTATGAAAAGTGACGTGTGGGATGTCGAGGTTCCACAAACGTGGGTAGTTGGGACCTATGTTACTTGATTTGTGGTTCGCCACTTGACAATGAACCTAGTTCGAAGGGGTAGACAGAGGTGAGGGCATTTGTAGGTTGAAATGATGAGTAAGGTAAAAAGGAGATTGACGATAATAGGTTTTGGGAAGGAAAAAAAAAATCAAGTTTTTTTATTTTTTATAGGTTGAAGATGAAAGCATTTGGTCATTTTTACCAGTTTATTAATAAATACGAAAGTCAAAGGGACATGTCATCAGTTTAAAATTTTAGGCCGATGTCTCAAATATTATCATGTGGAGGGACACAAAGAAAAATAAGGAAAATGCAATTCATTTGGTTCGTTGTATTTCATGAACCTAGAGTATTATGAACTGGTTCGGTTCAAATCAATTCACAGTTCGGTACTTTACAATCAAATTAGGTAAGGGAAAATTACTTAAAGGGTCCTCGTGGAGGGACTTGGCATGACATTTATTGGTGAACTCACCATTTTTTTATTTACTATCGAGTTCACTAGTTTTATTTATTGTCGAACTCACCATTATTTACTATTGAGTTCACCACTTTTATTATTTGTCGATTTGACCACTTTTTTACTTACTGTCGAACTCGACTTTTTTTATTTATTGTCGAGTTCACTTTTTAAATAAAAAGTGGTGAACTTGACATTGGTAAAACCCACCCATTTTCAATTTTCAAGTTTTTCGAGTAAAATAGATGGAAAGATGGACACCTAAAAACTTGAGATAACGACTTGTTTATTAGATTTCTACCCAAAAGAGTCATTCTTGATTGATTTTCATATAGAAACAAAGAAAAAAAAGTGAAAAAATCCTTGAAAATGATTTCTTCTTCCTTCTTAAATCCTTTCTGAAGGAATGAAATCTCTGAAACTTGATTGAGATGTCAAAAATTCATTTTATTTAATGAAAACGGTGAGTTCGAACAATTAGGACATTCAATCGTGAGAAATGTGGGAGATGAGGTCCAGGGAGGGACAGTTAAGAAAAAAAAAATTTACTAAATGAATTATTAAGAAATCAACCAAAACTTAAGGACTATTTAGAAAGGATTCCCTCCATGAGGGCCCTTTTAAGTAATTTTCCCATTACATAACCCCCATGGAAAAAAGGCATTTTGAACATCTATGTGATTGTCCCATCAGAGAGGTAAACTATGTTTTACAATTGAAATGAAAGTTATGGAAAAATTAATTTCGGATTCCTGATGGTTTCTTTGTGACTAAACAAATGGGTTCATTTGATTATAAGAAGCTGAGAAGGATCACTGCAGTGGGCCATAATACAACATTTATTAGGCTTTTAATGGGCCGAATTGCATCGATATTGAACATGTAGGGAGCCCAATTTAAGCCCATACATTAATAATAATTGGTGGGCCAATTAATAAACCAAATATGTTTCCAGTAAACGTCTCCTTCGGTTTTACTAATTGGGCCCAGAATTACCAGCCATCTGGACCCCACTGATGGTTACTTTTATTTAGACTACAATTAGTAATCCCAATATGTTAAATTAGAGTTAGAGTTTCTAATTTTAATTTAGAAGTCTCCTAATTAGAAATAAACTCTAATTTTTGTTTGAATTCTTTCCTAACTGAGATCAAACACACTCGCATCTATAAATATGTGTTGGAACGTCAAACCCTAGGCGTGCTCTTCGCTGGAAATTTTGAATTTTTTCTTTTTTTTGGGAGAGAAACTCTCTCCAATTCGGTTCTGCAAGACTTAATTCACTCTCATTGTTCAGAGTTCGTGACATCTCTCTTGAACAAGGTAATTTTTTAAACTTTTCTTTAGTGTTTCTTAATTTTTTACATCGAATTTTCCTTAAAATTTTTTACTTAGTTGTCTGTATAATTGGCTTGACTTGGGATTTAGGTGATTCTCGATTAAATATTTTTTCTCACAAAGATTAGTTTGAAAGAATTTTGGTAGGCCCACGTTTGATCAAGAGTACTGTGTCCTGACACGCCAATAGATGAAGCCGAGTCGTCCATAGTCCATGGGCCATGACCCATGACCCATGACTCTGGTCTTGGAGCTCATGAGGAGATGCTCAGATAACAACAAAGGTATTTGATGGGAACCAAACTAGATATTGGTGAAGATGGGATGGTGGGATGGAAATTTGGAATCTGAAAAAGGTGCCAAAGAAGGAAAAAAAACAAAAAAAATTTAAGAAAAAAAAAGAGAGAAAACTTTGAAGACACGTCAAAGACTTTGAATAAAGTTGACTTTAGTCCATTAAAGAAATTGAGAGAACTTGGAAACTTCCTTCATCTTGATGAGAAAGTAAGGAGATAGGAAGATGAAAAAAAGTGGTCCATCTTGAGTAGAACCAATCAGATAGGGAAACCATGTATGAATAAATACTAAGAGACCCGACCCGTTTGATATGGGCATGGACCACCTAGTATCCAACAGAAACCATTAGGGCCTAATTCAATGGACCTTAGCCCACAAAAATCATGCCCATGACGCCATGATTCTTCAATCCCTTAACCCAAATATACTAACATACAAAATAGGTCCAAGCAGGCTACAATACATGGCCTTCTTCCAGGTATCCCAACTAGCCCAACAACAAAAATCCAGAAAATTACAAAGAAAAAACCAACACACACTTGGTTTGAATTTTGTACAAAAGGAAAGACTCACCCACTTTTTCTTTCCCTCTTATTGTTTTAACAGATTCTGCTGGGCTCAAAGTGTTCCAACAAAAAAAAAGAAAAGAACAGAAGGAATAACCATGACAATGGGAGAGACATGGACTTGGTTAGGATCAACCATCGGTAGCTTCATGTTCATCTATGCCATGTTTCGACAATACTTCCCGCTGCGTCTCCTATCCTTCATAGAGAAGTATACGGACCTATTGGTAGACTTGTTCAATCCATACATTAATATTTCCTTCCATGAATTCACGGGTGCAAATCACAAGCGCAGTGAAGTATACACTGTGATCGAAGCTTACCTTAGTTCCAATTCTTCTAAGCAAGCGAAACGACTCAAGGCCAATATGGGCAAGAACAGTAAAAAACTTCTTCTTAGCATGGATGACTACCAAGAAGTTGAAATTGAGTATGAAGGAGTGAATTTATCGTGGTCTTTGGACAAAATTTTACCCGATTCCCAGACCATCTCTTACTTCTCAGCTCCTGATCAACGGTACTATACGCTCAAATTCCATAAACGGTATCAGGATCTCATCATCGGGTCATACTTGAATCATGTTTTGGAAGAAGGGAAGGCCATTGGAGTGAAGAATCGGCAGAGAAAGCTTTACACTAATGAAGGGAGCGGTGATTGGGATGGATACAAGTCCTCTATGTGGAGCCATGTAGTGTTCAACCACCCTGCAACATTCCAAACTCTTGCGATGGATCCAAAGAAGAAGAAGGACATTATCAACGATCTTGTTAACTTCAGCAAAGCTAAAGACTATTATGCCAAGATTGGTAAGGCGTGGAAGCGTGGGTATCTCCTTTATGGCCCTCCTGGGACCGGTAAGTCTTCTATGATAGCTGCCATGGCTAATCTTCTTGATTACGACATTTATGATCTTGAATTAACGACCGTGAACGACAATACTGAGCTGAGGAAGCTTTTGATTGAGATACCAAGTAAGTCGATTATCATGATCGAGGATATCGATTGTTCATTGGATCTTACGGGCCAACGAAAGGAGAAAAAAGGGGAAGATGGTGAAGAGATTAAGGATCCGGTACTTAAAAAGGCTAAAAAAGAGAGTAAGAGCAAAAAAAGCAAAGTCACTCTTTCTGGGCTTCTTAATTTCATCGATGGGTTATGGTCGGCTTGTAGTGGAGAGCGAATAATAGTCCTTACTACCAACTATATTGAGAAACTCGATCCCGCTCTCATTCGAAGAGGTCGAATGGACATGCACTTAGAATTGTCCTATTGTAACTTTGAAGGTTTCAAGTTGTTGGCTAATAATTATTTGGATCTTGAGTCGCACCATTTATTTGAGAAAATTCAAATTCTTCTCGAAAAGACTCAAATGACTCCTGCTGATGTCGCGGAGAATTTGATGCTCAAAACTGTTACGGATGACACTGAAGCTTGCTTAGAGAACCTAATTCAAGCTCTCGAGACAAAATTGAAGGAGGACGCCGATAAAGCTAAGGCCAAGGAGTGCGAGTGCGAGTCCGAGTCCTCATCAAGCAAGTCTGAGTCCTCGTCCAGCGAGTCATCATCAAGCGATTCCGAGTCTTCGTCGAGTGAGTCATCATCAAGCGAGGATTAATTAATAGAAAATGGGGGTCACAGAGTAGGGAGTATATTTTAACCATACTAATAACAAGGACTCAATAGTGGTAGAACCAATATTTACAATGTCTTAACAAATATTTCATCAATATTTTGATAGATTCGTAGTGTTACAGAGTTTTAGATAGGAGGTAAAGTAATTGGTTACGATTTGTTTTTTGTTTTTATTTATTTTTTTATTTTCTATAAATAAATAAACCTTTTTGGGGATGTTGAGTGGTCTGGCTCTTTGTTTATATATTTATCTTCCATCATGACTCCATCTCTATCTCTATTAGGCTTATTCCAACTATTACTGTTCATTAAGACCTTTCTTCGAACATATCATACACATGTTAATGTTCCCTGCTATGCTCCTAGAAATAAAAAAAAAAAAAAAAAAAAAATCTCTAGTGTTAGATTGATGATTTCACTGATGCACTTGTTGCCCACGCATGATGCAGTCATCATCACCAGCTTAGGAAGTGGTGTGGCAATAGTAACTCTCCAAATTATCCGCTTGCAAAGCAAGAAATTTCAAACTTAAGTGGTGTACATGAAAAATTAGAATAATGATTCGATGAAAAGCACCTATGGTTCATACATACTTTCACGTTAGGAATGAGATGTGAGGTACAATCTTGAGGTCACTCCAGCACGACTTAAAAAATTATCAAACCATGCTCTAGGTGTTTGTTTAAGCTCATATATCAATTTAAGAATAAGGCATGTGTGAGGATCCACAAACAATTATAGGTAAACAATAGTAAGTCCAACAAACAGTGGCTGATTTTATGATCGAAATGAAAGTAATGGCAAAATCCATTTTACATCCCTAAGAGCAAGCCCAACCCACATCTCTAAAATACTCCAAATTGGCGTTTTCTTTATTTAGAGAAGTTGTTCTTCTCCTTATCAATTTGAGCTCCAACCAGTCGTCCCTTTAGATCAAAATTTAAAACACGTTTTATGAAAAAGTAAGTCAAAATGACTCTTATGTAAATTTTTTTGGAACAAAACAGATATTTATAATGAATAGTGATTTAGAGTTGTACTATAAATTTAAAGTTATGAATAGTGATTTAGAGGGGTTGTTAGAGATTTAGGGTTTGTTCTTTACAGAAGTCAACTCCAGTTCCAGAAGTTGGCTTTTGGAATAAACAGAAGCCTAGAACCTGAAAAGTCACATCCAACAAAAGTTTGTTCGTTATAGAAGCACATAAGTCAAAAATTGATGTTCGTTTGACAGCTTTTTATTGTTGGATTATGGTAAAATGAGCAGAATACCCTTAATGTTGATAATGCACCCATAATGTACAAAAAAAGAGAGAGTAGAATACCTTAATAAATATATAATTATACTAAATATATATTAAAAAAATTATAAAAATAATTATTTTTAATTTAAATAAATTTATAAATTTTATAATTCTATCGAAATTTCGGCAGCATCTCTTCTTAAAAATGAGCATATGATAAAGAAAATACCTGCATAATACACAATCCAACATCCACATAAAGATGAAGGGTATTTTGGAAGATGAAAGGTATTTCGGTAATTTTTTTTATTTTTTAAGATTAAGTTTAGTTGAAATTTTGATTAAAGATGAAGGGCATTTTGATAATTCCCTTATGTTTTTTAAGGTTAAGTTTGGTTGAAAATTTAATTAAAGATAAAGGGTATTTTGATAAAATGAAAGGTATTTTAGAAGATGAAGGGTATTTTGATAATTTCTTTTTATTTTTTAAGGTTAAGTTTGGTTGAAAATTTGATTAAAGATGAAGGGTATTTTGGTAATTGGTAAAAATGAAAGATAGTTTGGTAATTCCCTTTTATTTTTTGAGGTTAAGTTTGATTGAAAATTTGATTAAAGATAAATATTATTTTGATAAAGATGAAGGGTATTTTGGTAAAAATGAAAAATATTTTGGTAGTTCCATTTTATTTTTAAGGTTAAGTTTGGTTGAAAATTTGATTAAAAATGAAAGATATTTTGAAAGATTAAGGGTATTTTGGTAAAAATGAAGGGTATTTTAATAATCTCATTTCATTTTTTAAAGTTAAATTTGGTTAGAAATTTGATTAAAGATGAAGGGTATTTTGGTAATTACACTTGAACTGTTTTAAGTTTTTAATTTCCCACAAACGTCATTTGAAGAAGTTACTCTTGGGCAACTTCTTTTAGGAGCTACTTTTGGACTTCAATTAAATTTTACGAGAACAAAAAAAAATCCAAACGAACATCATTTATTCTGTTTTTTGGCTCAAAAACAAGAAAAGCAAAAAAAAAAAATTTTTTGGCTTTTGAAACTCAAAAGAACAAGGCCTTAGAGGCCGACGATCTCTTCGAAAATAAACAAGTGGATGTAATCTATTTATGGGTAGCTAAGAAGGCCATCGACATTAGTGGTCGTTGGGACGTGATTTTGCTAATATCACCCATTCAACCTTCGTCTTAGTGATCATGGATCTCGTGTAGATAAGTACTGACTTGCCATCAAAAAAGTACAATTCAAGTAATGCACATGAAAAATGACTAAGCCATACTCTTAGGCCAGTTTGAGCCCATATCTTGATATACAAAAAATGATGTGTGGCATGTGTAGGATCCACAAACCTTGGTACGTAGTTGGGGCATGTAAGCAACCTCATTGAGGATGGCATGGAGAAAGGCTTTTTGAAAATTAGCTGTGAATGTGATACCACCATTAGAGAGGTAAACAATAACAAGTACGACATATAGTGTCTGGTAAATGAAAGTTATGGCAAAATTAATAATTTCTGATTCCTGATGGTCTCTTCGTAATAAACAAGTGGGTTTAATCTCATTATAGGCAGCTAAGAAGGCTATCGACATTAGTGGTTGTTACGACGCAATTTTGCTAATATCAGTCTTGGACCTAGTGATCATGGGATAGGGTATTGATGGCAGTGATAGGTGCAGTGGGTAAGGATGTTGAAACCCAGTATGAGGTTGCTAGATAGGTTGATTATTTTATTGGGCTTTTTATGGGCCAATGGGTCCAATAGGCAATGGTTGAACCTATAGGAGGCCCAATTTAATTCGCACGTTTTATAATAATTAATAATAAATCAAAATGTGTTTCCAATAAACCTCACCTTAAGGTGTACCAATTGGGCCCAATATAATACCATTATTATTAGGATATTAGTAAGGGAGGTACCACGGTATCAGGCAACCAGTAATGGCTAGGTTATTTACATCATAATTAGTTATAAGAGAAGACTAATTAACCAACTCACCAACAATGGGACGGGTTAATTTTCTTTCATATTAACCTACCAACTACTCCGAAGGATCGATCTGTTGGGGAGAGAATTATGAATATAAGAGGATCAATGGGCTTAATTGGGGTATGAAACACCTGAGAGTGGAGGAAAATATACACTCAACACTGCCCCTCACCTGTAAGGGTGGAAAGGTTTGAACTCGTGGCCTATTATATGAATCTAACGCTTTTATACCATGTTAAGAAAATTAATTTATTGAAAATTCTTGAGTGAATATTAGAGATCATCCTCATAAAATATCAGCCCATTACAAAACTTCTAACCCTATCAAAAATGGTTTACAAAAAATCATTGTCATCATTATTGTTCCTTAAACCGTCCAATGTATGTGTGTATATATATATATATATATATATAGGGGGCGTTCCTGGGACATATGTAAAAACAATGGTTTTTCAAAATATGGGTTAGAGGTTTTGGATTAAGCTGATTTTTTGCGAGGATGGTCACTATGATGAGAAGATCATCCTCACAAAAAATCAATTGAAACCTCTAAATCCATCAAAAGTGATTTACAAATTATTGACAAAAATTGACGGTCCACATTCTAAATCACTTTTAATGGGGTTAGAAGTTTTAGATTAAACTGATTTTTTTTCTGGATGATCTTCCCATCATAGAAATCATCCTCACAAAAAATCAGCTCAATCCGAAACTTCTAACCCATATTTTGAAAATTTATTAATGTTACATTGTTTTTACATATGTCCCTTGATCCCTTCCCATATGGTTTACCCGCCCAATCACACTCGTAGAAAGCTCCTAGATCAATACCTCCTCATTGAAAATGAAGATCATTGGTCGTCATCCCCTTTTGACAATAGTCATAAGAATGGTCGAGGAATCATGTTTATATTGACACTGATCGTTGTATAAACTTGATATAGATTGCAAAAATAGAGATTAAGATATGGACTTTGGGTAAATCGAATTCGTTCCACAGGGACAGTTGGGATTCAAGTATTCATTCGAATTGAGAACTAAAACAGAGTTAGAAACAGATTGGTTTTAAAAACAAAACAGATTTGTTGCACAAATGAGATGAAAATTAACTTGCAATTGAAATAAAAATAGAAAATAGAGATTACAAATCTAAGAAAGAGGGCTTAGAGAAGTCAAATCAACCTTTGCAAACTATTCATAATGCAGATCAATTCCAAAAATAACTCAATCCATGTAGCAAGCCATTGCTCATGGATCGGAAGGTGGAGCGGTTTAATCATCAAAGCTAACCAAAAGACATTCATGAAAATTCAAATTTAATTGAGATTGCCTAGCTTATATTCAGATCCTTCACAGAGCATAACCGTTCTTGAACTTATTTAAGTAATGGCTATCAAAGTTTGAATTAAAAATATAAGTAGATCATCTAATCAAAGGAGAATTTTCAGAATAGTTAACATGTAAGCAAAATAAGGAATTAAAACTACATTAGAGGGATGAACTTGCTTCGGCACCCTTAATCTCTCTAAAGAGGATCTAACCACTCATTGCAAGGTACATAGTTGCAGCAAGAAGAAAATAAAGAAGACAATAGATAGAGAAGAGAATGTGAAACAGAGTTGCACTTTTGATTCCTTTTTTAAATGATTCTCCAAAAGAGTTACAATAAGAACTAAAGAAGAAAAACTAAAGAAACAATTGATCCTCTCACTACTACAAAAACTCTCTCTAAAATAAAAATCAGGAAAAATACAGAGAAATTAGGGAGAAGAAGAGGGTCAAGAGGGACCCCTTCTTTGAAATCAACCATCTAATTTATAACATTCGTAATCGAGTTATTGGGTCAACTTTTCGGATGATTTGATTCGAAAGAACCATTCAGTTACAATGATCGAAATATCTGGAACATTCTGTGCAAATCTCGAGGCAAGATGGCTCTAGATCACCGTGGAACACTAGGGGGCCACCGCGGAGCGGTGACGCAGCGGACGAATTCCTCGAGATTTTGTTGGATGCTTCCTTTTTGCTCGCACATTGTAACCGTCTTTGTTTTGTGATTCGATAACTTCCACGTGCGCTTTATTTATCTACAATTAACAATAATATTTCATTAGCTCTATTAATTTGGATAATTAGTATAATTAGCTATTATTTATAGGGACTAACATTTAAATGTTGATAATCTTCGTGGAATTACGATCCCAAAATCGAATAATTGGGATCTTATCAGACACAACTGATTTATTACAAAAGTGATGTTAGGACATGTCAATGTGAAGCATGGGAGGGCTCCCACTGCGCTACAATATTTGGTAGGATTTGATAAACGATACTTTAGTAAGAGAACGTAAGTTGATAGAGGAAAGGGTTAGAAAAGAAGAAAGTTTTGCACCGTTCAATACCATCTTGATCATTATATATGACCTCGAGGTCCAAAAAGTAGTGAGGAGGTCCAAGACCTTTCAATGCAAATCTTTTGCCCAGCATGTCAATGATTCCAAATTATGAAGTTGGGATTGCTATTAGTGATGATAAAATCATCAACATATGTCAAAATGATTGTGTTATTTAAATTCAATTCAAGTAAGAGCGGGATCCATAACAGTATCCTGTTCCTATGGCAAAATACGATGTCTCTGTGGCAAGTGTTTATGGGAAAACAAATACATTGGGCTACGTGCCATTTTGAAAAATGGCTTGGTTAGCAGACTAATGTGTCTTAAACTCATATCCAAACACGCCATGTAGACATCATTTTTATAACTAAATACAATGTCTACATGGCAAATGTTCATACATTAGGCTGTTTGAGCTCATATATTGATTTACGAAAAATGATATGTAGGATGTTGAGGATCCACAAACTTGGGTAGTTGTGACAAGTATAACAAACAAACTTTTTACCGACCATTGTAAAATCGACTTGATAGGTACCTACCGAATTTTACAAAATACTTTTAGTAGATATGTATCGAACAAAACTTTCTAATGTGAACGGCTTCGACTCGATTGAAAATGTTAAGGTAAGAAATACAAGTAAGATCAAAGTTTAAAACCCTCATTAAAATCTTTCAAGATGCGAAGAAGAAGAAGAAAAAATGAGAGAGAGAGAGAGAGAGAGAGAGAGAGAGAGAGAGATTAAAATAGATTTATTAGGTATGTGCGAAGGGATATTTTAAAATTAAGGTGGAAATCGCAGGAAAGTGGGCGTAATAAGTCATTTCAATTTGTGCAAATAGACCGACTCGATTTCAAGGAACCCAGCTTGACAGAAGAGTCCAGTCCACGAGGCATCTTGAAGACTTGAACAACACTCCAGAACTTATCAACATGAAGGAAGAAGAATCAATTAAGAATAACATCATGCGCACGACATCTGTTAAAATCCAACACCAGCCCAATTGGGAAAAGCCCACATTTATTGCCCAAGCCCAATGGCTATTTAGAGCCCAATTTCTAGAATCTTCTTAGAGAAAATTCTAGATATTTTTAGATAAGAGAAAAATAGAAGATTCTAGAATTGTAGATATTTTGGTAGAAAACTCTAGACTAATAGATATTTTTAGAAATTTCTAGATGACAAAATTTTAACCACTAGATTAAAAATGTGTTGGTACAATCCTAGCCATTAGTTAAGGAGGTGCCACTAGTATAAATAGGGGTGAGTCCTCTTATTCTGTAACAAGTAGTAAGAAACAAGTTGTGAGAAATAAGTTGTGAGTAAGAGGTCTTGAGAGGTTGTAAAAAAGTATGAGTGTTTGTAAAAGTGTGTTCTTCTTAATAGAGTATTATTTTTTTCTATAACTTGTGAGTAATATTTTTATTGAGGGTATAGTACAAGTAAATTGTTTATTTGTTTATATCCAATATTTGTGCTTATAGAGTCAAGTACTCTAAATTTTTTCCTCAACAATTGGTATCAGAGCGAGGTTGCCAAGGATCGATTTTGGTGGAGCTATCTTGAATCGTGAGGAGTTTACTACTTTACAAGATCGTTAGTCATTGTTCCGTTTAGTCGAAGCTCTGTCGGCACGATGGGTGACCTTCAAGTAGTTGGAGGAATCAAGAAGCTCAACAACCAAAACTACAACACGTGGGCAACATGCATGGAGTCTTACCTACAAGGTCAAGACCTTTGGGAGATTGTCGGTGGTAGTGAAGTTACACAACCGACAGCAGAAGATGCCAATGGCATCTTGAGAAAATGGAAGATTAAAGTAGGCAAGTCGATGTTTGCTTTAAAGACCACAATTGAAGAAGAAATGTTAGAGCACATTCGAGATGCCAAAACACCGAAAGAAGCAGGGATACTTTCGTTATACTCTTTTCAAAGAAGAACGATATAAAACTACAACTTCTCGAGAACAAGCTGCTATCAATGGTGCAACGTGATATGACGATCGCCCAATATTTTCATAAGGTGAAGTCGATATGCCGTGAAATTTCAGACTTAGATCAGAATGCTGCTATTGGAGAAACCAGGATAAAAAGAATAATTATCTATGGTTTGCGACCCGAATACCGAGGCTTTGTTGCTGCAGTACAAGGATGGCCGACACAACCATCACTTGTTGAGTTTGAAAATTTGCTTGTTGGTCAAGAAGCTTTGGCTAAGCAAATGGGAGGAATCTCGTTGAAGGGTGAGGAGGAAGCATTTTACACAAGCAAAAACAAAAGCAACTTCAAGCAGCATGTTAGAGGTGGATTTAAAACAAATGGTGATAAGATAAGAGGTCATCAAAGAGAGGGAGGCTCTCATCCAGGGGGAGCTTCAAAGAATCACGGTAATAGTAGAAGGTTCGAAGGCGATTGCTACAATTACAGGAAGAAGGGCCACATGGCGAAAGACTGCTGGTCTAAGAAAAAGCATGCTGAAAGTAATGCTGCTACTTCCAATTCTAAAGAGAAAATCGAAGATGAATGGGATGTTGAAGCATCATTTGTAAATAAAGAAGAAGAGGTAGCTCTCATAGCTATATCTAAAGGGATTGACTACGAGAATGATTGGATCGTAGACTCGGGGTGCTCAAATCACATGACAGGTGATAAACAAAAGTTGCAAAACTTGTCTGAGTATAAGGGAAGTCGTGTGGTGGTGACGGCTGACAACTTAAGGTTACCGATAGCTCATGTCGGTAAGACGATAGTCACACCTCGTTATAATTTTAACCAGGTGCCACTTCAAGATGTCTACCATGTTCCAAGAATGAAGAAAAATTTGTTATCCGTGGCTCAACTAACATTATCAGGCTACTATGTCTTGTTCGGTCCCCAAGATGTAAAGGTATATCGTGACCTCAAAATCTCAGAAAAGCCAACGATGGAGGGACGGCGATTGGAGTGAGTTTACGTAATGTCAGCAGAGTCTGCATATGTAGACAAGACAAAAAGGCATGAGACAGCAGATTTGTGGCACATGCGGTTGAGTAATGTTAGTTATTCCAAGTTAAGTATGATGGTAAAGAAGTCGATGCTTAAGGGACTTCCTCAGCTCTGTGCGGGATGCCAGTATGGTAAAGCACATCAATTGCCATACAAGAAATCGAAGTTTAAAACAAAGGAACCATTAGAGTTAGTTCACTCTGATGTGTTCGGGCCAGTCAAACAACCATCAATTAGCGGAATGCGGTACATAGTGACCTTCATTGATGACTTCTCTAGGTATGTGTGGGTTTTCTCTATGAAAGAAAAATATGAAACTCTTTCAAAGTTTAAAGAGTTCAAAGAGACAGTTGAAGGAGAAGTAGGAAAGAAGATCTGTTGCTTGCGCACAGACAACGGAGGAGAATATAGCTCGGACGAGTTTTCTTTATACCTACGAGAATGTAAAATACGTCGTCAGTATATATGTGCCAATACACCACAACAGAATGGTGTAGTAGAAAGAAAGAATCGGCATCTTGCAAAAACTTGTCGGAGTATGCTATATGTAAAGAATGTACCTGGAAGATTTTGGGCCGAAGCTATGAGAACAGCAGCCCATGTGATCAACAGACTTCCTCAACCAAGGTTAGAGTTTGTTTCACTCTTTGAGAAACTGTGGGACATAAAGCCTACAGTTAGCTACTTTCGAGTATTTGGATGTGTATGCTATGTATTTGTTCCTGATCATTTACGTAGCAAGTTTGATAAGAAAACAGTTAGATGTATCTTTGTTGGATACAATAGTCAGAGAAAGGGGTGGAGATGCTGTGATCCTACAACTGGAAGGTGTTATACATCGCGAGATGTGGTATTCGACGAAGCATCTTCTTGGTGGTCCTCAGGAAAAGAGGTGTTGCCAGACTCGAAAGAATTCGAAGACAAGCTACAACAAAAGGTAGAGGAGCACACTGTCAAAATTCAACCAAGTTCAGATGAAGATGGAGATCCACATGATAGTGATGGTAATCAAGAGTTGGCCCAGAATCCTTGGGAAACAGGTGTGTATCAACAATCAGATCATCCTGAAGAAACGGAAGTATCAACTCCACAATCACAATTGAGAAGGTCAAACAGAATTCGCAAACCAAATCCCAAATATGCCAATGCAGCCATAGCTGAAGAAGCAACTACTAAAGAACCCGAGACATTTGAAGAAGCATCACAAAGCTTTGAGTGGATCAAAGCTATGGAAGAAGAAGTCACAGCATTAAAGCAAAATCAGACTTGGGATCTGGTGCCAAAGCCAAAAGATGTGAAACCTATATCCTGCAAATGGGTTTACAAGATAAAGCGTCGTCCAAATGGATCGATCGAGAGGTATAAGGCTAGATTGGTGGCTCGAGGGTTTTCTCAACAATATGGGCTAGACTATGATGAAACGTTTAGTCCGGTGACGAAACTTACAACTGTACGAGTCCTACTAGCACTTGCAGCCACCAAAGACTGGAACCTGTGGCAGATGGATGTGAAGAATGCCTTTCTACACGGGGAGTTAGATCGAGAGATCTATATGATTCAACCAGCAGGTTTTCAGAACCAAGATCATCCTGAGTATGTGTGTAAGCTGCGAAAGGCACTCTACGGATTGAAACAAGTACCAAGGGCATGGTACGGTAAGATTTCTAAATTTCTTACCCAAAGTGGCTATTCAGTAACACCTGCAGATTCCAGCTTGTTTGTTAAAGCTAATGGAGGAAAGTTAACTATTGTGCTTGTGTACGTGGATGATTTAATCATAAAAGGTGATGATGAGGCAGAAATTCTTCGAACAAAGGAGAATCTATCTGTTCGTTTCCAGATGAAAGAACTTGGACAACTCAAGCACTTCCTTGGTTTAGAAGTTGATTGCACACAAGAAGGAATATTTCTCTGCCAGCAAAAATATTTTAGAGATCTATTGAAAAAGTTTGAAATGCTCAAAAGCAAACCAATCTCAACACCGATGGAATCAAATGCTAAGATGTGTGCACATGAAGGAAAAGACTTGAAAGATGCAACGATGTATCGACAATTGGTAGGTAGTCTTATCTACTTGACTTTGACTCAACCTAATATTTCTTATGCAGTTGGTGTGATGAGTCGGTACATGCAAAATCTAAAGAAGCCACATTTGGAAGCAGTCCGACGAATACTAAGATACGTGAAGGGTACAATTGACTATGGTCTTTTGTACAAGAAAGGCGAAGATTGCAAGCTAATTGACTATTGTGATGCTGACTATGCAGGAGATCACAACACTCGTCGATCAACTACTGGGTATATGTTTACTCTTGGATCGGGAGTGATTTCTTGGTGTAGCAAGAGACAATCGACTGTGTCTTTGTCAACAACAGAAGCAGAATACCGAGTAACAGCAATAGCAGCTCAAGAGAATATGTGGCTGATACAATTGATGAACGATTTACATCAATCAGTAAATTATGCGGTTCCATTATACTGTGATAACCAGTCAGCAATTCGTTTGGCAGAGAATCCAGTTTTTCATGCGAGAACTAAACATGTGAAAGTGCATTATCATTTTGTTAGAGAGAAGGTTCTTCAAGAAGATATAGAAATGAGACAAATCAAAACAGATGATCAAGTTGCAGACTTGCTCACAAAAGGATTGAGTACTGGTAAGTTTGAAAACTTTCGTCGTCAACTCAACATGGTACAAAGAGTAAGAGCTGGTGTTGAGGGGGAATGTTAAAATCCAACACCAGCCCAATTGGGAAAAGCCCACATTTATTGCCCAAGCCCAATGGCTATTTAGAGCCCAATTTCTAGAATCTTCTTAGAGAAAACTTTAGGTGTTTTTAGATAAGAAAAAAATAGAAGATTCTAGAATTGTAGATATTTTGGTAGAAAACTCTAGACTAATAGATATTTTTAGAAAGTTCTAGATGACAACTGTAACACCCCATGACGATATTATTCCCAGTTAGACGTCACGTGGGCCTGGGATTTTGTTTTTGGGCTTTCACCCAAAAGGCCTCGTCATGGTATATCCAGCAGCCCCTACTTAAGAGGCTAACTGATCTATTCTACCTAGGTGATGTGGGACTAAACCTCTCACCCCGAGACTGTGCTCCCAAGCTTGGGTCACACCCCCTTTGGCTACACACGTCCTCGTGTGAGTAAGGCGTTTCCCCCATCACGTAGGGGTCAGGCTCTAATACCACTGTAACGTCCCATGACGATATTATTCCCAGTTAGACGTCACGTGGGCCTGAGATTTTGTTCCTGGGCTTTCACCAAAAAGGCCTCGTTATGGTATATCCAGCAGCCCCCACTTAAGAGGCTAACTGATCCATTCTACCTGGGTAATGTGGGACTAAACCTCTTACCCCGAGACTGTGCTCCCAGGCTTGGGTCACACCCCCTTTGGCTACACACGTCCTCTTGTGAGTCAGGCGTTCCCCCCACCATGCAGGGGTCAGGCTCTGATACCACTGTAACGTCCCATGACAATATTATTCCCAATTACCCTCTTAAGTGGGGGTTGCTAGATATACCATGACGAGGCCTTTTGGGTGAAAGCCCAGGAACAAAATCCCAGGCCCACGTGGCGTCTAACTGGGAACAATATCGTCATGGGACGTTACAGTGGTATCAGAGCCTGACCCCTGCGTGGTGGGGGGAACGCCTGACTCATACGAGGACGTGTGTAGCCAAAGGGGGTGTGACCCAAGCCTGGGAACACAGTCTCGGGGTGAGAGGTTTAGTTCCACATCACCCAGGTAGAATGGATCAGTTAGCCTCTTAAGTGGGGGCTGCTGGATATACCATGACGAGGCCTCCTAGACAAATGTGGGTGCTTGGGCCAGGAACAAAACCTTGAGGGGGAATGGGCAAGGCCCATGTCCGACCAAAAAAGAGGATAATATCGCCGCTGCGTACTTTGATACCGGGACGAGGCCTTTTGGGTGAAAGCCCATGAACAAAATCCCAGGCCCACGTGGCGTCTAACTGGGAACAATATCGTCATGGGACGTTATAGTGGTATCAGAGCCTGACCTCTACGTGGTAGGGGGAACGCCTGACTCACACGAGGACGTGTGTAGCCAAAGGGGGTGTGACCCAAGCCTGGGAACACAGTTTCGGGGTGAGAGGTTTAGTCCCACATCACCCAGGTAGAATGGACAGTTAGCCTCTTAAGTGGGGGCTGCTGGATATACCATGACGAAGCCTTTTGGGTGAAAGCCCATGAACAAAATCCCAGGCCCACGTGGCGTCTAACTGGGAACAATATCGTCATGGGGCGTTACAACAAAATTGTAACCACTAGATTAAAAATGTGTTGGCACAATCCTAGCCATTAGTTAAGGAGGTGCCACTAGTATAAATAAGGGTGAGGCATCTCATTTTGTAACAAGTAGTAAGAATCAACTAGTAAGAATCAAGTTGTGAGAAATAAGTTGTGAGTAAGAGGTCTTGAGAGGTTGTAAAAAAGTGTGAGTATTTGTAAAAGTGTGTTATTCTTAATAGAGTGTTATTTTCTTCTTCAACTTGTGAGTGATATTTTTATTGAGGGTATAGTACAAGTAAATTGTTTACTTGTTTATATCCAATATTTGTGCTTATAGAGTCAAGTACTCTAGATTTTTTCCTCAACAACACCATGATTCTTCAACCCAATGGCTTTGATTCCATCAAGGACCTTAACCCACACAAATACCAATAGACCACATAGGCCCAAGAAGGTTCATTTCTACATGGCCTTCTTCCAAGTATCTTCCTTAATTAAAGATCATCCCAACTAGTTCCACAATAGAAACTCAGAAATTACAAAGAAAAAACCAACACACACTTAATTTGAATTTTGAAACAAAAAGACTCACCCACTTTTTTCCCCCCCTCTTATTTAACAGGGTCTACTGGGCAATATTTCTCGAAGTGTTCCAACGAAAAAAGGAAGGAATGACCATGACAATGGGAGGGACATGGACTTGATTAGGATCAAGCCTTGGCAGTATAATGTTTATCTACGCTATGTTTCAACAATACTTCCCGGCGCATCTTCGATCCTACATTGAGAAATATATTGATCGATTGGTAGACTTCGTCAATCCATACATTAAGATTTCCTTCCATGAATTCACCGGTGCACATCTCAAGCGCAGCGAAGTCTACACTGCGATCGAAGCTTACCTTAGTGCCAATTCTTCTATGCGAGCCAAACGACTCAAGGCCAATATTGGCATGAATAGTAAGAATCTTCTTCTTAGCATAGATGACTACCAAGAAGTCGTAATTGAGTATGGAGGAGTGAAGTTATCTTGGTCTTCGAACAAAATTATACCCGATTCCCAGACCATCTCTCACATCACCTCTCCTGATCAACGGTACTATACACTCAAATTCCATAAACGGTACCAAGATCTCATCGTTGGGTCATACTTGAATCATGTTTTGGAAGAAGGGAAGGCAATTGGAGTGAAGAATCGGCAGAGAAAGCCTTACACTAACAGCGGGAACGATAATTGGGATGGGTACAAGTCCTTTAAGTGGAACCATGTAGTGTTCAACCACCCCGAAACATTCCAAACTCTTGCGATGGATCCAAAGAAGAAGAACAAAATTATGAATGATCTTGTTAATTTTAGCAAATCCAAAGACTATTATGCCAAGATTGGTAAGGCGTGGAAGCGTGGGTATCTCCTTTATGGTCCTCCTGGGACTGGTAAGTCTACTATGATTGCCGCCATAGCTAATCTTCTTGATTACGATGTTTATGATCTTGAATTAACGATCGTGAACGACAATACTGAGCTGAGGAAGCTTTTGATTGAGATAATGAGTAAGTCGATTATCATGATTGAGGATATCGATTGTTCATTGGATCTTATGGGCCAACGAAAGGAGAAAAAAGTGGAAGACAATGAAGAGATTAAGGATCCAGTACTTAAAAAGGCTAAAAAAGAGAGTAAGAGTAATGAAAGCAAAGTTACTCTTTCTGGGCTTCTTAATTTCATCGATGAGTTATGGTCAGCTTGTAGTGGAGAGCGATTAATAGTCGTTACTACTAATTATATTGAGAAACTCGACCCCGCTCTCATTTGAAGAGGTCGAATGGACATGCACGTCGAATTGTCCTATTGTACCTTTGAAGGGTTCAAGGTGTTGGCAAATAATTATTTGGATCTTGAGTCACACCATTTATTTGAGACTATTCAAATACTTTTGGAAAAGACTCAAATGACTCCTGCTGATGTTGCGGAGAAGTTGATGCTCAAAACTGTCATGGAGGACACCAAAAGTTGCTTAGAGAATCTAATTCAAGCTCTCGAGACAAAATTGAAGGAGGACGATGAGAAAGCCAAAGGCAAGGAGTACTAGTCCTCGTCGAATGAGGATGGTGAGAAAGGCAAGGTGAAGTAGTGTGAGTCATTGAGCAAGGATGAAGTAAAAGAAAATGGAGTCACAGACTAAGGAGGACCTTAACCCTAACAACTAGGATTCAATATTTTAAAACGATCAAAAGTGTTTTAGAGTATTAGATAGGAAGTAATGTTATCGGTTACAGATTTTTTTTCTATATGTATAAACCATCTTAGAATTCCTGTAATTTATTATCGAATCAATTTATAAGATCTTGGGCTGTTTGGCCTTTTCTTTCCATTTCTATCTCTATTAGATTTATTCCTACTATTAGTGTTCATTAAGACCTTTTTTCATATATATCATACACATGTTAATGTTCCCCGCTCTGCTCCTTCCAAAAAAATAAAATAAAAATCTCTTGGGAGTTTGATTGATGATTATCAATAAAGGGTTGTATAAGATCTTCATCCTCTGCTTTCAAATTGCATGAAAGAATTGCATCCAACGCCCAAATCGTCCACATTGTAGCCAGCCTTTGTGGTGTGTGCTCAAGCCCAAGGTCTTGCCCATTTTCTCGGGAGGCCATGAAAGGCACGTGTATCAAAAGGGCTTATTTGTAATTAAAATATTGATTGAAGGGTTTTTATAAATTAGATAATAAAAGAAGAATTTTTTTGTAATTTTGAAAATTAAGCAATGTGATTCTAAGGCCGTGAGTTGCAACTTTATGGATTTTGATTATAATGACCCTAATTATATTAAATTTAAATATAAAAGTGAGGGCATCTATGACCACTCAAATTTTGGTGTGAAACCACTTCTACTCCACCTTCTCTCATTAAACTAGTGAAGATTTTTTACTACGATTTTAGTATCGCTCAAAGCTTACTTATGATACTTCATAAAGCCCCAAGTCTCATTAGCAAATGTTTATTGTTGTAATGGAGATCATTGAGCTCAGTTTTTGGTATGTTAGAATTCACATTTTCAGATAAAAATCCAACAAGTTTTGGTCTAGCCTAGATTGATCAACTTAATAAGTTAAGCTATCTGCGATTAGCATTTTTTTTTTCTTGAGCAGCCACTCACAAGTACAACTGACCAAGCAGACTTCAGCGGCATCATTTATTCAACGGTATGCATTTAGTTATAAGTTATTCTTCAGCGACAACCATGTTATTGGAGAGGACTGGTTTCAACAAATTCAAAATGATCTTTGATCATCATAAGTTTGATGGAAGGTGTAAAAATATTAAATGGAAATGTAATAAGGCATATTGTGATTCACCCATTCATATTTCATGATTGGATCAAATCATTAGATATTTGGATTAGAATTGATTGTTGTTATTCTATAGATTAGGATTTGTTATCGGGATTATACAGTTTATTTTCAAAATCCAATTTTATTCTTTCTCAAGAAGTTACATGTGGCTTTGCACTTGCATCATAATTTATACTAACTTATTGTTATTATTTAAAAATATATATATATATATATATATATATTATATATATATATATATATATATCTTAAAATTCAATGAAAAGAAAGTATTATTTTCTTTTTGTATCTTGAGTTAAATGGTATGGTTTGGTAAATTGAGGGGTATTATAGTTGTATTGTGTATGCTAAGTTAGGAAACTAAATGAAATTTAATTTTAAAAAAAAGTTAGGAGACTAACCTTTAAAAGATAATCCCACAAGAAAAAATAATGAATGAAATTTAATTATTTAAATGAGATATAATCATTTAATATACTACATTGGCGTTGCGAAATGATCGTTCAGTGTCCCATTCGCATGTGCACATGTGCGACTTTTTTAAGGTGCATCTTGCATGTACACGAGCTTGAGGAGTCTTTTTCTATTTGCTAGAAAAATCATTTATCTTTGAATTGGTTTATTGGATGAAAAGAGTGGGTGTCAAATGGGCATGCCCATTTCCCTAAAAAGTTGATTAGATGTTGAAAGTGATGGTCGTTAAGTCATTTTTCGCGAGTCCTGGTAAAAATATTCAGATTTGGTAATTATTTGATATGGGTTCAATTTTGATAAGTTCAGAAAAGTTTCATTTGAAAATGGGAGAATTTTCGAAAAGTATGAAATGATGTTTTCGGATTTCTTAGTAAGACACATCATCTTCAACTTTCCTCAAATTCAAATTTTTATTAAAGATTTAAATGTTGAAGAAAATAAAATTTTGAGGGTGAAAGGTAAAATTTTTACCATAGTCAATAATTAATTGAAAAATCTATTAATTCATTGATTCACTTATTTGATGCATTAATACGTAATTTGAAGAATTTTACAAAATTTTGAGTATGGTACGAGTTCAAGAAGATCGAGGCCTAGGATGCAACAAATCTTACTTTATGAACTAGGCTAGCTTGATTAAGTTAGTCAGATTATAAATCTTACCTAAGGGTTAGGCCCACATGGATTATCACATTAGCAATCCAACACCATAGACTTTAAGATTTCATTGAAAAACTCATATTAAAAAATAAAATATTTTTTAAGCTTGATCAAAGACATTGAAAATGGACGACTATGGGACTCTAAAATTTAATATCAAAGTTCAATGGTGAAAACTAACGTTTTTTTATTTTTATTTTTTTAAATTCTTAGAATTTTTTTTTTCTCTACAACCTTGTGGCATCAAATCATGTTTACAAATTAGTGTGGTATGATAATTTTCTTTACTAACTTAATAAAAAAAATGATTGTCTTACTTAACAAATCTTGGATCGGGACCCCACATCTTTAAAAAAATTTAAATACATGTCGTTTATAATAATTACAGAAAAAAATGACTACATTTCTAAATCATCTTGGTGTCAATTGTGAATGAGATGTCAAAGTTTAGATTTTTCCTCTTCTCCTTTATTTTTTATTAAAAAATTTGAAGAAAAATTGTTTGATATGATTTAGACAATGTCCTATTTGACCGATCAATTCACTTTGAGGCCTCATTCATATAAAGGAAATTGCACAATGCAAGCCAACAGTCCAGTCCAAATGCAAGTAGTCAGATGTAAGGAAACCAAATCCTCCGGGACTCCAGATTATGTGAATCAAGCACTATGGTTGTTATTATTTTATATTTATCTTTTTCGTTCTTTGCGGATAGATAAGGAAATCAAATCCTTATGAGCTCTAATCAAATCTCTATGAATTATATTCAATATCTTTAAATAGTGAAAGAAATCTCATACTACTCATCCTTTGAGTTGGTGAGTGCAAACCAATCTCTCTTTTTACCAAAAAAAACTTTTAATTCATGGTGATACTTTTTGTCATTTTTAATTAATAAAATTATTTTATTATTATCATAATACTTAATGTATGATAAATTTGTGGCTGCTATTTTAAAATATTTTTTGAGGGATTGTATCAAATATATAATTCAAACCATCTCTTACATTATCATACTTCACCAAAATTTTAAGTTATTTATTGGTTTTCCTATTGAAATGAAGCCAACTTTCCATTGCTATAAAAGTAGGGAATCCTTTATTTAAGTCGACAATTACGGGCTGCGGGGTCATTTTCTCTTCTATTTAAGAATCATGGTGAAGAATCAAAGCTATTGGGGTGAAGAATCATGGTGTCATGCGCATGATGTTATTCTTTGTTGATTCTTCTTCCTTTAAGTTGATAAGTTAATATGGGTATCGCTAGAGAGTGAGTGCTATAAATCATTTCAATTTGTGCAAATAGACCGACTACATTTCAAGGCACCCAACTTGACAGAAGAGTCTAGTCAACGAGGCATCTAGAAGACTTGAACAACACTCCATAGAACTTATTTATACTTCTGCTACTTATTAATCAGGTGCGGGTGCTGCATGTGAAATACGAGAAGGCCACGACCTTACATGTTGAAACTAATATTTTTCTATTGGGTTGTGATGAATGCACTTGATTTTGGTATGGAGTTGGGTATGTGGCTGATGTGATAAGGGTACAGATTCATAGATCATTTTCTTCGGGATACACAAGAAAAAGATGTGCGACTCTGTGTTCTTGTCACATTAGCCGCGTATCCAACCATGTACTAAAACCACATGCATTCATCATTAATCTTTTTCTATTATAACAACATTTCTGATTTTTTGAGAGCTGCTATTGGCACACTAACTGTTGCCAGTGCCACACTAATTCTCATGTAAATCACTAAAGAATTGCACCCAGTTGGTGTGGCAATAGTAGCTGACTTCTTTCTCAAGCACTCAGAAGATCGGACCAATCACGTGTATTGAGCATTATCAAATTTACAAAACCACCCTCATTATGTTGCACGGGTCATCATGGCTTCAAATCTCGTTATTACTCCTCATCTCATTCATAAATGAGATCAAGTTGTCTCAGACAAGTCATCTCAATCAGTGATGATTTATTTCATCATCAGCTTAGAACTAAAAAAACATATATTTTTAATCCTCAGACCAGTTTTCTTCGATCTATTAGAATTAAAAAAAAAAAAAATAATAACCTTAACTTGAACCTCAAGATTCTATCAACTTCAAGTCTTTAACCTTCAATCCTACAACCCTAGAATTTTCAAAGAAATATTAAACTACGGAACTTTGGGTAGAAAAATTTAGGTTTTTCTACAAATTGTTAAGGAAAAGTAGAAATCTTTGGACTGAAGTTGAATATGTAAAATTAATTTAACATTGATGTTCGATTGAAGAGCTTGAAGCTGACTGGTCCTTGAAGACGAAGGAATTTTGGTCTTCTCCATTAGACTGAAGTCAAAGAATCACGGCATCAGTTTCAAGTTCAAAACACATTCAGGGGTATCTCTAGTTATCAAAACTTGAAGGAGGCATATCTAGGTCACGATTGTTTAAAGTTTTCTTTTTTTTTTTTTTTCTGAGAGATTTTTGAAATCTAGTCTGATATTTGTGAGATCTTGTTTGCAATATCTCGGTTATCTCTCCAGATTCTGCACAATTGAGACTACCATGGGTCTATCCTTCTCGTTCATGAACAATACCGAGATGACGGTCTCGGACAAGATTTGAAACCATATAGTTAAATGACATCCGAACATTACCCTGGTCTACAACAAGGGGAGGTAAATGAAATTATAAGAACGTTAGGGGATGAAGTTCAAATTAAATTAAACAAGAGAGGCCTAAAGTATAATTTACCCTATAAATAAAAAATGAAAAAAAGAAACTTCTCAGAAAATGAACCATTGACAACGTTTTCAAGTGGGATCCACAAATTAATGCCATCGTGAGGCATAATTCTTCAATCCAAGGGCTTTGATCCCCATTCGACCTTAACCAACGAAAATACAAATTACAACGAGGTCCAACAAGATTCATTGCTTCTATAACATGGCCTTCTTCCAAGTATCTCATCTTCCTTAATGAATACAATCCGAATTAGTCCCCACAACAGCAGAAACATAGAAATTGCAAAGAAAGACTAACCCCCCATTTCTCCCCCTCTTATTTAAATGCTTATAGTTGATAGTGTTTCATCCAAAGAGAAGGAAATGGCCATGACAATGGGAGAGGCATGGACTTGGTTAGGATCAAGCATAGGCACCATCATGATCCTCTACACCATGTTTCAACAATACTTCCCCAAGGATCTTCGATATTACATAGAGAGATATACAGACCGATTGGTGGACTTCTTCAATCCATACATTAAAATTTCCTTCGATGAATTCACCGGCGAGTATCTCAAGCGCAGCGAAGTCTACACCGCGATCGAAGCTTACCTTAGCACCAATTCTTCAAAGCGAGCCAAGCGACTCAAAGCCAATATTGGCAAGAACAGTAAGAACCTTCTTCTTAGCATGGACGACAATCAGGAAGTCACAATTGAGTATGGCGGAGTGAAGTTAAGGTGGTCTTCGAACAAAATTATACCCGATTCCAAGACCATCTCTTACTTTGCCACTCCCGACCAACGGTACTACACACTTACATTCCATAAAAGACACCAGGATCTCATCCTCGGGTCATACTTGGATTATGTTATCGAAGAAGGGAAGGCGATTGGAGTGAAGAATCGGCAGAGAAAGCTTTACACGAATAACCCAAGCGAAAATTGGGGTGGATACAAGGGCGCCAAGTGGAGCCATGTAGTGTTCAATCACCCAGCATCGTTCCGAACACTGGCGATGGATCAAAAAAAGAAGAAGGAAATTATCGACGATCTTATCACCTTCAGCAAAGCTAAAGACTATTATGCCAAGATCGGTAAGGCGTGGAAGCGTGGGTATCTCCTTTATGGCCCTCCAGGAACGGGTAAGTCTACTATGATTGCCGCCATGGCTAATCTTCTTGATTACGATGTTTATGATCTTGAATTAACGACCGTGAAGGACAATACCGAACTGAGGAAGCTTTTGATTGATACGCCGAGTAAGTCAATTCTCATGATCGAGGACATCGATTGTTCACTTGATCTTACGGGGCAACGAGAGGAGAAGAAAGAAAAAGAGGAAGATGAAGATGACATTAAGGACCCGGTCCTTAAAAAGGCTATAGAAGAGAGTAAGAAGAAAGAAAGCAAAGTTACTCTTTCTGGGCTTCTTAATTTCATCGATGGGCTATGGTCGGCTTGTAGTGGAGAGCGATTGATAGTTGTTACTACCAACTATGTGGAGAAACTCGACCCTGCTCTCATTCGAAGAGGTCGGATGGACGTGCACATTGAATTGTCCTATTGTACCTTTGAAGGGTTCAAGGTGTTGGCCAAGAATTATTTGGATCTTG
The DNA here is from genome assembly GCF_017979445.1 of Akebia trifoliata. Classification (NCBI taxonomy): domain Eukaryota; kingdom Viridiplantae; phylum Streptophyta; class Magnoliopsida; order Ranunculales; family Lardizabalaceae; genus Akebia; species Akebia trifoliata. Next base: position 4,998,795 of record NC_141379.1, read on the forward strand.
ATTCGCACCATTTATTTGAGACCATTCAAATTCTTCTGGAAAAGACCCAAATAACTCCAGCCGATGTTGCGGAGAATCTGATGCTCAAAACTGTTGTTGAGGACACTGAGACTTGCTTAGAGAATCTAATTCAAGCTCTCGAGACAAAACTGAAAGACGATAAGAAAGCCAAGGAGAGCAAGGATGAAGTGAAAGAAAATGGAGTCATAGATCACGAAGGAGGAGTCAATAAAAGTGGGATATAACTATCTTTTAGTCTTTATATACGTGTAGAATTAATCTTGTAACAGATCTGAGGTCTTTTAGTATATATAATCATAGATTGGGATTATGGGCCATGGTTTATGGTTTCGAAGGGATTTATTTAGGTTTTTAAACTAAGCACAGTCGTTCTTCATTCTTGAGAGCATAGTTCTATAAGAAAACAGAACAAAATCCCATTAAGATTATTATAATGAATCCTTTATTTATCTATTTTAATTATTTAAATAAGATATAATATTTTTTTTTGCACTGTTGTATTGCCGTGCATATGTCTGTGTATTGCACTTTTAATAATCTTGAGTAATGCTGGGGTGACACAGGTCTTCTAAGAAGGAAAAAAAAAAAAAGATAAAAACATAGGAATAAGAAGAAGGCTTAAATTGATATATCTCTTATTCAATAATTGGCGACGGGAACATTAGGCATATTACAAGAGGAGTATTTAAACAATTAATATAATGAAATAAATCCCGTAAAATCTATTACAAATGTTCCTCAGATTTGCAATTGGTGTTATCCTAAAAAATTCTGCAGTTTTGATTTGACCTTTGGATAGGATTTTCCATATTAGTTGAAACTGATAAATCTTCATGTTAATCTGATTTTTCCTGATTTTTAAGACTTGCTAGATCATCATTTTGATTTAAACTTATTGCTGTAAGAGCTCCAATACCCCTCAACGTCTCTTCACTGATTTCGACAATATTGTGAGAGTCTTCCCCTTTTTTTCTTCAAGAGTCTTGTACTTCCTTATTTAGAGTTCCAATACCTCTCGATGTCTCTCTATTGATTTCGGCAATATTATGAGAGTTTTCCCCCTTTTTCCTTCGAGAATCTTATGTTTCCTTATTACTCTATTGACTCTCACTAATGTCGAGGGTGTCGAGCTGTGGTTTATTGCTAATAGTGTGATTCTCAAATTCTGATGTGACTTACTATCCACGTCACCCATTTAATGAGTCAACAACCAAGTCATTTTTTTATTATTAAAAAAAAAAAAAACAGAAATTTGGTGAAGAAGCTAACGCCTTCTCCTTATTAAATAATAAAACGCAGAGTTGGGAGATTGTGCATGCTTCTTCGTAGAACATTTGGATTGAGTAAATCTATAAATAAATAATAAAATAAAAATGGACAAAAGAGAAGATCAGAGAAGAGAACCCACTGAAGAAGATTATATTCTCATTCAATCAAGGACTTATAGGTCTAAACCTTTTACACTCCATTAACGTCTTCTGAATCCTTCCTTTACAGAAGAAAAAACTCAGTGGGCATCGAAACAAACAATTATCAACCAAACTCACATTAGCAAACCCAGGTTTCAACGCCACTAACGGACTTGGAATTGGCCCAAACAAGTAATTCCCACCAAGCAATAATCTCTCAGATGGAGAAATCCCCTCGACAGGAACAACAACCTTCAAAGTGTATTGCGAAGGTATCATCCTTGTAAACTTGTTGTTCTCAAAAACCAAAGCAGAGAGCTTTGGCATCGTCGCCATGAAAGCTGGTAACAATCCTTGAATCTCATTGTAGCTCAAGTCGAGAGCTATTAATTCGCTTTGGGTACTTAGATTACCTGAAATTTGTAAAAATGTGAACTTGTTGTGAGAGAGCGTGAGTTGTTGGAGTGATGGGTGATCGAACAGAGCTGAAAAAACAGGGCCAGAGATTCGATTTCGACTCAGATCCATAACCTGTAAAAAACCCAAATTTCTAATGTTCTTTGGTAGATTTCCTTTTAGACTATTGTTCGTCATCGAAATTTCAACCAAAAATGCTGGAAAATTATATGGACCACGTCCAGAGATTCCATTATCGCTGCAATCTAAGAAAGATATGTTTTTCAAAGTACCAAAATTGGGGAATTTTCCAGAAATCTCGTTTCCTTGAATCTCCAACATTTTCAAACTTACCAGATTGTTGAAGCTCGCTGGAATCTGTCCTTGAAGAAGATTGTTATCAAGATAGAGCTCTTCGAGACTTGAAAGAGACTCAATTGATGAGTCATGAATCCTTTGAGTATTTGGGCTTGTTAAATTCAATCTAAGAAACAAGGTGAGAAGAGGAGAAGATAGGAGATGAGTTCATGGAAGAAATAAGGAGAGAAGAGGAGAAGACGTTAGTCATGAAAAATTAAAGAAAATGGCTGTTTTTTTTAACTCTTGGACCATTTTATCGGATTCAAAGTGATGCGATGGAGGTGAACTAGATGTGATTGTTGAGATTAGTCATGAAACTAATTGAACAATCACAAAAAAAATTTATAAAAAGAAATCATTAGGCGCAGATCAAAATAAAACCCCAAAGTAAAAAAAATTCTTGATATAAAAAGGTAAAAAAAATCCTCTTATTTTATTTATTGTCATTGATTAGATTCAATTATTCAGGGATTTTCCATTTTATCCCAAAGTAAGAAACCTGTGGCAAACTAAGTATTGAACAAATAACATTTTATTCTGAGCATGAAGTTCAACCTCTTTGGTTCATTTTTTTCTTAGATTGGCAGAATCTTGGGCTTGTTTTCCCAATAGTCTGATCAAAAGATGTCGAGTGGATGGTTTATACTATGATAAAAATCAATGTTAAGATCTCTAGAGGGAATATATATATATATATATTTACCAAGTTGGTCATTAGACAGAATTTGATTATTTTGGCCAACCATTCACTAAGTGAAAACTGGAAAATTCGACATAAAAAATTGACAGCCCAGGCCCACAAATTCTAGAAATTGAATTTTGGCAATTTAGGACCATCGAAATTGTTAATGTTCCCAGATTTGACAACTTAGAGCTGTCGAATTTGTCTCATCTTGACAGTTTCGACCCGTTGGAAAAAAAAAATTTGACAATAAAAAATTTGACACCAATTTGACCTCTTGGTCAGTCGAATTTTATGAAATTTGACGGCCCGAGGCCGTCAAATTTGGGCTTTTTTCACATTGTGATTGTTCTGTCGTGGCCATGATCACGATTCCAATTGGTAAAGTTGGGTTGTCCAATGTCCAACCTCAAAACTGTTGAGGGACTGATTTTTTGCTCATAGTCCAACAATCAATTGACATATGGGGCAAATGATGTAAGCAATAGAGAGAAATCCTCCCTCTCCTGCCCACACATCCTCTACACACGAATTTTAGTTTTAAGATTTCAAAATTTTAAAAAAGGTCATGGGGCTCACATGGATCATCACATTGGTAATCAAACACCACATCCTTCTAGATTTCATTAAACACCTTATAGTCAAAAACAAAGTTTTTCAAGCTTGATCCATGGTGTTGAAAATGGATGGATGGATGGCTACCAAGCACCCAACTTTAAAATTAAAATTCAACATCGAAAAATAATTATTTTAAAAATTCATGGAATTTCATTACTACAACATGGTGGAATGCGAAAAGTTGATTTAATCAAGAAATTTCATTTTTTTTCACTCTGGGCTCTTTTTTTTTTTTTTTTTGTCACTTGTGCCATGTGTCAAATGGGTGTTAAAGCACCACACTATTCTGATACGATCCCATCATATTTCTGAAGTTTTTCTGTTCTAAGTAACCTTCAATTCTTCGTAAAAAAAAATGAGAGTAAGGAGTTCATCATTAGAGATTGAGTCAAAGCTAGTCCGAATTGAGTTGAAAAAGATCCATATTTCGTTGGATTTAATGGGGAGGCCAAACTAGATATTTGAGATCACAAAGGTTAGTGAAGATTGATGGTGGGGATGGTAAGCTTTCTTTTGAAGAAGGTATCCTGAAGACGGATATAATTAAGAAGGAAAAAAAAAAGCCTAAACTAAACTAAAGCTAAAAAGAGAAAAGAAAAATTGCAATAATCAAAGAATTTTCATTAAAGTTGAGATTGGCCCTTGAGGTTTTTATTCCATGAAAGAAAATGAAAAAAACCTGAAAACGTCCTTGTTGAGAAAGGATGGCTCATCATGAGAGGATGGGCTATATGCATTAGTAAATTAGAATTAGGTGATACCTATAAGAGAATATGATGCATGAGATATATTATATTATTATTTTGGAAGGTAGTGATGGAAAATAATTAATGTTGCAATATCAATTAGGATATTTTACAGTAGAATTATTAATAAAGTAGAGTATTTATATATTATGCTAGTTTCCATATATTGGTTGATGTAATTTCTATAAATACCCTATTAGGGTTTATGTAATATTTGTAGACATGAAATGTTCGCCATGAACCTCAATACTACATTGTTTGGAGTCGCCACCATTCTTTTTTGAAAATGGGTGTGAATGGGCACCCGAATTGATCATTTTGAAAATCATTTTTTTCATAGCATTGTAGTAACTCTCATATGTTGGAAAGGGCACGGTCTACCTAAGATCTAGGTAAGGAGGTCCGGTTAGAGGATGGGGAAGGTGTTAGGCACCCCATCCTCTCTACCAAAGGTGGTTACCTTGCTTGACCATTTTATTTTGTAAAAAACTCAAGAAAACAAATATTAAAATGCATGAGAATGTATGATAAGAGTGGTGTGTGCATTAAGTGGAATGTTCCCTTAAGAAAGGATTTTGATTTTTAGCATGACATTAGGGGCATTCTATGGAAAAGAATGACCCATGTAGCCACATTAAATTTATGAATATGAATGTAGGTTTGGGCTTTTAGAGAGACTCCATGATGGAGTTCCCTTGAGGCCACAACCATGATGCATGTATGCATAGCTAGAAACTTAGTGTTTCACCCCATCAAGAGGGTGACACATTTCTTCATCATTGCCATGCATAAGTGAGTGTGTGCATTGTGTACAATATGATGCATGAAACTAAGGTTAAAAGGGCTTCAACTCCCATCCTTTCGATCGAACCTTAGTCTAATCTACCGGGGATGGGAGAGGGTGTGCATTACATCCTAAAGGTTTTCTAAGAATAAAATAAAATGGAAGGTTAGAAGAAGAAGATGCAAGCTTTGAAATAGATAGACTACATGTTAAACCCTACCTTGTCCCTTGATGGTTTTGAATGAACTTGATCTTGAGAGGTGAGCTTAGGAGTTGAGTGAGGTGATTGAAGGTTGAGTGAGTTGAAGTTTAGAATATGAGAGAGTGAGTAGAAATTTGGGTAGAGTTTTAGGTTGAGAGATGGGGGCTTGAGAGCATGAGTTGTTCATAGAAAATGAGGGTATTTATAGAGTTTTTGGAGGACTTTTGGGGATAAAGTGGTCCAACCCTAAAAATGAAGAAAATGGACATGAGATTTAGGTTATTTCTTTTTGGATTTTCCATTTGTATGAGGGTAAAGATGACATTTGTGAAGAAACCCTAAAAGCATGCTTTGATCCTTGATTTTTTGGTAAATAGAGGTGAGAGAACAAAAGTACTTTTGGGAGGGTGAATGGGGGAGTGACATGTGTAAAGGTGGAGTGGTAGGTAAAAAGTAGATCTTGGTTTATTTGTAAATAACTCATAAAGCAAGGGTGGAAGTGTAGTTTTGAAATGGATCAATGGGAAAACAAAAGCACATTTGGGAGGGTGAATAGGAGGATGACATGTGTAAAGGTGAAGTGGTAGGTGAAAAGTAGACTTTGGTTCATTTGTAAATAACAAATAAAGCAAGGATAGAAGTATAATTTTGAAATGGACCAATGGGAGAACTCCATGTATGTACTTGAAGATTCCCACCTTTTGAGGGTATAATGGGAAGTCCCCTCACCTTTATGGATTATTACCAAAGACCAAACAACCTTTTTGGTTTGACTATCCCTTTTGAGAAGGGTATTCTTGAGTTTACACAAAAAGGAAGTTGACCCTCCAATTAGGTGATGCATTGGGCATTGGGGGCTTATGAGGTATCAACATGTGTCATATTATGAAGGGGTAAGAGAATGGACTTGGAGTGGGCTTGGGTTTGGATTTTGTCTTGGGCTTAGGTTGGGCTAGAAAATAGATTTAGGTTATGGGTTTAGAATGGCATTGGGTTTTGGGCTTAGGTTGGGCTAGGTAATGGATTTGAGTAATTGGGTTTAGAATGGCATTGGGTTTTGGGCTTAGGTTGGTTAGGGAGTGGACCATGGTGATTGTATGGATGATGGATCGGTTAATGGAGAATGAATACGAATTTGGAGTGGGTTAGGGACAAGGTTGAGTATGCAAACTATATGACATGATGCATGTATGCATGAAAATGATGCAAAATAGCAATGTGGGTTCGTCGAAAATCTTGAGTTCTAAATCGGAATCAATTCGAGAAAATTTGGATCTTCCTAACGGGTTCGTGCAATTGGGGTGTCTACAATATTCATCTAAAAATACTCAGTACATTAGATTCTGCATGGTATTAGAACTGAAGCTCCTTCACGCACATCGATCTTGGAGCATCGTTTTTCGGCGATGTCACCACCGCCATTGTCGAACCTAAATAATTTTTTTTCTATTATTAGTATTTATTTATTTTCAATAAAAATACCACATTTCTCTATATTTATACAAACCTCCCTACTTCACAAGTTAATTCCTCTCGATCTCGATTTTTATTTTATCTAAATTTTCTTCAGTGAGAATTCTTGTACTACCGCATGATCCTTATCTGTATACTTATGAGAGAGATCGTGACAGACCTAATTTAGTTGGTCACTGTAAAACCCTAAGTTTCAATTCGTATCTCGAGAAAAAATAAATAGTGAAATTTTGAAAAAAATCCTAAAAGTGAGATTTAGGATAAAATTATATGATGTTGTTCTGGTCATTTTTAATGAAATCCGACCTTACCATTGAATTCAAAATGATCGAAAAATATACTTTAACTTGTAAGCACGCTCAAATGCAAGTTCAAATAGAAAAATTTATAAATCCTCAATTTTCGAGTCGGACTAGGCTAAAATAATGACTTTTTGTTAGAATAAGAATTGTTAAGATTTGATCATACCATTGAATTCGTAACAAAAAATTATAAAAAATGAACTATTTACTTGTCATTTTTAGAGATTAAAAAGTCGAATTATCGTTAAAAACGAAAACGACATTAATTTAGGGTCCCATTGGGCCAAAAATATAAATTTTTGTTAAAGATAGAATTTGGAGAAATTGACCACACCATTAGATTTGGAATGAAAAATTAAATAAAATAGAGTATTATTCGTCATTTTTGGAGTCCGGACGGTCAAGTTATCGTTAAATGAAACAATAGGTAAAATACCGATTTTGTCCCAAAAATTTATATAAATAATTTTTCAAAAATTTTCACTATTCATCGTCATTTAAAACCATCAAAAAACCCACCAACATTTTTTAAAAAAAATTTGATTTTTTCCTTGACTTTCCAACTCAGATTCTCCGTGAACGGTTCGTCTTCGACCTCCGACATAGAAGGAAAAAATGTCCGCAACCTCGACCTCTACAAAATCCACTAAATTTTCTTTTATTTTCTCATATTTTTCATCCCATATCATAAAAAAATAGCCGTATGTGATACAGGGACTTCGTACCTTCGACCCTACATTTCATTTGTTTCGGGGTCAAACCGTCTTCTGCTGCAAAAGGGAGAAAAGACGATGGCATCAAGATCTTCGAAATCATTGGGTCAGATTAAAAAATTAGTCATTTCGAAGTTCGATTTATCTCAATTTATGTACCAATCATCTCGATTTTAGCGCACGAACTTTGATCATCTCGCACAGAGATGATAAGGAACTCTCAATTTCTATTAGTAATCGTAGATTGTGAAAATTGCATTTATGATTTTATTAAAAATTTGTGATGTGTTTTCAAAAATATAAAATTCAATTGGTTATTTCAAATTCACGTCAGAACTTGCATATTTGATATGTTTAATTGTATTTTATAACAAATTATACGTGGGAAGGATATTTCACCGGGTATTTACATCGCTCGAACCCTATTTTGATCTAAGTTTTGTATTTTTTTCAATGTTATTGAAAAAAATAAATTTTATAGTTGAATTTTTTTTTTAATATTAAGTGAACTCATATTGAGTTGATGAATATCAGAAAGTGAATATTTTTTTCTCGAAAGATTGAAAACTACGAAAATTAGAAAAAGGGGAAAATGGAAGAAACGGTAAAATGTAAGAATCACACCCGAGGGGTGATGCCTGCATTTTACATTGTAATGTTGTATGTAGGTTGGTGAAAAGATAACCAAGGATAATGACTGGTTGCATGCTTATTTAAATTCTGTTGGCACAGAGGCTCCAAGTTTCGTTATTTATTTTAGGCCGAGTAGCCACAGTTGTATGGTAGGAAACTAGATATCTATTCTTAACTTTGTATTGTTAATTTCTCTTTTATTTTCAAATGAAAATAATATATATATATATATATATATATAAAGCTATTTTGTGAGTTGTTAAAGAGTTTGTGAATGTCTGAAGGGATAGTGCGTCATATCATCTGGAGAGGTGTATTATCCTGGGATGTACGACAGAGACTACCAAACTCATACGTGGTATAAGACGCGTATAAGAGTAGAGTCACAAATAGAATCCAGATTTATTCCTCTCTATCTTTACCAGTGAACTTGTAATGTAAAGGTAGTCGTATACGAATGGTTTGTATATTTAGGAATCACATGCACGCCTGATAGGCATAGACGAAAATGATTAGTCAGTGATCACTAACAATTTATAGTAGTTGAACGTTCTGACACATCGAAAAGAGACTCATTGCTTATGGTCACGTCAAATGGCCAGTCTCAGCCGGATAAATGATCCCGCAAGTGTGGTAAACAGTGTGACCAGCCACAAAATCAAGAATTAATACTTTATTATGAAACATCATGTCCCAACTAAGAACGATCCAGTCATGAATCCCAACTCTTTAATTCTACTACTCCACCATAGTGTATTATGTATCTGTTGTCTTATTTTGATATATAAAATGAAATGTATGTTTAATGTTTCCATTTGATTAATTAGATTTGTATAAAAAGAAAATGCTATAGTAGGTACTGTTGATTAATGTAATGTGAGTTTTAAAATATTTAGTTGCTCATCCCTAACTATATATACCGGTTAATCGTAATTTTCTCTGTTAAACTTTGCATATTTTAAAATGATTTAGTATGTTTATTCTTTCATGTTAAAAGAGGTTATTGGCAGAAATTATTTGCTTCCCTACTGGGTAACCATTGTTACTCACCCTTCATTCTCCATTTTTTTAGTTTTAGAGCTTGGCGAGACAGGTATAAAGCACGAGTGAGGATTATCTGGTGGGTCAGATAGACAATCAGACTCCGTCACCTGGTGAGTATTGGGGTTATACTTGATTTGTCCAGGAGTATTATAGATTTGTGTTGAGCGTTAGGATTTTTGTTAGAGTGAGGAATTTTTGTATAATCTTGTATATAAATTTCTTCTTCCGCATTATGATCTATAATACGTTATTAGATGTATATAGGCTTCCGCTAGTATTATATTTTGTATATATATATATATATGGAAGATAATGTATGTCGTTTATCAGGTGTAGGTTGATTACCTTAGAATGCTAACATAAACAGAGGAGATCATACCGAAATTTCGAGACGTCACCTTGTGCCTTAAGATCTGACATGGGGCTTTGTGTTAGCGTTTGGCGGGACGACACAGTCACCGACGCTGATAAACTCAAAAATGAGCGAAATGCAACAGTGATGGACTTCACAAACAAACGGTAACCACCATCAAGCTTGATCGGACGTTTATGGCTATCCATCATCAAGTATTTCATGAGATTACGGGGAGTTATTTAATTAAACCAATTGCATACTCTTTTTTCAAAAGACCATGCAATTACGGGAGGGTGGAAGATAATATGATGTATGAGATAGATTGTATCATTATCAATGTATCTCATCACAAAAGGGAGGTAGTGATGGAAAATAATTATATTGCAATATCAATTAGGATATTATGCATTAGGAATATCAATAAAGTAGAATATTTATATATTATGTTAGTTTCCATATCTTGGTTGATGTAATATTTATAAATACCTTATTAGAGTTCATGTAATATTCATTCAAAAATACTCAATAAATAAGATTCTTCAATTCCATCTGAAAAACCAATTAGATAGTGAAATAGGAATCCTAAAGGCTTCATTTGATGGGGAATGACCCACAGACCAGAGGCTAGCCGATACATCATACCTTTGTGGCTTGTTTTTGTTTTTTGTCATTTCCCCCATGCACCAACAAAAATATTTTAGTCTTGCTTCAATTTCTTTTCTTTACAATTTTGATCCTACACATTTAGAGAAGAGAATTGAAATCTCATTGATCAAGGCTTAGAAAGTTGTTTCTGGGGCCCTAATTATAGAGACTTTAAAGTTTAATTATATACTAAATCCCGTAAACAGGCATAATTCATCAATAGTCCATTATTATAATTATTATTATTTAATAAATTATGATTTTTGACCTAATTTCGATTATTTATTTGTATAGGTCAAAGTTGCGAAATTTAAAAGGATGAACTAAAACAATTAAAGATATACATTATGATTCAAGACCCAGGACAAGACCAGACACCGAAGACCAAAGTCAAAGGGTCCACAAGCAACGTGGCGCAGTAAACACATTGGGCAACACGGTGATGTCAACGAATTATATTTTAAGATTTGTGTAATGTTGAGACGACGTGATTTGTAATGTAACAAGTTAGGGTTTAGAGTCCTTGTAAAACACGAAAGTGTTCCGAATTCTAAAGGAACCCTAATTTGATCTCTATAAATAAGAGACCAGACCATAGCTAAATCTCATCTCATCTCCCCTGAGATTATTTTTTCTTATTATCACTGATTTTTTCTATTTTTATTTTAGTCTACTTTTTGTTCAAGCTTTGTAAACAGTTGGAATACTCTACCAATTTCAAGTAAAGATTAATAAAAGAATCATCATTTTCTTTTCAATCTCTTCTCTTTTTTACTTTTATGTTATTTTATTATTCTTACTATGATCTGTGGCTAGATTCCATTAAAGAGGTTGATGAAGCCTAAGCAAAATCATCTTAGATAATTTTATTTGTTTCTTATCAAGCTTCAATTATCTATTGTGATACCAATTTATTGAATAGTAATAATTAGATATAATATTTATTCTCATGATTTTAATTTTTTAATCTTAGATAAGTTTAAGTTAAACTATGCTTTGTTAGATATTTGATATTTAACCTTTTGATTTTGCTTTATTAAATATCATTACAAAATTTAGGATTAATATTTGGATTAACAAATTTCATCTTCTAATCTAATAACCTTAGTTTTTGTGGAGGACGATTTTGTGAAGGATTGATCACAAAGGCCGAGCTTCGTTATCTTCCCAAGTCCTTAAAGTGCACACTCACTATTTTATTCTTATATTGGCCCTTTTCCCCTTAAAAACAGAGTCTCTGATGCCAAAGTTAGAATGATCATAAAGTTTTATAGAATCTTTTTTTTTTATGATCAATCCTTCACAAAATTGTCCTCCACAGTTTTGTTGATTAGATTGAGATAATAAGTAAACAAATAAATTAATAAGATGAATTGTTTTGGTGTATTTGATTAATCTAATTTTTTTACAATGTGATTCCTACTCTTATTTATCTTAGATTAATTTTATTTTAATTCTCTTTAATACTTTGAATTGTGATCGTTTTTAAGTCAAAAATTGTTGGATCAACGTTATCTTTGTTAATCGACCCTTACTTGTCAAAGTTTTTATTTATAGATAATTTGCACTAAACACTCATCACCACATCCCAAAAATTTTCACATATGATTAGTTTAAATTAATATATATATATATATATGGTCAGGCTCAAGGGACATATGAAAAAACATATGTATAAACAATGTAACATTAATAAATTTTCAAAATATGGGGTAGAAGTTTCATATTGAGTTGATTTTTTGTGAGGACGATCTCTATGATGGGAAGATCATCCGAAAAAAAAAAATCAATCCAATATGAAACTTCTAACCCCATTAAAAGTGATTTAGAATGTGGACCGTCGATTTTTTGTCAATAATTTGTAAATCACTTTTGATGGATTTAGAAGTTTCAAATTGAGCTGATTTTTTGTGAGGATGATCTTCTCATCATAGTGACCATCCCAGCAAAAAATCAGCTCAATCCAAAATCTAACCCATATTTTGAAAAACCATTGTTTTTACATATGTCCATTGAACCGCCCCCATATATATATATATATGGGAACCGTTCAGAGGCCCTAAAGAGAGCCAAATATTGTGCCAAACATTTTTGAAAATAAGGGTTAGAAGTTTTAGAATGGGATGTTTTTCTTTGTGAGGATGATCTCTATTGTGAAGAGATCATCCTCACCAAAAATCAGCTCATTCCGAAACTTCTAACCCTAATTCACAAGTTGAAGAATTGTGGACCGTCTGATTTTTATAAATCACTTTTTATGAGATTAAAGGTTTCAGAATGGGCTGATTTTTGTTGAGGATGATCTCCTTATCATAGAGATCAACCTCACAAAAAATCAGCCCATTCTAAAACCTCTAATCCATACATCAAAAAAATGTTTGGCACTCTTTAAACCTCCGACCGCCACCCTATATATATATATATATATATATATATATATATGGGGAAATGTTCGACACCCTAAACTTTACCCTACACTTTAACAAACATGTTTTGTCCTACATGGGTTAGAAGTTTTGGAATGGGCTGATTTGTGGTGAGGATGATCTCTATGATTAGAAGATCATCCTCACCAAAAATCAGCCCATTCCGAAATTTTTAGTCCCATGTTTACAAGTTGAAAAATCATGGACCGTCCATTTTTTATAAACCATTTTTTATGGGGTTAGAAGTTTTGGAATGGGCTGATTTTTGGTGAGGATGATCTCCTCACCATAGTGATCATCTTCACCAAAAATAAGCCTATTCCAAAACTTCTAACCCATGTAGGACAAAACATGTTTGTTAAAGTGTAGGGTAAAGCTTAGGGTGGGGAACGAGACCCATATATATATATATGGGTCCCGTTCAGCAACAAACATTTTGGCAAAAGATTTTTCAAAACATGGGTTAGAGCTTTTGGAATGGGCTTATTTAAGACAAACACTGTGTCGCAATATAAGACAAACACTGTGTCGCAATGTGTGTCGTAGGAACCCCACCCATATATATATATATATATTGCAAAGTGTGAATTAAGAGACACATTTACGACATATTTTAAAGAATAATGATAAACTGAGTCAAAAAAAGTCACTGAAAATTCATTCGTTGACATAGTGGTGCACAAAACCATAGATTTTTTCCCTCAAGATACACAAGGAAATCACTATGGTTTTGTGCACATGCAATGTCAGTGGGTAAATTTTGAGTGATTTCTTTTGAGTCAATTTATCACGAGACGACTCTATGTTGGAAGAGTCGTGATTTTCTAACTCCCCCTCCCTTCGTGACTGTGCAGAGAATCATAGATTTTTTTCTTGGGATACAAGACTGCACATATTTTTTTTGGGGGGGGAGGGGGGGAGTTTGTCAGAGAGTAGTCAATTTATTCATTTTGAAAGTCCTCTCTAAGGGTTTATGGCTCAGATTTCTTATTTTTATTATTATTACAGGAGACAAATAGCACGGGAGGGACCATCGGGTTGGAATGAGAACAAATATATTAGTCCAAAGTAAGCACCACGAGTCAAGACCTTTTCCTGCGTGGGACTTAATTAATACCATTTGTGAATCCGCAAGACATGGTACATACCAAGTTGAACAATCAACTAAATTATGGTAACTTATTAAGTTAGTCCAAACTCAAAAGCAAGCATCACGTCAAGACCTTTGACTGTGATGGACCTAATACCATGTGTGAATCCCTAAGATATGGCACATATCAAGATGAACTATCAACAAAATTATGGTAACATATTAAGATCATTTGTTGATATTGTGCTCTTAGGAAATCTATCAGCCATCACGATTTAAAAAAAGTCTGATCGAGACCAAGATGACATTCCTCAATCTTCTAGATATAATTTTTGAATGACTCGCGAAAGTTGAGATTCTTCTTCTTCTTCTTGGTATTATTATTTAAGAATTAAAAAAAAAAAAAAAAAGAACCCTGTCTGAGATAATTTGGACGGTGCCGTTTGTGAATGCGAGAAGGCAAGGGACCAAATTTTAAAATCATGTTATTAATAGAACATTCAATCAATTCACTTTGAGGTCTCATTCATGGCAATACTTTTGTCATTTTCAATTGGTAAAATCATGTATTATTATCATTTTTTTGTGTGTGGCTAAGTACTTATTATTATCATATTATAATACTACATGTATGATAATTTTGTGGCTGCCATTTTATAATATATTCTGAGGGATTGTATCAAATAAATAATTCAGACCATCTCTTACATTATGAAAGTCTAACAATTTTTCTAGCTATTTAGTAATTTTACGATTGAAATGATGCCAATTTTCATTTTCTTTAAAAATTGGGAGTTAGTAGGTTAATTTTTTTTATTTAAATCCGAATATTTCCATAAATAAGCCTATTTACAAAGAGAAGGGTTTGAGAACAGTGTCCCATACCAAACCATGATCAGATGGCACCCCATTTTATGCCACGTGGAATTTTTGGGGATCCATTGACTGTATGTTCCATCCCTTGATAAATCTACACACAAAAGATCAGTTTGATTGGTGGTGCATCCATTGATAGTATCATTGTCTTAAGAATGATTTTAACCGTAGGATTTAAACTCTTTTCAAGAACTTGGATCTAGTGGATGCATGTTATCAAACACTAAGATTTTTGGTATTTAGGTTCTCCAAAGGATGGATCACATATCCATACGGTCAATGAGTTCCAAAAATGCCATGTGGCATAAATGGGGTGTCACCTAACCTTGGTTAGGTATGGGAAACTGTTCTAGATCCCTACTCATTTATTAACAGGTGCAGATCGTGAGTGTGATATGCGAGAGCACTGCAACCTTTAAAAATTACCCTTTTATTTGTTTTTTCCAATAATTGTTATCTTAAGAAAAAGAGTTGTGATTTTCTGCCTTGAAAATTTTCATTCAGTCTGTACTCGAGTGACGTGATAAGGGCACATAACCATTGATTATTTTCCCTGTGTTTCTTGAAGAAAATGATCAATAATTCAATGCCCTTGCCACATCAGCTGAGTACAGATGCAGTGAAAAATTTTCAAGTAAGAAAATATTAGTGTAAGAAAAATTATGAACTAACTCAAAAAAGTCACTCACTAACGTTGCAGGGTGCATAGAAGCATTGATTTTTTCATTGGTATCTAGTTAGTGCCTTTTTTTTGAGTAAGTTTGGAACGACCCTCATCTTAAACTACTAGTTGTAGGTTATTAGGGCAACCTTTAGATTTAGACATTAGTGTAACGGGTCTTTGGAAATATAAGTTTTTTTTTTCCGAGAGATACAATTTATCATAAGGGAAATGAAGCAACAAACATTTTGGCAAACATTTTTCAAAACACACTTCTAAGTAGAAGGGAATGTATAGGTAGAGAAACTGACTTTTGTTGTGGAAATGCTTCAAGAAGAAAAAAGGGAATGTAACATTTAATTTTAATTTTTGGAGTGCAATGAGTTCTTTTTACTGTAATTATTTTCTAACGCCCCCCATCACAGAACCGTAGTCCACTTGCCTCAAGATATGTATAACCATAAACCTTTTTCTTGTGTGTCCCGAGGTAAATGATCTATGATTCTGTGACCGAGGTGTAGGGGGGCATGTGTCAAAGAGGAGGTGTCATATTATTAGGACTATTTTTTAAGGTGTCATTCTTCTTCATCGACAAATTATACAGAAAGAGAAAATTATACGATTAAATAGTCAAATAACACTCAATCATGCAACTGTACAAATGTTAGGGCGTTGGTTAAAGTGTTATTATTTATATTTACCCAATGAATTAAGAATGAAAACAAAACTCTCAGAGAATAAATTAAATTAATAATAATATTTATTTAAAAATAAGATAGCTACTATTGGCACCCCAATATTTAATCATTACCCACCAATTCTTTAAAAGAAACAAAATAAAAATTAGAAGGTTTGATCCAAATCATAATCTCAACATTATAAAACACTATAAGACTCTGTTAAAACAATTTCAGTAGTTGTTTACAATTATGATTAGTAGTTGTTTATAATATGATTAGGCTCATATAAACCAAAAAATAGATATCTACCTAAATATATATATATATATAGAGAGAGAGAGAGAGAGAGAGAGAGAGAGAGAGAGGCACTTCAACCTTTTCTTATTCTCAACCACTCAAGTATTTTTTTTCATTTGGGATTTTTTCCAAACCATATGCAAATTATGTCCAAATTCTGATTTCAGTGCATTATTCATTTTCATTTCCAAAACATGTATTTTGAGTGAATTCGTCACTTTTATAATCAATGAATTCTCTGGTCAAAATGACGAATGCATGTTTTGAGAATTAAAATGAGCAATGTACCGAACTCAAAATTTTATCATATTTTGCACATGAAATAGAAATTCACCCTTTTCCTTATTTTTAATTGGCTGTAATAAGTAAAAGTTGGGGTGTCAATGGCAGCTCTAACAAATAAAAGAGTCCTGATAAATTGATTGTTTCTTTGTGAGACATTAGGAAAAACACCTATGATTTTGTTCGCATGACATGTCAGAACGTACAAAGAGAGTCAATTTATTACTAGTCCAAATAAAGTAATTAATTATGAATTGATATTCTACGTGGATTATGGGTTCTATGGGAGTTGAACCTAAGACATGCCTAGGAACACTTTCCATACGTCTTCCCATATATATATATATATATATATCAAGGGACATATGTAAAAACAATTTAACATTAATAAATTTTCAAAATATAGGTTAGAAGTTTTGAATTGAGCTGATTTTTTTGTGAGGATGATCTCTTTGATGGGAAGATTATCCAGAAAAAAAATCAGTCTAACATGAAACTTCTAACCCTATTAAAAGTGATTTGGAATGTGGATCGTCGATTTTTTGTTAGTTTTTGTCAATAATATGTAAATCACTTTTTATGGATCTAGAAATTTTAGATTGAGCTGATTTTTTGTGAGGATGATCTTCTCATCATATTGACCATCCTCGCAAAAAATCAGCTCAATCCAAAACCAATAACCCATATTTTGAAGAACCATTGTTTTTACATATGTCCCTTGAACAGCCCCCTATCTATATATATATATTCTTGTTTGATTTAAGAAAAAAAAATAATTAAATAATTAAATCTAAACCTTGATCACAAGATGGCTGGGATGTTAGTTTTTCATATTATGACTCTCTCATCAATGGATAGAGTGCTGAAGGGTGCTACATGGGATCCGCTTTCACTAAGTTGGCATCTTCATAATACAATGAATTTGAAGACTTGAACACCACTCCAACAATCTCTTGAGAATGACATCATGTGCATGACGCCATAGTTGCCATCAAAGACCTAAAACAACACAACAAGGTCCAAGAACGTTCATTTCTACATGGCCGCCTTCCAACTTTCTTCTCTTAATAAAATACAATCTCAATTAGCCCCACGACAGTGACAACAGCAGAAACACGGAAATTACAAAGAAAGATCCACCAATGACAAAAACCCTTGTTGTAAACACAAAGAAAAACTAACCCACCTCTTCTCCGTCTCTTGAGAATGACATCATGTGCATGACGCCATAGTTTCCATCAAAGACCTAAAACCACACAACAAAGTCCAAGAACGTTCATTTCTATATGGCCTTCTTCCAACTATCTTCTCTTACTTAATAAAATACAATCCCAATTAGCCTCACAACAGTGACAACAGCGGAACACGGAAATTACAAAGAAAGATCCACCAATGACCAAACCCTTAGTGTGAACACAAAGAAAAACTGTATTAAGGAGTATGATCCACTCTATCAAAGAGCTCTCAAGGTCATCTCAAGAGGTCAGATTCTCATTCATTTATAGAGAAACAAACAAGGCTGTAGATTCTTTGACGTCATGGTTTAGATTCTTTCAAAGTTCAATTTTATCTCCTACTGAGTTCCCAACTTATCTGCATACCATTGTAAATGAGGATGTCGAGGGCAAATCCTATGTGAGACTAACTTTCTTTTGTCGGCTGGGGGTCCACTAAATACTCCCCATTACCTTCCAAAAACAAAAACAAAAACAAAAACTAACCCACCTCTTCTGCTTCTCTTATTTAAACGAGTATAGTTGAAAGAGTTTCACCTAAAAAATTAAGAAGGACATAGCCATGACAATGGGAGAGACATGGACTTGGTTAGGATCAAGCCTTGGCACCTTGATGATCCTCTACACCATGTTTCATCAATACTTCCCCAAGCATCTTCGATCTTACATAGAGCGATATACAGACCGATTGGTGGACTTCTTCAATCCATACATTAAAATTTCCTTCCATGAATTCACAGGTAAGTATCTCAAACGCAGTGAAGTCTACACTGAGATTGAGTCTTACCTTAGCACCAATTCTTCAAAGCGAACCAAGCGATTCAGGGCCAATATTGGCAAGAACAGTAAGAACCTTCTTCTTAGCATGGACGACAACCAAGAAGTAGCCATTGATTATCGTGGAGTGAAGTTAAGGTGGTCTTCGAACAAAATTATGCCTGATTCCAAGACCATCTCTTACTTTGCCGCTCCTAGTAAACGGTACTACACGCTTACATTCCATAAAAGACACCAGGATCTCATCGTTGGGTCATACTTGGATTATGTTATCGAAGAAGGGAAGGCGATTGGAGTGAAGAATCGGCAGAGAAAGCTTTACACGAATAACCCAAGCGAAAATTGGGATGGATACAGGGGCGCCAAGTGGAGCCATGTAGTATTCAATCACCCAGCATCATTCCGAACACTGGCGATGGATCAAAAGAAGAAGAAGGAAATTATCGATGATCTTATTACCTTCAGCAAAGCTAAAGACTATTATGCTAAGATTGGTAAGGCATGGAAGCGTGGGTATCTCCTTTATGGCCCTCCGGGGACGGGTAAGTCTACTATGATCGCCGCCATGGCTAATCTTCTTGATTACGATGTTTATGATCTTGAATTAACGACCGTGAAGGATAATTCCGAACTAAGGAAGCTATTGATTGATATGGCAAGTAAGTCAATTCTCATGATCGAGGACATCGACTGTTCACTCGACCTTACGGGGCAACGGAAGGAGAAGAAAGAAAGAGAGGAAGATGGAGAAGAGGCTAAGGATCCAGTACTTAAGAAGGCTAAAAAAGATAGTAAGAAGAAAGAAAGCAAAGTTACTCTTTCTGGGCTTCTTAATTTCATCGACGGGCTATGGTCGGCTTGCATTGGAGAGCGATTAATAGTCGTTACTACCAACTATGTGGAGAAACTCGACCCTGCACTCATTCGAAGAGGTCGGATGGACTTGCGCATCGAATTGTCTTATTGTACTTTCGAAGGGTTCAAGGTGTTGGCCAAGAATTATTTGGATCTCGATTCGCATCATTTATTTGAGACCATTAGAGTTTTGCTAGAAAAGACCCAAATGACTCCAGCCGATGTTGCGGAGAATCTGATGCTCAAAAGTGTTGTTGAGGACACTGAAGCTTGCTTGGAGAACCTAATTCAAGATCTGGGGACAAAACTGAAGGACGATGAGAAAGCCAAGGAGAGTAAGGACGAAGCAAAAGAAGGTGATTTATTGGCCAAGGATGAAGTGAAAGAAAATGGAATCATATATCACTAAGGAGGATCCAAACAACCACCTAGGATTCAATAAAAGAGACATATAACCATGTTTTAGTCTCTCTATATGTGTGAAATTATTCTTGTACATATCTGATATCAAAATTATTCTTGTATATATCTGATGTCTTTCAGTACTTAGAGATATAAATATGTGTAAAATTATTCTTGTACATATCTGATGTCTTTCAGTTTTAGGGATATAAATATGTGTAAAATTATTCTTGTACATATCGGATGTCTTTCAGTACTTAGGGATATAACTATGTATTGGGATTATGGGCTTTTGTTTATGGTTTCGAAGGGATTTATTTAGGTTGTTAACCTATACACAATCTTTCTTCATACTTGAAAGCATAGTTCAACGAGAAAAATAGAATAAAATGTTGTAAAAAATACATCTTAATGAACATGGATTTAGGATTTGATCATGAACAAAATAATATATCGAATATAAACAATAAATATAAAATACTTGTGAAAGCGCCTTCGATCTGCGGGGTGCGCGGATCCGCTTTTGATTTTTGAGATTTGAGAGTTACCATATATTTATTACGTTCTAGGAACCGAACATTGACTCTAAAAGGTAAATAACACTAGTCTATGAAAGTAAATACGGCTTCGGGGATCATATTACGGGGTTGGAAGGTGTTAAGCACCAACCCTGCCCGACAAATGCCGATCTATACTAATTCCTAAAACAATTACATTGCACAATGACAAAAAAAAAAAAAACAAATAATAATAAAAAAATATAAAAAAATTATCTTGCGAATTACAACGATTCCCTCAGCACTGACAGAGAGTATCTTCATATGTATTTTCTTACTATTCACGCGTCACCAGATCTGATTTCTGATCTCCAAGTTGAGGTATCTTCTTCTTAGATCTGTGAGTTTTCTAATTTTTTATAGATTTTAAGGTGTTTTGAAAGAGTTTTTGGGTGTTTTTTAAACTAAAGTTGGGATATGGATGTTAGGTAAAAAGTTAGGACTTCAAAATTAGGATTTTGGGAAGGTTTGGAAAGCTTCTTGACCTACTTTTTTTACGATTTTCTCTTGGATACGAGATTAGGGCGTGGAGACCCTTATTTATAAAAAACTTTAGAAACTTTTTAGATAGAATTAGAGTTAGATTATGTTTCTTTTAAATAATTTTAGAATTTAAGTAGAATTTTATTAGGTAGTTTTAGAGTTTAATTAGAATTCTATTAGGATTTTAGAATTTGACTTTGGTCTTATTAGATTGATTAAGGTTTTGACTTAAGTCTTACTTGATTGACTTGATTTTAGGATTTTGACTTAAGTCTTACTTGATTTTAGGATTTTGACTTAAGTCTTACTTAATTCACTAGATTTTTAGATTTTGTACATTAATTAATATTTTAATTATTAATTTTAAAAAATTTAATTATTAAAATGGTAAAATTATCATTTTGCCCTCGGAGATGACTTTTTGCGTTTTAAGTTATTTTTTAATATTTCAAGATGTTTTGGAATTGATTTTTCATAAGGAATTCAATGGGAATATTGGTTTGTGTCATTTATGAATTTTTTTGTGAGAAATGATAGTGAACTTTACGAGGGGCATTTTCGTAATTTTGTCAAATTTTGTAAAAATTGGCGAAATGATTTATTTGATTTTGATTTGTTATTTTATGCGTTTGAAATGATTTTCCTAAGCGTATTGTGGGCTTTAAGGATGTTTTGATGTTAGGGGTATTTTGATAATTTGATTATTTTTTAATGATTTTTATCGTAAAGCTTCTTTTTATCTATGAAATGATGATTTCTATATTTTTGGGGTTATATTTGTTAAGCGTAGCGTGATTTCTATAGTTTTGTTAGTTTGAGATACCTCATTCAAATTTTTGAAACATATATAGTAACAAAATAGAGCACTGGAATAACCATTCATCATTGGGAACCATCGTAATCGGATTGACGAGTTGATTAATCAGGCGAGTGAAAAAATGGGGTGTCTACAGATGTCCCTCTTTGGCAGAGTGTTGAAGCAAACTAGATAGCAAATCTATTTTGGTAGATAGTGCGATATCCGAATGCTAAAGCTAGTGACAGTTCATTTTGTAACTTGATTTAACAATTCGTCGGGACGTTCAGATTAAGTTTGTCAGGTTCTCGAGCTTGAGCTCTCACTGACGATGTTAGATCCTCGAATTTTAGAAAATTCTCCCTGACTAATGCAAAAGTGCACGTGTATGCAATGGTGTGATGCTTACTGAGTAAAAATGTGTCAAGACCTAAAGATCTTCTCTCACTGACAATAATGATTTAAAATTGAAATGTGCTTATGCAACGAAAGTAATCATGACAAAGTTGAACAATGAAGTAATTGGAGTTATAACATTGTAGGAACTTCGTTAAATCCTATTTGAAATTCTTTTTTAAAGTTCGAAAAAGTTTGAGTCTCATTTATCAGACTCGAGCCTATTGTAACCACGCTTCTCGGGCTAAGGAACTTAAATAATCCTGTTAATTCATTTTATGATTCAAAAAAGTTGGAGTATCGTTACTCAGACTCGAACTTATTAGAGTCACACTTCTTGGGCTAAGATTTACAAGAACTTAAACAATCTTGTTAATTCATTTTATGATTCAAAAAAGTTGGAGTCTCATTTCTCGGACTCGAACTTACTAAACCACGTTTCTCGGACTTAGATTTATAGGAACTTAAACAATCCTATTAATTCATTATATGATTTAAAAAAAGTTGGAGTCTCGTTTCTCGGACTCGAACTTACTAAGTCGCGTCTTTCGGACTTAGATTTATAAGAACTTAAACAATCTTATTAATTCATTTTATGATTCAAAAAAAGTTGGAGTCTCATTTTTCAGACTCGAACTTAGATTTATAATAACTTAAAAAATCCTATTAATTCATTTTATGATTCAAAATTGAGCTCAAAGTTTGAAAGATCGAGCCTTTATTGGTTTATCATGCATCTGGATTCATAATTATCAGTGGACTTCATCGGACTTTTAAGTAAAATTTTCCTTTTTATCATGTGATTAAAAATAAAACTTTGGAATTAAATGACTTTCAAAAATACCCATAGTTTCAAAGTTATCTTTAACTGGAACTTGACTACGAGACTGATAGAATAGATTACACTTGAAAAATATGGACTATGATGTATGATAGATAGAGGAACTGACATTCCCTTAAATTTAAGACTCTTAAGATTATTATATGTGCAATAAGGGATTGATAATTTTCTTTTGAATTTCTTTTGAAAAATGCTTAACTGGACTTAAAAAATATTGATAAATATTATAATAAAAGATCTTTCTCTTCAAAGTGGTTGATGATTCTACATCTTCCATTAGCGAACACTTGAACAAGTAAACATACTCTTAAAGATCTTATAATGTTCAAGATGACTTCTGATTTTTTCGATTTCAATATTGTCTTCGTCGGATGTGAGCTCTTAGCTGAAAAAATAATGTTGTGACTTAAATGGTTCTGTATTTCCTAATTTCTACACAAGCTTCCATATGAATTTTTCTTCTTGATGGGACCTTTCCTCCCATTTGATGATGCCCTAATTTTTGTTTAGGGCCTTTTTAGGTTTTCAACCTAGCGAATTTTTCTTTTCTTTTTCTAATGATGTCTTTATTTTTGCCTAGGTTATTTTTTCAAGTTTTCAACCTAGCAGACTTTCTTTTTTATGGTTATGGCCTAACTTTTGCCTAAGTCGTCTTTTCGAAGTTTCGACTTAGTGGACTTCTCTTTTTTCTCGATGATCTTGAATATTCAACTCGACATCTTCTTGATTTCCTACACCTTAACTGAGTCAATTAGAATTCAGGAGGACTTAATAGGTGTGGTTAGGATATGATTTAGAAAGAAAGGGTAAAAAGCTCAACTTTCCAAAATGCCCCTACTCTAATATTATCTTTTTTTGTCATTCTTTTCTGTAAATTCTTTTGACTCTTCTCTAATGTCCCTAGTTTGACATTCTTTTCTTTTCTGTCAATTCTTATTAATGCCCTTAGTTTGGCATTCTCTTCTTTTGAACCTTTCAATAGGGGTTTTTCCTTTTAAATGTCACTTTTCTTAAGAGAATACACATTTTTGCGTGACTGGGCCTGAAGTAACTTCTCAGGTTGCGTGCGTACCCCAAATATTTCTTTTTCTTTTGGGATCAGGTCAAAACGTAGTTCATACTTAAACTTCCCTCCCGAGGTTGGTTGGTGTGGTTTAGAAAGAAACAGGCTATTTGATTTTTTTTAGAGGCTACGAGGGGCTAAAGAAAGTTTTTTTTTTGATAAAACAGGAAAATGGTTCGACCAAAGGAGGCCTCCTTTGGTGTATTGCTACTTGACTTAGTCCAAGTTTTAAGAACTCGGTATCTGGATTGCTCTATCAAGTAAGTCTTCTTTTGAAAAGGAAAAATCTTCAGTCTTCTTGTACGAAATTAAGTGTGATTGAGTTTTTTATATTTGTCATTGACTCGTTCAACCCTTTCCAAACTTTGAAGAATATCTCATATTCTTTTACGAATGAGAACTTTTCTCTCTCCAGTGAAAAACATGATGGATCCCTTCTTGCGGATCTTAGCACCTTTGTCGATGGTTTCATCTATATCATTCTAGATCGATAAACTTTGACTTTGAAGTTCACCCTCGACTTTATGTCTTGATTTATTTTGGTGCAATCTATTTTGATGAGACTATGCAGGAATATTGTTGAATTTCTCAAATGAATTTCTTATTCTTTCATGTTCCCCTGAGGATAATATAGTACCCATTTACACTTTCTAAGTGAATTCTTTAATTTCAATATTTATCAAATTTGATTAGTAAATTTTGAGGTATTTTTCATGTCAAATTTTATATTCACATCATTATTGTACGCATGATAATCAAAAGTTTCTATATTTTATTAAAATTGAAAAACATAGACTGACAAACTTGACTAAAACTTGAAAGTTCAAGAAAGACTAACATAACTGAAACAACTAACTGGATTTAAAGATTGACGAAAACTAGATTGAAACTCAAAGAAAATCTAAGGACAATTATCTACAAAGTGAGAAGGTTCTTCTGGGTGGATGGACTACTTGGACTTGACATTAGTACTTTGACTAGACGACTCTGTTGACGGACCCAAAATTACACAGATGAGGGTTTAAAATGTTTGGGACCAATTATCACTTGAGTGGAAGTACACCAAGATTAACCATTGATTCTGAAAGTTTGATTCTTAATCACTTGATTAAAATTTTGAGATTAGCTTAAGGCCGGTGAGAAACATTGAATCCAATTGCACTATAAGTCTATAGTGACTAAGAAGGTGAAAAAGATTAGTTACGGGTCTGCCCCTGATTGGGATAGAACATTTGATCAGATAAAATATTTTGACTCTAGGATCGCATCTATTTGGTATAAAATAATCTAAATCTTTAAAAGTAAAACCAATTGATCCAACCAGTTTGATATTGATCAGTTTGATCCATTTATTGATTGGGCCAATTGATTTACATTTCACACATTGGGTTAAACCGATATTGCGGGTTTAGTTTGAACAGTCTGGATAGGTTCGTCCACTTACTTGTTGGTTGGATTGATTAGAATAACCCAGGAACACGCATAGTCGGTTCGGGTCGTGACCTATAGGAAGGTTTCTAGACTCTAAGTTTACTATGTGCAATGCAATTTATCTGGCAACCATTGCCCAAGTGCACCTATATACCTCTCAAACGTACTCAATTAGACAACACGTGGTGACTTTGTTTGATATATCATATAAGTGATAATCTAAAATTTCAACTCATTTCTCTAAAGCCAAAAACTGCCAGTTTAAACCCCAGATCAAAGGTAACGCGCGATGCTTGAGCAAAGGCACTCTTGAATCACCTCTTTTCTAGAATAGACGTAGTCTATCCTCTTAGTACCGTAGTACATCGGAGCAAGATTTCACTTAGACATTGGTTTTGACCAAGAAGTACAGTTGATGTACTTATATTATCTTTGATATATCTATGGATACAAGTCAAGAGTTGTAGTTTTCATAAATGAAGTTGTGATTTTCATGAATGACGTTACCCAAGATGGTACTAATGCCCAAGTTTGATATATCCTAAGATACGTGACTGGAGTTGTGATTTTCATGAATGATGTTACATCTCCGAAGAGATCGGGCCACGCACTAGTGTCACGTTGGCTATATTGGGACATGTAAATGTGCAAAATAATAAACGTACTTATTGTGTGTGCAATTAGGGTAGGGTGTGCCCGGGGCGTTTTTTCAAATCAATGGGTCCTTAGGCCAAATCAAACCACAAAATATGGATATCTCATAACATCAAAAATTAATACCAAGGCATGCACATACAAAATATATCAAACAAGATCATAGCATATCAGATAAGCGATTAATCTGTATAGCACAAAGAATAATCAATCAGATCCAATATTAAAACAGGAACAAAATTTATTATTTTTTTAAATTTTATTTTATTTATTTATTTATTTATTATTATTATTATTATTATTTTTTTTTTATCTATGGTTCATCAAGGATCACTTTAGGTGATTCAACATAAATCAAGATTCTAACAAATATTGAATTGATGATAGAATGATGGTTGTAGGGATAAGGAACGATGAACCCTCCCCCCCCCCTTTTTAAATTATAACAAAAAATAAGAAACACTTCTCAAAAGAAAATCAAAGAGAAATATCCTAGTGCCAAATGAGCTTACTCTTACAAAATAAATCAGGAATATTAACTGTGCTAACACTAGATAAATTCGGATTTTCTGTGAATTAGGAAAATATAATCCAAACTTGCATCGATAATATCTAAGGCTCCTGATAATGAAATCAAGTGAATTCAGGTTCTAAATTAATTTACTCGATGGGATCTACGTTTCATTAAGAGGTGCCCAGACCTAATTCTGATTAAAATGTTCTATAAAAATGTTTTAGTATTGACATCCCAACCTTCTTTCAGCAACATTAATTCCAGATTTACAGATTTATCCGAACTTGCATCGATGATATCTAAGGTTCCCGATAACGAAATTAGTAAATTCAGGTTCTAAATTAATCTACTCGATGAGATCTACATTTTATTATAAGTGCCCAGACTTAATTCTCACTAGAATGTTGTGTAAAAACGTTTTAACATTGCTATCACAACCTTCATTCAGCAACAATTCCAGATTTACAGATTAATCCAAACTTGCATCGATGATATCCAAGGCTCCTGATAACGAAATTGAATGAATTCAGATTCTAAATTAATTTACTCAATGAGATCTACATTTTATTAATAGGTGCCCAGACTTAATTTTCATTAGAATGCTCTGTAAAAAAATTTTAACATTGTTATCCCAACCTTCATTCAGCAACAATTCCAGATTTACAGATTAATCCGAACTTATATCGATGATATCCAAGGCTCCCGATAACAAAATTGAGTAAATTCAAATTCTAAATTAATCTACTCAATTAGATCTACATTTTATTAAGAGGTGCGCAGACTTAATTCTCATTAGAATGCTATGTAAAAACGTTTTAACATTGTTATCCTAACCTTTATTCAATAACAATTTCAGATTTACAGATTGGTATTCTAGGTAAACCTTATGAGATGCTTCAACGTCATTGTTGAGATAATTAAAATCTAAATTAGAATTCTCGAAATCGTTATTAACGAGGGTCGAGAGAGAGAGAGAGAGAGAAGCATCTCTCTTTGCTGCCCCTTTCAACATACATATGGGGAAGAATATAGAAAGAGAAAAAAAATGTTTTCACTATCAGAACATCATACTTAAGTACTATTTTTTTTTAAGAAAAACATTCTTCTCATCCCAACCACTATCATTCCATCATTTTCTTATTAATCTTTGAAATCTTGAATTATTTAGGATCATCATAAGTGACCCTTGATTGGATCATAGAGCAAACAAATAAAATTAGAATATTCAAAAATCAAACAAATGATATACAATCAAGCCAAACTAACTAAACAAATAAACTAAAATAAAATACAATAAAAATTTGGTCGGTTTGGCATTGCTCCCATATTTGGGGCTTTTCAAGTTTGATCCTCAATAATCTCTAGTGGAGTCGCCACTGAAAACGCCCTCGATCCACGGGATGCGCGGATCCACTTTTGATTTTTGAGATTTGAGAGTTACCACCTAGTTATTACAATCTAGGAATCGAACATTGACTCTAAAAGGTAAATAACACTATTCTACGAAAGTAAATATGAGTTCGGAGATCACGTTACAGGGTTGGAAGGTGTAAGGCACCAACCCCGCCCGACAAATGTCGATTTCTACTAATTCTCAAAACGATTACATTGCACAATAAACCAAAAAAATAAAAGGAAAATTACCTTGTGAATTACAACAATTCCCTCAGCACTGACGGAGAGTATCTTCATATGTATTTTCTTGCTATTCGCCTGTCACCGGATCTGATTTCTGATCTTCAAGTTGAGGTATCTTCTTCTTAGATCTATGAGTTTTTTTATTTTTATGGATTTCAAAGTGTTTTAGAAGGATTTTTGGGTGTTTTTTTAACTAAAGTTGGGTATGGATGTTAGGTAAGGAGTTAAAACTTTAAAATTAGAGTTTTGGGAAGGTTGGGGAAACTTCTTGACCTACTTTTTTTAGGATTTTCTCTTGGATATGAGATTAGGGTGTGGAGACCCTTATTTATAGATTTTTTTAAGAGCTTTTTAGATCGAGTTTGAGTTAGATTATGTTTCTTTTAAATAGTTTTAGAGTTTAATTATGTTTCTTTTAGATTTTTTTAGAGTTTAATTAAAATTTAGTAAGTAGTTTTAGAATTTAATTAGAATTCTATTAGGGTTTTAGAGTTTGACTTTGGTCTTATTAGATTGATTAGGGTTTTGACTTAAGTCTTACTTGATTGACTTGATTTTAGAATTTTAACTTAAGTCTCACTTGATTGAATTTAATTTTCATTATGATTTCGCTTTATATTAATTAATATTTTAATTATTAATTTTAGAATTTTTAATTATTAAAGTGATAAAATTACCGTTTTACCCTCGGAGAAGATTTTTTACGTTTTAAGTCATTTTTCAATGTTGTAAGATATTTTGGAATCTATTGTTCATAAGGAATTCAATGGGAATATTGGTTTGTATCATTTATAAAAAAAATTTATGTGAAATGGTCGTGAACTTTATGAGGGGCATTTTCGTAATTTTGTCAATTTTGTAAAAATTAGCGAAATAATTTATTTGATTTCGATTTATTGTTTTATGTGTTTGAAAGGATTTTCCTAAACGTACTGTGGGCTCTAGGGATGTTTTGAGGTTAGGGGTATTTTGGTAATTTGGTCATTTTTTAGTAATTTTTATCATAAAATTTATTTTTGTCTGTAAAATGATAATTTCTATGTTTTTGAGATTATAATTTCCTAGCGTAGCGTGGCTTCTATAATTTTGTTAGTTTGAGATACCTCATCCGGATTTCTGAAACATATCTAGTAACAAAATAAAGCACTGGAATAACCATCCATCATTGGGAACCGTCGCAATTGGATTGACGAGTTGATTAATCAGGTGAGTGCAAAAATAGAGTGTCTACAACCTGAAATTGCTTTTTCAATAATCCGCGAACAATGTTTCAATCTCGATCCGCAAAGAATAGGAGTACTACCACAACTCTGCCTACACCTTTGTTGATAGGAACCTCTATTTCAAGAATAGAAAAATATGTATAGAGAAGGGGGGACAACCACATATTTATAAAGAGGATACTAGGTTTTTCTATCTATTGTAGAATTCTAGTATTAGGTGAATACTATTTAAAAATTGATGGGATGTTCAACAACCCATCATATTTGATATTAGTAGTCAATACCAGAGCAAAATCATGATTTTCAATTTTACCCTCATGTTTTGAACAATTACAATCTAGTATTTATATAAAAAATTGTATATGTGAAAAGACTACAAACTAGTTTTAATTAAAAAATAATAATAATATTCAAACAATCTTCTACTTGACCTTTACATATACATTTTGTTTAAAATGACTTTCTGAATTGTTACATAAACAATCGAGTGCACTCTTTTGAAAATAATTATTCAAAATAATTTAGATAATCTTTAACTGTTACCTTCATTCAGATATATTGCTAATGATGAATCATGAATATAACAAAGTACTTATTTGTTGGCCCTAAGACAGTTTTATGGTCTCAAAAATTAGTATCATCAATGAATTCAGGAATTACCTTTACATGAATTTTCTTTGTAGTATTAGGGTAATGTACACTCCTCAATGTAATCTGGGTGTACATTCCCTAGGTATCCTGTTTCACACTCATCGTATGTAATTCTGATATTTTATTGACAACTAGTTATGTAATATTCTATCACCTTTCTATCTAGAATGAAAACTTCGTCAACATGATGTCAAGTCATGTCTAGCCTAAACATTTTTCAACACTTTATTAATATATCTACTTACAAGCAATGAAAACATGTGTACACAATAATAAATAAATAATGACTAGTCATGATTAATTACTCTAAGCAACAATAAATAGTCTATCATGAGTACAAATAAATCAAAAGACAAGCATAGAAGAAACTCAGTACTTAAATAACGTGAATAAATGACATGATAATTCTCATACGAGTTATATGTTGCTTGAAATTTTGTTACGGAAGTCTTTTTGTGCGAGGGTCAGTTATCCTATTACTAAAATCAATTTTAACAATTTCAATCAATCATTCACAAACATTTTCACATACTAAAGGGTACTTTATTTCGATGTACTAGTTGCATTTGGCCACTCTTTCATTCTTTGAAAATTTTGTAGCGGCCTGCTTATCACAATAAACAACAATGGGTCTATCAATGGAATCCACAATCCTTAATTCACCGATAAATTTTTTTAATCAAATTGCTTAACGGGTTATTTCGTAGCATCCAACAAACTCTGAATACATGATTGAATATGTCAGAATGGTCTATTTTGAGTTTATCCATAAAAAAAAATATGAAAATATAACCTAAAGTAGACTTCAAACTATCGTGACATCTAACATGATCCGTATCAGAATAACCAACAACTTAAAGTTCACTTGAATTTCTATATACTAATATAAAATCTTTTGTTCTTTACAAATATCGGAGTACTTTCTTTACTGCTCTCCAATGAGTAATATTGGGGTTCTGTTAATATCTCCCAAGCATACCAACAATGTAACTGATATTGGGTCGGATGTAAATTATTACATACATAAGACTATCGACTGTTGGTGCATATTCTGATGCATCGACCTCCACACTTTCAGTCTTTTTCTTGGGACGCTGATCTTGACTAAATATATCTCCTTTTACCATAAGAGCCTCACCAGGGGCACATTTATCCATACTAAAATCTCTTGAGCACCTTTTTAATATATGCCCTATATGACAAATCTAAAAACTCAGCTTGTCTATCTCTATGAATTTTAATCTCTATAACGTATTAAACATCCCCCATATTTTTCATATCAAAACTTTTTAATAGAAAATCATTTGTAACACACACAAGACGAAACATCATTGCTTGCCAATAATATATTATCAACATATAGCATAAGAATGATGAATCGACTCCCACTCATCTTGAGATATATGCACTTGTTAACGAAATTTTTCTTAAAATCATATTCAGTCACCACTTGATCAAATTTTAAGTATCATTGTCTTAATGCTTGTTTCAAGCCATAAATTAATCTTTTCAACTTGCAGGCAAGATGTTCTCTTTTATTAATTTTAAAATCATCAAGTTGTGATATGTAAATTTTTCCCTTTGGTTTATCATTTAGAAACACAGTTTTTACACCCATCTGATATAAATCCAAATTATAGTGTGTCACTATCACCAAAATGATCCTTAGTGAATCTTTAGAAGAAACTGATAAATAAGTCTCATTGAAGTGAATACTTGATTTTTGCCTAAAATCCTTCACCACAAGCCTTTAAGTCTCTCGACCTTACCTTCTGAATCTCTCTTAATTTTCAAAATTTATTTACATTTTATTATCTTACGACCTTCTAGAAGCGTCGTTAGTTCTCATACATTATTTTTTCCATAGATTTCAATTCTTCTTTTATTGTTTTATACTAGAATTGAGATTCATTTAAGTTTATGATTTCTTTGAATGTTGAATGTTCATCTACATCACCTTTAATAACAGCTCATTCTTGAAAGTACACTTCATAATCATTTGTAATAGCGGGTCTACATTCTCGGATAAATCTTCTAATGGGAATCAATGATTGTGAAATTATGACCACCACAATTTGAGGAGTAGGTTCTGGTTGGATTACTACATCTTCTTCTACAACAACTGTACGAACAGGTAAAGCCATCAAATAAGGTAAATGTTGAGAAATAAAACACATTGGTAGATCACTATGTTTTTCTTCAAATATAACCTTCATTCACTTTTCACTCCCACTAATTTGACCATATTCAATAAATCTAACACGATTAGTTTCAACAATCTCCATATATCTCGACGGACAAAGAAATTCATAACCCTTCAATCTCTCGACATAACCAAGGAAGTGACAAGTCATTGTTCGAGAATGAAAAATTTTCTAGTAGATCTGAATGACTCATCATATTGCGCAAAGTTCTTAATAAGTTTGATTTCTTCTTTTAGCAACTCCATTTTGTTCAGACGTTTCAGGTGTGGTATATTGAGGAACTATTTCTTACTCTCTCAAATATTCTACAAACTCCCTATGATTTATACCATTATTATCCATCATCCCATAGTACTCTCCACCTCTTTCAAATCTGATAGATTTAATCTTCTTATCTAACTACTTCTCAACTTATACTTAATAGATTTTGAAAATTTATAATGCCTCATCCTTATGGAAGATCAAATATATGTAGGCAAATCTAGAATAATCGTCGATGAAAGTAATGAAATAACGATGATCACCTTGAAAAGGAATTGATAAGGGACCATAAATATCTATATGAACTAATCCTAACAAAACAATAATTCTGATAGCTTCAAGCTTCCATTGCTTAGTCATCTTACTCTTAATACAATTTATGTAGACATCAAAATTTGATAAATCTAGAGGATCTAGAATCCCTACCTTAACTAAGGATTCTAGTATTTTCTTGGAAATATGACCTAATCTTAAATGCCATAACATAGAAGAATTTTCTAATGAAGTTGAATTCTTAGATTCTGGAATATACGAATCAACAAATAAACATAACAGAGAATAAGTATATGAACCATCCAACAATAACTGATAAAGACCATCTAATAAAAAATCATGTCTAACAATATCATCATGAATATGCATCCTACTGTCTCGGAATATAAAATTATAACTAATAATGCCCAATCTAGAAATAGAAATAATGTTTCGTTTAAAAGATGGGATGAAAAAAAGTGTATTCTAATATCAAGGAATGTCTTGTATTGAGAATAAGACAATAAGCTCCAACAACCTCAATCTACAATGCCTCTACAATTCCAAAAAAAATATATCCTCTTGTCTAGGGCTTTTCCTACTAACGAACCCTGTAAAGAATGAGAAATATGCCCAGATGCACCTGAATCAAGTCACCATCAATTTAAAAGAACATAAAATAAATTGGACTCATGATGAAATAGAACTAAATTAATACTTCCTAGATTTTTCTACAACTAGTTTTTATAAGCAAAACAATCCCTCTTCATGTGTCCCTTCTTCTTGCAGAACCAACATTCTTCATTATTTATTTTTCCAGCCTTTGCCTTTCTTTGATTATTTTTTTTATTCTTGAAATCTTTGAATATATTTGTTTACTTGAAGTTTTTATTGTCACCTTTATTGAAACGCTTATTCTTGAAAAAAAATTTACTACTTAAGTGAACTACCAAGTGTATTGACTCAACTTTCGAACCCCAATCTTGCCTCTTCAGTGACACAAAGGGTAATTAGTTGATTCAGATCTCATTTAGTTTCTTGTGCACTATAATTGACCTAGCCACTCATGTTCTAGTTTGATTTAGAAACTATCCACACCTTTAAGTAAAATGGTTATCATTATCTATCTTTTACACTTGTGGTTATTTTACTCACTCGATATACACAAACATCCATAAATCACCCTTAGGTAGAAGTTAGTGTTTCCATGCAAAAGAGTGTCACAAAATGATCTTAGTAACATATTAAGTCCTAAAATTCAAAAACCCTTAACTTTCATAAAACAGTCACCTTTAAGCAGGCTACTATCCTATTTTCACTATGTTCCTTGAACGATCACTCTATTTGTCTTCCTAAACCCCTATAGACAAGACCTATACCTTAATATATCTAAATTTTCTTTCTAATTGTTCTTACTTTGAATGTGTGTACAAATATTTATGATAATAATATCTAAAATTATTTAACATAAAATAAAGCAATTCTAGATATATTCTCCAAGAAGGGTACATACTTGATCTGATTTTTATGTTATAATTTGTTGTTAATAAATTATTTTAATAATTTCATTGAATAGATCTCAATAAAAATATTCAAAATAGACTCTTGGTTTATCCGATCAGAGTTAAAACGAACAAGTTATAACCTTCCAAAGTTTATAAAAAATGGTTTTTAATGGGTTTGTTCATGCTTAAACCAACTGAACCGATTTAGATCAACCCCGGGTCAGAGGATGAACCAAATGGGTAAGATAAATGGGTCATATTTTTTAATCGGGCTTGGTCCAAACAGAACAGTGAATAGGCTTGGCCCAACAAAATATTGAAATCGGACTTGGCCCAACAAAACAATCAATCATCTTCTTCCTCAAGAAGACTAAAACAACTATAAACCCTAGCCGTCACCTATGTTGCATCCACTTCTTTGCCAATCGGTAGGTCTAATTGATGGCATAAGACGACACCTTCCACTGAAAAATGTCTGGTAACCTTCGATCTAAAAAATTGCGACTATAAATGGTTAGAGTTTCTTCTTCTTCCCTTCTCTAGTGTTTACAGTCTCTCTTTGACTTTTAGGATTACAATTTAGCATTTTAGCATTCAGATCTATGATTTTCTACAACCCTTTTTTAGATTTAAAACCATATGTTGAGATGAAGAAGGCGAGCAAAGACCAAGAGGTTTTGATTGTTATTATCATCTCCTTACGAAGACAAATAGAAATGAATAGGTTTTGATTGTTCATCTTCTTCGCCTGTCACCTTAAATCCTCTATGTCTTCGTCGTCATTGTCTTCGGTGAGTAGAGAAGGTGAGAAATTGGTTTTTCTTTTTTGAGTTAAAAAAATGGCTTTATTGTTCTTAAAAAATAATTAACCAAAATATAGATCTAGTTCAATTCAGATTTAATCGATGTTTTGAACAAGAACAAATCCATCAACGGAAGCTCTGATATCAATTGTTGTAAAAACTATATCTTAATGAACATTGATCTAGGATTTGATCTTGAAAAAAATAATAAACCAAATCTAAAAAATAAATATAAAATACCTGAAATCACTTTTCCGAAAATCAACGAGCAATGCTTCGATCTCGATCCGCGAAGAATAGGCGTACTACCCCAACTCTGCCTACACATTTGGTGATGGGAACCTCTATCTCAATAATTGAAATATCTGTGTAGAGAAGGGGGGAATGACCACCTATTTATAAAGAGAATAATAGATTTTTCTACCCATCATAGAATTCTAGTACTAGGCGAATGCCACTTAAAATTTGATGGGATGTTCACTAACCCATCATATTTGATGTTGGTAGTCAATGCCAGACCATAAGCATGATTTTCAATTTTATCCTAATGTTTTGAACAATTACAATCTAGTATTTATATAAAAAAATTGTATATGTGAAAAAGCCACAAACTAGTTTTAATCAGAAAATAATAATAATATTCCAACATAAAAATCCCATTAAGATTATATTGAATTTCTTACTTATCTACTTTAATTATTCAAGTGAAATATGATATACTTTGTTCCACCATCTTATTAGCATACGTACATATGCATAATGCACTTTTAAGGCACACTTCGCATGTACTTGAGCCTGGGGAGCATTTTTCTTTGAGTCGTTATAATCTGACTTTCCCACGTGGCACATTCGATCACTCTCCTGACGTGACAAGTTTGGGAGCCATAGATCAGTATGCCTTGGGAAACACGATTCCCTTGGGATACACTTTTTATGGGGAAGTGCAGTTGTGTATCCCGAGTCGTACCGATCTACAATTCCTGAACTTGTCACATCAGGAGAGTCAATTAAGTGTGCCTCGTGGGGTAGTTAGATTATCACAGTTTTTTTTTCTATTTGATAGATGAGTCATTAATCTTTGTTGGATGATCCATTGTGGGTGATAAATGGGCACACAATCAATACGATTTTGTTATAAAATGGATTTGACCAAGGGTCAAGCAAATTTGATCACACTCAAAATTCAAGATTGTATATCCATGAAGGATGGGAACTTAAGAAAATGGTTGTTTCTTTACTCTTGCGTTACTATATTAGATTCAAAGTGATCCAGGTCTTCCTGATGTGATTGTTGAGACAAGCAGACATGGTAACTATTTGAACAATCATATTAAAATTTATAAAAAGAAATCTGTAGGCACACATCAAAATAAAAGAAAAAGTCTAAATCATGATTCTTGACATACAAAGAAAAAATATTCTCTTATTTTATTTCTTGGCATTGATTAGATTCAATACATTGTTTCGATATTCTCCATTTTGTAAGACTTCGAATGGTGATCAAGAGAGTGGGCTTATTTTATCTGACAAACACGTTGCAAGAAACTAGTAGCAAATGGAGTACAAATAACATTTTAAAGAAAACGATTCCAAGCCTCAAGATCATCTTCTTCGGCTAATTTTCTAATTAGATTTTCATAATCTTTGGCCTATTTTTATAATAGTCAGATAAAAAAACGTGGAGTGGATAGTTTATACTATGATGACAATCAATGGTTAGATCTCCAGTGGGAATACATATTTACCATATGTTGGTCAATTGGCTGAATTAGATTATTGTGGCTAATTGTTCCATCGTGGCCATGACCGCAATTCCAATTGGTGAAGTTGGTCATCCATGATCCAGCTTCAGAATTGTCGAGGATATGCGTGGGTAGCAACAAGTGCCACACTATTCTGATTTGATCCCATCAACTCTTTCTGACATATTTTTGTGCCCAGTAACCTTCAATTCTTCTAAAGAAATAGAGCATGAAGTTCATCAATGTAGACGAAATCTAAGCGACTCCAAATTGAGTTTCAAAGGATCCATATTTCATTAAGATCGCAAAGGCAGGTGAAGATTGGGGATGTTAAGCTTTTCTGTTGAAGAAGGTATCCTGAGGCCGAATAAAATTAAGAATTTGCATTAAAGTTGAGGTTGGTCCTGGAGGCACTTATTCCACTAATGAAAATGAAAACAACGTCCTTGTTAAGGAAGGACGGCTAATCATGAGAAGAGGGCCATATACATTAGTAAATTGGAATCAGGTGATTCCATCTGAAGAACCAATCAGAGAGTGAAATATGAATCCTAAGGGCCTCATTTGATGGGGCATGGCCCACAAATTAGTGGCCCATCGAACCATTGTGGCTTTGTTTTTTTTTTTGTCAATTTCCCCACCAACCAATTTTTTTTTCCCAATTTGGATCTATACACCTAGAGAGGAGGATCTACATCTCATCACCAAATCTCAAAACATTCTAGGTATGATTAGTTTAAATTAAGAAAAAATAATTCTCGTTTTCGAAGTGTTAATTGAGAGACATTTCAAACTATGACATATTTTGAAGAATAATGATAAATTCAATCGAAAAAAAGTCACTCAAAATTCATTGCTAACATGGCAGTGCACAAAATCATAGATTTTTTCCTTGGGATATACAAGAAAAATCACTATGGAAACAGAAATCTACTAACAGTATTTTTACCCTTAATATTTTGATAATTACACTTACCTCCCCCCTTCATTGACAGGTTAAAATTTAGATATTATTTTACTATTTTATTCTCTTATTTTTTGTTATATTTTATTAGAAAAAATATTTTTTTAAATAACAATTAAAATACTCTTACCCAAGCATTCATTGAGCTCATTTTTTTCATAGACATATTTTTATTTATAAAAAAAAAAATATTTTTAAAAAAATAAAATGATCTTTATAAAAGGAATTTAACTATTAAGTTGATGACAGCAGTTTGACAGAAGGGGTAAGTGAACCTTTTGAAAATTATAAGAGAGATAAATGCAATTATCAAAATGTTAAGGGATCAAAGTTGAAATTATGCCAAATTACATGGGGTTCAAAGTGTAATTCACCCTTTTTTTTTTTTTTTTTTTATCATCATCGGAGACTACCGTCAGGTTTGAATGGGAAAAAATATATTAGTTCCACGTAAGTACCACATCAAGACCTTTGACTGTGTGGGTCCTATGTGTCAATCCGTAAGAGATGTTAATTAATAAAATCATGAGGTCTCGTTCATGGTGATACTTTTGTCTTTTTTAATTAATAATAAAATCATGTATGATTATTTGGAGGCCGCCATTTTATAATATATTGTTAGGGATTGTATCAAATAAATAATTCAAAGTAACCTAATCTTACATTATCAAAGGCTATCAATTTGTCTAGCTATTTTGTATTTTTACAATTGAAATGATGCCAACTTGCATTTTCTTTAAAAATTGGGAGTTAGTAGGTTAATTTTTGAGATTACGACTGTGAAGAGTGCTTTATTGAGAATATGTATCGAATTGTCCCCTAGTAAAGATTAGGGGTTATTTAAATCTTATTTAATAAAATATTAATCTATTAAGAATCTTTTAAAGATATTTTTAAGAAAAATATTTAAAATACCCTTTTAACAACTTCACAAAATGATTTAAGTTGGATGTGTACTGGGTCAAATAAAAAACTTGATCAATTGATTTGGTTATTAATATTTCTATGAAAATGTTTTTATTTATTTATTTATTAAAAATTATTCATAAGTTCAATATAAGTTTATTTGACTCATTTAAGTTCACTTGCACTTCATGAAAATTGGAAAATTTAACAAGAAATGTGATAGGCCAAGTCCCACAACTTTCACAAGTCAAATTTTGATGGCTCAAGGCCGTTGAAATTTTTTATGTTCTCCGATTTAACGACTTAGAGCTATCGAATTTCTCTCAACCTCCATTTATTTGATGGTTTCGATCCGTTGAAAAAAAAAATTCTACAATGAAAATTTCGACACCTTGATTCGTCAAATTTTATGAAATTAGATGGCCTTGGGCCGTTGAATATGGGTTTTTTTCACATTGTGTTGTTAATTTTTGAGTTGAATCAATTCAATGAACATTTAAGTTGAATTTTAAACTTATGTTTTAATTATTGAAAATTATTTATATATTTTAATAAATTTAGGATACATAGAGCAAATTAATTTGATGATTACCATACTCATCTTTATCTTCATCTTTGTTATAGTTATCACCATCCTCAATGTGAGTTAAAAATAACAAGATTTGAGAAGAAAAAATAAGGATTTTTTTTTTTTCATTATTTAATAAGAGATGACCATAGTCAAGGGGATTGTCATTAATTTTAAAACATAGGAGTACCTCTAACATTCTCAAATAAACATATTTCTTTAAATCTCAATAAATCGTTGAAAGGGTAATTACAGTATTTTCACTTCAAAAATCTTTTTTAGATTAATATTTGAAAAAAAGATAACTAAAGCATTTGTATTTTTAAGAAAGGACTTTTTCGTACATATTTTCAAGATATAGGTCTTTGTGATCATTATCAATTAATTTTTTCTCTTTAAAACCTAACGGTTCCATGAAAAAGCCTATTTATAAGATGCTTATATGTTTGCGGGTTGTGAAATGCAAAAGCCCCACAAACTTTAAATATTACCCTTTTACTTATTATTATTATTTTTTTTTTTCAAATAATGCTTAGAATCATGATAAATGGATCCAAAATATACGTGAATGATGTGGCAAGGATGCAAACCATAGATCTTTTCTCTGAGTATCCCAAAGAAAAAGATCTATGGGTCTATGCCTTTGCCACGTCAAGCACATATAGATCACGTATGTTTTGCCATGTTGATTTTACTTATCTAGTAATTGTAGTTTGTGGAATATTGCATCTACCTAGAGGATTTAGGCGAGATATGGTGTTCTAAGAAGCCGGTTGCCTCACCCTTACTAATTGGGCATAGCTAAGTGTGATTTGTTGGGTATTGCATCTACCTAAGGGATTTGAACAAGATATAGTGCTCTAAAAGACCATTGGCCTCACCCTACTAATTGGGCCAATGGTCAGGAAACCCTCTCATATTTAAAATAAAATTAAAAAGGGTTTGACTCAAATCATAATTCTCAACATTACAAAACATTGTAACACTTAGTTCAAATAATTTCATAAATAGTTTACAAGTATGATTAGGTTCATATAAAATCAAAAACTCAAAAAATACAAATCTAGTGAAGAAAAAAAAATACAAATAAGAGAACTTCTATTGGTACCTCAACTTTGACTTATTCTAAATCATTCACTTATTTTCTTAATTTTTAATTGGGGTGCCAATAGTAACTCTAAAAAAATAAAAAAAAATGAATCATGGACCGATATTCTTCATAGAATCTTTTCAATATTTTCGGCCATTGTTTTCAAGTGCGAACAATAATACCTCTATGAAACGTCTTGGATTTGAAGACTTACCCACAAAGAAAAAAAATTTGAAAACTTGGGCACCACTCCAACCCTCACTTGAGAATGACATCAGGTGCATGAAACCATAGTTCCATTAAAGACAACAAGGTCCAAGAAGGTTCATTTCTATATGGCTTCTTCTAAGGAACTTCTTACCTTGATAAAATGGGTAAATTACACTTTGACCCTTTATAATTTGACATGATTTTATTTAGACCCCCTAATGTTTTGATAATTGAACTTATCTCTCCTTTCACTAACGGGGTTAAATTCAGATGTTATTTTACTATTTTACTCTCTTATTTTTTATTAAAAAAACAATTTTCAAATAATACCTCCAAAGCATACCCAATTTTTCACAGGCATATATATATATATAAAGGTCAAAATGGTGTTTATAGAGGGAACCTAACAGTTAGGTTGACGGAAATTTGACTGAAGGGGTACGGTAAGAGTAATTATCAAAACATTTGGGGTCAAAATGAAATTATGCCAACCTAAAATACCCCCCAAGGA
Source organism: Akebia trifoliata (assembly GCF_017979445.1). NCBI lineage: Eukaryota > Viridiplantae > Streptophyta > Magnoliopsida > Ranunculales > Lardizabalaceae > Akebia > Akebia trifoliata. Next base: position 5,040,022 of record NC_141379.1, read on the forward strand.
CACTGACAACACCAGAAACACGGAAATTACAAAGAAAAACACACCACGACCTTAGTATGAAGTGTGAACAGAAGAAGGAAAAAAAAAGACTCACCGACCTCTTCTCCTCTTATTTTAAATGCCCCTAGTTGCCAGTAATTTTTTTAACCAAAAAAGAGAAAGAAAAGGAAATAGCCATGACAATGGGAGTGGGAGAGACATGGACTTGGTTAGGATCAAGCATCGGCACCATCTTGATCCTCTACACCATGTTTCAACAATACTTTCCCAAGCATCTTCAAGCATACATAGAGAGATATACAGACCGATTGGTGGACTACTTCAATCCATACATTAAAATTTCCTTCCATGAATTCACCGGAGAGTATCTCAACCGCAGCGAAGTCTACACTGCAATCGACGCTTACCTTAGCACCAATTCTTCAAAGCGAGCCAAGCGATTCAAGGCCAATATTGGCAAGAACAGTAAGAACCTTCTTCTTAGCATGGACGACAATCAGGAAGTTGCCGTTGAGTATGAAGGAGTGAAGTTTAAGTGGTCTTCAAAAAAAATTAAACCCAATCCCAACACCATTTCTTATCGTGCCACTCCTGATAAGCGGTACTACACGCTTACATTCCATAAACGACACCAGGATCTCGTCGTTGGGTCATACTTGGATTATGTTTTGGAAGAAGGGAAGGCAATTGGAATGAAGAATCGGCAGAGAAAGCTTTACACGAATTCCAAAGGCGCTAAGTGGAGCCATGTAGTGTTCAATCACCCAGCATCGTTCCGAACACTGGCAATGGATCAGAAGAAGAAGAAGGAAATTATCGACGATCTTATTACCTTCAGCAAAGCTAAAGACTATTATGCCAAGATTGGTAAGGCGTGGAAGCGTGGGTATCTTCTTTATGGCCCTCCTGGGACTGGTAAATCTACTATGATCGCAGCCATGGCTAATCTTCTGGAGTATGATGTTTATGATCTTGAATTAACGACTGTGAAGAACAATACCGAACTAAGGAAGCTATTAATTGATACGCCGAGTAAGTCAATTCTCATGATCGAAGACATCGATTGTTCACTCGATCTTACGGGCCAACGGAATGACAAGAAAAACAAAGAGGAAGATGAAAAAGAGATTAAAGATCCAGTACTTGAAAAGGCTAAAGAAGAGAGTAATAACAAAGAAAGCCAAGTTACTCTTTCTGGGCTTCTTAATTTCATCGACGGGCTATGGTCGGCTTGCAATGGAGAGCGATTAATAGTTGTCACTACCAACTATGTGGAGAAACTCGACCCTGCTCTCATTCGAAGAGGTCGGATGGACGTGCACATCGAATTGTCCTATTGTACCTTCGAAGGGTTCAAGGTGTTGGCCAATAATTATTTGGATCTTGATTCCATCATTTATTCGAGACCATTCGAGTTCTTCTGGAAAAGACCCAAATGACTCCAGCCGATGTTGCAGAGAATCTGATGCTTAAAACTGTTGTTGAAGACACTGAAGCTTGCTTGGAGAACCTAATTCAAGCTCTCGAGACAAAATTTAAGGATGATGAGAAAGCCAAGGAGAGTAAGGACGAAGCAAAAGAAGGCAATTCATCGGCCAAGGATGAAGTGAGAGAAAATGGAGTCATAGATCACTAAGGAGGATCCAAACAACTAGCTAGGATTAAATTAAAGAGACATATAACCATGTATTAGTCTCCATATATGTGTAGAATTATCCTTGTTACAGATCTAATGTCTTTCAGTAGGTGGTTTAGGGAGAAAAATATAAGGGCACCAAGTCATTAAATATTTTAACTTGACTCATCCAAGTCGATCCTGAGTTTTTTTAACTTTACTTGACTTGACTCGATGAACATTTGTGCTTAGTAGATTTCAAAAACTATGCTTGCTTTCCTTGGTACTTTTTTTGCACTCTCCCCTCTCCTACTTATATTCATATTTGGGGGAGATTGGATTTTAAGTTTCAACAAGCCAAGAAATACATTAGAAACTTGGCATTTGAATAGAGAGGAAGAAAAGTATTGCAGAGACAACCAAGATGATTGCTGAACTACTGGATTACAGTGTCTACAATCTGGCTAACGACCATTACGGACAACACAGCTGTGCAAACTCGAGGTATCAAATAAATCCATCCTTGTGATCGAGAACCAAGAATCCTGCCAAAGAGAAACCAAGGAAAGACATCAACTGCATCAACTCTGGTCAGCCTCATGAGGGGTAGCGACTCATTGTACTCATGATGAATATATGGAAGCAAAAAAAAAAAAAGCAAATTGAACTGTTGTACTGCACCTTTCGGGTATTTGAAGTGCTTTGCCAGGAATCACCTGAACCTCAACTCACACCCTTAGTTTGAGACCATCCACCATTACTCATGTAATTTTAGTGAAATATCACTTCCAGAAAGGTTTCTAGTGCTGTTATTCATGTAAATTCAATGGTTTTGTGCCAACAATCTGCACTAATAAATATTTTTTGAGAATTCTCTTTGATTAGGGATCATCCGTGCTTGTTATTCATGAATACAGCCAATCCTCCAAAGGTTATCTCTAAATGTTTTTTTTGATAGGCAAGAGATTTATTTATAATAAACAAAAACAAAAACAAAAAACAAAAAAAAACAAACAAACAAACAAAAAGAGAGAGAGAGAGAGTGGCCAAGGCTACCAATAAAAGCGTGCGCACGACACACACACACCAAAAAAAACTATTAAGAGCGGCAAACAGAAAGCTAACTCAAGTATCACATAAAAGATCCCATTTGAACAAAAAGTCTTCAAAGAATGCTCCTCTAAATTCCTGAAAATTCTTGCTCAAGTATAACATAAGGCCCAGGATATCTATAAATTTCAGGAACCAATGAAACCTTGGTCACTGCAAAACATAACCACGACAAAACAAACCAAGAAATGCCAAGCATAAACAAATTTAACTATAAAAAAAAAAAAAAAAAATAGAAGCAAAGCACATCAGGAAGTTAGAACATAACTGCAAAAATGCGCCAACAATAACAGAAGGATTAAATAGTTAAAACAACTCATATAACAGTTAGCCATTTATAGAAATGTAGGTGTCCCTACAATCTATCAATTCCCTGCAGCAACTGAGGATTTTCTTCCTGAATGAAGACAATATATAATAGTTTCGAAAGGCAAACCTAACCATGAACTTGAATATAAAAAATCTAAATAGAAGAAAAAATTATCATTCATGATTTCTTTTTTTTTTTTGGAATTTAAGAATGTTGAGATCCGAAACTACCGAATATACTTACCTTGTCAGAGGGACGCTTCTGTCAATAATGTTCCAGGAAAAACCAATTACAGTGCAGGTTGGCAAGAAGCTCCTGTAGACATGGACGGGTTTGGACATTTAAAGGCTACTATTTATTTTTCTTTTCTTTTCTTTTCTATTCTATTCTTTTTTTTTTTTTGGTTACCATATCAACTTAAAAGGGTATATTGTACATTGATTGGATAAAAAAGGGCTGATACAGAACTCCATATAAATTCAAATCAAGAAGTACTAGAATGCATCATATATTAAGATGACTACCCTAACTCTACACAATCTCAGCATCATGTTGTGCTACCTCCTGGAAACAACTGAATAGATTGCATTGGAGTGGCTTCTCGCATTACACCATAGGAGAAAACTCAATAACCATAATCCCCTTCATGGCCTTAAAGCAAAAATTTAGAAATTATCTATTATACACCCACCTTCCCTTAAGAGAAGACAGAAATCTTCACTTTTGATACACTTTTCCCTCTTAGAAATTGTCTGTATCTTCATCTCCCATTGTCATGGTAGGGCCATCATCGAAACAGGTACCTGGGGCAAGCTCGTTTAGGTCCAAAAATTGCCGTTTCCCCACCCCTTCTTCAGCTTCTTCTTGACCCGAGCTAATTATTTTCTCAGATGGCCCACTTTGTTCCTTGTCTGGTGTACCATTGTATTCTTGAATTGGTGGCTCGATTTTCATTTCCTGCTCATCCTCATTACCCTCAGATTCTCGAGTTTCCGTCGAGAATTCCACATTATTGCTTCCATCCGAGTGCCCATCTGAAGCATTTGACTTATCGGGTTTCATAGAGTCGGGTTCTGAATCTGACAGCTCGTATTGTCGATAATTTATACGGTTACGGGTGGCCCTTTTGCTACGTCTGAGACCTGATTGCAGCTCATCAACGGATCTTAATTTGGTTTCCATCCGTGTATGACCACGATGTTTCTTAGATCTTCGGGGCTCATTATTACCATCACTACTAAAAGAATCTTCTTCTTCTTCTTCTTCTTCTTCATCTTCTTCTTCTTCATCTTCGGCATTTTCTTCTTCCCAATGGTACTCCTCATCTCCCTCAGAGCTACTAGACACCTTCCTATGTTTCCGGCTCCTCAGATATTCCTCGTCATATATTGCTTCTCCCATTATATCATCATCACTATCAAAGTCTGCCTCATTATCCGAAACAGCTTCAACAAATTCTTTTACGGAATATCTCTGAGGCCTCTGTCGCCGTCGATCGCTACATGTCATAAATATTCAGTGGGCACATAGATAAGTGACTGGTTATAACAGCCAAGAAATTTAAGAGACAAAAATGAATGGGAGGTAACATACCTACGGTCTAGAGGTCCAGGTTTATGCTCTTCGTCAGTTTCTTCATTATCAGTTGACTTTGGAGATGGCACATCATAATCGAAATGTTGAGGAGTATGTGAAGGACCATTCAATCTACCATTAGCAGATACCTCAGTTTTCACATTAACTTCTCTTCTGACAATGGGTTCTGGGGAAGATTGTCTTTGCCTGATATACAAACAAAAATGCCACAAACTTCAACAATAGGAACATTTTGGTGGTGTCAAAATTAAATGACAATTCTTCCAAGATGATATAATATGAAATCCGAGATGATGGAGATATATGATCAAGCTGAGATAATCCATACTTTGTTATCTTTATAGCCTCGTTTATTGACCGGTCGTAATCATCTGCAATATTGTTCAAAGTAACCATCAGTTACATGGGTATGCAGGCTCACATATGAAATATATGATGGGAAAATAAGAAAATTCTGCAATTAATTTTTTTTTTTTTAAAGTGCACTTGATGGGATCCCATGCAGAACAGAAAATCTAAGAATATTTGAATAATTCCAAATTCATTGTTCTTACCAAAAGTATAGGTGACAGGTTTTCTATCACGCAGGGAGCGTCCTGAGACAAGCCCATCTGCACCCAAAAAGCTATCAAGAAGGATGGCTTGTCTATGTTGTTTTTTCAACAACCTCTCCTTCCTCTGAGAAAACAATAAGAAGTCATAAACACTTCAATTTCTATAAAATAGGAATGCTAGGGAGTATCCCATATGAGAGATCAATAGAACCCAGTTAAAAGAAAAGATTTTTTGAGGCAAGAACATTGAGTACCTTATGAATCTTCTCAATTTCAGGGAGCAAGTCGATTTTTACCCTTTTTCCCAGTGCAGCCTCTGTTCTATTTTTACTAGAGAAAAGCTTCTCCTGTAACCAAATGGGCAAGTTCAAATAAGAGAAAGGTAAAAGTGAAGAAGAGAGAAAAATGGCATCTCATCCATCTGTAAATGTTTGGCAACAATTTTGAAAATTGTCAAGGAAGAAGGAATAATAAATTTTGTTTCTTTATGAAAAGAGTTTCCAAGTTAAACCTATTTAAGTTGCTTCTGATTTTTTTGTTATTTTTGATAAATATAAATTTATTAAAGAGGAGTTCGAGGAGACCTACCTAATTACAAGCTAAAATGTTAATCTAACATTGTGCTGAATACATAAGATCGCATCTAAATAGAAAATCCTCAAAAAAATATCCCTTGGAACTTATCAAAAGCCATACACAAAATACAGCAAACCTAAAATACTATTGATCACTTCCTGAAGAGACTCTTCTTTCCCTCAAAAACACTTCTGTTCCTTTCTTTTTAGGTCCCCCAAGATACAGCAAAAGCTATTAGTATCCACTAAATCTCTTTTAATAAAGCATAGTTGAACTTACTACTATCCTATAACATTTCTCTTTTAATTTGATTGCTTTGTGTCTGTCACAAAGCACTCCAAAAGTGCACCTCCACTTTAACCATCTACCTTTGCTTCTATGGGAAACATCTTCCTCATAGCCTTAATCTTTGTCTATTTTTTACTTCATTCCACTCCAGATAACCATGATGCCACAGTAACTTCCCTACTCCAGTACCAAATATGCCTCTGCTATGTCCATCCAAGCATCAAATTGATGAGATAATCGGCTGGTAGAAATAACCCTAATAAGACCCTTGGTATGACAAAAGGTTAAAAAAGTACTCCCTCACCCCCCACAACTTCCATAGTCCATAAGGTCGTCAAATTCGAACATATACAAAATTGGACCAGATGGGCTAATTAACTTGGCAACTTTATCATTGGCAGTAGGTCCAAGAGTGCTGATCCACATGCTTTAAACAAGTAAACAACTAGATATGGGTGTCAACAAATTCTCTTCCGGTCATTAGATAAATTAAAAGCTTCACCTTGGCATCATACACAAAAAATAAAATAAAAATATACCTTTTGAATGTGATTTCTTATCCATTTTTCATCAATAATTTAGTTTATTAACAAAAGAAGCCAACATCATTCAGATTGTAGAGGAAATGTTTATTGAGACATCAGACCAAATAAAATTGGGTTCCACAACAAACAAATTCTTTTTGTATCCCTAACAAAACATATTAAGAAAAGGAGAGGGAAAAAAAGAAAACTAAAACAAAAATTACACACTAGGCTGGGTAAAGAGGATCCAATAACAAACAAAATCCTTAGAATATGCTGCACTAGCCAGGGCACGCCATATTGGCATTAGCCAACCCCAAAGCTTAGGGACAAGGCCTTGTTGTTGTTGTATAGGTATGCTAAATATACTTTTCTTTCTATATCTTATTTAATTTTAGTGCAGAGGTAAAATTCCACCAGAATAACACCAGGTCTGCACATCATCAAAAAATGATTCTGAAAATTATATGCATCTTCAGACATTATAAAAAGCAAACATCAAATAAAAACTTACAGAAACTTCTTGGAATTCATCCAAATTGGTGGCAACTGTTTCCCACTGGCAAGATACAGTTGGGAGAGAAGGAATCCCCTTTGCCTTCACCTTCTTTACCTCAACTTTTCTTATTTCCCTGTATAATCGATGACCAATGATAGGATCATCCTCATACCTACATCCAAAACAATTATAAAGAGTATGATCTCATACTCTATGATAGCACAATAAATTGAAAGCAAAGATCAAAATTCGTTAGTTGGAAACTGCTACATTTAATATCAAAAGAACTACTTCAGAAATATAACTAATGAAGCTCGATTGTATGATTTATCAAATTGACAAGCAAATTTAGTTTACCAGTATGAAATGCCATGTGAATCGCCCCCACTACGTTCTTTACGAAATACTGGAAGTTTTGCACCATGTTTTAAGCTATCATCTATATAGTTCCGAATATCTTCTTGCTGCAAAATCAGAAACAGTGCAACAATTTCTCCAATTTTAAAGGTCAAAACACAGTAAAAACTATAAAAATAAAAAATGATAGCTGGGGAGCATTGTCCAAGAACTGGAAAATGGAAGGAATTATATTTTTTTTATTAAATGATGCTACCTCAACACGAATGTCACATAGCGCTTTCAAAATCACAACGCGGGTCCCGGGGTCAAGTTCCTTGTATGCTTCAACTTCCGTTCTAAACAAGTTAACATTATAAACAAGTCCAGAGAATAGTTATGTGTATGTTGTAATCCAATTATGTGCGTAATCCAAGTGTAAAAAGCAACCCACCCATGTGATGCAACAATGGGTATTTCTCCATCCGCAACCTGCAATAGAGTAGGAAGCTCATATTAATTCAAGCCTACTACATAGATTCACGTCACAACATTGTGAACAAAATAATTAAGTGGAAATAGGATCACATACCCAATGCCACCAGTCCCTCAATTTTCTGCATAACACTGTAACCCAAGTAGCACGCCCTAACGCCATCCGGGTAATAGGAGGAATTGCCTATAAATCATCATATTTGGATTAACACGCATGACGAATGATAATAGCACTTCATCTATATTATAAACAAAGATATATTTTACATTTCATAAAGGAATCAACAAAATACATGAGTGGATTAAAACACGGACTTAGTGAACAGAAAAGTACAAATATGCAACAACTAAATGCAAGAATAAGTTTTTATCAAAATCATAAACTAATGATATCTCTACGTGATCATATTTCTCCCCTTCTTCCATATTCAACAACCATCAAATTTGTAAGACTAAAGCAGCAATCCTAGGGCGATAAGGACATCGAAAAAATGCAAGCAAGAAAAACTATTTTCCACGTTAACATTTCACTTACAATTGAACACATTGTAAGACACACAGGTTCTCACAATAAATAAACATTCATTAAGATGGCTCTCCAGGCCTTCACTTATCCATGGTGAGCCAGTTCGCTTCGTCGCACAGTCCCTATACTATGTGTTTCAAGCTGATGGATTCAAAACCATTCAACCTTGAGTCCATTCAACCTGGTCCTGTCAACTGCCATAGGGGTAGGGGCGGAGCCACATAGAGCCTAGTGGGGGATATAGCCCCCACTAAAGTTTGAAAAAGAATAGAGATTTACCTCCATGTTGCACTTTCGTTTTAAAGAAAACCCTTGTAGTTCTGACAAGTCCAAGACAACCTTACTTTATCATGTTTGTTACCCAACAAACCTTGGAGTGGGACACACATCATTTCAAAAGATTAAGTACTTTTAATACCCTCAGTTCTTTAAATCAAATACCAATTATATCCTCTCTCCTTTCAACATCAATTATCTCCTAAAACCATGAATCAAACCCATATGGGGAATGTTAATGTTCAAGACCTCATGGGGACATTATCATTCTCCAACACTTTTTTTCCAATAATACCCCTATCCATTTTGTCATTTAGTGAAAAAGACGAGGGTATATTAGTCTTTTTTCATAATAAATGCTTATTTATGTAATTAATACTTGTCTCTTTCATAATAAATGCTAAGGGCATTTAATCTTTAGAATTAAATGTCTTGTTATAATAAATGATTTGGCAATCAATGCAAACAAGCATTTATTGTGTAAAAGACTAACATACCCCTATTTGTTTTCACTAAAAAACAAAATGAATAGGAATATATATATATATGGGAAATGTTCAGCACCCTAAGTTTTACCACACACTTTAACAAACGTTTTTTGTCCTACATGGGTTAGAAGTTTTGGAATGGGCTGATTTTTGGTGAGGATGATCTCTATGATTAGAAGATCATCCTCCCCAAAAATCAGCCCATTCCGAAATGTTTAGCCCCATGTTTACACGTTGAAAAATCGTGGACCGTCCATTTTTTGTAAATCAATTTTGATGGGGTTAGAAGTTTTGGAATGGGCTGATTTTTGGTGAGGATGATCTCTATGATTAGAAGATCATCCTCCCCAAAAATCAGCTCATTCCGAAACTTCTAACCCATGTAAGACAAAACGCGTTTGTTAAAGTGTGTGGTAAAACTAAGGGTGCCGAACGGGACCCTATATATATATATATATATATATATATATATATATATGTATTTGAACTACAATTTTGTGAGGTATAAAGATTGAGACAACGGAGTAGAACACACAGCCCCACTTTATTGGCTTTCCTCTTCTCCCCACCTTCAACTCAATTGTCTTTCCTCTCCTCCCCCTCTTTTTCAAAAATAACTCTTTAATTTTATTATCTTTCCTCTTTTACCCCTTCAACTCCAAAGAGGATGCATGTGTCATAGGCACGGGTAAACTCTAGTATATATAATAAAACAGGAAGGTTGTCCCCCTCCATTGTCTCAATCTTTATACCCCATAAAAAAAGTATCTTGAGAAAAACTTTTACCTTTATTACTTTTTTTTCTTCCCCCCTTTCCATGAATAACCTCCACCTTACTGTCTCTCCTCTTCTACCCCCTTTTCCAATAATACACCTTTAACTTTACATATTACCTTTCTTCTTCTTCCCTTTTCCAATAATACCCCACCAATTTTATTGTCTTTCCTCTTCTCTCCTTCTCCAAAATATCCCTCCAACTTTATTATTATCTTTCCTATTTTATCCCTTTAATCCCAAAGAGAATACCCTCCAATAATACCCCTCCATCTTTAGTATCTTCATTTTTTACTCCCTTAATCCTAAAGAGGATGCACGTGCCTACCCCTTTGTGTCAAGATTTACACGCCATAAACAATGTATCTCGAGGACAATTGTCCCTCCTTTGTCCTCTCTTTCTTCCCCTTCCCAAGAATTAATACCCCAAACATTATTGTCCTTTCTATTCTACTCCTTTCCAAAAACACCTCTCCAAGTTTCTATATTATTTTTACTGTTTTCTCATTTTCCACTAGTACTGGTCTAAATTTATTGTTTATCTCTGAAAGCTGTGACTTTGGATCACCAATGTGGCCATGTGTGCCCAATGATGATTTTGGGAGAGAGAATTGATGTTAAAGGAGAAAGGATATAATAGGGGTATTTGATTTGAAGAATGAGAGTATTATAGGTAGTTAATCTTTTAAAAGAATATGGGTCCCAATCCAAGGTTTGTTCAGTAACAAACTTGATAAAGTAAGGTAAAAATCCAATAGTGGGGTCTATTCCGTATATCTCTCAAAAAAGATAAATTAATTGAAGTTCAACTCTATGCAAGAAATAAGGTTTGTAGAGGCGTATTTTTATGCCTCTACATGACCAAAATATATAGATTTATCCAACATTAGTTTTTAAAAAAAAATAAGTTTATAGAGGAGGATATTTCTACCACTATATACCTTAAATATCTAAATAATAAAACACAATGGTTGACCCCACTCTCTTTATTCTCCCACATAAAGACTAGCTAGGATTTAATCTTGCTACGAATTCAAGGAAACTTTTAACTATAGTTTTTCCTATTCTCTTCATTTCCAAGGATGCCCTTCCAACTTTGTCTTTCCTCTTTTACCTTCCTCTCTAATAATACCTCTCCAACTTTATTGTCTTTATTCTACTACCATTTTTTTAATAATATCCCACCAACTTTAGTACCTTTCCACTTCCACCCCTTAACGTAGGCACAAGCAAACTCTAGTTTTTTTTTTTTTTTTTTTTTTTAAACATAAGTTCTATAAAGACGGAGATATAGAAGCAATATTTAAAATAAAATAAAAATTAGAGAATAAGCTATAAAAATTAGAATTAAATACCTATGTTTTTAACCAGTCTACCTCAATATTGAGTGATCTTTGAATGACTATTGTTTCTTATATTTCAAGGTTCAACTTGTTTTTAATTCATTGTTTCGCAACTAGAAAGTGACGAGTCCAACATTGGCATAGAAGGAAACCATGATTATCGATCAACCATCATTAGCATTTAGCCCCCACTGGCAGAAAATCCTGGCTCCACCCCTGTATAGGGGCACTGACAACACACTCAAATACAAGTCAGCACAAATAAAACTATTTTGTCTAGCATAATTTAAGAAAACCAGAATCTCTAACCCTAACACTGGGGTTTTTTCCAGGTTCCAATAATCATCCCAAATCTAGCATTCCAAGCCCAAACATATTATATAATCAATCGGTGCCTCTAAAAAACCTTACAATTAACGTAAATTGACCATGGATATAAAATTATCACATCAAGCCAACTACATCATGAACTTTCCAGGGGTCCAAATAATAATCTTCCAAAACTCCTATAGGGTGAGGATTTAAAAGCAGAATCACCACTCTAGGTGTCTATCCTTTGGAGGAATTAATTTCGGTCCGCAATCGAAAACTCTCTCAGTGAGGGAAGGGGATGAACACAATCTGAAGAATGCATGGATAATAAGCTAATTGAAGCAAAGCATATAAGAAGCACAGATGCTCATGCCCATGACAACCAAAGCCAAAGACAACATTTACAACAAAACTAATAGGATGGATAATTCAGAACTACAAAGAATCTCACACAATACTATTCCAGTTTAGACGAATGAAACAAGTTGAGACGTGGCATTATATTATTGTATGGGGATTTTGAAGAACTATCATGCCATCCCATAAAGTGCACGCCTTATGGAAAACTTTTGAATAAAAAATACTATTATATAACAATACTACAAAAATAGAGGAGGATAAAATATAACACATATGCATAAGGCATATGCTTGAATCAAAAGAGACCAAAAAGGTATGGACATAAAAATTTTCAAAGTCTCTTTAAATAGGGAGACACCCTTTGAGGAAAATGGTGTTTCCTTAAAGCTGGAAGGCCTTTTTTCATAGTCTTCCTTTTGAGTGAGTATCAAGGCATAAGCCTCCTATACCTCTGTACAACATTGGTCTGTATTAATCATCAATGACATTTTATATACACTTTGTTTTTGCTAGGTAAGTGGGATTAGTAGTCAGCACAAAGGTGGCTTCAACAGGTTTTAAATTTGTTTGAAACTATCATACCATCCCATTTCATACACACATCCAAACCTTAAATTTGTTTGATTTTTTATGGTAAGTCATCAAATGAAATATTCTTGAACTCTACATTTATCTTCAAGCTCAGTTTTTCCCATTCAATGGAAATCTCTAAAACCCTTCTCCACATTTGAAGGACCTCAATCAACATTCGGTTTACATCTATGTTCATATTTCGATATTAGATCAAGATTATTAAATTCTTTGAACTTCTGAAGAAGATTTATCAAAACCTATAATGAATCCAAAAAAAATAAAACACACAAGTTTACTCGACATATTTTTTTATTATTAAAGTATCAACTACAAAGGCTTAAAATGAACACCACACTTACAGCCGCAAACTAAACTCCAAAACAAAATCTTCTTTATATGCACAGAAAAAAAAATGTATTTGAACCACAATCCCGCCAATGGAAAAGATAGAACTTTTCATAAGAATCTACTTCAGATGCATGAAAATAAAATGGAACAAAAGAAAGCCAACCTAATGTTACCACAACCAATCTATAGTCTTTATAAGAATTTGATTTTCCATTCGCATTAAACTACCAATATAAGAATTCAAAAGTAAAAGCTACCTTGCAAAAGATCAAACCCATGAAAGTTACCATAAATGCACTACATAAATTAAGAACATTTCCTGTCAAAGTCTATTCAATCAACAAAAACCCCAATTTTGAAGTAAAAAAATAAGATCCTTTCTTTTTTAAACAAAACACCAACCTTTAAGAGAGGTATATGTATGTCATCCAAAGTGCTGTTTGGTGTAATCAAAGCAGTCTCAAGCTCTTCAGCCGTGAATTCTACCGAAATATTCAAAAGTGGCCTAAAAATCTACACAGAGAAAAACCCATTAAAATTAAGCCCAAACAAATCAAACCCAGAAAAGGAAACTAAAAAAATTCGCTGCTCACATGTAAGAAATTAAGAAGGGAAGCTAACTCCCACATCGAACGTAGATTCCACCGCGGCAATTGAGACATCGGGGGTGAGTTAACTAGGGGCGTAATGATCTTGCTGTATTTCTGCTGCTGTTGATTCTGATCTTGTTCGATTCTCTCCTTCTTGGTGGGACCAGATTTGCCCTCAATGGCAGGTGCGGAGGAATAAAGTCGAGCGGACGAGCGAGCCGTACATGCGCGACGTAGACGATCTTTTCTTCCGGTGTTGTTATTGGTGGAGTTGGTGATGGTGTTGGTGTTGGTGTTGGTGCTGTTGCTGTTGTTGTTGTTGTTGTTGTTGTTCCGCCATCGATCTTCTGGAGAAGATCCCTCTTGGGGAATCTCTGGAGGGGCATCTGAGGTTTCTTCGGACATCTTCGACAGATCAAAGGGGGTTCGAATTACTGTTTGAGAAAAATTACGCGAGAGATCCGGAGATCGCGTTGGAGACCAAAGTGAGAAATCGAGAAGGAGAGAGGCTGAAATAGAGGGATAAAGGTGAGATTTTTAAGGGTAGAAACAGTGCCTCTACCCATCACCACATTTATCTCTGAGAGAGAAGAAGCAGAAGAACAGAGAGAGAGAGAGAGAGAGAGAGAGTTTGGTGTGGAGTCTGGTTATTTATTTAACCTGGGTTAGTATTTAGAGTTTGTGGTTAAATTTTTCTGCTTTTTCATCAAAGAAGGAAGACAAGGCAGTTCAGGTACTCCTATGAGATATATTAGAGATGTGTGTGTCAATTAGAACCGTTAATTTAGTGGGTCCAAAAGAGAATTTTATAATCTCAGAAGATCTCAATCGTCAATCTCCTGATAAAAAGGAGCGCATATGGGCGTTCAGATGTACAGGCAGCAATCAATAAACAGATCTAGTCAATAGAGGGGTGAGATGTATGTCAATTGTCAAAGAGCATATAGTTTGAAGGAAAATGCTGAACTGACTTTCCTGGACACTGCACTTAACACTGTGCTGACGTGGTACTGAACAGAGAATCGTAGATTTTCTACTTGAATCTCTACGAAAAAAATCTATGGTTCTTGTGTACTGCCACATCATTAGAGTGTCCAACTAAGTTAGTCTAGAACAACTCTAGTTTGAAAACTCTAAGAAATGAGATCAATACGGTCCATCCCAAAGTTACGGTAAAAGTTTATCTGAGTCTTAGTTGAAGGATTTCGGGTCCGTTACATGAATCAAGTTAGTTCATTCATTTGTTCTAAACATCTTTTATTAAAAGGGACTAAATATCATATTTTACTATCTCAATCACATTTTTCTTTATTTTTCTTTATTTCTTTTAGAATATTAGATTTTCTATATTCCTTCTAATTAGGATTATAATTGACTTTTGTTGTATGAAGTCAAATTATCTTGATAATAGCCTACCAATGATTGCTCCATTTTCTTGAGTGCATTTTGTTTTAATTTTTATCTTCTTCTCTTTTTGATAATCAAGTATCCCTATAGACAATAGATCAAGTATGTATCTGGACTTTGCACATTCCATAGACCATGGTCTTGTCCAAGGACTAGTCCTAAGGCACATGTAGCACCCGCACATCACACATACCAGATAAGTGAGAGTGTGTCCTCACGGGTGGTCTCTAAGAAATTAATGCTCGTAATGGGTATCAAACTAACAACTCATGGCGTTAATTACTTATCGACCTGACATCCATTTTAACATTTTTTTTCTTTACATGTTCAATCTACTAACAAAATGTTTTTTGAATGTCTAACATTCAAATCCAAAATACATCATTGATTTTAGAGAGCTACTATTGTCACACTAAATTTTACTAATGCCACAACAATTCCTTTATAAATCACCAAAAAATTATAAATTTCTTAACTTGATAAGATAAGTAAAGGTCGATCCACAGAGAGAAGATTTCACAACAGATAAAATCTAACCTAAGAAAATTATTTTTAACCCTTCTATCTAAAGTAGCTCACACTTTGGAGCACCATTTGGTTGCCCACACTTGCAATCCACAAAGAGGGTCTTGGTGGCGGGATCGGGCCTCAGATTCTTACAAAGCTGATGTTGCCAATTTAAACTGCAACCCAATAATCATAATGGTGTATAAAAAAATTCGACTTAATGAATAAAAAAATGAGACAATTGTGATAATACTAAATCACTTCTAGGGTCAAGAAATTTAATTAGAAAAAGAGAATCCATTTGAGTATTCTCCAGGTTGTGTCAATGACACAAATGTCACTTGATTTTTGTGAAAAGTTATTATGAATAGGAGTGGCGGAAATAAACAAATTTTATAAAGAATAAGAAGAAAAGGCTACAACATCAAAGAATCTTGAATTAGACCATTAATTGATAAAACATTCTTCAAGCTTAGATTAAAAAAGCATACAAGACCACGAAAAAGACAACGTCTACTAAAATATTTGAGGATATTAGGAACAATGAAGGAGTTGGAAACAAATGAAGACGAACCAATAAGAGTTCTAAAAATCCTTCTTCAAAGCAAGCATGGCATACAACTCAAGCACAAGTCCAGGGTCTTATTCAAGCCTTGAGTCTTGCCTGATTTAATTCTAAGATGCTACACCAGCAGGCAAGGTTTTAGTCTCGACTCGAAAAGAAAATACATGGGTCAAAATTTTATTTACAGAATTGCCATTGAACTTATAAAAAAAAAAAAATCTTTGATAAGTATAAAAAATTGAACTATATTAGAGCTAAATAAGAATTGTCAATATGAAAATGAAATCCCAAATAATACATCAACACCATTATAATAGCTAAAATCAATACCTTGTTTATTTGGTGGACGATAATAAATTAACAGTATACATTAGTCAATCACAATAAGTAATAAACCTTTTGGCACAGGCATTCAGACTTCCTTGTCCTTAAACGTGACATTAAGGTCCAACAATCTGATAACATAAAGATGCACAGCACAACTACGTGATTGGGGTTATGCCAAGGCCTCAAGACTCAAAATAGGTTACTGATGAGAGGCATCATTCAACATTCAATATGCTGCTTTTGCAGAATGGAGGCCAAAGATGAAGCACATCTCTGCATAGGGTGCAAATAGGCCTATGAGATCTAGCAAAAACTTCTTATGAGATCTAACATAAGCCATACAAATAGGCACTAGAGTGTTGAAATTGAATGGTTGTGCAAAAATGTTGAAGGAAAGAATCTCATCTCCACAATCAAGAAGCTAGCCTTCAATGCTTTTATCCACCATATTTGACTCGAGAGGTGTATACGACTATTTAAGAACAACTACATCCCTCCAAACCTTCTTGAAGCTATCATAGTTTAGGATGTGCAACTAAGGATTCAAAGTGTTGAACCGTCAGTAGAAGACAACGCATCATCAAAAGCTTTTATGAGCTCATGCAACTTGCAACCTAGGTTTGAGATGATAACTCCTATCAGTTGCAAATGGGTCAAGCCTCCAAAGGACTTCCACGTGTTTAACTCAGATAGCACGCTAAAAGAAAATGTTGGAGGGGAAGGTGTCATTATAAGGGACAGTAGAGATCTGACAATCGGTGCTCTTGTAGAAAACACTCAAGGAAGATCAGTCATTTTTCACAAACTTTAGACTATCTCAAAAGGAATGAACATGGCTACCTCCCTTAATGTTAAATCCCTAAAGGTTAGAACTAATTCCAAATTTGTCATAGACTGCATTAATAAGAGAACTAACGCTCCTTGGAGAAAAGAAAGAACCATGCAAACGATCAAGACAAGAGCAACACACTTCCGAAGGAGAGTTCTCCTTCTACTATAGGGAGAGTAATTAAGCAATTGACTTCGAGGCTTCTTTTCTTAACATGTCCAGGGTGATTATTTTAGACACACCCCCCTCTCTTAATCTTAAAAAAAAAAGAAAAAACCAATAAGCAAATAAAAATTAATAATAATAAATGTTTAATGCTTAAAATGATAGAAGGACAGTTTTGCTTCATGGAAATCACATAATCATGAGCTAGTGTTTTAAAACCCCCGATCTCCGATTGGTCGATTTTATGATACTTCATGATAAAGAAAAGAACTTCATATTTTTAATATTTATTTCGTCATTTCTATATATGGTTCATTTATTTAATTTTTTATACACACATCAAGGAGGCAGAAACTCGCATATATAATTCAAACTTTTCAAATGAAGAAGGTGAATAAAATTGAGGTTTCAAAACAACTACATGGATCTGAGGTGAAGTATCATTTGATATCACATATTGAAGGATGTAAATTAATAATACTAAGCAGAAAATTAAGTGAAACATAATAACATATAATGTCCTTGAATTATGATTGAAAAAGTGGTTCAATTTCAATCAAATTAAAGCGGGTATTTTTCATGAATATCACATGAAACAAAATAGAATGTATCAATTCCAATAAATATTCAAAATAAAACCCACCCATGGATTGCTTAAGTGGTAAGGGCGAGCACGTGAAGTGTGGGTTAGGCACACATCATAGGTTCGATTCCCTTCTTGGATTTTCTCATGATTTAACTGGGGGATCATGGTGGTGGGTTGCTATGGTAGTCCTCCCCGAGATTAGTCGTGGTGCGCACAAGCTGACCCGGACACTCGATTAGCAAAAAAAAAATATTCAAAATAAAATAAATAATAAAAACAATAAGTAAAGAAATGTATTTGATATGTCAGGTAAGAAATGTGATAAATTAGGCAAATAACTTCATAGATCATTGTTGGATTCTGTATAATTTTTTATTTACAAAAAAATCAATCTTTTTCATGTATACGAAAGAATAAAATAAAGATCATAATCTGAATAATCTTTGCTTGATCCAGGGAAATCATGTTAACATCGTCATCGAAATTTAGATACGTGTAGTTGTTATAATGGTGGTTCAATGTGAGTTTATTTACCAAATGAGATTGAATCCAGTACAGAATCCTTATGTTTTTAGATATTTTGTTAGTAACAGTGGCAAGGGACTGTAAGTATGAGAAAAGTTCTGGAAGAGTACATGATTGTTATCCTTTAGATATTTTGTTAGTGACAGTGACAAGTGGCTGTAATTTTCTCTGGAGATTTAAAGCAACATGAAATGTTAGTATGATTAGAGAAGTAAATCCCTTACATATTCAACATAATTTGGGTTACAAATTTATTAAAAATAATAATTTGGAAGAAACTGGAATGAATGCATTATATATACTAACAAGACATTGTTTACAAGTAATAGAAATCAATGGATGAAACAAATAAATTCGCACAAAGTCAAAATAAACCAAAAAAAAAAAAAAAAATACACCAAAAATCGAATTGTGTAAGATGATTAGTATCGATTTGGAGTTCTTAACTCTGAGTTTCAGAATCTAAAAGATTCCTAACTATCACATGGTTCATTGATAAAAACTAGGAAGAAAATGCAGATAATTAACTCCCTCGTGGAGGGGGAAGTCATTAATTTATTGAAACATAAGCTGATTGTTGTTGTTTCCTCTAGACATGGATGACTCCTTTTATAGACTTATAATAAGTAAAAACAACAACTAACAGAACTAGAAATTAGACCAAAAATTATAATCTAAACAAAACAAGATAGAAATTGAATTTTGAATAGAATTAAAACAAAAGAGAAATGCTGTCAACGGATGCTTATCGGTTCGAATACATCAATATTAAAATTCGAATCCAAAATTTTTATTGATATCCGAATTTGAATTTGAATCTTATGGATGTTTTAAAATTCTATCCAAATTCGAATCCGATTATCTTATCAAATATTGGATAATATCCTATTAGAATTCAGATAATTAGTATATAAAAAAAGTATAATTTTTTCTCATCCAACTGATTTTTCATTATTAAATTTTTTATTATTATATATTATACTATTTATATAATAAATAAATAAATAAATAAAATATATATTATATTATTTATATAAAAAATTAATCAAATAAAATAATATATATTATATATTATTTCGAATCGGATATTATCGGATTCGAAATGTTAATAATTGAATATGTATCCAATAAGGATTCGAATATATAAAACTATCCGAATTCGATATCCGATTTTTCGAATTCAAATTTTCGACTATCCATAGACACCCCTAGTTTTTGGCCAACGCCCCACCCTATGACATGTTGGCTCACAATCCAACAAACATTTGACATGTGGCATAATGACATCAGCAATAAAGAGATTTTCTCTCTCTTGCCCATTGCCCACATATACATATTTTTAGATTTCAAATTTTAAAAAGGGTCGTTGGGCCCACATTGATGATCACTTTGACAATCCAACAACACAGTCTTTTAAATTTCATAAATATATATCTATATATTTCAAGCTTGATCCAAGGTGTTGAAAATGAACGGTCATCGAGCACCCAAATTTAAAAATAAAACTTAATGGTGAAAAATAACCATTTTTATTTAAGTTCATATAATTTTGTCTTTTACAACTCCATTGCATCGGCATATTTTTGAATGTTACAATGTGATCAAATCATAAAGTTTACTTTTTTTCACTATGGGCAGGAGAGAGAAAAGGGCATTAGGGGCATTGGAAAACAACGTGCATTTAGCATCACTCAAAACAAAAACTATATCATTTATTCCATCTCTCCTTGGGCACAAATCATTCATTAAGATGGAAACGTGCTTCTAATTTTTTTTTTTTTTTTCTATAAATTAAAAAAAAAAAATTTAACTCAAAAATATAAGAAAAATATTTTGCTTTTAAAAAGGCAGAGGATGACGATTAACTTCAATACACACTACAAAGTGCAAATTATTTAGGAGAATGACTGGAAATAACTCTTTAGTCTTTACTGAGAATATGTACAGAATAGTTCCCTAATAAAAAATAAGAAAAGACCCACTTAATAAAATATTAATCTATTAAGAATTTTTTAAAGATTTTTTTTAAAACAATACTTGAAATGCCCTTTTAACAACTTGGCAAAGTGGTTTGATCGTGAGGAGACTCCTCCATATTTTGTGAAATACTGGAGATGCCCTTATATTCACAAATAGATGACATGCCTCTTGACCTTGGCCATCTCTTGTAGGTTAATGAAAATGATCTATAAGAGATCATGAATGCCCTCAGTCCAGGTCATTGTCATCATTCATGTTGGGTCAAAGATTACTTAAGGATTCTTTTTTGATTGATCGGTAAGAGATGATCATAGTCAAAGGGAGTGTCATTAATTTTGAAACATGGGAGTACCTCAAATATTTTCAAATTAATACGTTTCTTTAAACTTCAAAAAATGTTGAAAGGGTAATTACAACATTTTCGCTTCAAAAACACTTTTAAGACTAATATTTGATGAAATTAATACTAAAGAGTTCATATTTTTTTTTAGAATGAACTTTTTATACATATTTTCAAAAATAGGACTTTGTAATCATTGTCCCAAATTATTTTTATGGTTAATATTAAGAGTCATGTTGGGGTGACATTCGATTTACTACAATTCTTGCATTTCTTACATGGTGTGCACACATAACCTTAGATGTGTTTTCTCGAGATAT
Source organism: Akebia trifoliata (assembly GCF_017979445.1). Taxonomy (NCBI): domain Eukaryota; kingdom Viridiplantae; phylum Streptophyta; class Magnoliopsida; order Ranunculales; family Lardizabalaceae; genus Akebia; species Akebia trifoliata. Next base: position 5,061,066 of record NC_141379.1, read on the forward strand.
GAGTAAAAGCACTACGGCTATGTGTACACACCACGTCACAAATGTAAGAATTGCAATAAAACTAATGTCACCCTAGCATTAATTAAGGTTGTGTTTGTCCACCAAGAAAAAGTATCCAAGGTGTGGTATAAGATACGTTATCCTTGAAATTTGTGTTTGTTTGGCGCATAAAAAAATTAAGAGGATTTAACCTAAATCAATAGGAGCTTAGCGTGACCAAAAAACTTGCAAAGAGGAATCCCACAAAAAACTTGGGATTCCTCTTTCCCACTTTTTGTAAATTTCCATTTTTCTTTAAAGAAAAAAAAAATTATTTTATTATTTCAAATTTGTTGCAAAAGCTAAAGAAAGCCTCACATAGTCAAAATCCAATCTCAATATTTCTCAATGCACTTCTCTCCCTCCCTCTTTTTCTCTCTCTTTTTTGAGAAACATTTTTCTTACTAACTTAGTAAGATTTTAAGTCTTACTAAGGGTAGTTTTACTCAAATAGATTTCAACATTAACAATCCAACATCACAGAGAAATTTCATATATATATATATATATATATATATGAACAGCGTTATTACAACCCCTATTACGACTCACATTGCGACACACCGTTTTGTCTTATATGGCCAAAAATGTTTGGAATGGGCTAATATTTTGTGAGGATGATCTTTGTGATGAGGGGATAATCCTGGCAAAAAATCATCCCATTCCAAAACTTCTAACCCCATCAAAATTGATTTACAAAAATTGGACAGTCTATAATTTTTCAACAAAAATTGGGCGGTCTAGAAGTTTCATAATGAGCTGATTTTTGGCAAGGATGATCTCTTCACCATAGAGATCATCCTCATAAAAAATCAGCCCATTCCAAACATTTTTGCCCATATAAGACAAAACGGTGTGTCGCAATGTGAGTCGTAATAGGGGTCGTAAGAACCCAACCCTATTACAACTCACATTGCGTTTCGGCTGAAATTTGCGAAGAAGACGAAGTTTCGGCTGAGGCTGAAATTTCGTTTTTATTTTTTATTTATTTTTTTTGTTAACGGGAAGGTAGTTGTAAATATAGAGATTTCATCGTTTTAAAAATGGGTCGCGATCTGGACCGTAGATTTAATGAATATCGAACGGCTGAAATGGTGAGTCACGATGTGAGTCGCGATATGTGTCGTAGGAACCCGACCCATATATATATCATATTCAAAAAAGAAATTTTGAAAATAAATAAAATTCTATCCAAATTCGAATCCGATTATCTTATCAGATATTGGATAATATCCTATTAGAATTCAGATAATTAGTATATAAAAAAAGTATAATTTTTTCTCATCCAACTGATTTTTCATTATTAATTTTTTTGTTATTATATATTATACTATTTATATAATAAATAAAATAAAATAAAATAAAATAAAATATATATTATATTATTTATATAAAAAATTAAACAAATAAAATAATATATATTATATATTATTTCGGATCGGATATTATCGGATTCAAAATGTTAATAATTGAATCTGTATCCAATAAGGATTCGAATATATAAAACTATCTGAATTCGATATCCGATTTTCGAATTCAGATTTTCGACTATCCATAGGCACCCCTAGTTTTTGGCCAACGCCCCACCCTATGACATGTTGGCTCACAATCCAACTCTCTCTTGCCCATTGCCCACATATACATATTTTTAGATTTCAAATCTTAAAAAGGGTCGTTGGACTCACATTGATGATCACTTTGACAATCCAACAACACAGTCTTTTAAATTTCATGAATATATATCTATATATTTCGAGCTTGATCCAAGGTGTTGAAAATGAACGGTCATCGAGCACCCAAATTTAAAAATAAAACTTAATGGTGAAAAATAACCATTTTTTTTTTAAGTTCATATAATTTTGTCTTTTACAACTCCATTGCATCGGCATATTTTTAAATGTTACAATGTGATCAAATCATAAAGTTTACTTTTTTTCACTATGGGTAGGAGAGAGAAAAGGGCATCAGGGGCATTGGAAAACAACGTGCATTTAGCATCACTCAAAACAAAAACTATATCATCGATTCCATCTCTCCTTGGGCACAAATCATTCATTAAGATGGAAACGTGCTTCTAATTTTTTTTTTTCTATAAATTAAAAAAAAAAAAAATTTAACTAAAAAATATAAGAAAAATATTTTGCTTTTAAAAAGGCAGAGGATGACGATTAACTTCAATACACACTACAAAGTGTAAATTATTTAGGAGAATGACTGGAAATAACTCTTTAGTCTTTATTGAGAATATGTACAGAATAGTTCCCTAATAAAAAATAAGAAAAGACCCACTTAATAAAATATTAATCTATTAAGAATTTTTTAAAGATTTTTTTTAAAACAATACTTGAAATGCCCTTTTAACAACTTGGCAAAGTGGTTTGATCGTGAGGAGACTCCTCCATATTTTGTGAAATTCTGGAGATGCCCTTATATTCACAAATAGATGACATGCCCCTTGACCTTGGCCATCTCTTGTAGGTTAATGAAAATGATCTATAAGAGATCATGAATGCCCTCAGTCCAGGTCATTGTCATCATTTATGTTGGGTCAAAGATTACTTAAGGATTCTTTTTTGATTGATCGGTAAGAGATGATCATAGTCAAAGGGAGTGTCATTAATTTTGAAACATGGGAGTACCTCAAATATTTTCAAATTAATACGTTTCTTTAAACCTCAAAAAATGTTGAAAGGGTAATTACAACATTTTCACTTCAAAAACGCTTTTAAGACTAATATTTGATGAAATTAGTACTAAAGAGTTCATATTTTTTTTTTAGAATGGACTTTTTATATATATTTTCAAAAATAGGACTTTGTAATCATTGTCCCAAATTATTTTTATGGTTAATATTAAGAGTCATGTTGGGGTGACATTGGATTTACTACAATTCTTGCATTTCTTACATGGGGTGCACACATAACCTTAGATGCGTTTCCTCGAGATATGAGTAAAAGCACTACGGCTATGTGTACACACCACGTCACAAATGTAAGAATTACAATAAATCCAATGTCACCCTAGCATTAATTAAGGTTGTGTTTGTCCACCAAGAAAAAGTATTCAAGGTGTGGTATAAGATACGTTATCCTTGAAATTTGTGTTTGTTTGGCGCATAAAAAAATTAAGAGGATTTAACCTAAATCAATAGGAGCTTAGCGTGACCAAAAAACTTGCAAAGAGGAATCCCACAAAAAACTTGGGATTCCTCTTTCCCACTTTTTGTAAATTTCCATTTTTCTTTAAAGAAAAAAAAAATTTATTTTATTTTTTCAAATTTGTTGCAAAAGTTAAAGAAAACCTCACATAGTCAAAATCCAATCTCAATATTTCTCAATGCACTTCTCTCCCTCCCTCTTTTTCTCTCTCTTTTTTGAGAAACATTTTTCTTACTAACTTAGTAAGATTTTAAGTCTTACTAAGGGTAGTTTTACTCAAATAGATTTCAACATTAACAATCCAACATCACAGAGAAATTTCATATATATATATATATATGAACAGCGTTATTACAACCCCTATTACGACTCACATTGCGACACACCGTTTTGTCTTATATGGCCAAAAATGTTTGGAATGGGCTAATATTTTGTGAGGATGATCTTTGTGATGAGGGGATAATCCTGGCAAAAAATCATCCCATTCCAAAACTTCTAACCCCATCAAAATTGATTTACAAAAATTGGACAGTCTATAATTTTTCAACAAAAATTGGGCGGTCTAGAAGTTTCATAATGAGCTGATTTTTGGCAAGGATGATCTCTTCACCATAGAGATCATCCTCATAAAAAATCAGCCCATTCCAAACATTTTTGCCCATATAAGACAAAACGGTGTGTCGCAATGTGAGTCGTAATAGGGGTCGTAAGAACCCAACCCTATTACAACTCACATTGCGTTTCGGCTGAAATTTCGTTTGAAATCAGATCTGAAATTTGCGAAGAAGACGAAGTTTCGGCTGAGGCTGAAATTTCGTTTTTATTTTTTATTTATTTATTTTGTTAACGGGGAGGTAGTTGTAAATATAGAGATTTCATCGTTTTAAAAATGGGTCGCGATCTGGACCGTAGATTTAATGAATATCGAACGGCTGAAATGGTGAGTCACGATGTGAGTCGCGATATGTGTCGTAGGAACCCGACCCATATATATATCATATTCAAAAAAGAAATTTTGAAAATAAAAAAAATGGGGCTTGATCTAAGGTTTTGAAAATTGATGGCTACCGAACTTCCACATAACTACAAAAATTAGATTTGAAATTCAATGGTGAAAAAATAACTTTTTTTTGAAAGAAAAAATCCAAGATTCATAGAATTTTGTCCTCTACAACCCTAAAGGATCGGATCATGTTTTTTTATGTCACTAGGTGAGCCAAGGACCCTTAGTAAGGGTGAAATCCTTACTACCTTTCTTTTACATTATGAAAAATTGAGAGAGACATAACTGACCATAATGGAGAAGTGCTGCATGTCTAAACAAATGATTAAGAGCAGAGAAGAAAAATAAGATAGAAAAGTTGTAATAAACTATGGTTTAATGACTAAAAAGTTTAATTAAATTTAAATATGTTCACATGGCTTAATTAAAAACCCAATCTAATTACAAGCTTTGATTAATTTGAAATTTCAATTTCGTTAATTTCATATATAGATTCAAAATTTTAATGGGTTTGAATTATTTTTATTGTTACAAAGAATTTTTTGTTGGCCAATAAATGTAGAGTGATTTTCCCAAATCACGATGATGAATAATTCTTATGTTTATTAAAATATAAATTTTTGTCTCAAGAATTTATTTTGGGTTAAAAATTTCTTACCAAATTTGAAATTGAAATATTTATTACACTAAAGTAGGCATCAATTATGAAGATTAAACCCAAATCAAGATTAACGTCAAACAAACAACATGAAAGCTAATCAGGTTCAGGATTTACCATTACAGGGTAAAGAAAATCTAATTCAATATATGTAAAACAATTTTTGTTGCGGCCAAACAGACCCTAAGGGTTTTGCAATGCCTATTCGTGCAATCTGCATACTAATAAAATGACTGCTCAATATTATGTTGAATATTATGGCAGCCTATCTAATAAGAAGATGATCGCAAGAGGATATAATTTATCCATTCATTTAGGTATTAGAAATATATGATATTAATTTATCTATTTTATTTTTAGTTTTATTTTTTATGGCTTTTATGATCGGATCGGGCTCTTAGTGGATTGGATTTTTATTAGATCTCAATATTAAGGTCCAAACTTGATGGATTGGACCAAACGCAATTCGATGTATAAAATCATATAGCTTTTTGTATTTTAATAAATATACAAGGCCAGCTTGATACAAGTTGAGGCCTAAGGAGAAATCTCAAAATGAGGCCTTTTTTATATGTAATAAATTAAATAATAATAATAATAATAATAATAATAATTATTATTATTATTACCTAAAAAAATAATATATTTTCTTTACTAAAATTATTCTTTTATTTTCATAGACAAGAAATTTTACTAAAAATTATTAATTTATTATAGACCTAATGATGTTTAACAAAAATCCAACCAAAGACTGTCATATCAATATCATTGCCACACATAAATATTGTGGATTAAAAACAATGACATGAAAAAAAGGAATGTCAAGTAAAATAATTTTAATTAATTTTAATATAAAATTTAACCATATAAGAATGCCTTCTTTGATGCCCCAAATAAAAACAATATCTTGTATCTTGTTAGATGTTCAATTGTTTATAAAAATTTATAAAATACATTCTCTCGTTAGATCTTTGACTTGTTTATTAAAAAAAAATATAAGTCATGAGAAAGAAAAAGAGTGATTTGTGAGAGATGAAGATTTGAGTTTGAGATTAAGAGATTTGAGGTGAAAATTTGTGAGAGGAGATAATGTTAAAGGATTATTGTAACGTTTATTATTTTTTAATCTATTTTAAAAAATTTAATCCAAATGGGAGCTTTTTTTCTACCTTGAATTTTTTAGATAAGGTTGTTTCAAAAATTTTGGAAACTAACCATTCTTTTGGGAAATTTTACACCTCCAAACTTTATTTTCCTACAAGAAATGCCCTCAAATTTTTTATCTACAAAAAACTACGCTAATTTCCAAGGTATATTTAAATGTTAACAAAACCCTTTTAACTTTATGGGAAGAGATTGTAGGAGAGCTAAAACTTAAAATAAGATTCTTTTTTTTAGGAAATTAAAAATATGTTGGAATATTGGGAGATTTTATCTTTCTTTTTTTAAGCATCCCCAACAGACTCTTTTAAGTTTGTTCTACTTTATTTTAGGATTAATGTTGGGGTGACCTCATTAAGAGACATACGGAATGGTGGATCGTGCATGCCCATAGATGCGTTTATCTGAGATACAAGTAAAATGCATCTATGGACATACGTGCGCCAATATTTCAAGGTGTCCCCCGTGTGTTCCTCGTTGAGGTCACTCCAGCATGACTCTTCTTTTAAGGAGTGAAAGGTGAAAAACCTAACTTCAAGAGACTCTTTAATAGTAAATGTTAGAATAAATAGAGTTCCACTCTCTAAATGTAAAGAGTCTCCAAAAGTAATTATTTTAATGTTAAAAAATGAAATACACTTTTCTTACTAACTTAGTAAGATTTCAAATCTTAACTAAGGGTCGTTGAGCTCACATGGAACACAACATCTTTTTAGATTTCATGGAAAAATTTATATTAAAAAAAAAATTTAAAAATATTTTTTGAACTTGGTCTAAGGTGTTGAAAATTGACGACTGCAGAACTCTCAAGACATAAATAAAAATTTAACGTTGAAAAATAATATGTTTTTTTATTCTTCAAAATTCTTAGAATTTTATTCTCTACAATTCTGTGATATTGGATGCCAAGGTGTGGGCCCACGACCCGTGTCATGGGGCCTTAGGCAGTTGCCTAAGTGGCCTTCTGCTTGAGCCGACATTGTAAATATATGATATGATTTTTAAATATTTTATGGGCTTGATGGTTAATCTAGATCTAATCCAATAAGATATCAATTTGAAACCTTATTTGATTAGGGAACCTTATTAGAAATCTAATTCATCTACCTAGGCCAAAATTATCATATTGGATTTCGAATCTAAACCGGTCCACATATTAATGGCGCTAGTCCAAAAGTTTGGGTATTTGAAAAGAAGCCCCTTTACTAGAGTTCATTAAATAATTTTTTTTTCAATATTTGAGGCTAGGTTTTAGAACTTGCAAGTTGGAATCAAAATCGCACACTAACACTAAAATGACTCCCACTTGGTAAGTTTTCGGTTCTAGAGTAGTGGACAAAATTATGTGATTTTGAAATATATATATATATATTTCCTTATAATTAATTGTAAGTTTAAACTTGGGACTTCCGTATAAATTCGATTTTAGAAAGTAGCGTGTCATACACAAACAATTGCTCTCACTCTTCAACTATTATAATAAGGGTATGTTCGATTGCACGGAAAGTGACTTTCCATGAAATTTGAAATCCATGGAAAAATTGTAGTGGAAAATAGGTGGGGTTGGAAAATCAAATTCTATTGTTTGATTTTACTTGGATAAAATCATGAGAAAATTATGTGAGGAAAAAGAAGAAGGAGAGGAGAAGAAAGAAGATGAGAGGAAAGGGAGAGGATGTGACAGTGGCGGCGGAGGTAAGTAAGGAAGATGAGGGGAAAACATGGTGATGGCGGAGGTGAGGGATGGAGAAGGAGAAGAAGAAAGAGAGAGAGTGACGGTGGCTGGAGATGGTGATGACGGCGAATGCTACGATAACGGTGATGGTGACGATGATGAGGTTAGTGTGATGGTGGTGGTGTTGGTGGTAGGGAAGAAAAAAGATATGAGTGTGAAATAATTGGGGATGGAAAATATGGGTAGATTTCATTTTCTCACCCATATGGGTGGGAAAGTGAAACCCATGTTTTGGTGGGCTTTTTGATTGAAGTGGAAAATGAATTTTCATTTCTATGTGCAGTCAAAAACTTGAAAAATGTCATTTTCCATGGAAATTGATTTTCCATGTGAGTGAGAAAGTGAAATCCATGTTTTTGTGGACTTTTTGATTGAAGTGGAAAATCAATTTTCATTTCTATGTGCAGTCAAAAACTTGAAAAATGTCATTTTCCATGAAAATTGATTTTCCATGTGCAATCAAACATACCCTAAGATCTTTTGGGTTGGACGTGGACGTCTATTCATTATTTTCTACAAGAGATATATTGATTCGACAGAGATGGAGATGGAGAAGGAGAAGCAAACACAACCCTTAGTACTCTCACTCAATGATGAAGACATAGTGCTGCATGAGATCCTTCCTCTATTACCCATAAAATCACTCTTTCGATTCAAATCAGTACGTAAGAAATGGCGCACTTTAATTTCAAAAGATCCCACCTTCTTTGCATACCAATACAAATCTCAAAGAAGTTGTTCGATTTCTGCTATTATATGCAAACTAGTTTTCAAAATTTTGGAATTCATATCTACAGAGCAAAACCTGATGGGTGTACCCCACCCATATTTGAGCTATGCATTAAGATCCTGTAATCCAAAAGATTTCTTATCATCTTTGCGCACTTCAACCAATGGACTTATATGCGGTAACTTCAGTTTCTCTGATTCAAAATTCTACGTGTGCAACTTACCCAAAATATTGTACACATCACAATTCCAAACACGAGTCAAATTGTGGGACTGGTTTTTGACCCATCGTTGTCGTCACATTTTGAGCTAATCTTCCCATATCGAATTGATGGGTTACATCTTTTTGAAAATATTGATCGCATTCCAATGGAGATCGGATTTGAAGTCCTCTCTTCTAAGACTGGTGTTTGGCGTGTATCCAAGGCTAAACTTGTACTTTCTAAGGTACAATTATGGTTCAAACAGTAATCGATTTTCACTAGTGGGAAATTGTATTGGAGAGTTTCTGAAGATATCATCTGGTTCGATCCTAGTAAAGATTGTGCAGGTGTTGTGTTTGCTCTTCCTGGATTTGAGAAGAAAGAATATCCTAAGGTAGAGATAGGAGAATGCAATGGTGGTGGGCTTAGTTATACTAGGATCACAAACAAAAATATAGAGATATGGGTCATGAGAGAAGAAGAAGAAGATAGCAAATTTCAATGGAAGAAGATAGCAAATTTCATCTGGTTCGATCCTAGTAAAGATTGTGCAGGTGTTGTGTTTGCTCTTCCTGGATTTGAGAAGAAAGAATATCCTAAGGTAGAGATAGGAGAATGCAATGGTGGTGGGCTTAGTTATACTAGGATCACAAACAAAAATATAGAGATATGGGTCATGAGAGAAGAAGAAGAAGATAGCAAATTTCAATGGATGAAGAGATTGTATGAATTGGGGGAGAATTTTCCAACACAACCAAAAGGTTCTAGATTGTTTCTACCATAATATGAAACTAAGGAGCGGCCGAGAAGCTTTGGATATTATGGTGTGTCGAGATGGAGCATTACCATTACCATTACCCTTCGGAGGTGGAAAGGTATTGTATTATTGGGTGTCAAAGATAGTAGGGGGTTCTATAGGGAATGTTTTCAAATAGAATTTGAGGACTGGGGAATTAAAAATATGCCACAAATCAAGGTTGGAGAAATGGTTTCTTTATAAGAGCACTCTTTTCCCATTGCCTAAGTTGGGTGATTTTCATGTTAAATCATAAAAAGCTGACGAGGTTGGCTTTCTCTTTGTTTTTATTTTGTTTCCCCTCCCATTTCTTCTTATAGATTTTGTCAATTAAACTTAACACGCACTTTAGCCGTTTGAGTTAATAAAATTTATGTTAGATTTATTTGATTTTTGTTTTAATTTTTTTTTTTATCTAGAATGGTGTGAAAGCAGTGGGGTCCAGGGGCGGATTTAGAGTGGGGGCTGTGGGGGCACTTGCCCCCACAAGAGTTTTCAAATTCCATGGAATAATGTGCTATTGCGACAGATTTGAGCAACGGATAAATTTTTTTATCACTATTGCCCCAACAAATTTTTTTTTTCCACTCTTAATTGTACCCACAATTTTTCTTTTCTACTTTTGGTTGCCCTCACATGAGTAAATCCTGGCTCCACCCTAGTGGGGTCCCTTGAAATTTTACCTAATTTAGATCTTAGTAGGGTCTGTTTGGAAAAATCGTTCAAGGACGTTAAACATGCCAAACAACACGTTTGGTGTGTCAAGGATGTGCTTATGTAATCTTTGTGCTAGCTGATCTTCTATATTACTAGATTGATGTTTGGTTGTTAGTTCCTCTGCCAACAAAGTAAGGAAGCTGTCTGTTGAGTGCAGGGAAAATTGTTCTGTTATGTCCAGGTTTTAGTAGGGATAGGTAACACATATTAATGGTTGTCTTGAGGTGCCATATGAATGATTATATGTTAATTTTTTGCACCATAAACCACATAATAAAACCCACAGTGCAACGTTATCTATATATATATATCCTTTTTCTTTTCATGAGATGAAAAAAGAAAGCAGCATAACTACAAGGAGGTTGAGAAGAATATGTTAGATAGACTGGAAAAATACCCAAGCAAATCCAAGCATCCTCATCCCATGGAGAGATTGGGATATTAAGAGAATGGCTCTAATAAGGTTTGTAAACAGAATTGGTCTTTCATACATTAATTACCATACAAGACATGAGAAACCGGTAAATAAGTAAATAAGTTTATGATTTGAACATAGATAAGTAAGTCCTAAGCTTATTATATGACCATACAGACTGCACGTGCAATGCATGTGCAAGGCATGTGCAAGGCCCACTAGTAAATAGAGGAAAATGTTGGCAGGTAATGGGCTACTTTTGTACCTACCTATTTGTGGTTTTGTGTGTAGGTTGATTTTGTGATTAACCTCGAGATCTAATTTTTAGCAAGATCATTCATCCATAAATCATAGAAATAATGAAAAAATAACGAAACAGAAAAAGAATACAAAAATATTTTTTACGTGGTTCGGCAAACGTGTCTACGTCCACAGGCTCGGGGAGTCGTTTCACTATAAGTTTCATGGTTACATTGCCTCCTTACCTCCCCTCTATCTTTCTCTCCATTTTCTCCCTTCATTTTTCTCCCCTTATACAATGCCCTCAAGGCTTTTAAATATAAAAACCCTAAAAATAGTCCTAACCATAAATAAGTTACAATTGACCATATTGCCCCTCATCCAAATTAATAATTACAAAATAAAGGGGAAGAATCCTCTTCAAATGGTGCCATGTGCCTACCTCGTGATCTGTGTTGAAGGTGCAAATGAACGATCCGGATGAGAGACAACTTTATCCCCCACATAACCCCCTCTCAAAGGTGGAAATCAATGTATCGAAACCTGTCTTCGAAAAATACTTCTAACTTGATTAAGCACCATCAAACTAGTATGATTTTTGATCCCCTAAACTTATTTTTTACAAACTTGATATTTAACTTGATTGAACTCCCATAATAAATAGATGTTTCAATAATAGACTTGACCACAAGCTGGACTTGATTTTCTTAATGAGTCAAATATTTAACAAATGATAGAAGAACCGATCGAAATTCCATATCGGGGGCTTGGATCTCAAAATGATCTAAGAATTTGATAAATAATAGAAGAACCGACCGAAATCTCAGATCGGGTTTGGCTCGCAAAATGATCCAATACTTTGATAAATAACAATAGAACCGATCAAAATCCCAGATCGGGTTTGGATCCCAGAAGGATCCAAGATTTAGATAATAGAATAACCGACCATATTGGATTTCGCATCACTCACCTCATAGAGTGATGCTCAAGTCCACGAGGAACTGACCATATTAGATTTCGCATCACTCACATCATAGAGTGACGTTCAGGTCCTCACGCGTTCGTAAGGAATCGACCATATTGAGTTTTCGCATCACTCACCTCATTGAGTGATGTTTGAGGCCAAGGAGGAATCAACCTTATTTGGTTTCCGCATCACTTACATCATAGAGTAATACTCGAGTCCAGGAGGAATCGAATTTCTCACCTTATTTGGTTTTCGCATCACTCACCTTATTATTTCGCACTAATGACGAAACTTACCTTATTTCAAGTTCTTGGAAGCATCCAAAGCTTCAAAGCAGGTTTGATAAAAAGCATGATTTTGTCTTTTACTTTGAAATCCAATTAAAATCTTAGTTTGGTGATTCTTGAAAAGATCAAACCTTCTAAATGAGAGGGAGAGCCAGCCCTAGAATTGGCCAGAAATTCATATATGAATATAATTATAAAAAAAAAAAATGAAATAATAAAAAGTTTTAAGTTTCTTACACATTTATCTGTAAATTCTTTTGAAATTTAATTTACTCATTAAAGTTATTAATTTTTGAAATTCAATTTACTCATTAAATTTATTAATTTGCATACTAAACGAACAAAAAATTTATTATTTTTAGTCTCAAAGTGTGTCTCAATGAAAACTTACACTAAGTTTTACCTTTAAATCAAATAAAAATAATAAATCTACTTATCAATTTCCTCCAATATTTTAATTATGTATTTAAAAAAACATTTTAATCTTCAAAATGAAATAATTCTAAGAAGGAGAGATTTTTTTAAGCATGTGGATGAAGGCATGGTTTGATCCTAGGTCTATGATATCCCCCCCTACTAATATGTACTTGAAGAAATTAAAAGAACTTTTCGGTATTCTTCTTTTAATTATAAGTAAGAACTTGATTCTTACATTCGATTTATGAAAAAAATTTACAACTATGAAAGAAATCTTAACAACTATGCGTGAATTTATCACACAAGATAAGCACATATAAAGTAAATGATGAATGCATGAAAAATATTTTAAGTGCAAGAAGCATGAAAATTTTCATCTTTAGTTTGATAATATGAGTTTTTTAGTTTTTTGTTTTCGAAGTTTATCAAAGATTAATACATCTAAGTTTGATGAGGAGAACACAATTTCTTAAATGAGAAGAGGGACAAATTGAACAAATAATATGCCACATTTACATTTAGATGGAATGTTGATTTTTCAGGGAAATTGCAACATCCCTTTCACCTTCTTGTAATAAATACCTATATCAACCTAGATCTCCTCTTTATTTCAACTCCCTTCACCCCCACCATATCCTGGTCACATTCCAACAACGCTTGCACCACAACTATTGTCACCATGTCACAATCAAGCAAAACATTTTATAAACATTTATACTTATAAGAGAAATCTTTCTTGAATGCAAATTTTCTACTAAACAAGTCGAAACCAAAAATGAATATTTCGATAAAATTTGACAAACTAATCTTTTCCCATCATAGTAAAAGAATCTAAGGCCCTCGTGAAACTTAACATGAAAAAATTGCAACAATTAAGAAGTTGTATGGAGATTAAATAATCTGTGAGGAAAACAAATCATTAAAAAAAAAAAACAATTGATTATAAAAAAATCAGTCCCAACTAGATGAAGCAACTCATCAAAGAAGATACCCTCAAACTCTTTATAAATTAAAAAAATAAAAATAAAAATTTTCAAGTATCTTCGATGTGTGCATCTCCACGTCAGAATTGTGAGAATCACAATGTGTCACCCGAGCACGACTCAAATAAATATTCTATTAAAATAACTATGTACGAGGTGCACTTTACTAGTTAAATCCCACAAAATGGGACATTTTAGACTGTTTTCGTAAGAGTCGTGTTGCGGTACACTTCGTTTTTCACTGCGCCGACCAGAAGGTGAGCACATAACCCTGGATATTTTCCACTCGTATCTCGAGGAAATAATCTACGACCACCACATACAGTGAGAAGAAACAAAGTCCATGAAAGATTCCTGTCCTTATTCGTAAATGTTAGACAGATGGGTCCACTAGTACCGTCAATAGAGGTCTTGAGACGCGTGTACAGAACGACAAAAAAAAAACAGCCAAGCCAGAGCAATACGGCAATCGAGGAAACGAAACATATACAGAAGGCATGGTGAGTGGTTGGAAGCGAAGGCCGTTGAAGGAGATGGAGAGCAGCAAATGGATTGCTACGCTCGCTAGTATTTGGATCCAGTGCAGCAGTGGATCATCATACGCCTTCGCTATTTACTCACCAGTACTCAAATCTAGTCAAAATTATGACCAATCAACCCTTGATTCTATTGCTGTCTTCAAGGACATTGGTGCAAACGCTGGACTCTTATCAGGTCTTCTGTACACCGCTGTGACATCTCGTCCTCGCTCTTCTGCTTCTTTCATCTGTTCAATTGGGGGACCATGGGTTGTTCTCATGGCTGGGGCGATTCAGTGCTTCACAGGTTATTTTCTTATGTGGCTCTCGGTTACTGGAATTCTTCCACGACCTCCTGTATCACTTATGTGCTTCTACATGCTTATTGCTGCCCATGCTCAGACCTTCTTTAATACTGCTAATGTCGTCACAGCTGTACGAAATTTCCCTGATTATAGTGGTACCGGTGTTGGAATCATGAAGGTTCGTTGATTCTTCCTCTTTAGGGGTTTTATTTCTGATAGATTTTGGGTATTTATTACTAAAATTCTGATTTTTTAATTTTTTTAATTTTTTTAATTTTTTTAATTTTTTTAATTTTTTTGTTTGATTCGATTGGACTAAAAAAAAAAATACCTTGCATGATTTGGAGTCTATAATTTGTGATTTTTAGAGAGTGGGGATTTGGTTTGGATTGTTAAATTTTTGTTCCATATTTTGATTTTGGACTATCAGAATCAGATTATGGAAATGATTTCCAGAACACAGAATCCTATTTGGCTAGAAATTGATTTTTTAGACTTTAGAACAAAAATCTCGTTTTCCGACTATTTTTCTACATTTGTGACAAAAAGAAACGTGTTCTGCATCATTTTTGATTGAGTCGTTGGGTAAGTGGCTGACGTGGCAAGGGCACAGAATCGTAGATTGTTTTCATCGGGATACACAGGAAAAATGTACGGTTCTTTGCCCTTGCCACGTCGGCCCTGTACCCAACCACATACCAGGACCGTGTGCATTCATCATTATTCTTTCTGATTGGATCCTGATTTATGATTATGGAAGGAAGAAGAGTCGTGATAATCTGACTCCCCCACATGGCATACTCAAAATACTCTCCTGATGGAGAACAAAGGGGTAGAAGAGAAAGGGGTATAAAGTTAAAGGGTATTTTTGGAAAGGAAGTAGAGAAAAGTGAAGTTGCTCCTGGAGGTGCATGCAAAATTGAATATGGATCGATCTTTATGGGGGATAAACATTGGTGGAAGACAACCGTTGTGTTTTATTATATAGATTGTGTGTGTGTGTGTGTGTGCACGCGCGCGCTCGTGTGATTGTATGCACACTTGTGAACATATACTGTTTTGTTCTGTTATTTGGTCCTTGTGTGGGGTTTAAGAGTGCAATTCTTGTTTCCTTCCAGGGCTTTCTTGGTCTTAGTGGAGCAATACTAATTCAAGTATATCAGGCAATATTCAAGGACAAACCAAGTTCTTTCCTTCTTATGCTTGCACTGTTGCCAACCCTCCTTCCTCTCTTGCTCATGTGTTTCGTAAGAATTTATCATACAAATGGAGTCGATGATAAAAAGCACCTAAATGGTTTTTCAGTAGTTGCTCTAATCATTGCTGCTTATCTTATGATCCTAATAATTGCGGAAAACGGCCTAGCTTTGGGATTATTAGCTCAAAGAATCTCATTTACAATACTTCTCTTTGCACTTGCCTCCCCACTTATCATTGCAATTAGAGCCCATTTGGGGGACTCCCAGACACCATCTTCACCAACTTTATCATTTGAAAGAGCTCAATTGTTAGATGTCCAGGGGGTTCCACTGGAAGCTGAGGAGATCAATGTGAGACACAATCGAATAGTGCATCACAATGTTGATCAAGAGTCGCCAACCCATGAAAAGAAAGTAATGGCACGAGGGGAAGACTTGAACCTTTTGGAAGCCATGTGCACGGCTGACTTTTGGTTTCTCTTCATAGCCATGTCATGTGGTATGGGCTCAGGACTCGCCACAGTCAATAACCTCAGTCAAATAGGAGAATCTCTTGGTTACACTCCTGTGGAATTGAGAACTTTGGTTTCTCTATATAGCATTTGGAATTTTCTTGGTCGCTTTGGAGCAGGGTATGTGTCTGATTATTTCTTACACTTGAGTGGTTGGGCAAGACCATTATTCATGGCCATCACGCTTGCAATCATGAGCGTCGGTCATACATTGATCGCTTCTTCACTACCTGGGTCTCTATATGCTGGCTCAATAATTGTAGGTGTTTGTTATGGCTCACAGTGGTCATTAATGCCCACTATCACTTCTGAGATATTTGGTGTAAGGCATATGGGTACGGTATTTAACACTATCGCTATTGCAAGTCCTGTTGGATCTTATATTCTATCTGTGAAGGTAGTTGGGTACATCTATGACAAAGAAGCATCATCAGATAGTGGGGGCATGTGCACTGGTGCTCATTGCTTCATGCTATCTTTTTTTATTATGGCATCTGTTAGTCTCTTTGGGTTTCTTATCGCGTTGGGGTTATTCTTCCGGACCAGAAGGTTTTATAAGCAAGTTATATATGACAGGTTACAACATTCCTCTGAGTAAGAGGACAGTTAGATTGATATTTATGAGTAAAATGAGGTAGATGAAATGGACCTTCTATTTTTATATAACGAGCTGAGTTCCGTGTTCAATCAACGGGATTTGAACCAATTAGGGAGGAACTCAGGTTGGGTGGTAAGGAGCTGCTACGTTTTCGCCTTGATCGTGCTGCTGGTTCTTGGTCAAATTCTTGTAAGTGTGATCTTACATCTAGAAAACCTAAATTTTATTTATTTGAGTGTCTTGTAGTGTGATGACTACAGCATGAGATTCTTGATTCCAAATTATTAAAATATCTTCGTTTTGAATCTCTTGTGAAAAAAAATAATTTAATTGTTCTTTTCAACCATGTCTTCAACATTGGGTTTTGGTGATTAGCTTGCCACTTTATCCACATGATGTGGTTAGTGACACGATTTAATGAAATCCAAAGCGCTTTGGTTTTTCTTGTTTAAATATCATACATTCACTTCATATGCCCATGATGAGGGAGGCAATAATTTACAGTTAAAGAGGTTGTAATTTAAGGAGATGGAAGGTTGTTGAATTTCTTACAGGAGATCCGAATTCTCAAGTGAACGACACACCATTCACCAAGAAGATTTGTGGTTAGGCGCAACTGATAGCTTGTGCAAGACAATACTATATATATAATACTAGAGTTTGCCCATGCCATACTGTGGACCCCATTGCTATAATTTTGTGGCTTAATGATTGAGACAAAGGAGTGGGGTCTACGTAATCCGACTTTATTGCTTTTCCTCTTCTCCCCACTTTTGAAGAAAATCCTTTTACTTTATCTCCTCTTTCAATGATGGAAAATGTTGAAGTGACTGCGAAAGGCATTGAGTTTCACAATATGTTGATGTGGATGTGCGCATGGAACCATAGATCATTTCCTCGAGATACGAGTGAAAAGCATGTATGGTTTTGTGCGCACTTCCACGTCAACATAGTGTGAAACACAATGTCTTGCTCAATCACTCCAGGATGACTCTTTAGTAATATATACCCTTTCAACTTTATTATCTTTCTTTTCCTCCCCCCTTTTTTTAATATTACCTCTCTAATTTCACTATCTTTCCTCTTTTACCAAAGAGGGTGCATGTGCTTGCGAAAGACACTACGGGTATGTTTGATTGCACATGGAAAATAAGGTGGAAAATCAATTTCCATGGAAAATGACATTTTTCAAGTGTTTGATTGCACATGGAAATGGAATTCATTTTCCACCCCATTCAAAAAGTCCACTAAATCATGGATTTCACTTTCCCACCCATATGGGTGGGAAAATGAAATCCACCCATGTTTTCCATCATCAATTATTCCCTACCACCACCACTACTACCACCACCACCACCACCACCACCACCACCACCACCACCACCACCACCATTACACTAACCTTGCCGTCGTCGTCATCGCCGTCGTCACCATCGCCGTCGCCGTCGGCTCCGTCTCCGACCACCTTCTCTCTCTCTCTCTTCTTATTTTTCTTCTTCTCCATCCCTCACCTCCTCCGCCACCACCACCACCAAGTTCTCCCTCCATTTTCCTCACTTACCTTCATCGTCGCCGCCGCCACCGCCTCCACCATCGTCGTCGTAGCAGCCACCGCCACCGTCGCCCTCGTCGTCGCCACATCTTCCTTCTCCTCTTCTTATTTTTTCTCATATTTTTTCCATGATTTTATCCAAGTGAAATCAAACAATGGAATTTGATTTTCCAACCCTACATATTTTCCACAACTAATTTTCCATGGATTTCAAATTCCATGGAAAGTGACTTTCCATGCAATCAAACATACCCTACATTTAAAATTATGCTAACGTGGATGTGTGCACGGAACACTAGATGTTTTTTTTTGAGATACAATCAAAAAACATCTATGGTTTTGTGCGCACCTCCACATCAGCGGGGGCAAGCAATTGGTCTTGCGCAATCACTCCTGCATGATTTTTCAGTAATATATGCCCCTTCAATTTTATTATTTTTCATTTCCTCTCCCTTTTTTAATAATATATCCCTCTAACTTCAGTATCTTTCCTCTTTACCAAAGAGGGTGTATGTGCCCAAAGGCACAGGCAAACTCTAATTTTTAAATAAAATTGAAATAAAAATTATGTAGGACAACAAGAAGATCGTATAATCACATTAGAGTTGTATGTTAGATGATCAAGAAGCATTATATTAATAAGTCGACAATAGTTGAAATGTGGGTATAGAGATTGAGTGAAAAGATAAAATTAGAAATGAAAGTGTTCGAAAAAATATAATACACTCTAGTACACAATAACTATGTTGTCTACTAACAAAGTTTCCAAGATTGTTTAGACATTTTTTTGATGGGTAAGTTGGACTTGAACCGACTTCAAAGTTGTTTTGCAAAATATCAAACCAACTGAGCTATGGATCTAAGCCCTTGTTTGGACATTCAATAAAGGTCAATTACAATGGAGTTTGAAATTTTGTAACATGCCACAGTTTTTTGTGTTTATTTCACGCTCCTAATTTTTCATTAATATTTGGGATACCTCTTTGGATACACGGCGTGTCATTGAAAGGAAAGGATTCTACCAAAATTTTGAAGCGGTATGTACACTTCAAAGTTTTTTTCATTACAATCTTCTTCAATTTGACGGTCTTGAGAGGAGAGGAATATCCAAACGAATGTCAATGGAGAGTGGAAATACTGTCCTTGAAACAACGAGAGTTGCACTTTCAAATTTGACTACGTAAGTAATGAGATCACTGTTCAAAGCAATTGTAGGAGGAAGACGAGAAACTAAAAGGCGTTGAAGAAGGGAGACGATGTCGACGGATCACGTGTCTTATGCCACCCCTCAAGGATATGGAGCGCACAGACAACCCCTTGACCTCATTCTGCCAACGCCTACTCTTTTTGGCCCACACCACAAGTGTACTGAGGAAATTTAATATTAAAGAATATGATGTTGTTATAAGTTACTCAATTTAAATAGTCGTGATAATCCATCATTCTTTTTTTTAGATTCCCCAATACGCTCCATCACAGAACCGTAGATCATTTGCTTTGGGATACACAAGAAAAAGAGTTATGATTATGTAACTGCCATGTCAGGGAGCGTAAAGGGGTGTGAAAAAATAGCCTCAAATTGTCACTGACTCTAAATATTAATATTAATGATTTGATTTTGGACCATGTATCATTTTCAAATTTGGCATCTTGTCGCGTCTCCTCCTATCTGAATTGATTCATCTCGAAAGAGTTTCTTTCCTCATAATTTTTTTTTTTTTTTTTTGATGATATGAACGATGAGTGTTTGCAAGTGGAAGTTTGTGGAAATGGATAAAAAGTTTGAAGGGATAAAATCATGTATGACTTGGGGCAAATCAAATAATTTTGAAACCTCTCAATTCTTTTATTTAGGATATAATCATATCACAATGGTAGAAGCGGTACTAGTTGGCCAAGGGAGACATAATATGATATGTCTAGCATATTGATTTGTGTACATATCAACATCCCATTTAACTCTTAATTTTAAAACAAACCTAATAGTGACGCTAAAAAATCAAAATTTATTATCAAATATCAAAAGTTCAACAAAAAAAACAGCACATAATTATTCCCAAATCCCGGATCACTCACTAATTTAGTTAGGAGGAGGAGATGCTTTGAACTTGGCAAAAAGCATCTTAGCAAATTCCATCAACTTATCTGTCTCAGGCATAATTTCCTTGACAGCTTCATCTCCACAAAACCTCTCAGCCCAACCAACAAGACCTGGTGTCTTAACCTCATCCAACAACTTCAATCCAGTCGTCTTCTCTGTCACCTTCAACCACCCCAAATAACACCCAAACGCAATATCAAGATACCCAATTCTCTCACCACCGAAAAAACCCTTTCCTTTGCTACATTTCTCAAATGCTTCTTCCAACAATCCCAACCCAGAAATCACTTGTTCCAGCGCTGTCGCCTTAGCCTCCTCTCCTGGAGCTCTCGAGATTCCAGACAAGGATGGGAACCACTACAACAAACAAACCAACCCACAATCATGTTAGAATTAGATCTTGGTTTTAAAACTCGTTTTTGACATCTCGTCCATTAACGATGGTCTTCCGAATCATCTCGCGATTTATAATAGCCATGATAAAAAATGAAATGGAGTGATTTGGAGGAAATAAATAAATACCAACCTTGTCGTCTATGTAAGCGGCCCAGAAGCGAGCAATGGCACGATCATAAGGATCAGAAGGGAGTAGAGAGGGTCCAGAGGTCCAGACCTCATCGATGTATTGGACGATAACAAGGGATTCGCAGATAGGTTTGTCTTCGTGGATCAAGACAGGTACCTTCTTGTAGACTGGGTTAGATTGGAGGAGGAGATCGCTTTTGGATCCCAATTTCTCCTCGAGGAAATCGTATTGGACCGATTTGATGTTGAGGGCGATCCGAGGCCGCATCACGAATGGGCTCGCCCATGCACCCAATACCTTGACGTCGCTCCCTGCCATGGCTTCCCTATTACCGACTTTTGAGACCTGGAGAGAGAGAGAGAGAGAGAGAGAGAGAATTAAGAAGAGATGGAGAGAGCTTTGGAGAATGTGTGGGTAATAAATAGGTGATTTGGTAGAAAGAAATATCTAAAGAGTGGTAGACTAGACCAGTATGGGTGGTAGGTTGTCGCTGTGGTGTGAATGCAGGAATCCTTTGCTGCATCAACGGATTCTTGATATTCTTTTCAATACTGATGAATGCACGTGGTTTTGGGTACGCCGCTGACGTGGTAAGGTCACAAACTGCACATCGTTTTTTTGTGTATCCCGATGAAAAAGATCGACAGTACGTTCTCTTAGAGTTGCTCAAGGTAGTTTTCGTAATTATAATGCAACAGTAGTTTATGGGGATGTGCAGTGTGTATCCTCAAGCGTAAAGCCTATGGCTCTTGCACATGCCACGTCTGTCTGGAGAGTACATTAAGTATGCCACGTGGGGAGAGTCCAGTTTTCACGACTCTGCATTGATTTTATGTGTATATTGAAACATGTATTTAAAAAGACTCATGATTTTCGAACACCCCCTCTGATATATACCCTCATACGCTCCCTCCCTCCCTGACGTGGCATGGGCTAGTACCATATAACTTTTTCCTGGGATAAACAATTGGACACGCCCATAAATATACTTTTTTTTATTTTTTTATTTTTTATTAATAATTATAATTTGAGTTAAATGGTTTATCTAAATAAAGATTGGATGACTTAGACAAGTCAACTATAGGAATTGAAAATCAAAATGTTGATTCTCTGTAAGTAAATTTTGGTGTGGCAATATATAAGTCCTCATAAAATATCCATTGACTGTGAAGCCGGGTACAATTGGCTTGGACGGTCATTGGTGGCCCAGTCAGCGTTGGAGAGGGAAGAGAAAATTCTAAAAATGCAATCCAAACAAAAGTATACTTAGTGGTTGGGTCATAAACATGCCCTTAAATAAGTTAGTTGGGTGATCAAGGGGTGTCCCCTAATTGTTGTTGGCCTACTGATCCACCAAAAATAAGTGCTGAAGTGAGAAAAAGTAGTTTCTCTCATTATTGCATAGTTAAGTCACACCATGTGATTTTAGGTACATAGTGAGGCTACAATTGATACCAACTTGCAATTGAAACTCTGTCAGCTACATAACAGCAACGCACCATAAAAATACATTTCAATTAATCCAAAATTCTATGATCAATACGCGGACAAATACTCGAATCTAATGGTTAAATATCACCAATCAGACCAATTTGTTGGTGTATTTAGGTCCAAATATTCATGGACCAACAACAGACCCAAAACATGGGAGTCCAAGGCGCTGTAATTTAACAGTAACTCATTTTGTAAGTAAGAAATGGTAAAATAAAAGTGTCTCCACAATGAGGTCGAATGACGGTGTCAGCTTGATGAGTCTACCATTGTTGATACCAAATGGGTCAATCATTTATAACATGAACCATAATCAAAGGTTAGGAACAAAAGTTACATTGGATCGTCAATACATTTGATTATGGATTATGATCTATACATCATATGATGGAACAGTTCAGATCAAAATGTAGAGGGGCCACAGCTAATGGTTCCATTTGAAACAAAATTTTAAGATTCTCAATTGCAACAAGGATGGATTAAGTTTGCCGACATTGAGCTATGACATTTGAACCCTAGGAATAGCACTCAAAACAAAAGGGAGCTGCTCTTACAGGCGGCTTTCATGGGGGTTCAGTCTTAGGCATCAATGTTGTTGCCTTCGGTGGCTTTTGGTTGTTGGTCAGCATCAGCAGTCTTCTTAGGAATCAGAACACGGCCAGTCAACGGATCAATAGGACGGGTGTCACGAGGTCCACCTTTCTGGGCCATTGCAAGCATTGGTGGGGGAGGTAGAAGCCCAGCTCTGAAAAGAATACGTTGAACGGGTTCTGAAGGCTGAGCACCAACTGATAACCAGTACCTGCAATTATTATGGAAAAGGGGAACCAAAAAATATGGATAAAAAAATTGGTAGTATTATATGTTTTATATGAAGAAAATGTCAAATTCGTTTACTAAATGTGAATAATACATGTAGAAAAAAGAAAAAAAGTATATTTCATGTAATCACCATCCCATATACTCTGCCTGTGAGAAGGGGGACTAAAGATGACCTTATCTACTTTGGTTTTTCTTATGTAGTAATCAAGATCTCAAACTATAATATATTAGTGGGATGGAGATTTTAGAATTGTCAATCGCCTGAAAAAGGGAAGAGTACATTGAGATAAGCTCACTATTGAGTAGATCGTAGCTTTGAACATACTCTCTTTGGTACCAAGGTCGGAAAATGAAGAGTTACCTGAGAAAAAGGAGGCTTTCGTAAATGTGTTTTATTACAATTGTTACCATTTCAACTCTTTTTCTAACTCATTCTCAATGAAGGTACAATCGAATTTCATCCTAGAAATATTATTAAAGATATTACAAACATTGGGCTATATGATGGAAGTATCTAGTAATGTTTGTCCCTTTCTTTCAATCATTGGACTCTCGATTCTCTCTCCAACTAATATTTTCCTACTTAACAAGTTTGTGGTACACGGTCTCCATATCTAGTCCTTAATACATATTTCCTCTGAAATAAATGATAACCTCCCCTCTTTCAATTGGTGGAGGCAATCTATTCCAAAAAT
This sequence comes from Akebia trifoliata, assembly GCF_017979445.1. Classification (NCBI taxonomy): domain Eukaryota; kingdom Viridiplantae; phylum Streptophyta; class Magnoliopsida; order Ranunculales; family Lardizabalaceae; genus Akebia; species Akebia trifoliata. The sequence goes on from NC_141379.1 coordinate 5,084,893, forward strand.
CACATTCTACTTCAGATCCAGTACCCCAAACTCCTCATCGCAAAGTTCCTTTTTTTTGTCCTTCATATTTTTAACAGAAGATCACTCCACCCTCCCTTCCAACACAAAAGAACCCCACCATTCATTTACATTTTTCCTAAACTTCAGTTCAGAATCTGGTATCACACATTCTCGAATGTCTAATACCTCCACTATCAAAAAAGGAGAGTGTTGTAGTCTAGGGAATGCTGATTGAAGAACATTTGACAAGTGTTTACTCCATCCAAATACCCATAACCAGAGATCTATCATGTTGGCATCATAGTGTGATCCCCAATCCTCCTTATTAGAACATGGATACAAACCTCCTGCCAAACGCAAATCCATAAGGTTGTTCCCATTAATGAACTCCTCAAAATCTTTCATTTTTCTCATGATCCTGCAGCCACCATTCCTTTCAAAAGAAAATCTAATGACACTAAAGTCGTCACCCATGCATGATAGATCCCAAAAACCAGAGACATCATTCAATTCTTCACAAAATTGATTCCTAAGCCTCCTATTCATGACTTCATGGGCCCAACCACTCCAATAAAAACCTAGAGAAATTGATCATTCACACAACTACAAAAAAGGGATGGAGAACCCCCCCTCCCCTGAACAACAACAAGAGTATTAAATACCTGATGCTATTCTTATCCCAAAAGATCACCATACCACCGGCAGAGCCTACCCAAAATCCCTACTTCTTCCCAACTTGTCATCAATTGATGCTCCATCTTCTTGATCTTTGTTTTCTCAATAACAGAAATATTAAACTTTCATTTTTGTTAACAGATTCTTGACTTTGGAACTTCGGTTGATGTCACCCAAACCCCTGAAATTCCAAGGTAACATACCAAGATTTCTTTATAGGCAAAGCAAAATTTTATTTTATTAAAGTACGCTTTCTAGCTTGCCTATCTACTTTCTATCCATTTTTTCGATGCCCAAATCAGTGGAGATTCGCATGGAAAGACTTTTGAAGGATTTTCTATGGAACGACAAAAATGGGGGAAGAAAATACCATTTGGTTAAGTGGAAGTTGATTTGTTCCCCGAAGTGCAATGGGGGGTTGGGGATCAAAAGTCTAAGGTTAACAAATAGAGTTTTATTGAGTAAGCGGTTATGGAGGTTTGAAGAAGAGAAGGAAAGCTTATGAAGGAGAGTGATGCATGCAAAATATGACGAAAAATTGTTTGGTTGGTATAATGGGGAAGCAAAAAGGGGCATATGGTTGTAGTGTATGAAGGGAGTTTTGAAGGAGGAAGTGACTTTGAGAAGGAAACTACTTTTAGGACAGGGCAAAGAAATAGGATCCGTTTTTGGGAAGATAGGTGGTGTGGGACTTTGGCTTTGTCATCTCAATACCCATCTTTGTATGCGTGCTCCTTAAAGAGGAATTACTTGATCGATCAATGTTTGAGACATCTGAGAACACTTATTCTTGGGACTTAGGTTTTAGGAGGAACTTCAACGATTGGGAATTGACTGAGCTAACATCTCTTCTCAACCTTCTTAATGAAGTTCAGCTCAGGGACAATGATCAAGACAAAAGGGAATAAATCAAAGTTAAAAATAAGAGATTCATTATTAAATCTTTTTACAAAGCCCTTCTCCCAAGGTCAGAAATTTTTTTTTTTCCATCCTTTGCCATTTGGTCGAATCTTGTTCAGGCAAAAGTATCTTTCTTCACTTGGCTTGCCTCTTGAGGGAGGATTCTCACTTTAAACAATTTAATCTCTAGAGGGTGGATTACTCCCAATTGTTGCCCCCTTTATATGAAAGATAGAAAATACATGGATCATATTCTTATTCATTGCTCTTTCTCAATAGGTATTTGGTCTTCTTTTCTTTCCTTGTTTCATAGGAGTTGGGTTCTTCCCAATAACTACCGTTCTTTCTTAGAAGGTTGGGGCTTGAATACCTTCTCCCTCAAGAAGAGACATTTGTAGTCTATTCTTCCTTCAGCCACATCGTGGGGTCTTTGGAAGGAGAGAAATAACAGAGTATTCAAAGACAAGGAGAACAATGCGCAAATGGTGTTTATTGAGATCTTAGGATTGTTCTTTTGGACTAAGCTAAACAGGGAGTTTTTCGGGGTTTTCTTTGAAGATTTTGTGTTTAGATGGGAAAACTTGTGTAGCTCTTAGTATTGGTTTTCTTTGCTTGAGCTTGCTTTTTTGCTTAGCTTTAGTTTCGTTATTGTTTATGTATTTTGGTTTTTTTCTTGGGGGCCATCTCGGCTTCCTTTGTTCTCTTTCTTTTCTTTTTTATAAAATCTTTATGCTTACCAAAAAACAATGTCCATACAAGAAGACAAAAGAAAAGAAGCTAAAACCAAAACAAAACAAAACCCTCAGTCATTACAAAAGAGCTCTCAACTTAAAAAAAGATCTTAAATAGAACTCCATCTGAACTCGCGAAACTGCTTGGCCCAGAAGTAAACAAGCCACGAACTAGAGATCAACACTTCTTGTAAAGAGTGCTCCTTTCCTTCGAAAACTCTGCTATTCTTTCCAATTAATGTCCCAACAGATGATGACGGGATTAAAGACCAATGAATTCTTCTTTTTCAGAAGAAGGTTTTTTACACGCCAACTCCCACTTTAAACAAGAAGAGACACAGGAAAGCAAAGAAGAGGCACGGGAAAGCACCATTTAATGCCAAATACTGAAAGACATTAAGCCCAAACTTCTCTAGCAAAACTACAAAATGAATGCTTGATACATTTCTGCCCCACTCCCTTTTGTTGCTTTCCAGATTTTACTACCAAATCGACCCCAATTCAATCCAGACCCAATCCATTGACAGCCCTATTGGCTACACAATGTAGCAAATGACTTGATAGCTAATTTACATAATTATGGAGTAGTGAGCATCCTTTACCTTCCAAGGTTCTTTTTGTGTCTCAAACTATACAAAAAGCTGATAGAACGCGGAATTCTAGCAATCAAAGATATATTGTGAGTTCTTTAGTCACAGCTCACAAGCAGTTGGCGACAAATAAGAGGTAACTTGGCTTCAAGACTCATGCAAAACAGGATTATTAAAGCGGAATGGAAATCAAAATCCTAAACCAAATTCCATTTTCTTATCTCCCTTCATCGTCCTGCATCAATTATAGAGTAAACCCTCCAGGAGCTAACAAACTTGAGACTAGTACATAGTTAACTTGGTGTCCTATGAGCAATATGTTTTTCAACCCATACCCGTCTAGATGATTTTCATACTCGTGCTAGACATCCTGATTTTGAGTGTGGAATCTAACACTTTCAATAGGGTCAAAACAAACAATTGTGGAATTGTTGAAAATTTCTTATGCACCAAGTCTCTTGAATGATATAAAACCAACCAGTTTAATCATATCAACCAGCAATCTATGCTTATGAGTGAGTCCAAATTTGAAAGGTTTAGTACAGAGAAGAAAAAATAACCACGCAAGAGGCCTTGTAGCATGATCAATGCATGCAGATCAAGTTACACTGTGACATCTGGAGCATAAATTGTTAAAATTCAAACTCTCTTGTATCCACGGAAAGGAAAATTGGGCATCCAACACAAAAAAGAACAAGGAAATAGAACTCCAAAATGATCTAGTTTACGTCTCCCTTTCCAATCCTTTGTTATCGTGACCTTGTAGGTAATCCTTTTTGTCTTCCTTTTTCTCTTACCGTATCTCATTTCATGATTTTTCTTTGGAGAAGAGAAGGTACGCATTGATCTTTAAAGTTGAACATCAGTTAATAAACAAACAACTGAACACTGGATACATTTCACGAAGAACTTCAAGATTATGTTAATAAATTTATTATTAAAAAGAACAAAAAAAAAAAAACCTGAATTTAAGGATAAATAAACACACAAATTGCTTTGTACCCATTTTAAATTAGCAATCAATTTAAACTACCATGACGTTTTTCAGTAAGACAATTTATTAGCAGCACATAAATTAGTGTTTAAAGTAAATAAATAAATAAAGACAATTACTTACTTCACTCTGTCGAAGTTCAGACCCATTCTCTTACCACCATCTTGGCCTACAAAAATCCAACATAGCCAGAAATATACAGATACTCAGGAATCATAAATTGCCTAAAAAAGTGGGGAAAAAAAAACTACACAAGAAGCCATCATAAACCGCTTGAACAAATGGGTATGAACTGAAAATTGAACAAAGGATAAAAACAAATCAGATTTCAACAAATTATTATGAATAAATCACACATTTAAATAAACAGGAATGACAAAAAAAAATTAACAAAATAGGTAATAAAATAAAATAAAAAATTCACAGTCGATAAAATGTCAAAAAATAAAAAATTGAAATGTTAAAATTGAAATACCCGGTAAAGGATTGTAGTAACCCAAGATTTCGAGATGCTTCCCATCTCTAGGGGATCTGCTATCGGCAGCCATAACTCGATAAAATGGCTTGTTTTTGCATCCAAACCTTGACAATCGAAGTCTAACAACCATTTTCTATTGCAAAAACTGAGATCTCTGCAAATGGGGAAAAAGACAATGAAAATTTTCTGAAAAATAATTGAGATGGCTTCTATAGTTATTTATAATACAAATGAAAACAACAAAACCACAAAGGGTTCTACCAAATGCAGGAGCCCTCACTAGGGTTTTACTATTTTAACATGTGATATTGATTGGTTTCACACTAGGATTAGCCTCATATAAAATCCTAAATCTAACAAATAAAAATCTAAACAGAGAGAGGAAGAGAGAAAAGAGAGGGTTTTTATTGGCACCTCAATTTTTACTTATTCTCAGCCATTGAATTGTTTTTTTGGGTGAGTTACCATTTAATGCGCTAAATATGGAAAAATTCCAGTTCCGAATTTGCTGATAAAATACCAGCAAACTCATCGTAATCTGTGATCTCACTGGTAATTTATCAGTAAATTCGTTGATTATAAAAGTGACGAATTCACGTTTTGGGAATTAAAATGAACTGTGTACCGGAACCAGAATTTTGTCATAAGTTGCACAGGTTTTAGGAAATATCTCGATTTTTTGTTGTTGTTGCTAAGCTCTATTTTTTTTTAACTGGGATGTAATAAGTAAAATTTTGTAATACAACTCTCATAAATAAAGATAGCTGCTATTGGCACACCCCAACTTTTACTAGTAGCAGTGTAGCACACTATATAATTGAATTATTAATTCCACACCAATAAGGAAATGTGCACACCATTTATTGAAAAGACTAATATTACCACACTAGTTCCTTTACTACACCCCTATGCTTATGCGATGACAGCAAGGAAACACAACACACTTGGAGGGAATATTCATTAACAATTTAGTAAGCTTTATCTTAAGTCCAATTGTAGACATGGTTTTAAATCTCATCCGAGGCACGAGTCATCTCAATATCGTTCATGAACGAGAAGAATAGAGATGACATCTCACATCTATAGAATCTCACGAGCTAAACGAGTTGGCTCGGACGATATTTTGAAAATCTTGGCCGAATCAGTAAAACTCACCTGAGTCAACTGGGATTTTTTATATTTTAATGGAAAAAATTATTTTTTTTATAGAATTTAAACATTTATCATCAAAGAAAATATAATTTTATAATGAAACATCTTATAATTTATCTTCTTTACTATTATAATGAAGTAGAAGTGGTTTGACACCAAAATTTGGATCTCACAAATGCCCCCACCTAAACATTTAAATTTAATAAAATCAGGGTCATTTTGCTATAATAATAAAAAATTGCAATCCCACTCCTCTATAACTATTACCACGGTTTCAAAAACCCTTTCATTAATTTTAAATTATAAATAAAGCCCTTTGCATTTGCACAGGCCACCTTCCAAAATCTTATAAAAAAATTTATAATTATTTTCATATATATAATTATAAATAGAGTTAAATGATTTATCTCGTCCAAGACAATGCGGTCTCATCCATGAGACGAGACATCAAACCAAGATTTGAAACCATGACTGTAGAACAGTGTATTTGGTTTTAAACTTGGATATTGTAAACACTGGCCTGAAAATAAAAGATTCCAACATCAAAATCTGTTCATCTCTGAAGTTGGTCAGCATTCAAATACAAAACCAAAATGTTTTAGATCTAACGTAATAGAGATTCCTTGCATCCATTATTCTCTTTCACAATTCATCAAACACATTTTATGCAACACAAGAATAAAGCTCTGCTACCACTAACAATTGCAATTTTAACGCATGAGCCTTACATCTTTGAATTAGAGAGAGAGAGAGAGAGAGCTACTAAAATCAGAAAAAAAAAATATTCTAAATCATCCAAACTTATACTAAAATCAACTTTCAAAATTTCAAAAAACTAAATAATAAAATAAATGAAGAAGATTACTGTATTTCATTCGAACATACTAATTTGATTTCAAAAATCCTAGAAGAAACCCTAGATTTAAAAAAAAAAAAAAAAAACACACACACACACACACTATGAATGAACTTCTCCAAAAATCAAAACCTAGGTAGAAAACCAAATCAATATAAAAAAAATGAGACCTCGAATCGTACAATGATGAGGTTCCATCGATAATCACCCTTCCCAAAATCCAAGTTCTATGAAAATTTGTATAAACTCTTTAATTTTCATCTTGGATTCGAATACCCCTTCAAACACAGACCGCTTAACGATCTCCAAAATGAAGAGAGAGAGAGAGAGAGAACATACCTAAAAGCAACGGAGGAGACGTCGTTCCTTACAGAGCTCTTCGATATTCGACTTCGTGGGGTTTTTCGATCTCACGCCATCTGTTTTTCATTTTAATTTTACTTGAGGTGTTATTAGTAAAAGAGGCTGTGCCAATAGCAGCTCTCTAAATTAATAGTAAGTAGAAGTATAATTAAAAATAAAAATTGTATAATAATATGCACCAGCCGGGAATCGAACCCGGGTCTGTACCGTGGCAGGGTACTATTCTACCACTAGACCACTGGTGCTTATGAATGTAAATAAGCAGGCGCACAGACTTAAATCTTGAACAAGGGAAAAGAGTCAGAAAGGATGGCTAGCAAAGAAGAATAATTCATTATGCTGCTGCAAACATATAGGAAAGAGAGATTTTTTGTGCTCAAATTATTTTCTCAAAGACTCTCTGATGCATGCCACATCGACCTTGATGAGGGTGAGTGATTTTGTAAATTGGGGATGCCATTCAATACATGTGGACTCATGTGATTGGTGGATGATTCTCTGAGTAAAAAAGATGATGTGCCAAAAACCTCTAATGAACCTAGGCCAAGAATATTAGATTCAAACTAAACTTACTTTTGATCGGTAAGCTTATTTTTTTATGAGGTTAGACAGTGTTAACCCAAAGATGTTACCAAATAAGCTAATAGGGGTATAATAAAAAAAGATTACTACTGTGTTAAAAAAATATACGTCCCAAGATGATTATTATAACCCAAAAAAAGATAGGGTCAAGATCCCTTGACTTTTAAGAATGACTCATGAAAAATACATAATCCCAACATTTTAAATGCAAAATCCAATTGTTGAGATTTATCCTTGGGATAAATATTTCCGAGATTTGTGTTTAAAGGGTTCGGATCATGTGTTCTTTTCATGAGTCATTCTTAGGAGTCATCGGATACCAACCCAAAAGGTATGAGTTTAACTTTTTCTGGCATTAACACCTTGGTGCTTTTAGTATATTGATTGCATTCAAATAAAATGATACTAGAATCTATATTATGTATTGTGTTCAAACCTTGAAACGAACAACCTAAAGGAAGGTCTTATCGTGTCTCAAAAAGAAAGGTACTAAAATGAAAATCGATATTAAGTGAACCAACATTGATACAAGAGATGACCTAGGGGTCAGGAAGGGCATCAATGTGAAGTTTGCCGCAAACTGATACTTTAAAGGTCATTGTGGATTATGATACGATGGTTTGTCACAACTCCAAAAGAGATAGATAGGAGCATGGTTTTAAAATTCGTTTTGATGTCGTGTCCTTGAATGAGATCAAGTCGTCTCGGACAAATCATCTGATTTATTCGAGTCGTTTTGTTTAGCAATAAATGCCATTTATCTTATTTGAAAAACACAACAGGATTGAAATGACGTATCTATCTGTCTTGTTGGCAGATGATACCAAGACGAATTGGACGAGTTGTCTTGATCTTGGATGAGATTTAAACCATGGGATAGGGTTGCCAACTTTCACATCTCTTATCTATCTCTTTGGGGATGTTGACCCACCATGTGTGATTTTGAGTGTGGGCCAATTGGATCTTTTCTAAGTCCCTCAAATCTCAATGAACTCATCATGTGTGATCTTGAGTGGCCTTCTATAAAAGCCTTGTGCCAACATTTTGTTTTTTTTAAACAGGTAATGGTCTTTCTCTTTGGTTGATAACTGTAGAAAATTTATTAAACATTAGTAAGACAAGAATAAACAAATGTGAAGCTAAGATGATCCACCAGAAGTCAACGAAAGAGGAAATAAAAATACAAAGATGCGTCGAATCTATGAATCAGTCTTTGTTCATTTTTCTACTACTCCTATTTTTGAAATGAAGTCAAAATATTTGGTTCAATCAATGTACTCTTGACTCGAAGGGGTTGGTTTTCTTAGCTTTCCGACCCAACGACAAGACCAACTGAGTCTAACCGACGCCGGGTGTTGCGTAGCACCCAAAGTTTGACAATTTTATCGTTTAATGCTTATAGGCTATAGCGACCGTTGAGTTGAAGACTGCATGTGAACTGTGAAGCTCTTTAGAAAATTATGTTAATTGCGTCTCAGAGAGTGACGCCTGCATATTGAAATTTGGGTGTGTTTTCTTGTTTGTGTTTCTTAAGAGAGAGATGTTGGGGCAGTTAATTTGTAGAGATATTCAAAACCCAGACAGCTCCTGTTCTGAACCCAGACTTCTTTGTTGATGAAGAGTGCGTAGTCTTGTCTTCCTAAAAAGATCAAACTTGAAGTAGCGATTGAAGAGATGGGTGGTGTAATTATTTCCATTCTTCTGTTTTTTCACTTGTTTTTACTTCCAGAAATCTGTACTTCTCATCCCTTATGCACCAACTCAAGTGGGTCTTCTCTCTCTCTCTCTCTTTGTTGTTTTGTTGGGCTTTTTTATTTATTGTTTCCAACTTTATTTTGCTGAAATCTAAAATGGGTTTCTTGTTTTAATTGAAATAGGGGCACCCTTTACTCCAAAAACACCTCTGGTGTTCTGTCCTAATTACAATGGGAGTGTTTGTTGTGACTCTATTGAGGATTTAAGATTGATGAAAAGATTTCAAGCTATGAACATCTCTGATCCTTCTTGTGCATCTCTTGTGAAATCCATCCTATGTGCTGTAAGACTTGTTTACTCAATTGGTACAAGTAAAGATATCTACTGATTTTTGAATCTTAAACACCTCATGAACTGATTTTGTATATTAATTCCATATTAGATAATGATGGCTCTTTGGTTTCGTTGATTGAACATTTGATATGCCTTCGTATAACTTAATCTAGTAAATTCTGTTTTATAATTCTGTACCCATGAAAATATATAATCTGTATATCGCCGACGCTGTAATCTGTTAGGCAGAAGAAGTTCCTGATTAGATTTGTTGGTCATTTTTATAAATTGAAGGTCCCTTCACTGTCTCAGGGTTTCATGTCTTGAATTGGTTTCGTAAGAGATAAAAACAAGTCACCTATCTTTCATGATTCACAGAGGTTTGCTATTAGTATTGGATGTATCTCTATATTAATCTTGTTTTGTTCATATTTGATTAGAACCCTAACCCCTAATCTTTGGATTAGAAGTCTTTGGCCTACCAGTCAATGTTTGGATGATATTATAATGATTTCATCAATGAAGCTTTTTGTGGTTTAGAAACCTTAGGAGGTCGACTTTTTGAAGAACCAAGAATTGAATTATCCGAGGTTGTATTGGTTAAAAAAGAAAGAAAGAAATACTAATAGGAAACAAATTTGAGAAAGCCAACACTTTGATTAATTAGTTTGTTGAATCAAAATTCATGCAATAGAATTATGATCCCACTGTCGACCTAATAGGAAAATTCATAGAAGTACCTTGATTTAATTTCATAATTGTCTATTTTTTATGAATCTGACGCAGCTCCAAAACCATTGAAGACATGTTGACGGATTAAATATTGTTAATCAACCAACTACTCCAAAAGAACGATCCGTTGGAGGGGGAGAATTATGAATATAAGAGTGTCATGGGGCTTAATTGGGGTATGACACACCCAAGAGTGGAGGAAAATATACACTCAACCCTCCCCCCTCACACATAAGGGTGGAAAGAATCTAACCCGTGACCTATATGAACCTACCGCTTTGATACCATGTTCACCAACCAACTACTCCAAAAGACTGATATGTTGGAGAGGGGGAGAACTATGAATATAAGAGGGTCACGGGGCTTAACTGGGGTATGACACACCCGAGAGTGGAGGAAAATATACACTCAACATTCTCCCTCACCCATAAGGGTGGAAAGAATCGAACCCGTGACCTATACAAACCTAGCGCTTTGATACCATGTCTACCAGCCAACTACTCCAAAAGACACACCCAAGAGTGGAGGAAAATATACACTCAACAAATACAATGGGGTTGAAGGACTCTTCATCTTCCTTCGCCAGTCTAGGCATATCATTCAAGACTTGACCTATTATTATCTTTTACGCGTATATGTTATTGAATAGTACATAGAGGGTTTTTGTGTTTGTACAGGCGATCTTTTGGTTTTAATGTTTAAAACACCTTCTAGAGGTTGGGCCGTTGGGTTGATTGGATGCCAACATATATGCGAGATCAATGAGTACTACAAGATTGTAACATTAACACTACCAAAAAAAAAGGAACTTCTTGGATGCACTTTTACCTCCATTAGTTAACATTCTACTATATATTAATTTTAAGATTTCAATAATTTCAGAAATGCGATCCATTCTCTGCGGAGCTATTTAAAATTGAATCAAGGCGGGCTCGACACGTTCCAGTTCTGTGCAACTCTACTGTTTCTGTGAACTCAACCCAGTCCGATGGTGCTCCACATGACTTTTGTGCAAAGGTCTGGGATACGTGCCAAAATGTCTACTTATTGAACTCCCCATTTGCCTCGTCATTGCAAGGTAGAGCTGGGGCACCAATTAATTCCACTTATTCTAAACTGACCAATCTATGGCAATCAAAAGATGTTTTCTGTGAAGCATTTGGTGGATCTTCTGACAATGGAGCAGTTTGTTTCAATGGAAAACCAGTTTCACTCATTAATACCGAAACGCAACCCCCAAATGGTCTCTGTCTTGAGAAAATTTCTAATGGATCTTACCTTGATATGGTAGCTCATCCTGATGGGTCTAACCGTGTATTCTTAGCTAACCAAGAAGGTAAGATTTGGTTGGCAACTGTTCCCGAAGATGGTTCCGGAGGAACATTATTGCTCAACGAATCCAATCCATTCATCGATTTAACTGATGCCGTTCATTTTGATACTGATCTTGGGCTGATGGCTATAGCATTCCATCCAAACTTTGTACGTAATGGCCGTTTCTTCGTCTCGTTTAATTGTGATAAGGCGGAATGGCCAGAATGTTCTGGAAGATGTTCATGTAATACAGATGTGGGTTGTGATCCTTCAAAGCTTAGTTCTCATAATGGGGCTCTGCCATGCCAGTATCATAGTGTTATTGCAGAATTTACTGCAAATGGTACCACATCGAATCCTTCCTTGGTACACATCCTTATGCTTCTCGTAAAATATTTGTGCAAATTTTCACTATGATAATTTAGTATAAATTTATTTTTATTTGTTTTCAGGAAACAATGACCAATCCATTAGAAGTAAGGAGGATATTTACGATGGGCCTTCCATACTCGAGTAATCATGCAGGTCAGATTCTCTTTGGACCTGCAGATGGGTATTTATATTTTATGATGGGAGATGGTAAAGAAGGCGGTGATCCTTATAATTTCGCTCAAAACAAGAAATCTTTACTTGGAAAGATTATGAGGTTTGACATAGATAACATACCAAGTAAGTATCACATCATAAGGAGTAATTGTTATTTGTTATTGAAACCATCTACTGCTTTATGCATATTTCCTTCTCTATGAATTTGTTTTTTTATCCGATCCTCTTAGTATATTTCTATGATTTTAATATGTTGGATCTGTGGCTCCTTACCTGTTTTTCTTATTTTATCTTGAAGGGAAGTAAAAAAAAAAAAAAAACACTGTCAAGTGACCTTTGAAAGATCCATATTTTACTGCAAATATGTGTATGATTACTCAAAATATATCCAACACAATCTTTCCAAAATTTTCAAATAAACAAGAGTGACTTAAGGAAAAATTTGAATTAATCCTTCAACATGAAGGACTTAAACTGTGCCTAAATATGGTAGTCAAAGAGTGCTATATTATCTCTTATAGGGTTCAGTTCATTGATATATACATGATCACTGGAAATCCAAAACTTCCTAATCATTACCAGTCACTTTAGCTAATGCTGACATTTATCGATTAGTTCCTGGGAAGATAAATACCATTATCTTCAATTCTAATCCGTTTTTAGTGCATAAACCAACGATAATTGAGATGGATTCCTAATGGTAAGCTATCCTCATCCATGTCATGTTGTGTATATGTGGAGGAAAGTGTTACGATTCAAAAAGTGTGTGCGTGTGTGTATGTGGTGCCAGTTTGGTTTCCTGGAGAGATTTCCTTTTTCTATTTCAACTTTCCAATTGAACTTGCCCCAAATTCATGTCCATATGATACGGCAACCTCAATTGTTGACATGTGATCGGTCAAGTTGATGTGCTCCTTGGGTTGATCAAGTTGATTAGTACGCTTGTTTCAGATCCTTGGAGTAGGCTAGCCTACATAGGCTTGATTGGTCTTCCTTGAGATACATGTATAAATTGCAACATGCACTCCTGGCATGAATGATTAAACCTCGCAGAACTGGAGTGAGGGACAAAACTGAACAACTTTTGAGAAAAATGTGGATAGAATTGATGGATACTTTGAACCAGGCCTTTTGAATTTACTTCTAGATTTTCACTAGAGACTTAAAAGAGAATTCTTTTTTCTAAAAAATTATGTCCTTTTGTCAAAATGGAAGCACAAATTAACTTGTGTTTCATTTACATATCATAAGCAGTTGTTTCCTAACTCTTTTCCATAAATTTTCAGGTGCGATGGAAATAATTAACCGTAGTCTTTGGGGAAACTATTCTATCCCAAGAGGGAATCCTTATAATGATGACAAGGAATTGTTGCCTGAAATCTGGGCCTTGGGCTTTAGAAATCCTTGGCGTTGTAGTTTTGATTCAGAAAGGCCATCTTATTTTCTCTGTGGAGATTCCGGCCAGGTTTGGGGATAATTTTTATTCTAATTATCATTAATATGTTTTCATATTTTTTTATATAATATTTCTAGCAAGTAGCAACTGCTTTTTAACCTCAATGCATTATTTCCATTCAAATTTTTCTTGATGATTTCATGTCCAGAGATGATAACGTCATTGGGTTCTGTATAGTTGTGCCACTCTTGAACTAGATGTGGCACAAAATCATGTAATCGGATGATTATGACTGTCCGATTTATAAGATTTTTTCTAAAATGTGAAGTTGCCATCTTATTAAGTTGGTTAAAGTCTGTGAGTGTTGATACCATGACCTGGGTTCAAAACCCTCCTTCACCTATTAATTACTAACCCACTTGTTATCGGAAAAAAAAAAAAATTTAAATACATAGTTATGCACTCCATTCTCTTAGGATCAGTCATGTTTGTGTTACGAAAACAGGGGCTATCAAACCAAAAAATGAATCGGAAAAAAAACGCAAATCACACAAGTAACACAGATTTTACGTGGTTCCCTCAAGATTGAGGTACGTTCACGGATCACACCGATTCCACTATGAAGAAAAAAACTCCTAGTTACAGATACCCTTTCACCAAAAAAAAAAAAAAAAGAAATATAGACCTCAAAAAAACATAAATAGAATTTTACATAGTACTAGTGAAATTATGAAAATGCCATTGAGAAAATTTCCCGAGGCAAGGGGGTTGGGTCCAACCCCCCCAGCGAGCTCAGTGTCGAGCTTGACCATCATCTCCACTATGTTCAATGATGAACAGTACTCCCACCTTGCTGACCAGTACCATCAGGCTCCACAAACAATAACGGTTGTTGACATCTCTCAAATTTGTCTATGACTCGAACACAGCTCTCAAGAAAAGGAAAAAAAACTGTTGTTTTTTCACATTATCTTTTGAATGTGCCTAGTTTTTGGGGTTGGGGTTTCCCAAGTCACCATGTCTACATGTCTCAGACATATGTAGTCATGACAGTTGGAATGAAAATTTACTACATAATGAATGGTTTGATTATCTTTCCTAGAGGGTTCATGTACAAATATGAAATCTCTGGTTACTTTGCTTGATATTGCATGTTTCTTTGAAGAATATCTTTTTCCCCAAAATACTAATTTCCTCAATTTTCTGACTAATGAGAAGGTTCTTAATCTGATAATGTAGCATGTCTGCTGCTACTAACAATTAAAATTTTATAGAATCAATATGAAGAAGTGGACATAGTCACCAAGGGTGGGAACTATGGATGGCGAGTTTACGAGGGACCTCTCCTTTTCAATCCTCCGGAATCTCCTGGAGGAAATACGTCTGCAGCCTCAATAAACCCAATCTTCCCTGTAATGGGGTACGACCATTCCGCTATAAATACAAACGAGGGATCTGCATCAATTATAGGCGGTTATTTCTATCGGTCCATGACTGATCCATGCATGTATGGAAGGTGAGGGTGCCTTTCCTCTTATAACTATACCCATTGATCTTATTGTGCATGAATTTGAATTAGCCTTGTTTTTACCAGTCTCTTAACGAAATTTCAGGTACTTGTATATGGATTTGTATGGTGGTGCTGTTTGGGTAGGCACCGAAAACCCGGAAAACAGTGGGAATTTCTCTAGTACTCGCCTTTCTTTCCTTTGTGCTCATGACTCACCAATCCAATGCACTTCGGTAGCGGAAGGTCTTCTACCTTCTTTGGGATATGTATTCTCATTGGGTGAGGATAACAAAAAGGATGTTTTTGTATTAACAAGCAAGGGCGTGTATAGAGTTGTTCGCCCCAGCCGTTGTAATTATACATGCTCCAAGGAAAATGTTACATATATCCAGAATCCGAGTCCTGGGCAGCCTTCTTCCGGGACGCATATGAGAGGCCTACAGAAAGAGATTTTGCTCTTGTTCTCTTCTTTCTTCTTCTTTTTATTATGCTTTATATTGTAGCTTATGATCTCTTGAGGGGATCGTCATTGTAGTAATTGTGTTATATGGGATCATTGTGTGTATTGTTCATGATTTTCTTTGTTTTTCAAAAGATAAGCTTGAGTTCACGTTGAATTAGTTGGGTGAGAGACCAAAAAACAAGTTATTGGGCAGATTTTAGTCAGACTACCTGACTGGGTTGCTGACCGAGTTATGGTTGCGGGCATGTCCCCGTCATTAAATTCAGTCAAATAAGAAACCAGCCAATCAAATCGAAGAATCGATGATTTGTTGATTAATCGCCAAATCATTTTTATCACCTCCTCCTCACACCCACATCAGGCTTTCATTTTTTTTAACCATCCCCCAACTTCAAAGTCCAAATCTGTCCATCCACCTAGTCTTATTCTTTCTCATGTTAAGGTATTTTGATCTTTTACAACCTTGATTTTTTACCATAAGATCTATACTCTTCAATCCTCATTTTTCTTCTTCTTCAAAAGCTGATTAATGTTTATTTTATATTTTTTAATTTTTAAAATAAGAACTTTGATCTTTTCCACAAAAAACTGTCTTCAACCCTTAAGATACCAAATTTTAGGTATGACTGTAGAATCTTCTTCAACTTTCAAACTCAAGAACAAGATAGTACTTTTAAGAAGGTTAAAAATGACGGGTTTTCAGGAAGAAACCCAAAAACACCATTTGGATAATTTTTTATGCTACTAATACCTAGGTACTTTTGGTGTATTAGTTGGGTTTATATCATTGGTGTTAGTTGGAGTCTTTTCCTTTAGATGTCAAAAATCGTTTTTTGAAGATTTGCTTGGTTTATCTCACGGTCCTGTGATGTAATTTCTTAGGGGGTATGCCCCTTAATTACCTCTTAAAATCCTTGTATCATATATATATATATATATATATATATATATATATATATATATATATATATATATATATATATATATATATATATATATATATATATATATAGAGTAGCGTTCAATGGCCAACAGTTTGGCAAACATTTTGGCAAACACATTTTTCAAAACATGGGTTAGAGGTCTTGGAATGGGCTGATTTTTGGTGAGGATGATCTCTATGGTGAGGAGATCATCGTCACCAAAAATCAGCCCATTCCAAAACTTCTAACCTCATCAAAAATGGACGGTTCACGATTTTTCAACTTGTAAAATGGGGCTAGAAGTTTTGGAATGAGCTGATTTTTGGTGAGGATGATCTCCTCACCGTAGAGATCATCCTCACCAAAAATCAGCCCATTCCAAGACCTCTAACCCATGTTTTGAAAAAGTGTTTGCCAAAATGTTTGCCAAACTGTTGGCCACGGATAGGGACCCATATATATATATAATATATATATATATATTTTATAATAGATGACTTGGTTAGCTAAATAAATATTTCATTGGTATCAGAGCCACTATCATACCTCAGTTTCAAATCTCAGGTGGATTGACTTGGGAAAAAAACTACCTAATACTAAGAAAAAAAAGATACCAAAGTAAAAGTCATCAAAGTGGGGATTGGGACCCTTAGTAAAAAGGACAATCCTTGGAAAATATTGCCTAGAGGGCCTAAAAGTGAAAGTCGCCATGAAGTGAACAATTGCAAACTATTTGCTGTCAAGCATGGTGGTGTTTCCACCCCAAAGAGATATGAACATAGCTTTCTACAACACCAACACCTAGATATTTTTGGAGTGCTTTATTGCTCACAACCGAACACCCGTTTGACATGTGGTGCAAATGATATTAGTCATAAGAGAGAAAATTTCTCTCTCCTAACCATGGTAGAAAAAGGAAATTTCCTGGCTAGATCACCTTGTGACATTCAAAAACATGATCCGATGCCACGGGTTGTAGAGGATGGAATTCTACCAACAATTCAATAACCGTTGAATTTAAATTTTAATTTTGGGTGCTAGCTAACCATCCATTTTCAATTCCCTAGATCAATCTCGAAAAAGGTTTTTTTTTTAATTACTTTTAATAAAAGTTTTTTCATAAAATCAACGTGAGCTCAATGACTCATTTTAAGATTTTAAATCTTAAAATTGAAATGTGTGCAGAGGACGTGTGCTGATGTCATTTGTGCCACATGTCAAACGGCTGTTGGACTCTGAACAAAAAATCATTCATATTTTTTGCTGTATTGGTTGCTGCCATGTGATTCTAACAGTTATATGATCCCCATCTTCTTGTCCTTCTACAATTAAATACTTCCCCAGAACCCATACCTTATCTATTAGCAGGAGATAGATCCAAAGGTCAAACTTTCAAAAACCCATTTTTAGATAAATAAACTAAGGATTCAGCATTAAAAAAGTCAAAAGTCCCAAAATCAACTCGAGCTATTTTTGTTTCTATGTGAAAGAATGTCATCATCACAAGGGTCAATCTTCATTCACATTATTTATATTCGTTTTTGACTCTTTTGGAGAGTTGCTTTCTTACATATCTGAAAGTAAATCCAAGTGGGTTCAGCCTTCAAGTTTGAATTTTTTTTACCTTTGCTTTCCAACCCAAGAACAAGATCCATTAATGTGGGTATAAGAAACATTGACTTCACCAAAATTAATACAACTTGGTTTATTGGTCAACTCTCTAAATCTTTTTATTAAATTTAATACCCATTTAATATGATTGAGAATTGAAGTCAATGATGTCGACTGCTTAATTGTAATTTGTATAATCTCATCCACCCATGAAATTGTTAGAAGATTTTTTATACCCAGAAAAGATTTTGTTCTATAATTTATTTTATTTTGATCTAGAAGTCAACTTGGGTACCATGGAAAAATGGTCCCCTTGTTAAATTCCTCTTGAACAAGAGATAGCAAAGAAGTTGGTTGTTGTTTGTTTGAAGAGATGAGTAGTGATGGTGTTGCTGTTGTCATTCTCCTCCTGTTTTATCACTTGCTGTTGTTTCCTGATCCTTCTTCTTCACACCCATTGTGCACCAACTCAAGTGTGTCTCTCTTTACTGCATTTTATTTCAGTTTTGTTTGATTTTTTAATTTTTATTCATCTTTTAATCTTTGTTCTCTGTTTCTATTTGTAATGCAATAGGGGCACCCTTTACCCCAAAGACTCCTTTGGCCTTCTGTCCTTACAATGGGAGTGTTTGTTGTGACACCATTGAAGATTCACAATTGCAGAAACAATTTCAAGCAATAAACATTTCCAATACTGCCTGTGCTTCTCTCTTGAAATCGATTCTTTGCTCGGTGAGTTTCGTCTATCTAATTATTCCAAGTAGTGCTGCTGCTTACTATTTTTGAATTTCATATTCTCCATGAATTTATTGATTTATGTTACACAATAGCATTATTTTTAGCCTCTGATGAAGATAAAGCATTTTGGTTTTGTTTGATTAATCCATGGAAGCCTTATCTGAAATGTTTGGGGTGGGTTGAACAAATCTTGTTCTGCCACTCAATTATATCTAAAGTTGTTTTTTCTGTTAAATCAACACTTGAAGGTTTTCTTGAAAATCTTTGGTGGCATTCTATGCTATAATTTAAATGCTACATTCATAGGTTTCTCGAGAAAAATTGCAATTCATTGGGTCTAATACCTTCCCAAGGACATCGTTTTTTCTTTAGAGTCCATTATTGCTAATAGGAAAATTCATTAAAAAAAAATTTAAAAAGATGTTCAAATAAAGAGCAAAAAAGGATGTCTATTGTATGGATTTGATACAAGTCCACGAGCATTGAAACATAACGATGAAAATAACCCAAGAGTGTTGCGGATACTCGTCTCTTTTCCTAGTCTAATCTTGGGCTCATAATGAAAGATTGAACTACATTTTATCTCCTTTCTTTGTTGTAAAAGCTATCTTTTGGTTCTTTCTTTGAAACCCTTTGTGTTTAGGATGATTTGACACCATCATGAATCAACCAATTGGTGCCTTAATGTATTAAACGATCCCCTATGAAACCATTTAGTTTAGTTTTATTTTTAATGAATTTCTATCCATTGAACAACATTCTGCTTTTTTTTAATTTGTCATATATACCTCCATGGTTTACAGAGATGTGATCAGTTCTCAGCAGAGCTATTTAAAGTTGAATCAGGACTTCGGACCGTTCCTGTTCTATGCAACTCCACTGTTTCAATGAACTCATCCCAATCCAATAGTGCCACAAATGACTTTTGTGCGAAAGTCTGGGACACGTGCCAAAATATATCTATATTGCATTCTCCATTTCTTCCTTCTCCATTGCAAGATAGCACTAGAGTGCCAGATAATTCGACTTCGTCCAAATTAACGGATCTATGGCAATCAAAAGCTGTTTTTTGTGAAGCATTTGGTGGATCTTCTAATGATGGATCGGTGTGTTTTGATGGTGAACCGGTTTCACTAAACAACACTGGAACTCCTGATCCCCCAAAGGGTCTATGCATTGAGAAAATTGGGAATGGGTCTTACCTTAATATGGTTGCTCATCCTGACGGGTCCAATCGTGTCTTCTTGTCTAACCAAAATGGACAAATATGGTTGGCAACTATTCCCGAAGAGGGGTCCGGAGGAACATTGGGTCTCAATGAATCCAATCCGTTTCTCGATATAACTGATGAAGTACATTTTGATACCGAGTTTGGTCTCATGGGTATGGCATTCCATCCCAATTTTTTAAAGAATGGTCGCTTCTTTGTCTCATTTAATTGTGATAAGGTGACGTCACAACAATGCTCCGGAAGATGTTCATGTAATTCAGATGCGGATTGTGATCCTTCAAAGCTCGGTCCCGATGGTGGAGCCCAACCTTGCCAGTATCATAGTGTCATCGCAGAGTTTACTGCTAATGGTACCACATCACAACCTTCCTTGGTACACATCTGTACACTTTTCATAAGATATTTGCGATAATCGTCACCAAGAACTCTAATTTAATTTTATCGCAATCTATTTGTAGGCAACAAGTGCCAATCCATCAGAAGTGAGAAGGATATTTGTCATGGGTCTTCCATTCACGGGTCATCACGCAGGCCAGATTCTCTTTGGACCCGCAGACAGGTATTTGTACTTTATGATGGGTGATGGTGGAAATAGAGGAGATCCTTACAATTTTTCCCAAAACAAGAAATCATTGCTTGGAAAGATAATGAGGTTCGACATAGATAACATACCAAGTAAGTATCAAGAAATAAAAATCTAACTAGCTTGTATTGTTATCTGTATTTCATTAAACGCTTTCTTTCCGTTCCATACTCACCATGTATTTCCAGGTGCAACAGAAATAATTGAGCTTGGTCTATGGGGAAATTATTCTATCCCGAGGGATAATCCATATTTCGATGATAAAGAATTACTGCCTGAAATTTGGGCCTTGGGGTTTAGAAATCCTTGGCGTTGTAGCTTTGATTCAGAACGGCCTTCCTACTTTCTCTGCGCAGATGTAGGCCAGGTTAGAACAATATTCTTCTTCTAACTAATTTTGACATGTCTTAGGCTTTTGCCATATAGCTTCATGTGTCTGCCTTGAAGCCTCCATTCATAATTGCCAATCCAATACTAAATTATGAGAAACAATAACAAAAATGAGGCCGGTGTGGTACTCTTCACATGATCCACACACTTTTGCAGTTTGTCCACTCAATGGGCCTCTTCTTGTACTTTATGCGACCCAGTGATCGGTTAATTTGACAGTTCAAACTGCCCAATTACTCTCTATGTTCTTAGGGATTTTGTTAACATGTGTTCTAAGGGCACATGTTAATATGCATTAAATACAGCTTGGAAATAAAGCATTTGAGGTAGTTAAAAAAATTGGAGGTGTATTTAATGCATGTTAATCTGTGCCCTAATAGAACCTTTTTCTTAGAACTGTTATGTCGAGTACATTCCTGAAGAATGTCCCGATGCGTCAACAAAGCTACTAGAAAATGAATTTCCTGTTATATTTCTTCTTCTTTTTATTCTATATATGTCATGTATATATGGTTCCACTGCTCTCTTTGTGTAGGCAATTGAGGGAATTTTTTTTATATTAGTCAACATATGTTCTCGATTTTATGCTCTTATAGATTATAATATGTTAGAATAAAGTGCCCCAAAACAGCATATTAATACAAAGAAATCACAAATAATCATAGTAGCAAAAACAGAGAAACAGAGGAAAAATAAGCAACAAACAAATACAAACACTTATATCATTAACATCTAGGCCGACAATCAAACTGCCCAATTACTCTCTATGTTCTTAGGGATTTTGTTAACATGTGTTCTAAGGGCACATGTTAATATGCATTAAATACACCTTGGAAATAAAGCATTTGAGGTAGTTAAAAAAATTGGAGGTGTATTTAATGCATGTTAATCTGTGCCCTAATAGAACCTTTTTCTTAGAACTGTTATGTCGAGTACATTCCTGACGAATGTCCCGATGCGTCAACAAAGCTACTAGAAAATGAATTTCCTGTTATATTTCTTCTTCTTTTTATTCTATGTATGTCATGTATATATGGTTCCACTGCTCTCTTTGTGTAGGCAATTGAGGGAATTTTTTTTATATTAGTCAACATATGTTCTCGATTTTATGCCCTTATAAATTATAATATGTTAGAATAAAGTGCCCCAAAACAGCATATTAATACAAAGAAATCACAAATAATCAAAGTAGCAAAAACAGAGAAACAGAGGAAAAATAAGCAACAAACAAATACAAACACTTATAACATTAACCTCTAGGCCGACAATCAATAACTTCACTTTGTGAACTAAGCAAATACAAAATAGAGAAGGATTTTCATGGCCCCTCAAAACCCCTTCTTCGAACATTCTGTCGAATCTTTGGAATCCTTCTTGAAGGATTCACCGGTTTTTCAAACTTAAAATTTGTACTAGCGTTTCGTTGAGATGGGTATCCAAGTTCAAGAACCCAACTTAAAATTTTTCTACTTCACTATGACCTTACTTCGATGTCTTTCCTGAGAGGCTCTTTTACATAAAGATTAACAACTGCATTCCCTGTTTTAAATGCCCCACATTACATAGTAGGCAACATTCAAGTCAAGAAATAATCACATTTAGTAACTATGGTTTAAATGTTTGTACTAGTGAGGTAATTGTGTTTGAAATTGTATGCTTTTTTAAGGATTCTAATTTCTCTCAATCTCAAATCATACTTTTCATTCAATCTAACTTGATTTGCTCATTATGAATTGTGATTGATACTTCCATCAATTACAAACTTGTAGGAGCACTACGAAGAGGTGGATATAGTCACTAAGGGTGGGAACTACGGATGGAATGTTTATGAAGGCTACACTCCTTTCAATCCACCGAAGTCTCTAGGGGGAAATACATCTACCAACTTGACAAATCCCATCTTTCCTGTAATTGGATACAACCACTCCGACATAAACAATAACGAAGGATCCGCATCAATTACAGGTGGCTATTTCTATCGGTCCATGACCGATCCATGTATGAATGGAAGGTGAACTAATCCATCCAATATAATATATATGTTTTTCCTATCAGTTAGTTGGGGTTGAAGGGCCTCCACCCTTTTATTAATATTACTCACGAATCTATATAATAAAACACAACTGTAGGACTCACTTTGCTACGGTTGTGTGTGGGATAAACCTCCAATCCAACAATAATTTTTTGTGGGGCCATTTTATTATTTTACTCTTTACCCCTGTAATTTTACTATATTTTCTCTTTTTATTTTACTCTTTTCCCCCTTTAATTCACTTTATTATTTTTCATCTTTTATGCCATTGACCTCAAAAAAATTTAATATTACACCTCCAACTTTATTTTTTTTTCACTTTTACCCCCTTAACCTAAAAGAGGATGCTCGTGCCGTAATAACATGTTACATTATCAATTACATGTTACATCCAATATGATGTTGCTCAGTCAGATTATACTAATTGATGATCTTTGCATCGAAACTTGAATCGGCTTGTTAGTCATCCCATTTATAAATGTGACTATAGGTACTTGTACGCGGATTTATATGCGGGAGCGGTATGGGCAGCCAACGAGACCCCGGAAAACAGTGGGAACTTCACTAGTGCCCAGATTCCTTTTAGTTGTGCACATAACTCTCCAATTCAATGTGCATCAATAGCGGGAAGTACACTTCCCGCATTGGGTTACATATTATCATTCGGAGAGGATAACAAGAAGGATATTTTTCTTTTAGCAAGCAGTGGTGTGTACAGAGTCGTCCGCCCAAGCCGCTGTAATTATACTTGTTCTAAGGAAATTGTTAAGGATGTCGGAAATCCGAGTCCTAGCCCTTCTTCTCGCCCATCATCGGGAAGTCGGTTAAGGGTCCTGCCGAAGGTGTTCGTGTTCTTATTCTCTACTTCCTTGTTGATTCTACTGGATTTTATCTTGTAATTAATATATAGTTGTCTAGAGAGGGGGAATGTGGTGGTGGTGTTGTTGTGTTCTTATTATTTTGAATTTGAAGTTTCTTGCATTAAATTCATGCATAAATAACAGTTGAAAAAATTCCAAGGGTAAAGGAAGTTGGACCATTGGTGAACCAATTTGATAACTTGGGGTCTGTTTGATTGCCTTTGAGAAAATAGTTGGGAAAATGATTTTCTTTGGAAAATGCCTTTTTTTTTTTTTTTTTCACGTCTGATAACATATTTTCCTAGAATTTAATTTCCCACTTGGGCAATTTTCTTCTCTGGGAGAGAATGGATTCCTAACTCAGTCGGGGGAAAATGATTTCCACCACTACTCACATTCCAGAAACTCAAAAACTCGACTTGACTCAAATGTCCATTGAATTGAGTCAATTCGACAACTTGAGAGCCGACTTGAATGAGGCAAATAAAAATATATTAAATTTATAAATATTGAAAAAATAGTATTTAGAATTTTAAAATAAGTAAAATATGTATTTGTTTCTTTTTTAGTTGATTTGGCCAAGTTGGTGAGTTGACTCAATATTTGCCAAGTTGATGTCATCCAAATCCAACCATTTATCAGATTTGTTTCGTATGATCGCATCCAATACAATCTTTGTCCAATAATAAATTATTGGATTCGATCAGGTCAACCGGACTGATCCGACTCTAATAGGATCAGTTGCAGATCTACACCAATCTGACCCGAACCAATTGGATCAAACTTTAATTTAAAGCCAAAGACCGCAATCCTCTTTCCCGCGAAACCATGGACATGAACTCTTCTCTCTCTCTAACATTTCGACTCTACACAATTCCATCTCCTCTGTCCCCAACGTTCATGAAACCAAGCAATTGGAGCTCCTCATCTCTCTCTTTAACGATCTCAGCTTCTACTTCTGCTTCTCCTTCAGCTTCAGCTTCAGCTTCTTCAAACAAACATATCTGGAGAAGATCATCAGATCTTCATCCTTCTCACCATCACCATCATCACAACCGTCAAAACCAAGTCCATTTAGATCACAGCGTTGATATGGAAGACTTAATCTCCTCCATTAGTCAAACTTCAACCCAACAAGAACTCTACACCTTAATGTCTCCATACAAAGGGAGACAACTCTCTCTCCGTTTCATGGTCTCTCTCCTCTCTCGCGAATCCGATTGGCAACGATCCCTCGCTCTCCTCGATTGGATGATCGAAGAAGCTTCCTACTCACCCTCCATATTCGCCTACAACGTTACAATCCGTAACGTTCTTCGCGCTAAACAATGGGACCTTGCATCCGGCCTAGTCGACGAAATGCGCCAAAGAGCTCTCTCGCCCGATCGCTTTACTTACTCTACACTCATCACCCATTTCGGTAAATCGGGTCTCTTCGATTCAGCGCTCTCTTGGCTCCAACAAATGGAGCAAGATCGAGTGTCGGGTGATCTCGTGTTGTATAGTAATCTCATTGAGCTTTCTCGAAAACTCCATGATTACTCCAAAGCAATCTCAATTTTCTCGAGATTAAAGCGCGCAGGTATCACTCCCGATCTCGTCGCTTATAATTCAATGATCAATGTGTTTGGAAAAGCTAGGCTTTTTCGCGAAGCAAGACAACTTCTAGAAGAAATGAGAGCAGCTGAGGTTGCTCCTGACACCGTTAGTTATTCTACTCTTCTTACTACATTTGTCGAGAATCGTAGATTCCTCGAAGCCTTGTCGATTTTCTCCGAGATGAATGAAGTTCGGGTCCCTCTTGATCTAACTACTTGTAATATCATGATCGATGTGTATGGTCAGCTTGATATGGCTAAAGAAGCGGATCGATTGTTTTGGAGTATGAGAAAGATGGGAATTGAACCCAATGTCATTAGCTATAATACCCTTTTAAGGGTTTACGGTGAGGCTGAGCTATTCGGAGAAGCCATTCATTTATTTCGATTAATGCAAAGGAAGGACATCGAACAGAACGTTGTCACTTACAACACAATGATCAAGATTTACGGTAAATCTTTGGAGCACGAGAAAGCCACGAATCTCGTGCAAGAAATGCAGAACAGAGGGATCATGCCGAATGCTGTTACATACTCAACAATTATTTCAATATGGGGAAAAGCTGGGAAATTGGATAGGGCGGCTATGTTGTTTCAAAAGCTGAGGAGCTCTGGGGTTGAGATTGATCAAGTCCTTTATCAGACGATGATTGTGGCTTATGAGAGGGCTGGTTTGATTGGTCATGCGAAGCGTTTGTTGCATGAGCTCAAACGTCCGGATAATATTCCTAGGGAGACAGCCGTGTCTATTCTTGTGGGTGCTGGTCGGATTGAAGAGGCTATATGGGTATTTCGCCAAGCGTTTGATAATGGGGAGATTAAGGATATATCAGTTTTTGGATGTATGATCGATCTATTATCAAGGAACAAGAAGCATACAAATGTTATTGAGGTGTTTGAGAAGATGAGATTAGCTGGATATTTTCCCGATTCGAATATGATTGCTTTAGTGCTGAATGCTTACGGAAAATTACGGGAATTTGAGAAAGCGGAGGCTATTTATAAGGAGATGCAAGAAGAGGGTTGTGTTTTCCCGAACGAAGTACACTTTCAAATGCTAAGCCTCTATGGTGCGAGAGGGAATTTAGAGGCGGTTGAGTCATTGTTCGAGAAGCTTGATTCTGATCCCAACATCGACAAGAAAGAGTTGCATATTGTGGCTGCTAGCATTTACGAAAGAAGAAATCGATTGGATGATGCATCTCAGATTATCAGTCGAATAAGAAAAAGGGGTATTCCGAAATCGTTGTCATCGTAGAGGTGGAGGATTAACTATAACTTGCATGACTTTTGTGTTAATTGTTTGTAAATCATTCTCACACATTCTAAAAGTTTTATAGCTGATTAGTGTTGTTTCCAATTTATGTAGCATATATGCTTAAATCAGCACAAATCAAATAATGTACAAAATAAAACCAATAGAGGGGCAGGTCCAAACGGACCAATTTATAATTGATTTTACAATATAGATGCTAATGACCTCGACCCCATCCCACTTCTATGCCTTGCAGTAATGATTCCTCTGGCATTACGACTTATAAAACAATGACACTGTCCATTGATGAAATTATTCGACAATTGTATTTAATTCCATGGATCCATTGTATGTGTTTGGGATAGAGTATTTTGCCGCATAAGCATCTCTTCATATTGTAAGTTTTTTCACAAATGGCACTTCTACGTGTCCTTGGGGCAACAAATTTTTGGCCAATATAGAGATTTTCTCTTCTGGGTTACTTTGAAGTTCATATTGAAACAACTAACTAGAGCATTGGGTTTGAATTGGAGATGATCAGTGTTTGTTTCTTTAATCACACCATAGACAACCATTCATTGAGAGTAATAAACTAACAGATGATTTAGTTATGTGTATGATACATGTTAATGAGTTTTTTGGAAAAATAATTCTCGACTCCTGCATATAAAGCTGTATGAGTATAATAGGCCCCAACTCTAGAATAGTGGTATCTGAGTCTAATTGGAACAAAACCAATTGGACCCATGTTGGGCATGTGTATACTGTGCTAAGGATGCTCTGCTTCCTCCAAAATCTTTTTTCCTTAATTTGGTTTTCAAGAAAATAATTAGGTGTCTCTTGACTGAATATAGAGCTGATTATTCTTATTTCGTCCACGTCTTCTTGAAAGCGCTAGCTTGCTAAGTTGGTTAAAGTTCATGAGTGATGGATATCATGACCAGGGCTTATAATCCACCTTCAACTACTAATTACTGACCACTAATCTTACGTTTCTACCAAATTTTAACCAGATAAGAACTAGAATAGTTATATATGATAGGTTCTATGAGAAAGGTGTCAGTTTGCTAAGTTGGTTAAAGTCTATGAGTGTTGAAGCCACAACGACCTTAGATTTATTTATTTATTTACTTATTTTTATTTTTAAAAGGGTTAATAGCTCGTAGTAGATTGAAAACCAAATAGGAATTCATCAAGAATTCTGATATGTTGAACTCAAATATGATAAAAATAGGATTAGATTCTTGTTTTGCCTCATGTATCGTGTTTTCTTCATTTGTTGATAACGAAGAACTTGTCTGGTTTAAATGTGGGTTCATAGCATGTTATTCTAGAACAAAACATTGTTCATAGGGTAGAAACAGTTAATAGTTCCTAAGTTTGCTTATATTCACTGGTTTACTTTTGTTGGTTTGTATAATTCAAACATGTAAGCAAGTACAATCATAATGTAAAAACCTTTTAACGTGTACAAAAATTTATCAAATATATAATATGTCAATAAAAGCATAATATTTATATATAGGGAATGCTAAAGTCCCCTCCAAAACCTTAAGGGGGGAGTTAGCATTCTTAACTACATTTCACTTTCCAATAATACACCTATGCATGTTATCTTTTAATATATAATAAAAAAAAAACGATAGGTTGATCTTTTATAAAATAAATGTTTGACTTATATTTAATAAATGTTAAAAATATTTTAATCTTTGGATTTAAATATTTTGTTTCTAGTAAATACTTTGACAATCAAACATTTATTATATAAAAGACTAAGGTGCTGTTTGTTAAACTGAAAAAAATAAGTGCTTTTATTTTCCATTAAAACCCGATTTTCCTAATAATCAAGTAAAAGTATTTTTGTTACATACGATTTTTCTAAGAATAATTGAGGGTGACCCCTTACATCGAGTCCAACCCAACAACCTCTAAGTATGGTGTGGTTGTGGGGAGTGGGGACCACCAATAGGTCAAAGTTAATATTCACATTAAAGATGGAGGGTGTTTATTAATTAGTGAGAACGACTTATTTCTTCCAAATGAAACGATTTAGTTGGAGTGGGGGTGGGGGTGGGGGTGGCAAGATGGTAATAATGAATTTTTTTTTACATATTTTAATAATATATATCTCGATGATATTTATCTTGAAGATAATTTTCAATTGTTAGACTCGGTGTTTACATGATCTATTTCTTGAGACAATAGAACCCAACCCATTAAATGAGTCATGATTTTTTGACTCCCCCCTTTAACATACACCCCCTCTACTCTCCCAACGTGGTTTGTGACAAAATTGTAGATTTTATTTTCTTGAGATGCAAAACCATAAACATGTGTAATTGTGTTTCTCGAGGAAGAAAATTTACGGTTTTGTCTGTCAATGTTGGGGGGGAGTCAGAAAATCATTATTTAATGAGTGGTGATAATTTGACTCCCCTATGTAACATACTCAATCGACTCCTCTAACGTGGGGGTGTGTCAGAACCATAGATTTCCTTTCATGTGGTTTATAATGATTACATATTGATATTAAAAAATATGATGGTTACATATCCAACCAAGTCCTAATAAAAGAATTTCTGGTTGAATTAATTACACCCGTGCCAAACACGCCATATCAGGTATTTAAAAGTTAAGACCGCATAATCAAATTCACCAAAAAAACGTTGAAATTCATCAAATAAAGAAACCGTTACCTGTCAATTTATAAATCTGCCAAGAAAAACAACATCTGAGTTAAAGATGTCAAACAAATCCAAACAAACCATGTGGTATGTCAAAAAATCATTATTTAATGAGTAGTGCTAAACTGACTCCCACGTGACATACTCAATCGACTCCCCTGACGTGGGGTGTGTCAAAACCATAGATTTCCTTTCATCGGGATACACATGTGGTCTCATATTGATTACATATTGATACTAAAAGAAATGATGATTACCAATCCTCCCAAATCCCAATAAAAGAATTTCATTGTTGGTTGAATTAATTACACCCGCGCCAAACACGCCATATCATGTGCTTAAAAGTTAAGACCACACGATTAAATTCCACCCTAAACGTTGAAATTCATCAAATAAATAGACCGTTACTTGTAAATTTATAAATCTGCTAAGAAAAACAACATCTGAATTAAAGATGTCAAACAAATCTAACATACTTTATTTAAAACTTCACATTACACGGTTTATAGCTTTTAAACACACGTAAATAACCATATTATATTTGTTAATTGCAATACTTTACAAATTGAACCAGAGATCAGATGGAATATTTGTCAAATTGGTCAAATCATGGTTGAGCCTTTGCTCAATTTAGTTGGATTGATGTATGTTTATTAAAAAATAATAATAATTATGAGTACATTTTTTATTCATAAATTGATAATATTTCAAAAATCATAGATCCATTAGTTGAATTGATTTTATTACAAAACTTAGTTGAACCCAATCGAACCATTGGTTTGGTTTTTATAACACTGATTAGGAGTTGAATCAGTAAGATGAACTCCCCTACCAAATATTAAATCAAAGGCAATTGGCTTAGATTACTAGTTTGTGATTCCAAAAATCTGATTTTGGATTGTAAGATTCAGATTATGGAAATTGATTTTTAGGATCCATGCTCTTATTTGGTTAGATTATCTCTAAATATTGATTTTGAAAGTTAAAATCATAAGCTCCTTCTGTGAAAGAAATATTATATATCTAATACTCAAGAGCAAAAAAAATTTAAATCACAAGGAGAGTCTTGCGTTAGGTTTTCTTTTTTAAAGCAATTTCTTGTACTCATTAAGGTTGAATCAATTTTATAATACACCACATCATTGATATATTGTATCTCATGCACATTATTATAATGCATACACCTTAGCTTTATTACTCATCCGTAAGTGTATGGTCCTTTAGAGAAAGACTATGCAATTAAATACATAAATATTAGCATTTGATCTCATGAGGAAGTTGAAGATGGGTAGCTGCAAAGTCCAATCATGTTTGATAGTGGTTACCATCTATTTGTAAAGTTCATCATTGTCGCATCTCATTCATTTTTTAATTTATCGGACTCGATAGCCCATTAGATCAGATCTGTCATGATCTCTTTCAAATGCGTAGAATATATGGATTGTGCAATTTAAATACAAAAACTCTCATTGAAGAGATTTTAGATCAAATAACGTTTGAGATTGTGAGGCATTAATTTGTGAAGTATGGAGGTTTGTAGAAACATAAAGAAATGTGAGATTTTTATTGAAAAATGAAAATCTAAGATTGCAGTAAAAATATTTACTTGGTAAATGATGTACAAGCAAATCATTTTCCAGTGTTTGAATACATCATGAAAAATCATGAGGAAAATCTATTTTAAGTTTTTGTTTAAATGAATCTTGCCTTACTAACTAATGATACTAAGGTCGTTGAGCTTACCTTGTGGCATCCAAAAACATAATATGATGCCAATGTAGAGGGCACAATCATAGGAACTTTAAGGGAAAAAAATCTTGAAAAAGCAATTTTTCACCATTAAATTTTCATTTTAAATTTGGAGAGTTCAATAGCCATCCATTTTCAAAAATTTAGATCAAGTCTATATATATATAGAATTATTATTATTTTTGGTCAAAGTTTTTTCATCAAAGTTAGAGGGTTGTGGTGTTGGATTGCCAATTTGATAATCCATTTGAGCTCAACAACCCTTATTAAGATTTGAAAGTCCTTCAAATTTTTTAAAATATAAAATAAAATAAAAGGTGGAATGTGGAGATGCTGATGCACATGTATCAAAGTGTTTTTGAAGATTATAAAATAGAAAGTCATATTGTTGTAGTTTTGAAATCTAACTACCATGATTATAGGTTGAGTGTTGAGATTTTATTGTGTTTTGACCAAACAACCCTGATTACGTTAACTTTAAACGTTGAGGTGATGGCATAAATGAGAACTTTATTTTAGTATCATGGCAAATCATTTTCTGAGAGGGGGGGGGGGGGGGGCGAGGGG
Source organism: Akebia trifoliata (assembly GCF_017979445.1). Lineage (NCBI taxonomy): Eukaryota > Viridiplantae > Streptophyta > Magnoliopsida > Ranunculales > Lardizabalaceae > Akebia > Akebia trifoliata. The sequence goes on from NC_141379.1 coordinate 5,116,424, forward strand.
GGTTTGCCTCAATCGACAAATCTTATGCGTGCGAAAAAATGATTTCCTCACCGGGGCGAGGGGGGTTTGCCTCAATCGACAAATCTTATGCGTGCGAAAAAATGATTTCCTCACCTTTTCAGTTTGTTTTGAGTTCAAACACCAACAAATCTAGGCAAACTATTTTCCTTGGAGTTTGTCGTACAATCAAACATGCTCTAAATACTAATAAAGGAAACAAAATGATTTGCGTCCGAAAAACGGTGCACTAAGATTGATGTGCTTAAAGGAACTTGAGCTCTAATACCATGTAGAAATATGAATTCTATCGAAATTTTTTTGATGAAAATTATATAAACTGCAATAAGGTATTTATAAACATTGTATGCTTTTGGGAAAAATCATGATAGATATGGTTTGGTAAGTCATCGGCTCTGATAAAAAAAAAAGGGGATGCGACAATGATGAATTTGAAGATAAACAATGACCAACAACAAGCGTGATTGTCACTTCGATGATTAATAAACCTATTAGTTAGTGTGATCAAACAATTATTTAAAGAAATCAATTGCATATTCTTTTTTCAAAAGACCATGCAATTGTGGGAGGATATTATAGAATAAGATGCATGAGATATAATGTATTATTTCCATTGTTTCTCATCACAAATGGAAGGTTGTGATGGAGGATGATATATTTATAATATATCAATCAAGATATTCTATAACATTTATTAGGATATTCTAAAATATTCATATTAGGCTAATTGCTATATATTTTGATTGATGTAATGTTTATAAATACCTTATTGAGTTTAATGTAATATTCATCCAAGAAATCTCAATACAATTCCGATTTTTTACATTTATAATCTAGATCAAATCGCACTAGTTTCATTTATAATAATTACTTTTTTTATATTTTTATTAAATCATCAAATATTAATTTATTTTTAATTATGCATCTATCTTATATCTTATTAAATAAGAATTATTATATATAATATATCTTAATTTTAAACAGATCAATTTATTTAAACAAGCCAAATTTTAGGAAAAAACTTTGAAGAGCCCGCTTCAAAATTTTGAAGAAACCCTTTCCATTGGATTACACGTGGCATTTATAGGGAGGTGCTTAAATTTTAACAGAAATTTAGGACCGTGAAATAAATCTAAAACACCACCTGTCATGTAATAAAAAGGGTTTCTTCGAAATTTGAAGCGGACTGCTCACTGTAAAGTTGGACTCCAATTTTTATGATACCTTTGGAAAGGGACCCATTTGACATTTTTTTTTTATACACTAAAAATCGAGTTGTTCCAAACTCTAAAACATCCGACTAATCCTCGAAGTATGTGCAATCTCCTCCCTTCACACGCATCAAGTAATTTATGGGATATTGGTTTTTGGCACTCACATCATCAACAGGTCAATATATGTTATATTTAAGTCTTCTCCATAGTCTATATGCCAAGTAAGGACTTTTGCCTAGCAAGGATGTTAATTCTCTACTCTAGAAGTTAGTTAAGTTATCCTACTTCGTATCTTTTTTTTTTCTTCTTCTTCTTCTTCCATCTATTATTTTATTTTTAAGTGTAATTTGGGTTTGGCAAACTCTTAGTGACAAATGGTCGTAAAAAGGAAAGATATTTACAATTGGATCTATGGAGACATGCCATATAATTCATAAAAAATAAAAAATAAGAACTTGTGATCAAAACTATTTTATTTATCTTTATGATAAATCCTAATTATTGAATTTTATGTTTTAATGGCTAAATCAATATTTATTCAATATTACAAAATCCATAGTTCTATTAATCTCTTTAAGAATATGAAAAAATTAAAATATCTCAAAAACACTAATATTGAATTTGGTGGTTGTGGTAATCATTTTTGTCCCTACTTAAGATTGTGATGTGTACCTTCAAATATGAAATTATCCTCACATAAAAAGGTGGACTCCAAACTCTCGAATTTATTTAAATCAACATGTCAAAGCAATTCACATTTGGACAATATCACATGGGGATATGAACTCAAGCTCTTTTATGATCCTTAGCTCGCAATTGATCATATCTCTAACTCCTATTTGATCTAATCCTTAGTTTATATTTGACCTGAACTTGAGTTCGTATTTGATTCAATCCTTAGCTCATATCTGATCTGATTCCTATCTTATATTTGACATGAACCTAAGCTCGTATCTAATCCCTAACTCGTTTCTAATCTGATTTCAAACTCGTATTTGATCTAATCTCTAACTTGTATTTAATATGGTCCCTATAACATATAAAATCCTTAGTATGTATCTAAAGTCAAGTATATCCTTTCACATTAAATAAGATGCATACAAGATCTTGTCAAATTGATAGGATATCACATATCAAAATTATTCATTTTTCTATTTTGTATCAATGATCTAAGACACTTACACATCAACTCAAATATTTACTTACAAGTGAGAGACATATTTTCCAAAGCACTGAAATTGATTTCAACTATCCAGCTTATCATACATCTGGATACGTAATGTGACAACACTTGTCTCCAAGACTTGCTTATAAGTATTTCCTCAAAAAACTAAAAAGGGATTGATTGAGTTCTAATCTCCATATCTCTGAATATTATTTATCTTTTTTGTCATTTATCTTTTTTTATCTGAGTACTAACTCGACCATCGAATCATCCTTGACAGGCACTACACCATGGCCTTATCGTTATCTCATTCTTGTCTTCTATCAACCAGGAAGTGAAGAAAAAATGGAGATCAACTATTGTCAAATGAAGAAAAGAAGCCATTAAATCAAAATCAAGCCAACCATCAAAAGATATCTACCAAGTCAACACCAACAAAGGTGGAACATCTTTAGATTAAAATCAAGCACACAATCAAAATATAATTCTCATCTCGAGAAATGAAAGTCCAAAAAAACCTCCACAATGGTCTTAAGCCTTAACCACTCTTCACGTACAATTAGAAACTTCATTTTCCAGAATGCAAAGGGACCACAATTATGGAATCATGGTCAATTCAAATCTTCCTTGCATCCAACTTTAGAGTAAGGTTAATGTTCCATCTTTAGAATCCACTAACGACAAAAATAGTCTCCAAGTGATACATCATAGTCGAACCATAGCCATCTCTAATATCACTGATTGCGCTATTTGTATATAAAATGAAAAAGAAAAAAAATCCAAAAAGATATGCAACATTTGTTTTTCTTTCACTTAGCACAATCTTTCTACCCATCACCCGAGGTTGATGGTTTGGGATCCATGGATTCATGAAAAAAAGTTCCAAGAAAGCAACATAAAATCCCATTCGTTATATATATATATATATCCAACTATTAGGATTTATCCTAAGACCGATTTAACTTAATCCTTGGATTTCATATTTTAATGGTTTGAATTTTGTAAATTTTCAAATCACCGCATCAATACCCATGATTAATCAATTAATAGTCATTGGATTCAAGCATTTTTCAAGAAAGCCATGGAAACCCATTATCAAGCCTACAATATAAACCCTTAAATTCGTTGGTTATATAGCCAAATCAAGATAATAGTTGACAGACATTCTTCATCGAGGAAAAATAAAAACACGTGGCGAGAATAAAAGAAGGGAGTTGAAATGTTGAATATTGTTATTCGACTTTCGAAGTACACGATAAAAGAAGCATGAGTCTTCCCATTTTCACCCAACAAACGAAACCTAATTCTCAGAAGTCAAATAAGCTCTTAAATTCTTAATTCTTAATTCCTCCTTAAAATCCGCAGAAACAGAGACAAAGAAACTCCATTAAAGTAACAGAAACTCTCTTAGTTTATAGAGAGAGAGAGATGAAGAGACTAAGAAGCTATTATCTGCAACTGAAACAACAATCACAAAAAATGGAAAGAAAATGGATTCTCCCCTTAGCGATAGGTTCCACACTCTCTCTCTTCCTTCTCTTCTTCACAACCTTCACAACCCTCACAACTCTAAATTCTCTCTCTTTATTTCCTCTATATCGCTCCTCTTCTTCCTCTTCCGCCATTTTCATCGAATCCAAACTCAACCCACTCCCTCTCTCATCCCTCCCTCCCCCTCCTCGCTTCGCCTATCTCATCTCTGGTTCAATTGGTGATGGAGAAACGCTCAAGCGAACCCTTCAAGCCCTCTATCACCCCATCAACCAATACGTTGTTCATCTTGATCTTGAATCTTCCCCCAAAGAACGACTCGATCTCCATGATTATATCTCCAACCATCAAGTCTTCAAAACTGTTGGTAATGTTCGTATGATCACCAAAGCTAATCTTGTCACCTATCGTGGCCCAACAATGGTGGCGAATACGCTTCACGCTGCGGCAATCTTGTTGAAGGAAGGTGGAGATTGGGATTGGTTCATCAATCTTAGCGCATCGGATTATCCCCTTGTTACTCAAGATGGTAACTTTTTATCAAATTGTTCTTGTTCAATTTGACTGTTTTTTGTGTAATTTTTTGATTGGTGGTTTTGTTTGTTTAGATCTGTTGCATACGTTTTCGTTTTTGCCGAGGGATCTCAATTTCATTGATCACACTAGTAATATTGGGTGGAAAGAGTAAGTAGGATTTTTTTTCTTCGATTGCCTTTTTTTTTTTAAATGTTGGAATTGGATGAGTTAGGGTTTCGATTTTGTGTAGAGTTCAACGGGCAAAACCAATAATTATCGATCCGGGGTTGTATATGAGGAAGAAAGCTGATGTTTTCTGGGTTACGCAGAGACGGAGTGTTCCCACCGCATTCAAGCTCTTTACAGGTGAAGTGCTTTAAAGTTGATTTATTCTTGATTTGGGTTTCCAAATATATAGTATTTAGTTTCATTATCCATTGTGGTCTTCAGCTAAATTTGTTTGATTGCTTAAGAAATCTGTTTTTACTAGAAAATGTCTTGAGGGAGAAAATAAAATCCTTTTTTATGGGTTCACGAGCTACATATGATATTTTCCTTCTTTGCGGTTTTAGAGATATCCATCTGACTCCTTATGTGCAAGTAAGTTCTGTGTTAATTGAGTTGAATAACATTTAGGGACAAAGATACATCCTTTTTTTACTATGTTCACATAATGTACACTATGGAGGGTAATATTTTATTATTTGGTGTGGGTGAAACCTTTGAACTTAAAAGTTATTTCTGTTCACATCGATGGCAATTGTGATTAATTTGAATTTATAAGAAGGTTGAAATTGTGCATAAATTGGGAGCAACTATGCATAGCTGGAAAGATATTGTTAAAACTCGTGTCAAACCTATCATTTGTAGACAATGGGATGACTGGAACAAGGTTAGATGATCATCTCCACATCCATTTTTCCATTCAAACAGCTGGTTAGTGTCAAGGAAATAATATCTTATCTACAATGGTTGAGGGCTCTTCTTTCGAGTCTTCATATTCCTATATGTTTGCACATTGCACTAAGCAATTAGTGTGAACCAATCCTTGGGCAATTATGAATTTTCTTTATCAACAATTTGATTAAATCAGTGACTTGGCAGTCCTCATCAATTATGAAGTTTCATCTTCCCATATGTTTGTCACCAAATTTCCAATCTAGTGGTTTGTCTGAGTTTTTTTGCTTGAGCCAAATGTATCTCAAGATTGAGATTTTTAAACCTTGAGTAATATAACCAATACCTAGTGCATGGTTTAGGGAGTGATAAAAAAAATCCAGTGAAAATGCATGATAGGTTGAGACTTGAGAAATATACAAACCTTATAATTAATCACATTGATTTTGTGAAATTTGTTTGATTATAAGAAACTATTGGTTTATGGAATATCATATGGTAGGTGTATTCTTATTCATAATTCATCCATAGGATATCACATATTGGGGGATTTACTGTATGTTTTTTTTGCTACTGTTATCTGACATACTGTCTGAAAACTATCCTTTGTACTATAAATCTATGATACATTTTTTGTGTTATAATGATTTGAGTCAAGTAAGAATAATTTTTTTGAAGGTACCCCCTCGGTTGGGTGGTAAACTCTGTGTTGTGATACCACAAACCTGAGATCAAGGCCCCACCTTCAAACTAAACCTATTGGGGAAAAAAAACAAAAGAAAGTAAGAAGATTTGATCTTCTTAGGTATGGATACTGATATTATAGCAAAAAATAAAAACTGAGTTTCCTTAACTATGATGATGCTATTGCTTTTAAGTTTCAGAAGGATTTGTGTGTAGATGTGACACAAATTGCATTTTTGACCATTCCCTTCTTTAACAAGTTTAATTTGTGCCTTCCATACTTGTATGTGTGTGTTGAGTGCGTCTTTTTTCGAACTGCAGAATTTCATTGCTTACTCAGTGTTATAGCATCGAAAATTATGGTCTAGTGGTTACAACTTTTTTTTTTTGTGGATAAGTGTAATATATTAATAAAAAGGGGGAAACAAAATACAAGGAGGCTGAGATGGCCTCTAAAAAGAAACCAAATAAGGAAAAGAAAAAAGTTAAAGATCACAAAAGGAGTTCCATCTAAAAACGAAGTCTTCAAAAGTTATCTCTGCAAAATCTATGTTTTGTTTTGACCAAAGGTATAACAGGCCCAAGATCTCCAGAGAACCGCTGTGAGAGCTTCTCTTACTATTGAATACCCTGTTATTTCTCTCGGTTCATACCCCCCAAGCAATAGCCGATGGAAGTATCACCCAAAGGAATCTTTTTTTGGATGAAAAGACATTACTGTCCCACTCTTCTAATAATGAGGAGAACTTACAAAGAAAGACCCAATTGATTCGAAATAGATCAAGGAAAAATGACTAAATATTAGAAGAGTAAGAGCAATGAATTAATATATGATCAACAGATTCCCCATCCCCTAGACAAAGTGGACAACAGTTTGAAGTGATCCAACCCCGAGCAATCAAGTTATCCAATGTAAGAATCCTCCCAAGGGATACCAACCAAACAAAAAAACAGATTTTAGAAGGAATTGATTTGGACTAAATGAGGGATCTCAAGGAGGATTGTTCATCCAAAGGGATGAGTGAGTGAAAGGATCTGACAGAGAATCTCAAATCCTTAGCCCTCGTCCATTCCCACCTGTCCTGTTCACTCTAGTGGTTATAATTTTCCTCGTTTGACAATCAGAATATTCAGAAAAATGTGTCTCAATTTCAAGTAATGAGAGTTGAACCGAAAAGGCTATTTTGCATGCAGTTTTTTGGGATTTGTGGAATATATATTCCTTTAAAACTTTGGAGGGATACCTTAGAATATTGTGTGATTTCTACTTATCAAACTAAAGGGAGAATTTATAGGACATCATCAATAAGACCAGCTAAGCCTTGTGGAGCTGAATATCAAGCAGTCAAGAAACGTCATAATCATAGAATGATCACAGTGGAGATGATGTTAAGATGGATGTGTGATAATAGTATCATGGAAGACAATTATAAATGACTATTTCTGAGGGAATCTAGGAACATCCCTAATAGGAAATAAAGAAGAAAATTTTATTGAGATGGTTTGGGCATGTATGACGAAGTTCAGTGACGTGATCAATGAGGAGCATGTTGGTGCAAGTTGCAAGGCTATAGAAAGGTGAAGAGGAAGGCTCGTAATGATGTAAATAGAGGCTGTGAAAAAGATAGGAAAACACATTTTATGATAGTAGATACCCTAAATAGAGGAGAATGGTGACAGGATTTATGTTGCTGACGATGATATTTGGAAAAAAATGTGGATGATGATGAAGTACAGAAGTGCCAACTGCCAAGTAAGATGTGTGGAGTGCTGTTCCCCCGTCCTAGGTTCTTGCTAACCACTAACCCTTTACCCATAAAAATAAAAAAAGAAGATGATGAAGCACAAATCATAAAGTAGGGGTAGATGAGCCTCAATTTGTTGTTCATGATTTTATCTTTTATAAATAATGAATTTTAGTGAGTTTTCCTTCTCAATGGATTAGTAATGGCCATTTGTTTTAGGATATAGTTTTGGGCATATTTTGAAAATTTTGTAGCCATGTGACCTCCATTTCTCAAATCCGATATTTGCAATAGAAGGGAATACTTCCTGTGGTGTATTATAAGTATTTTGGTAGAGCTAGATATATTATGGAACTGTTTTATTTATGGGTTTCATCAGCATCAGTGGATTAAATGTTCTATACTTCGGATCAGAGCTTGAGAAAAATGAACAAAAAGCTAGAGAAATTGAAGTTCAAATTGTAATCAGAGAGTAGTTGTATTGCATAAAAGTTTTATTGTAGAAGACACAATAACATGCTCTTTTGTACAAAATTGATTCTAGACATCTCTGCTACATAATGCCAACTGATGCTATTACTGTTCAGTATGTAAGTTCTGAATGGTGTCCCATGTCAACTGAATCATTCTACACAGATAAGACCAGTTTTTGAAATTTATTTTATCGTAAAAATTCATACTCATCATGTTTCCTTATTAGTAAGTCAACCAAAAGTACATTGTCAAAAACATCAGCATTGTAACAACTGTTCGTCACATGTGACTGAGATTTATATTTTCCAATAACAGGTTCGGCGTGGATGGCACTTTCTCGGCCTTTCATCGAATACTGCATATGGGGATGGGACAATCTACCCCGAACAGTCCTCATGTACTATGCAAACTTCATATCCTCTCCAGAAGGTTACTTCCATACTGTCATATGCAACGCTCAGGAATTCCGCAACACCACTGTCAACAATGACTTGCACTTCATATCATGGGACAACCCTCCAAAACAGCATCCCCACCACCTCAACCTGAATGACGTGTCAAAGATGATTGACAGTAATGCTCCATTTGCGAGAAAATTCCTGAGAGATGATCCAGTACTTGACAAGATCGATGCTGAGTTATTGTTCCGGGGCCCAGGCATGCTTGTCCCTGGTGGATGGTGTATTGGAAGTAAGGAAAATGGGTCCGATCCATGCTCAGTTGTTGGTAATACAATACCAACAACGATACTTAGGCCTGGCCCTGGTGCAAAAAGGCTGGAGCATTTGACCGTGTCTCTCTTATCAAATGAAAGTTTTCGTCCAAGACAGTGTAAGTAAGATGAATGTAGTTCATAAAGGCCCTAGAGATGGATAACGATCACGTAAGTAGTATTTTCATGTAAAAAAATAGCAACACTCATACTGGATCTCACACAAATATTGTGGTAGAAGATTTTAGATTGGCACCAGAGAGATGGAGTCGACAGACAGGAAGGAACATAATGTCTGAATCAACTCATCTCTCTTTATGCAATGGAACTGGTCGTTTCTATATAAACCCTTTTGTTTTTCATACGCCCAAAGGAACCTCTGACAAGTAACCAAAGCAATTGGTGCTGTGATTGTTGCAGCCCTGGCATTGGAGATTGTCAGTATGAGCAGTTTTCTGAAACAAACAAATTGAAGGAAAATGGAAGAATGATGCCTTACCATCAATGTTCTTGTTGTAGTCATTTATATACTTACTAGTGTGCATCATTATTATCAATGTTGTTGAGTACTATGTTTCCTGATTCTGATTCGTGGGTTCGCTCGATTTGAATTCGGATTTGTGGTCCGTCACTTGAGAATGAACCCGATCAGTAGGGGTAGATAGAGATGAGGGCATTTGAAGGTTGGAGAGATGAGTAGGGTAAAATAAACAGAGTAATGCTGGGTTGACTGTGTCAGATACTGCATTTCACACTGTGCTGTCATAGAGGTGCACATAGACCGTTGGGGAAAAGCATCTAGTGTTCCGTGCACACATGCACGCCAGTGCAGTGTGAAATGCAGTGCTCTTTATAGTCACTGCAGAAATTCCCGAAGATAACAGATTCTGCATAAAAAAAAAGATCGACCTTTATTTTTATGTTGAAAAGAGGGTATTTGGTCATTTTCAATAGTCTATTTATGAAGACCAAATGTCAAATTGGCATACTATCAGTTTGAACATTTAGGACATCTCAAATATGGGTCTAGTTAACGTGTGCCCCAGGGCACACGTTAAAGTGCAATAAATCACACTTGGAAATTGAGTTTTGTACCAAAGTTGCCCTTAAAAAATTAATTTTTTATCAAAATTCCCTCAGAATTCAATTTGTGAAGTGTATTTAGTGCAGTTTAAAGGCACAAGTTAACAAACCCCCTCAAATATTAAGTACATGCGGAGGGGACATTTAAAATATTCAGAACCGGTTTCGTTTGCTATATATCACGAATCCATAGTGAACATGATTTTTAAATTCGTTTGAGATCGAGACATATCGATCGAATTAACTTGATATCGAAGTTGAATGAGATCAACTCACAAAGTATTTTGAGACGACCACGTATCGTGAGATAAGTGAATTATCTCTGATGATATTTTCTAATATCTTGGACGATACAAATGAGACATCACAGAAAATGATTAACTCATGAGTTAAACGGGATGTATCGGACGAGATTTTGAAAATCTCGTTTGAGCTAACTGAGACAAATGAGTTAAAGCCTTTACCTTCTATTCTTTCACTCCCAAATTGATTTTTTTTAATTATATATTTTTTTGGGTTCATTTTTTAATAGGAATCATTTCAGAATTTTTTCAAATTTTTTAAATGGTTAAATACCATTGTCTCAATGTCAAACGAGACGAGATGTATTGTCCGAGTCAACTCGTATCGAAACTAAACGATACGAGATGTGATACTGAATTTAAAAACCATGATAGTGAACTGTATTGCAAATTGATTTGGTTCAAACCAATTTGTGATTCAGTACCATATCAACAAATTGGGTAGCCTAGATTGGGTAGTGTTGCTTTTCAGATTGAGCCGATTTGCGGTTTGGGTCCATATCAATGAATTGGGTTACTCAAGCTGGGTGGTGTAGCTTTAACATTTGAAACCTAAATATCACTCTCAGTCCGCCATAATTAAAACCAATTGTATGCAATGATTGGGGTTCTAGAACAAAAGTAGCAGGTGCTCACTTTGCTAAGGTCCTCTTTGGTAACGTTGTTAGTTTTTGTAGTTGTTGATAGTTATGGAGGGATACAATCTTTCATCCAGATCGTCCATTTGTACTATCAATACATATCTCGAGGTGGACACATGACATTATTTAAAGAGGATTTTATCATATTAAAGAAGAATCACAATTTAAGATGATTCTTCTATTTTTTATGTAATTATTAATTTGGATAAAGGGTAATGTGATCAATTGTAATTTAATTAGGATTCAAACTTTTTTTAGAGTTTTTTCTATTTAAAAGTTTTGAGGTTATTGTAAATGAGGAAAAAAAAAATGGTGGGGAGAAAAAAACGGAGGGGAAGAGTTCGAGCTGAGGACGTCATGTAACTGTGAGATGTATAGTAAAACAGCTCTCTGAATTCGTGGATATAGGTACATTTGTCGAATCACGTAAAAAATCCTTGTCTTATCTATCTTTCCATGTTTTTATTATTATTTTGTAGATTTAATAATGAAATCGTGATCAGAATCGATTTATTACAAAATTGACCTTTACAATTGACGTTGTCCGTGGGAAAGGAATAAGGACAACGACGTACACATGTGAGGACAATGGTAAGAATGGATCAAGGAATTACTGGAAGTAATGGTCATGATCTAAATGAGAAGTTGGGGGCTACCCTCTGATGAATCCTTCGTTGATCTAGGCTTTACGGTATGGTTATATCAAGGTACGAATCATGATTGAGAGAGAAAGAGAGAGAGAGATATGGCGCAACAGCTAGGGTGGGAAAGACGAAGAGTATGTTGAAGCGTTTGAAGAAATACTTAGAAGAAGCTTCGTATAAAAGATTGTTCAGAGAAGGAAGTTATGAGCAGAGTGTCCGTAGCGAATGAAACAATTGATCTACTCTCAAGATTAAAGAGGGGAGTGGGACCTACTTGGATGAGATGGCAATTAAAAAACAAGTTTAAAGGCCACGAATGGATATGATCCCAACCCAAATCTTGACTGATGTATATGTAACCATATACTAAGGCCAAATTTTAACAAGCACAGATAGTGCGCATTACCTTGCCAACAATAAGCAGGTATGTTACATTATCTTTTAAATTAAATAAAATATTCTCAAAAGACAAAGGGCCAAATGATTATGCGCATCACAATCAGTTCTGTTGTGCAATGAACCCCTTTTATGGTAAGGCTTAGCAGGAAACAACAAAAGTGGGTTGAATTCGATGCTTTAAGTGTACATCAATCTTTGATGTATATGGGCTTAACTCATTTCTTGAAAAAATTTGAATTTGATGAGAGAAAAAGCATAAGTAGGTTTATTGGGGTAGGAGTGTGCCTCAATATTTGATAGTCATTGAGACCCTTTTTTTCCTTATATAAATTCAAGTATTTAGTAAATTTGAAAGGAATTGAATTATACTCAAGGCATAACATCGCATTAATTTTAACGTATATTAAAATTCATATTGTTGTATAAGAAAATAAAGGTAAAAAGGGGGATATTTTCCTGATTCAATTTATTGGGGATCCCCTAGTTCCCACCAAATCACATCGAGCCACTAAATTGTTTGGGGGCTTAATCACACCAATCTAATTTATTAGTTGTGTCGGCTTTACAAATAAGATTGGGGGACCAACTATAGTGCCAAGCGATTATATTGCTTGGGATCTTAGTTCGAACTCATAATAAGGGTCTTACGTGATCAAATTTGTTATTTGAGGTAGCTCGAGTTAAAAGTAGTATGGGGGATAATCTCGTGCCCAACTCGATTGAGTCTAGGGACTCTATTAAGTTAAAATTTTCAATTTGTTACACGGTTTTCTGACTCATTAACTTAAAGGTATATTCGGGGGGCTTAATTTAAACCTAATTTACAAGGTAATAGTATTAAATTGTACTTGGGGGTTTAGTTTAAGCCCAATTCGTCAAGAAATATGGTTAATTGCTATACTTGGGAGACTCGGCTTAAGCCTGACCTGTGAGGTATAATTGTTAATTCCTACAGGGGGGGGGGTCGACCCAAGTATAATAAAGGACTTGGACTTGGGATTACATTAAAAAAAAACTACTTTAAGAATGATGGTATTAAGAATTATATTTTTTAGAGATTCCAGTAAGGTAAGAAAAGTGCACTTGGTTTCCTTTCAATTTTATAAGGAAAAAATATTATTCTATGAATTTGTGTTATTAAAAGGATTATATTCTATGAATTTTGTGACCTTTGCTTGTTTAAGTTTTTCATGTCAGTTTTATGTGAACCGAACTTCACTCTGAGGGGAGTGAAACAACTTTCAAGAAGACAATAAAGCCGGTTCTATGTGAATCAAGCTTCACTCTGATGGGATTGAAGAAAATTTCAAGAAGGCAATAAGGTCGGTTTTATGTGAACCTAACTTCATTCTGAGGGGAGTGAAGCAAATTTCAACAAGGCAAGAGTGTCGATTCTACGTGAACTGAACTGAACTCTAAGGGGAGTAAAGTGAGTTTTTACAAGGTAATGACACTAGTTCTTCTATTAATTATCTAAGTCTTAGATCGTTCTGGGATTCAAGCTCGATTTGGGACTTCGGTCAGGTCTTCTATTATTTATTAAAGTCTTGAATTATTTTGAAATTCAAACCCGACCTTGGACTTCGATCAGTTATTTTATTATTTATCCAAGTCTTAGATCGTTTTAGGATCCAAGTCCAATCTGCGATTTCGACCGATTCATTTATTATTTTTCAAAGACTTGGATTGTTTTGGGATCCAAGTTTGATTTGGGATTTCAGTTGGTTCTTCTATCATTTGTTAAAGTTTTGGCTCATTAAAGAAATTAAGTTTGACTTGCGGTCAATTATATTATTAAAGCATCTACTTATTATGGAAACTCGATCAGGTTGAAGATCAAATTTACAAAAAGAATTAAAAAAAAAATAAGCTCAACGGATCAATGACCTTACTAGTTCAAAAATAAGAGATGGTGCTCACTCAGGTTAGAAGTATTTTTCTAAAGCGAATATCGATTCATTAATCTCCACCTTCGAAAGGGGGCTATGTGGAGGGATAAAGTCGTCTCCCATCTAGATCGTCTATTAGTACTATCAACATGTATCTTGAAGTTATCACGTGACATCATTTGAAGATGACTCTATCTTATTAAGAAAGAATCTCAATTTAAGATGATTTTTTCCTTTTTATGTAATTATTAATTTGGATGATGGACAATGTGGTCAATAGTAACTTAATTAGGGTTAGCATTATTTTTAGGATTTTCTATTTAAAGGTGGGAGAAAAAATTGAGAGTTTTCATAACCTCCTCTCGAAGGTGGAGATTAATGTATTAAGATTCGCCATTGAGAAATACTTCTGACTTGAGTGAGCACTATCTCTGATTTTGAAACTAATAAGGCTATTGATCCCTCGAACTTATTTTTTTCCTTTTTTATTTTTGCAAATTTGATCTTCAACCTTGTTAAACTCCCATAAGAAGTAAATGCTTCAATAATATAATTGACCGCTTGGTTTCCCTAATGAGTCAAAACTTTGAAAAATGATTAAAGAACCGACTAAAATTCCAAAACAATCCAAGACATTGTTAAATAATAGATGAATTGATTGAAATCCTAGATCAGACTTAGATCCTAGAACGACCTAAGACTTAGATAAATAATATATGAATCGACTGAAATCCCAAATCGGATTTGGATCTTAGAACGATTCAAGACTTAGATAAATAATATAATAATCGACTGAAATCTTAGATTAGGCTTGGATTCCAAAACGATTTAAGACTTTGATAAATAATAGAAATACCGACCGAAGTCCCAGATCGGACTTAGATCCCAAAATGACCCAAGACTTAGATAAATAATAGAAGAATCAATGCCCTTGCCTTGTTAAAAGTCGTTTCACTCCCCTCAAAGTGAAGCTCGGTTCACGTAGAATCGATCTTCTTGCCTTGTAGAAATTTGCTTCGCTCCCCTCAGAGTGAAGTTCTGTTCACATAGAACCGACCTTATTGCCTTATTGAAACTATCTTTACTCCTTTCAGAGTGAAGCTCGGTTCACATAGAACCGACCTTAAAAACTTAAACAAATAGAGGTCATAAAATTCATAGAATAATCTTTTTAATAACACGGATTAATAGAATAATTTTTTTTTTCTTCTTATAAAATTGAAAGGACATCAAGTACATTTTTCCTACCTTATTAAAAACTTCAAGGAAAATAATTTATTATGCCATTATTTTAAAAATATATATTTTTTATATAATCCTGAATCCAAATCCTTAATTATACTTAGATCGAGCCCCCAAATATGAATTAACTATTTTGCCCTACGGACTGGACTTATATTGAGCTCCCCCCCCCCCCCTTCCGCGAGTTATATCGTTTTAACTAGTCAAACTCCTAAAAAGTAAATTTGAGTCATTTGAGTTGGGTTTGCACTTAGCCTCCATGCTACTTATATGCCGAGCCAACCAAACAAAGTAAACAGGATCACACAAAATCCTTATTAAGTCCCAAAGCATTTAATTGTCTTGGTACAATATATCAGTTGGCTCGGTTAAGTCGATGATTTAGCAACCCAACTCACCAAGTTGGATTTGAACTAAGCCTACCTTTCATTTTCCTAAATACTTTTACCAAGTAGATGTTCAACACACATAAAAAAATCGATGTGTGTCGATACACCTAAAAATATCCTATCAAATTTGATGTGTGCCACACAATTTAATATTACTTTTTAATTTTAAAGTTAAAATATTTTATCCAATTCTCTGGTGAAACATTAAAATAGTCTGATACATCTAGATTGATGTATAAGAAAATAACGGATCCAACCCATCCTATGCATGTTATGTTTTCAAACTAATGGCTTTATGCACATCAAAAATTGATGCGCATGTGATGATTCTTACCACTTAATCAACTTCAAATTTAATATTATTTAGTTTTACTAACAGTAGATTCAATGCACATAAAAACTGATGTGTATGCAATGCACTTAATTATTTACCTTTTGACAAATCAAAATTTAAAGTAAATATCTGTAACTGAATCTCATGAGTGTTGAGTCACCGTGTGCCTTGTTAACTCTAAATGATCCTTGAGTTTCTGAGTACTGAGTCAACTTGTCATATCACTGATATCTAAAATTGTTTTTAACACATAAGGTTTAACTTCTTCGACCCATAAAACCTTTGTCACAGCCATTAACACCTTTTGAAATTGGTTGTAACCATTTTGATCCGGAGGAACCGATCCCCTAGATATATAAAGGTTATTCACCATAGCCATGAATGGCTTCTGAACTGGTCCATAAATGGATTTTGACTTGAAGTTACCCATGTTGCATCCCCACCACGAGCAATGAGATGCCATCCACGAGGCCATTATCAACCGACTTGTTAGATCTCCCTTTCTATCACAGAATAGATTAGATCAAATCTTATTTGAGATCAAAATATCCGAACCACATATTATGAACCTTTCCCTTGAGAAGTGAGATTAGAAACCCTTGTTGCACCTCAACTCCGATTTTGGGTTAGCCTCCAATTTCTCGTCAAAATCCCTAATCATTTGACGTGGGTAAGCCCTGATGACATTAGTTTGTTTGATGTGGTTTCCTGATTTGATTCCACAATTGTGATTTTCGTAAGTGTTTTTTACTCATTTATCATGAATGACGCCAATTGTGGAGGTCGATTGTGATAAATCGACCTCGATCTCGATCACGATTTCATTATTAAATACACAAAATAATAATAATAAAAAATATAAAAAGATAGAAAAGACAATAAATTTTTACGTGGTTCGGCAAACATGCTTATGTCCACGGGCATGGAGAGCCGTTTCACTATAAATCTCATGATTACATGACCTCCTCACATCGGTCTCCTTAGTTTGTTTCCTCTCCTTTTCTCCCACCTCTACAATGACCTTAAGGCTTTTAAATAGAAAAATCCTAAAAAGAGTCCTAACCCTATTTAAGTTATAATTGACCACATTGCCCTTTATCCAAATTAATAATTACATAAAAAGAAGAATAATCTTTTTAAATTGAGATTCTTCTTTAATAAGATAGAGTTCTCTTCAAATGATATCATGTGTCCACCTCGAGAAATGTATTGATAGTGCGAATAAATGTTCTGGATGAGAGACGATTTTATCCCTCCACATATATCACATCTCAAGTTCAAACATTACCTCAAATTGTAGAAAAGGATTACTACTTTGGGGCATAGTGTAAGCCACCAAGAGAGTGGGATAATCCCAAAGGGCCCCAATGCATTTGGTGTACCAAAGAGAGGCTTAGGTGAGGTCATCAAATGGCTGGCTTGATTGAGATAATAATGGTTGTAGGGATGTCAATGGATCCATTCCTATTTCTATGGATTCCAATTTAAATTCTCAAATGAGTGGACCAGAATTAGAATCATAAAAATTTTCCATTTTAATCCTTAAAATGGGAACCCAACGACGGAGCGGATAGCATGTTTCTTCTGTAGCTCTTGTTCTACTACCCATAAAATATCAAATTGAAGAAAAATAACAACAAATCTCTTTTGGATTCATGGTTTAGATCAGAATTGAAAAATATAAATATATAAAATAAAAAATAAAACATAAAAAACTTCTTTTTTTGATTTTGATTTTAACTCTAATCAAGTGTTTGAAAATGAACAGGGAATAAACTCCTAAAGTTAAACGATTTGGATGAAATCGCGTTGGTGATGTGGCACACTGCCAACCTAACCTACAGAGAGTTACATGTGGAACGCGCTACAGAGGATCCACTCCCCCAATGACACCAATAATTGCTCTTCAATCATTCGAAGCCCTCAACGGTTTGAAGAGCTTTTTTATGGCTCAAATCATGACATGTGCTGCCTTAACTGTCAATGGTGGAACCAACCCAGCAGCGAAAAACTTAGGGCAAAAAGGGGGAAAAAAAAAGTGTCATTTATTTATCAGGGAGATGACCAGCTTACCCAATTGCTAAACAATGAGCTACGCATAGAACCATAGATTTTTTCTCGAGATACAAAACAAATTATGATTCTCTATACTGCCACCCAGTGTTCAAACGAAGTCGCTTTAGCATTTTCCTTATATATTTTCACTTGATGTTAGGGATGTACGAAATCGAATTTTTGGGTTCGGTTCAGTCTAGGAGGGCTAAAACTGGACTTGGATCATTTCTTTTGTTCGGTTCGGTCTTAATCTAAACGGGTTTGGTCCAACATTTCGATCCAATTTTTTGTTCGGTTTTTGGGTTATAGGTATAATGTACATCCCTACTTGAAGTCAAGTGATCAATTCTTTCTTGTTGATTTTTAACACTTGAGGGCTTTCAATCCTTTCACACCCAAAAGTCAGCTTCATTAATTATATTTTCATCATTTGATTCGAATATTTTTATTTGACTAATGATAAATTGAAGCCCTAAAATTTGACGGTTTTTGTACGTTCCCTCGTGAGACAGTGCATAGAACCATAGATCTTTTCCCTTATTTATCTCGAAGAAAGAGATCTATGACTCTATGTTTTTTAGACTTAGGATCCAGTAAGTTGTCCCAATGCATACATCGAATGCTTAATTGGATTTTAAAACACTTCGGACTTTTATCCAACCCCACATAAAGCACAATGAGGTTATTCTACAATCAAAATGTGCAACGTAGACATTGTTCATATTTATAGAAATGGGACACTGTACTCGATTGAAATTGGTTTTTATTGAAAAATGTTCAACCGACTTTATACGACACTGCATTCTACAATGTGCTAACATGGTGGTGTACATGGAATCATAGATGATTTTTACTCTTATAGGGCAATTCTCTCTCTCTCTCTCTCTCTTTTCAATATGCATGGGATTTATCTTCTTTAATTGAGTGACCTCTCATCTTTCTTCACGCTTCCCCATTGATCCTCTATTTTGTGGACCTTGTAATAATGCTACCACGATGCAGGTGCCAACTAGCTTAGTTGATTAAATCTTTGGATGATTAAATCATATATCTGCAATCAAATCCCATCAGCACCAAGTTACTAAACTCATTAAAAACAAGCTTACCAATTAAAAAAACAAAAAATAACACTATCACGAGTAATTCCATTATAAATTTTGGTACAATAACATAGTCCTCGATATAAAGTTTCATACCGTTGCAACATCTAAGGCATTTTTTCGAATCCAACCCCAACAAAATCTATTCAAAACTTGTTCATGAATCAACATCCAGAAACACAATTAGACTGAAATATTTGTAGAATAAAAGCATTTTCCTTACTAACATATTAATACTTTAACTATTATTAAGAGTCGTTTTGCTCAAATGGATTACCACACTAGCAATCCAACACCACAATCCTCTAAATTTCATAGAAAAACTTAGATCTCAAAAAGAAAAAAAAAAAAAATCTAAAAAAAATTTCTTTTTGATTTGATCCAAGGTTTTGAAAATGGATGATTATCAGACTTTACCTAACTCTAAAATTTTGAATTAAAATTCAACGGTGAAAAATAATTTTTTTTTTTCCAAAGTTCTTAGACTTCTGTCCTCTACAACCTTGAAGCAGCCGATTATGTTTTTGGATGCTATAAGGTGGCTCAAGGACCCATGGTAAGAGTGGAATACTTACAAACTTAGTAAGGCTAGTCGTACTCTCTAGTGGGACAAAATAAAAAATCACGAGTCAGGCCACAAATGGAGACATGAATAAGAATAGCTATCCAACTCCCAACAGTACATGATCAAGAAAGAGTAAGAAAACCTTACAGTCAGCGATGGAGAGAAATTTTATAAAATAAAACTAATGAAACAAGAACTACAGAAGCAGAAGAAGGGGTTCTCTTGTCAAAGGGAGATGGCACGTGCTGTAACCCTCAAAGCAAAAGCTGGTGCCATCTCTCCAGCGACAAGAGTCCCCCTAACCTCTCTCTCTCTCTCTCTCTTATAATCTTCTCCATGGATTCATTCCTCCTTCATATAAAACTTATACATACACATGGAGATAGATAATACTTCACATCAACATCAACTCCTCTCTCTCTCTCTGTCTTTTGTTGAATATGTGGGCGTCTCTGACCAATAAAATCCAATTATGTCTCTATAGAAGATGAGCTGTCCATATTTTATTTCTTGACATCGAATCATGTTTCACCACGTATTTATTTATCCACTTTTTTTTTTTGGGGCAACTTTGGAATCTATTTTTTTAACTCCTCTTTCTCTACTTTTTCGCGTCTCTTCATTTTCATTCTCTAACCTATTTGGAATATATTCCATTCTCATTTTTGTAAATATGGATATTATTTCCTCTTAATTAGATAATTCAATAGCTCATGTTTGGACCAGATTGGTACCTATCCGATAAGAGTCCAACTAGCCTTACTAAATTAGCAAGGATTTCATCCTTACTAAGGGTCCTTGGGCTCAACTTGTGGGGTCTAAAATCATGATCCGATGCTTCAGGGTTGTCGAGGATACAATTTTAATTTTAAATTTTGGAGTTAGGTGAAAGTTTCGTGGCCATCCATTTTCAAAATAATGGATCAAGTCCAAAGTGAAAATTGTCTTTTGATATATATATATGGGTAGCGTTCAATGGCCAACAGTTTGACAAATATTTTGGCAAACACATTTTTCAAAACATGGGTTAGAGGTCTTGGAATGTGCTGATTTTTTTGTGAGGATGATCTCTACGGTGAGGAGATCATCATCACCAAAAATCAGCCTATTCCAAAACTTCTAACCCCATCAAAAATGGTTTACAAAAAATGGACGGTTCACGATTTTTCAACTTGTAAACTGGGGCTAGAAGTTTTGGAATGAGCTGATTTTTGGTGAGGATGATCTCCTCACCGTAGAGATCATCCTCACCAAAAATCAGCCCATTCCAAGACCTTTAACCCATGTTTTGAAAAAGTGTTTGCCAAAATGTTTGCCAAAATGTTTGCCAAACTGTTGGCCATTGAACGGGACCCCATATATATATATATATATGGGAAATGTTCAGCACCCTAAGTTTTACCCATACTTTAACAAACGTTTTTTGTCCTACATGGGTTAGAAATTTTGGAATGAGCTGATTTTTGGTGAGGATGATCTCTATGATTAGAAAATCATCCTCCCCAAAAATCAGCCCATTCCGAAATGTTTAGCCCCATGTTTACACGTTGAAAAATCGTGGACCGTCCATTTTTTGTAAATCAATTTTGATGGGGTTAGAAGTTTTGGAATGAGCTGATTTTTGGTGAGGATGATCTCCTCACCATAGAGATCATCCTCACCAAAAATCAGCTCATTCTGAAACTTCTAACCCATGTAAGACAAAACGCGTTTGTTAAAGTGTGTGGTAAAACTTAGGGTGCCGAACGGGACCCTATATATATATATATATATATATATATATGTTTGATATGAATTTTTCCAAGAAAGCTAGAGGGCTGCGGTATTAGATTGTTAATGGGATAAACAGGGAAAGTGTTTTTCATCCTATAATGGTTTAATTAGATTTGGACCCATTTGGATCTAACGAATTAAATTATGGATCCATTAATTGAAATCAGTATAATCTAAACAATTAATTAAAATTTTTTTTTTTTTGATCCTGACAATCAAAACCCAAAATCCAATGGTTAGATTTTTGTTCATCGAGATATGAATAATCACAATGCATATAAGTCACGACATATGGATTTTTTTGTTTCAATGGCTGGGATCATGCGTTTAGAGCATTTAGATTCCCAAAAGTCAATTGGTTCCAATCCTTTAAGCTATATTCCTGAATCCGGCTCCTGAAATAATTAGATCAGAATCGATTGAATTTTGGGTTTTATATGTTCCATTAACAAGGTAATATTGCTCACAATCCAATGATCCCAGCCGTAGATCTATCACTTTTGTTCTTTATAAATCTGGACCAACCGCTTTCTTTTAAAGCCCAAATATGTGGGCCCACACACTCATTTATCAGGGTTAACTGTATATTTAGAGACCCAGCAAACATGTCCACGTGTAAACCTATGAAGTTGTTTATTTTCTACCATGACATGGAAAACTTTTTGACTTAAACAAAGTCGTATTCGTGAAAATGTAAACCGTTCACATTATAAAAGTCAAAAGTCAGGGTCAAAGATTCAAGATCTGAAACTGCTCAACTTTAATTTTTTTCCACACGTGCAACGGACTTTGACTATGTTTTTTTACAAAAAATCAATCGCCTTCAATCTTTCAAAACTTAAATTTTTTTTTTCTTCTCTTTGATTTAGAGGACTAAGTCATAAAAACAATCAAATAGTTGATTAAATTGTTGGAAGAACAAGTGGCAATCTTGTCACTAAAAGCCAAGTTTGAAGACAATGACTTTCGTTGAAAAAATTCTAGTGCTTTTGACAAGATGTTAAAGATTGATATTTTGATGACTTTTCGTCGAGCTTTCATCCATGATTATAGTCAGGACAGAGGCAGGGGAGGATTTACGATAGACGATAGGGGCAATGGGGGCATTTGACAAGATGTTAAAGATTGATATTTTGATGACTTTTCGTCGAGCTTTCATCCATGATTATAGTCAGGACAGAGGCAGGGGAGGATTTACGATAGACGATAGGGGCAATGGGGGCATTTGACAAGATGTTAAAGATTGATATTTTGATGACTTTTCGTCGAGCTTTCATCCATGATTATAGTCAGGACAGAGGCAGGGGAGGATTTACGATAGACGATAGGGGCAATGGGGGCATTTGACAAGATGTTAAAGATTGATATTTTGATGACTTTTCGTCGAGCTTTCATCCATGATTATAGTCAGGACAGAGGCAGGGGAGGATTTACGATAGACGATAGGGGCAATGGGGGCATTTGACAAGATGTTAAAGATTGATATTTTGATGACTTTTCGTCGAGCTTTCATCCATGATTATAGTCAGGACAGAGGCAGGGGAGGATTTACGATAGACGATAGGGGCAATGGGGGCATTTGACAAGATGTTAAAGATTGATATTTTGATGACTTTTCGTCGAGCTTTCATCCATGATTATAGTCAGGACAGAGGCAGGGGAGGATTTACGATAGACGATAGGGGCAATGGGGGCATTTGACAAGATGTTAAAGATTGATATTTTGATGACTTTTCGTCGAGCTTTCATCCATGATTATAGTCAGGACAGAGGCAGGGGAGGATTTACGATAGACGATAGGGGCAATGGGGGCATTTGACAAGATGTTAAAGATTGATATTTTGATGACTTTTCGTCGAGCTTTCATCCATGATTATAGTCAGGACAGAGGCAGGGGAGGATTTACGATAGAC
This sequence comes from Akebia trifoliata, assembly GCF_017979445.1. NCBI lineage: Eukaryota > Viridiplantae > Streptophyta > Magnoliopsida > Ranunculales > Lardizabalaceae > Akebia > Akebia trifoliata. The sequence goes on from NC_141379.1 coordinate 5,139,669, forward strand.
GATAGGGGCAATGGGGGCATTTGCCCCCCCCCCCCCAAGCAAAATTTCTAAAAATTCAATTTGGTTTATGTTGAGTTTACCCACACAAGCTTTTGACAGTTACCCCCACTCACTCAAGTAGTTGGGTTTATTAGAATCCTTATTTGGTTAATATTTAGCATTTACCCCTACCCCAACTAATGACATTGCCTCTGGAATAAGGTATTTTCTCATACTAATAAGAAATGACATAAATTCTCCTTTCTATAATCTCTAACAAAAAAAAAAAAAAAAACAAATCAATCATGAATTTTCGCCTAAAAAAACAGTCATCTTCGTGTTCTTCAACCTTATTGAGTAATCATAGTTTGCCCTCACTAAGAGAAAATTCTGACTCCTCCCCTAATCATAGTCATGGAGAGGTCAACGGTTTGAATATCTAAGGGGTATCTTTAATATTCACCAAAAGCCATTATGCTATTAAGTCATCCAAGAGGTATCTCTTCCCAGAGAATCCCTAGAAAATCTCTACTTATCTCTTGGTAATCTATATTAATTTTTGAGATATCTTTCACTTTTCCATCTCAGCCATATTTAGATGTAAAACCTCAAATAATATTGTTTGGAAGGGGTGCAACTTGGTTCTGTTTGAGGTCAAATTGGAACGGAACCAAATTCCATTGGAACTAAATCAATCCAAATCGAACTAAAGTCGGTTTGGTTCAGTTCAGTTCTATGGGTTGCCAATATTTTATAAATTGTAAGAAACATTTTTTTAATAAAAAAATAAACATATAAATTTCATACACTAAATCACTAATCTTTCTATAAAAAGTCATTAGTTTATCCATAAAGATCATTAATCTATATCCTAACTCCTAAAATAATTCATAATAATTATAATATACATATATATTTATTTATTGTATAAGGGCTCGGTTCTTAGTTTGGTTCGGTTCTATACAAACTTGATCCGAGAATCAAACCAAATTGATTGATTCTCCATCTTCCTTACTCGGAACCAAACCGCAACTTGTTCCAAACCAAATCAAGTTGCACCCGTAACTCTAACACGACTCAAATCCAATAGCCAGTTCAATATTTTTTTGTAAAAAAATACTTGATCCTTAATTAAGAAAAAACGATAGGTGGGGCCCACTAGTTTAATAGTGAATCCCACTATTTGTATGAGTCAGTCCAGCATATGTACTCAATCCGTGACCGTGACCCACAATAGAAAAAGGAGTCGTGCGGGGGTGACACAAACGGAGACGTGACAAAATGATGCTTTTCCGCGAGATATGAGTAAAAAGCATCTATGGTTATGTGCGCGCCACCACATCATTTTGTCACCTTTGTGTCTCCGTTTGTGTCATTCCAGTATTTTCCTAGAAAGAGAGACAATAGAAACAAAGTGAGATTAGAAATTAGAAATAAAGCCGGATTAGAAGAAACGCAGGTATAGGTCTTGGATGTTATAAATACAGCTCCTTGCCTCTCAATTTTCTCTACTATTCAATTAGAGATTAGAATTAGAGATCAGAGAAGAAAGAAACAAAGAAAGAAAGAAAGTTGTTGATTTTCTTAACATTATTTCGACAAAGAAGGTGATCACTTTGATAAGCAATGATGGGGAGAGATTTGAAGTGGAAGAGGCCGTGGCCATCCAATCAGAGATGATCAAATACATGGTCGAGGCCGAATGCGTAGCGGATGGTATCCCATTGTCGAATGTGAAGAGCGATATAATGCCAAAACTCATAGAGTACATGAAGAAGCATGTTGGTGATTCTTCTTCTTCGGATACTACTGATATTAATGCTGAGTGGGATTCTGAATTTATAAGCAGTGCTGATCAAGCTTTATTGTATAATCTCATCATGGTCTCTAAGTATCTAGAGATAAAGGACTTGTCGAATTTAGTGATCTAGAGACTGGTGGACATGATAAAGGGCAAGATAGTAGAGCAGATTCACGAAACATTGAACGATTTCACTCTAGAGGAAGAGAAGAAAATTCAGAAGGAGAATCAATGGGCCTTCGAGTAAATCTATACTACTTTGAGATTTACATTTTTTTTTTTTCTTTTAGATTTTCAAATAAAAAAGATTTTATATTTGACTAGTAGTTAGTAGAAGAAGATGAATTTCCAAGAAATTAATTAGAGGGTATGTGCTATTTGTTAGTATAATATGAGTATGAAGAGAGTTGATAAATTGAACACAGAACAGAGGAACAAACTGAGTTGTTTTATTCGTACTGAAACTAGCCTATATATAGGCATACAAGCAGCTGAAACATAACAAAGGACTTCCAACTATTGCATAAGAATAGGTCCACTAAAACACATTCTTACTGACTTGTAACTACAACCAAAAGACCAGGAGAAAAATAACAAACCAATAAACTACTTCCTATAGACCAGGACAAAATAACAGACTCAACAATACTAAATTAAAAAACTACTATTATTGAAGACTTGGTCAAATGACTAACTACAGACTTCTTTTAACACCCTCCCTTAAACTGATATCTGCAGAATTCAGTTTAGGAATAAACTTCAACACCTTGCAACATTCACCCTTGAACATCCTTTAAAGAACATAGTCCAAGCATACTTCGAAGCTTCATGAAAACAGCAGGCTTGAGGGGCTTGGTCAAAATATCTGCAATCTGATCTTCACTTCTACAGAACACCAAATCAATAACTTCATCTTTACATAAATCACGCAAGAAATGATACCTCACATCAATATGTTTGCTTCTCCCATGTAGAACTGGATTTTTTGACAGCTTTATTGCAGAAATATTGTCACAGTAAATCAAAGTTGGACCTTGTTGCTGGTTGTATAATACCTCAAGTATCCTGCGTAACCAAATAGCTTGACATGAACTTGATGCTGCAGCAACAAACTCAGCTTCAGTTGTTGACAAAGTCACTATTTGTTGTTTCTTGGAAGACCATGTAATAGCTCCATAATTGAACATGAACATAGTCCCGGAAGTACTCTTTCTATCATCAAGATCTCCAGGATAATCACTATCTGAGAATCCAATCAAGCTTGAATTTTCATCACTTTTGTACAGAATTCCAAAATCAGTAGTACCTTTCAAGTAGCGAAAAATTCTCTTTGCAGCTAAGAGATGAACTTCAGTCGGATTCTCCATGTATCTGCTGATTAAACTGACAGCATGCATGATATCTGGTCTTGTTGCTGTCAAATACATAAGACTCCCAACAATTTGCTTGTAAAGAGTAGCATCTACCCTTTTACCTGCTCCATTCTTTGTGAGTTTCAGACCATGTTCAGTTGGAGTTGAAACTGAGTTGCAATCTTTCATTTTAAACCTGTCTAGAATTTCTAGAGCATATTTCTTTTGAGAAATGAAAATACCAGCAGATGATTGCATCACCTCAATGCCAAGAAAATAGTGCATTAATCCCAAATCTGTCATATCAAATTCTTTCATCATAGACTTCTTAAAATCAGCAAGCATGGCTTTATCATTACTAGTATAAATGAGATCATCAACATATAAACACACAATTAAAATCTTCTTATCAGCACCGTATTTAGTGTAAAGTGTGTGTTCATATGGACATTTGATAAAACCTCCCTTAGTAAAATAAGCATCTATGCGACTGTACCAAGCTCTTGGTGCTTGTTTCAGTCCATATAATGCTTTTTTTAACCTGTATACCTGATTCTCATAGCTTTGCTTCACATATCCAGGGGGTTGGTCAACATAGACTTCTTCCTCCAACTCTCCATGCAAAAATGCCGACTTTACATCTAACTGATAAATAAACCATGAGTTCTGGGCAGCCATGGATAACACCAAACGAATAGTGTCAAGCCTTGCAACTGGAGCAAACACCTCTTTGTAATCAACACCATGTTCCTGCTTGTACCCTTTTGCAATAAGCCGAGCTTTGTACTTGTCAACTCCCCCATCTTTTTTCAACTTTGTTTTATAAACCCATTTAACACCAATGGATTTATGTCCTTTTGGAAGATCGATTAGCTCCCAACTATTATTTTTCTCTATAGACCCAATCTCTTCATTCATGGCTTTTTGCCATTTTGAATCCTTGACAGCTTCTTGGAAGGTAATGGGATCACAATCTGATAACAAAGCATAATGGGCAATTGTATCATAATTATCAGATTGAACACCACTTACCTCATAATCTTCCATCCATGCTGGCCTCCTTCTGATTCGTTGAGATCGAGAAGTTTCCTCTACTGTTTGATTTTCGTTGGAGTCTTGTGGTTGTTGTAGTTGCTGATCTAATTGCAGCGATGTAGTACTAGTCGACGGAGGTGGTTGCATCTGCATTTCTTCTTCCTTTCCATCAAAACTCACAGGTATTTGCTGCTGCCCTGGACTGTTTTCAGCCCAATTCCAAGTGTTTTCTTCATCAAAAACAACATCGCGGCTGATGACGATCTTCTTTGTGGTAGGATTGAACAATTTATAAGCTTTGGATTGTTCACTAATTCCAAGAAAGACACATGTTTCACCTTTGTCATCTAGCTTCTTCCTCTTCTCATCTGGAATGTGTGCATATGCAATGCACCCAAAAATCCTGAAGTGATCAACGGTTGGCTTTCGTCCACTCCAAGCTTCTTCTGGTGTCATGTTTTGAACAGCAAATGTAGGACTCTGATTTAAAACATGGACACTCCAATTCACTGCTTCTGGCCAAAATTTCTTCGGAACTCTCCCAGTTGCCAATATGCTTCTCACCATATTTAGAATTGTTCGGTTCTTCTTCTCCGAGATTCCATTTTGCTGGGGTGTGTAGGCTGCTGTCAATTGTCTCCGAATACCATGCTCATCACAGAAAACATTAAATTCCTTTGAGCAAAATTCTCCACCACGATCTATACGAAGAGTTTTAATTGTTTTGCCCATTTCATTTTCAACATGTGCCTTGAAGCTTTTAAATGCACTAAAAGCTTCTGATTTTTCTTGCAAGCAATAAACCCAAGTTTTTCGACTATAATCATCAATGAAGGTAATTAAGTATCTTTTACCTCCATTAGATGATGGGTTTATAGGTCCACAAATGTCAGAATGCACCAACTCCAAGACTTTCTTCGTTCTCCATGATTTTCTTTGTGGAAATTGCTCCCGATGTTGTTTGCCGACAACACACTTTTCGCATACTCTGTTGGGAGGAATAATTTGAGGAAGCCCAGTCACCATGTTCTTTTGAGAAAGAGTCTTCAACCCATTGAAATTCAAATGACCATAACGAAGATGCCAAAGCCATGTTGAATCATTTTCCTTGACTATTAAACAACTCTGAAGAGTCTCAACTTGTAGTGGAAACAATCTGTTTGCTGTCATCTTAGCATGAGCAATTAGACCCCTTTTAGAATCATGGATTTCACAAGCACCATTCTTAATTGTAGCCTCGTATCCTTTTTCTTGTAGCTGTCTAAGGCTCAATAAATTACTTTTCAAATCAGGAATATAAAAAACATTTGACATAGTCTCAATGTTATTATCTCTAGTCCTGATTTGAATGTCACCCTTTCCCATAACATTTACTTTAGAATTATCACCAAAGCTTACAATAGTACGAAATTCTTCATTTAAATGAGAAAAGAATGACTTACTACCACACATATGATTGTTGCAGCCTGTATCCAAATACCATATGTTTGGTCGAAGCTTGTTTTCATTTACATGGAACGCCATCAATAAAGTTTCTTCTTCCTTCTCTGCAAAATTTGATCTCTCCCACCTTCCTTTGTCTTGGGGCAATCTGGTGTAACATTCAGATTGATAATGCCCAAGCTTGTGACACCTGAAACATTCTACCTTGGATTTGTCTGGTCGTTGATCACGTCCTCTCCCTTTGCCTCTAAAGTCAGAATCAGATTTTTGATATTGTCTGCCTCCATCTTTATTACCTCGGCCTCCTCTTCCTCTGCCTCTCCCTCGACCTCGATCTGCTGATCTATTTGGCGTCGAAGCGTTGTTGTCAGTTGAAGCCTTTAGAGCTTGCTCCTCATTATCTTGCTGAATAATTTTTTTCTCATGAACCAGCAATGATCCTTGCAATTCATTAATTGAAAGTGCATCGAGATCCTTCGATTCTTCAATAGTACAAACGATGTAATTAAATTTTGGAGTCATTGATCGAAGAATCTTTTCTACTATTGTAACATCTGTTATAGTGTCGCCGTGGATACGCATCTTGTTGACGATTGCCATCGTCCGTGAAAAGTAATCCATAACTGGCTCTCCTGACTTCATCCGAAGTGTTTCAAATTCCGAACGAAGAGCTTGAAGTTGCTACCTTTTTGACCTTGCTGATCCTTGATACTTCTTTTTCATAGATTCCCAAATCTGCTTGGAGGTGTCTTTGCAAAGAATGGTCTCCAAGATTGAGCGATCAATTGCTTGAAAGAGATAATTTTTGGCCTTGAGATCCTTCAACCTCTGTCCGTCAAGATCAGTTTTTTGTTGGTCTGTTAGCATTGTGCCTGCTGCTGGTTCTACCACTCCAACTTCAACGATCTGCCAATACTCCTTAGACTTAAAGAAATTCTCCATCAACATGCTCCAATGATCATAATGACCATCAAAGCGTGGAATTGCTGGTTGAACAAAATTTTCAGAGGCCATAATCACTGCTGCACCTAAAAAAATGGTAAGCTGCTGCTTCAAAATTGTCTCACAAAACCTCTCTTATCTCACTTTTGGCAATGTCTCAGTTTTATAGACTCACCCTCACTCTTTTTGGCTCTCTTAGCTTCACTATTTTTTTTAAAAAAAATTGCTTCTAACTCACTGATTTTCTAACCTGGCTCTGATACCACTGTTAGTATAATATGAGTATGAAGAGAGTTGATAAATTGAACACAGAACAGAGGAACAAACTGAGTTGTTTTATTCGTACTGAAACTAGCCTATATATAGGCATACAAGCAGCTGAAACATAACAAAGGACTTCCAACTATTGCATAAGAATAGGTCCACTAAAACACATTCTTACTGACTTGTAACTACAACCAAAAGACCAGGAGAAAAATAACAAACCAATAAACTACTTCCTATAGACCAGGACAAAATAACAGACTCAACAATACTAAATTAAAAAACTACTATTATTGAAGACTTAGTCAAATGACTAACTACAGACTTCTTTTAACACTATTTCCTAATTATTATTCAATATATCACTTTTCTTTTCTATCTAGCACCCAAAAAAAATCAAACTTTGCTTTTCTTTCTTTCTTTATTTATTTTGGCTAACCGAGTGTCCGGGCTAGCTTGCGCGCACCACGACTAATCTCTTGGAGGACTACCACAGCAACCCACCGTCATGGTCCCCCAGTTAAATCATGAGAAAAACCCAAGAGAGGAATCGAACCCGTGACGTGCGCCTAACCCACACTTCACGTGCTCGCCCTTACCACTTAGGCAACCCATGGGTGGGTTACTTTTCTTTATTTGTATGTTACTAAATTTTTGGATTTCCTTTGTTCTTTTTCCTTGCAAAAGTTTTTGCACACTTCATCCACTAGCAGTGCTAGGGATGCAACTTGGTTCGGTTTGAGGTCAAATTGGAATCGAACTGACATAGATCTATGTCTATTCCACCAAATAAGAACCAGAATCGAACCAAATTCCATTGGAACCAAACCAACTCAAACCAAACTAAAGTTGGTTTGGTTTAGTTTGGTTCGGATCTATGGGTTGCCAATATTTTATAAATTGTAAGAAATATTTTTTAATGAAAAATAAACATACAATTTCATACAATAAATAAATATATATATATATATATATATATATATTTATTGCATAAGGGCTGGGTTCTTTGTTTGGTTCAATTCTATACAAGTTTGATTCGAGAGTCAAACCAAATTGATAGCTTCTCCATTTTCGTAATCCGAAACCGAACTAAACCACTCCAATGCTATCAATTTGGTTCAATTCTCGATTTGAACCGGACCAAGTTGCACCCCTACTATGAATATCCAATCAAGATTCATGTAATATTCATCCAAGAAATCTCATTAAAATCAGTTCTCACACTCATATCTTCAATCCTCAAAGTTGGTAGTACACTTTGCCGACAAGGTCTGAGATTACCAAATTCTATCTCTTTGAGATAACAACAAGAAAAGAAAAATTCATTCAAATGTGGAATGATCCCCACAATAATTCAGAGATTTCTTAGCATCAACTTTAATCTCCTCCAGTTTCTTCTCATCCACAATCTCTAATCTTTTGAGGTTCCAAGCTGGCATATAGAGTTCATAAAGGTCAAGGAGTTTGCAAAGGCTGAACATGTTTCAATAGCAATGCTTCTATTGCAGGGAATCAATAGTAATGCTTCTATTAACCAATCCTGCAACATCTTCGTCAGCTTTACCGCTCTTAAATTTATCAAATTAAGTCAAAACTCAAGGCCTCGATATTGAGGTTAGTGTGTAACCAACAGTTAGCGGTGTGCAACTAGTCTGTCCCTAAATTTAAGTGAAAGACACTTTTATCTTTTATTAGGGATAGATGAATTTGACTCACGAGTATTTATCAAGCCCAGCCCGATAAAAGCCCATTTATAGATGGACGGGCTTGGACCTGGAATTTGGAAGCCCAATCTACTCCTTGATCCCTCTTTTTTTTTTTCTTCCCCCTGACCCTAACAACTATTTTTCTTAAACAACCCATTAGAAAAAATAATAATGTGGAAGGGCATATCTAATCACCCCAGAAGTAAAGCGTCATCTCATTTATTAACGTCATCCCTAAATTTGAGTAGCTCCAACACATTACCCATCCCCTCCTAACTGCTGTTTTGGGTAGTGGAGTCAAAAAAATATTTTCTCCAACCCAAGACCTATCCCTTAACATTTTTTGGGTCTTGAAATTTTCGATACCCAAAATATGTACTTCCACTTGGTTACCCATCTTTTTTTAGAGGGAAAAAATTTAGGCAGTTATGTTGATAACAATTCAATTTTTTTTTTTTTTTTGATAAATGATAACAAGTCAATTTCAGAAAGTTTTAAATCTGAATTGAAATAAAATATATTAAACAATTTAGAGGTAACACAGTTGGAGTGCATACTCCATGGATACCCATAATTGTTACCCCCAGTGCCTAAAATAATCATTTATGAGTATGGTAGAAGGTGCTGCTTTGGAGTTGCTCTTACAAAACTATCGTTTTTGTGAAATCTCGAATTAACTATTCTCCCACCAAGAAAGCTCTCTTTCCTAACCGCATCACTTGGTAGGATTCTGACTTTGAAGTAGGTAGCAAGTTTCAAATTTTGAAGGAACCCTCCTCGTTACAAGACACGTTGAGTTTTGAATTTATTTCACACCTTATATTTCTGCCCAAATTTGAAACACTTCCTTGAAAATGTCACATGTAATCCAATGGAGAGGGTTCCTTCAAAATTATGAAGCGGGCTCGCCGCTTCAAAGTTTTTTCCACCTTGTAGCCATCTTCCGCATCTCAAAATTGGCTGTACACATCGGTTTAAATTCCCATGGCTATCTGGGTGACGTCTAAAATCAAGCTTTTTAGTCATTTGTTAAAACTAGATGTCTAAGGTCATAGAATACACATCGGTTTTACAAAAACAATGTCTATTGTCTGATTTTTCCACATAGACCTTATTTTACACATGCCCACCTGTGATTACTGGACAGAATAAAAATAAATAAATTTCATAAATAGTAAATACATTCAAAACAAAACAAAAGATTATAAATTTGATTTACAATTACAATCAACTTTAAAACTCGAACTTCAATTTACACCGTAAAACCTATAAAAATGCAATGAAAAAATGGATTACAAAGTTCCATTAAACATTGCAAATATCAATCAAACTAGACCTATAGAAATTATAACAATAAACGTTTGCTTGAGTTAAATAAAATAGCCCGGCACATCCAAGATCCGATGTATAAAAAGTAACATTCGCACGAGTTAAAAAAAAATATCCATGAGTGATGTCTACTACATTTAAAATGTACCAGGCAAAGCACCTGCTAAAAGTCAATCCATTTACACTCCAACTAAGAAATCATCTATAGATTAAAAAAAACAAAATGTAACTTTCTGCTTCATAAAGGTAATTCGGGGAAGCCTGATACATATTTTGGTGAGAAATGAATGTAGGATTAGTCTTTTTTGGAATTTAGACATATTGGCACTTCACAATTCAGAAAAAGAAAGTAGAGCTACTTAGCTTTCACAGTGGCAGCCCCAATTAGCTCATAAAGCCTGAAAAATTCAAGAGCGACTTCAAATCCTACATTTGGAAAAATAGGAAAAAGGAAGGTTCTGGTCAATTGGACAAAGTACTTGCAAGAGTCTTGAAAGTGCAACATTAAATAACAGCCCATTTATTCATGTCTACCAATAAAAATTCACCGAAATTGTTAGAAAGAACCCTATAATCCGAAGTATAAATCAACAAGAACACAAAAATCTCACAAGACACAAGATATACGTGGTTCGGTCAAAGCATTGACCTCCCTCCACTGGTGAAAATGGCGATTTCACTATAATAACCAAAGAAGAACTAGATTACAATTTCTCTTTGCCTCTCGTATATCTCTCTTACCCTTTCAGGGTTACAAAGGGATTAAACTGGTCGGATCCAAAATCAAACCAAATGATACACGACAACTCTCCATATACAAGAATAGAAGACATAACCCAACAGTAATCAATAGAAAAATATATGCACATTAAAAAGAAAAAAATTTCCTCTGATATTCCTAATAGTTCGATAGTTTTATTCAACACGACACTTCCAAGATATGTCTTCAACTATGAGAAATGCTATACATTCAGATTTAGCATACTAAACCGAAAATGTCATGACAGTGTCAAAAAACAGGGAATAATGAAAAGGTACGAGAACACTCATAACTCGCCTATATCGATTCCCTAACATTAGTCTTAGTGTCTTCTTCTGCAGTATTGTTTGAATTGTGTTTTGTGTTGGTTTCCTTCGTACCTTAACTCCAAGTAGATCATTCTTGTTACCTCCACTCAAATTGAACACAAATCAATGTAGCATGGTTGGCTTAGGGAGATTCAAAAAATATCTAGAGAACTTTATAACTTAAAATGCTTAGTATGTTTCTATTCTTCTGCCGTAGACAAATGGCAATTGAAGATTAACATGTTAGACTCGAAATATGCAGAAACAAACGGCAATCCATGCCAATTAAACTAGGCATGTAAAAACTTCGTTGATGAAGCAACAATGACCAATTGTTATTTTATATTATTTTGAAATTTTATAGAAAATTTTTACATTATTTTGAAATTGACCGACCCGGTCCATTCTGTCTTAGACATCATCTTAACTAAGATGCCACAATAAAACTTGGATGAAGGCTCATTGTAGACAAGAAAGTTGGAAGAAGGCCCATCTTAATTGTTTTTTGACCGAGAAACTGATGTATGCTTTGGTTCCAAACTTCCTTTGTGGGTTGGTATTTGGTTTTTTTAATTCTTTTTAGGGAGGGTTAAGCCTTTACAAATATGATCTCTAATGAAATCTGGTTAGGTGGCCAAACCACGTCTTAGGAAGCGGAGGTCTTGAGTTTGAATCCCTTCTTAAGGGCCACCGTCAAGGATTTATACAAGACATTACCTGGTGCGTGTTGGGTGGAGGGTGAGATTGCACATGGCCCGATGGGTGTTCGTAGAGGATGGGGTAACTCGGTTCCCAAAAAATATATTTGTTTCATAGGGATCAGTACAGTTTTTCTAGGATCAAATCCACGGGAATCCCTATGAATATCTTTCTAGGCATTTAAGTATAATTGTAGCACAATGTTCATAACCAATTGATCCTCCTCTACATCATACTCCCAACATCCAATTCATCTCAGCCATAATATTCTTAATGAAAAGATAGATATATTGAATGATGAAAACATAAAGCAACAAAGTAAAACTCAAAGAAGATAAACTTGATGAAATTAAAACTCATAAAAAGACTATATTTATGTAGAGGACATAATATATTTTTAGTAAGCATGTAAGGGACATTGCTTATTAATAATAAGGTGAAGTCAAAAGGTGTCGTCTTATTGTATTCAGTACCACTCATCCCATACTATGTTATCTTGATCTTCTTCTCCTGTTCATCCTTCCCTTTCCCTTACGATCTTATCGACTTCCATTCCCTATTTTACACGGATTTCAAATACTTGGGTCACCATCTTCATCGATAAAACACAAAATTCCCCATAATTAGTATCATTGAAAAGCAATCACAACCGTCCATATCTATAACCATCACATCAAATAAAATAATGGCAAAGAGATGGAGAATCATATCTTTAACTCATCTACGTCAATTTTAACAAAGTCAACATCTGTGTGCGATGTGAGGTTGCAACCTAAAGTCACTTCAGCATTATTCTTTTTAAGTTCTAAAGAGAATTTTCTTCTAATGGCTATAGAGCATGGTATCAGATTCCTATGGTCCTTCGGCTTGAAAAAATGATGTGACTTCCAATCTCATTTTCATCGTTGGTGACGAATTAAGACATACATCTCTCTCTCTCTCTCTCTCTCTGGATTCTAATGAGATCGGTCAGTGAGGCTTGTTGGTGGAGTAGAAGTAGTTCGATGCCAAATTGAGTGGCCACAAATGCCCCTACTTTTATTTTTAAATTTGATATAATCCAATTATTTTAATAAAAAAATCAAGAAAATTGATTAACCGAACAAAAACAACTTTTTCCTCTTATCTGTTCGAAATTTCAAAGCATATAAAACTCTAGCAAAACCTCTTTGTCGAAAAATCCTATTAAAGTTCAATCGAATTCCATCTAAATGTGACATATATTATTTGTTCTATTTGTTGGGTCTTTCACATGCTATTAAACAACTTCTCCCTTTTCTCATTTACTAAAATTTGTTCTCCTCATCAAACTTAGATGTATTAATATTTATTTAACTTTGAAAGAAAAGAAAAAAAAAAAAAAACTCATATTATCAAATCAAAGATGAAAATTTTTATGCTTCTTGCACTAAATATTTTTCATCATTTACTTTATACGTGCTTACCTTGTGTGATAAATATCACGTTGTTGGGTTATGTCTTTTAGTTTTGATATATGAAGATTTGTCGTGAATTCAACCCGGATCTTTTGATGCTCCGCTAACGACCCGTATGACTCATTTACGTCAAAATATTAGACTCATTTGGTTTGGACTTGAATCCGGCTTATTTACCCTCTTTGTAACCCTAAGTATATAAAGAATAAGAGATGAAACCTTAAAAGGATAGTAAAGATATATGAGAGGCAGAGAAATTGTAACTATGTTCTTTTTTGGTTATCATAATGAAATCGTCATTTTCGACTGTAGACGTAAGTCGACACTTTTACCGAACCACGTATATCTTGTATCTTGTGAGATTATTTGTGTTCTTATTGATTTATACTTCGGATCTAAGGGTTTTTTTTTAACACATGCATAGTTGTTAAGATTTTTATCATTGCTATAAAAAAAAAATTCATAAATTGAATATAAGAATTAAGTTAAAAAAAAATTCATAAATTGAATATAAGAATCAAGTTCTTACTCATTAAAAGAAGAATACTTCGAGTACATATTAGTTGAAGTGCCAGCTGCCTAACTGGCGCCTTCATCCGCATGCTTAAACATAAAAATCTCCTTTGATTCATGTTGGAATTATTTCATTTTGAAGATTAAAATGATTTTTTTTTTTAAATATATATAATTAAAATACTAGAGGAAATTGAAGATAGAAATTTGTAAGGAGATTTATTATTTTTATTTGATTTAAATGTAAAACATAGTTTAACTTTTCATTGAGATAAAAGGTGGGACTAAAAATTCTAAATTTTTTGTTCCTTTCACATGCAAATTAATAATTTTCAAATAATGAGTAGATTGAATTTCGAAAGAATTTATAAACCTTAATAAGATTTCAAATCTTACTAAGTAAGAAAGGATAATTAGAGGTTAATTAATCTTAAGGTTGAAGATTGGGGTAACAAATTTTATCCAAGAAATTGAAGTTAATCGGTTGACTTTTGTTTCAAATTGAAGATGAGGGTAATAAAGTCATTTTACTTTCAACTATTAGAGAAGAGTAAGGTCTAATCCCGTCTCAATAGCAATTTCGGACCGATAAGCGGTTAATGCCAATAGGTCGTGAGTTTAATACCCAATATGAGCATTAATTCCTTAGGGGCCACCCACGAGGCAGCACCCTCACTTACCTGGTGCATGTGATATGCGGGCATTGCACATGTCACTGAACTAGTCTTTGGACAAAACCATGGTCTATGGACTGGGCAAAGCTCAATTATGGGCCGGTCTGCTGTCTACAAGGATGCATGGTTATCAAAAAAATTAAAAAAAGACCGAGGTCAAGGGGCATGTAGGCCTATAGGTAAATAATTAAAGTGCCCTATGTTTTTAAACTAATAACATTGCCCCCTTGATTAACGAGAAATGATCAAAATACCTTCTTTTTTTCCACCCCTGATTGGAAGGAAAAAGTTCGTCATAGCTTCCAGTCAAGATTGAATTACTATCGAGTAATTTCAAAATCGTTATTATGATGATAAAGATGATGATTCTGCAAGTATTTACGATTATGTTGCTTTGATATTAAGATGTGTTTTAAGTTCCATTGTTGCTATTTGATAAAGATCAATGGGATGCATATAAAATTACATATTTTTAATTATAACGTGAATTGAGATGATTTTAGATACGTGGCAAAGTTTTATCAGCCGAAATCATGTTGAAAATTTCTCTTTGAAACATATTTCACTATGATTTCTTATATCTAACATTCACCCGATTCTAATAGAAAATGAAAATGTAATATACATTCTGAGGAATGTGTCCTCAAGAATAGAGCCCCTGTTTCCCCTACAGCCCATGGTTTTAAATCTTATCCAAGACCAAGACAACTCGTCTGATACGTGGACGAGACTGATAGACAAGTCAAGCATATTGGACGATATTTAAAATCATGCACGATTCATCTGTCTCATTGTTGAATGAAATAACTCAATGACTCGATCTTGTTCATGGACGAGATGAGACATCAAAACGCATTTTAAAGCCATGCTACAACCATAATTAATGTTTGTGCTAATAATTAAGATTTATGATAGAAACTTTGTAGAAAATTTTATAATTATTTTGAAATTAAGTTTGAAAAACCATCCTTTATTAGATATTATCTAACTAAGAGGTCACAATAAAATTTGGACGAAGGCCCATCTTAATCATTTTACGATGAAAAACTACTGAATGCATTGGTTCCAAACTTTTATACTATTTCGAGGAATATATATATATTTTTTAATTTTTTATGATGGGATTGTCTGAACTTACATCCGACTAGGGGGACAAGAAGAGCCAAGTTTGGAGCCGAGGCATATGGGTCCCTCCCTCAAGAAATATAATTCACTATGCTGTGTTCTACCAGATACCCAACTTGGTAAAAAAAATTCATTGTTATTTTGAAATTAACCCGACTCCCTTTGAGAAATCAAACTGTCTTAGACAAGAAAGTTGGAAGAAGCCCCATCTTAACCATTTTTGGACCAAGAGACTAATATATGCTTTGGTTCCACATTTTCGTAAGGAAAATGCTAAAATGACACAAGGTATTTATTGCGATTCTCACAAGTCTGATGTGGGATGTGCACATAACCATAGATGTGTTTCCTCATGATACTAGTAAAAACCATCTATGATTATGTACACATTTCCACGTCAGACTTGTGAAAATTGCAGTAAATACTGTCACCCCAGCACGACTCTTTCCGTAATGCATTGGTATTAGGGTTTTTTCTATTTTTAAATTCTTTTAGGGTTAGTTAGGGCTTGACAACAAATGGCAAGATTTCATAGAGATCAATATCTGTTTCATAGAACCATTTAAGGGTCGGTGTGGTGACCAAGACCTCACCTCAAGAAGCGAAGGTCTCGAGTTCGTATCCCTTCTTAGGGGCCACCCTTAGGGATTTATCCATGAAACTACCTGGTGTGTATGTGGGTGGAGGGGACTGCACGTGCCTCAAGAATTAATTGAGTGCTCTTAGAGGTTCCTAAGATCAAATCCATGGGAATCCCTATGATCTTTCTAAGCATTTAAGTATGATTGTAGCACAATGTTCACAACCAATTGATCCCCCTTTACTATATACTCCAACATCCAATTCATCTCAGCCATAATATTCTTTATGAAAAAATAGATGTATTGATTGGTGAAAACATAAAGCAACAAAGCAAAACTCAAAGAAGATAAACTGGATGAAATTAAAACCCATAAAAAGACTATATTTATGTAGAGGCCATAACATGACCAAGCCAACATAATTTATTTTTAGTAAGCAAGTAAGGGACTTTGCTTACTAATAATAAGGTGAGGTCAAAAGGTGTCCTCTTATTGTATTCAGTACCACTCATTCCATACTTAGATCTTGTGCATCTTGATTTTCTTCTCCAGTTCATCCTTCCTTGTCCCTACGATCCTATCGACTTCCTTTCCCTGTTTGACGAGCACCAATGTTGGCATCGCTTCTATTTCAAATTCTTGGGCCACCATCTTCATCATCAATCATATGGTTGATCAAGTACAAAAAATCACCATAATTAGTATCATTAAAAAGCAATCACAACCGTCCATATATATCTATAATCATAACATCAAATAAAAAAATGGCAAAGAGATTGAGAATCATACCTTCAACTCATCCACATCAATTTTAACAAAGTTGACATCTGTGTGTGTGGCAGACAACTCGTCAAAGATTGGTTCGATGAATTTGCATGGTCCACACCATGTAGCAGTGAAATCGATCACCATCTTTAGAATCACAAGAAAAAAAATATCAATTCCCTTGCCATATTGAAAAATGGATTGACATTTTCATTTTTTCAAATATTTTTTTGATAAAAACTTTTCATGAAAATGAGTTAAGGGCTGATTTTCAATATGCATTTACAAAACTAATATGAGAGTTATCTCTTACTATAGTCATCATTTATGCTAAAATTCAATTATTCTCACGAATTAAAAAGGATATTCATGTGGAATCCATGATCACATTTATTCCTTTGTGGGATCATAATGATTTAAGTTTGGATGATTCTAAAACTTTTACCAAAAGAAAAAAAAAATTATTTTATAAGAAATTTTTTAAAATGAAAAATGTTTAACTATTTTTCACTAAAGTTTAATTTTTTTAATTTTTAATTTTTAATTTTTAATTTTTAATTTTTTTAATTTTTTTTTTTTTAAATTTTTGTGACTATTCATGCTGAAATTTAATCACTTTCATGAAACTCATTAAAAATAAAAGAATAATGATGAATGTGCGTGGTCTTGGTACACATTTGGATATACGACTGGCATGACAAGAGCACATAACCGCACATCTATTTCTTGTGAATAGCAATGAAAACCATCTATGATTCTGTGCTTTTGCCATGTCAGCCGCATACGAAGTTAGGTACACAGCTGACATGGTGGGGGCTTAGAACCGCACATCTTTTTCCTGCGTATCCCAATAAAAGTCATGTACGGTTCTGTGCCCTTACCACGTCAGCCGCTTTCCAATGGCCTACATTCATCACGACTCAAAATGAAGTGATTTTCTAATTTCAAATTACGTTTGATGGATGACATCAAATATACGGCTGAGAGGAATCCATTTCGTTTGAGAATCTCTAGGGAACGTGTTTCCATCTCATCCGTATGTTTAAAAAGAGAGGGAGAGAGAGAGAGAGAGAGAGAGAGACCAATTGGGAGGATTGTTTAAGATTGTTGAAGTGAGTCCTCCACTGAGTGATAGAGTGGAATGGTTGAACTCGAGACTGAGTCGAAGACCCACCAGTACTACGGAAGGAAGATTGGTGATTGAGCGGTCCAGCAAAGGAAGATTGGCGAGTCATTGATCTACCAAAGGAGGATGATGGTTGACGACAAAACGGTTTATCACCAAAGGATGGTTGATGACTCAAAGACTGATCAAACGATGGTCGATGGTTTAATAGTTCCATCTTTTCTATTCTTCGATTAATAGTCCACATCTTCTGTTCTTCTACAACAAACCCCAACTCAACACAAAAACACGTCAAATCTTTAGTTTGACACGCCTTTTCTTATCTAATGTTTATTGGTCTCTGCATGGCTTCAGAATGAGGTGGTGGTTTTGTTTATATAGTAGATTTTTTTTTTGTTTTTAAGAGAACTTTTTCTCAGAGTCGTGCGGGGGTGACACAAAAGTGACTTAGATGCTTTTCCGCGTGATACGAGTGAAAGGAATCTACAGTTATGCGCACGCCACCACATCTTTGTGTCTCCGTTAGTGTCATTCCAGCACGACTCCTACAAGCCGAATTGACAGATATCGTAAGATTCAAAAAAAAAAAAAAAAAACTTCTTAATTCTTGAACAACGATGAAAATGAAACTGGAAGTCACATCATTATCCGATCCCATCCTCCATATTCCATACGCATTAGAAAAGGAAAATGCTGGAATGACACAAACCGATAACCAAAGGTGAAAAAAATGATGTGTTGGCGCGTACATAACCGTCGATGCTTTTTTATTGGTATCTCGCGGAAAAGCATCTACCGTAATGTGACCACATAATTTTATCACTTTTGTGTCTCCATTTGTGTCACTCCAACATTTTCCGTGGTGATAATACTCAATCGACGCGTAATAGTCAAAGTCATTTTCATTATAAAAAAAAGAAAAAAGCCAGAAAATTGGTTCGTGCATGGTTTTCGAAATGACAAAAGTAATCTTGGTTTACTATGTAATCTTTGGGTGTCGTGATAATCGGACTACCCCACGTGGCACACTCAATCCACTCTCCTGACATAACAAGTTGGGAAACGTGATAATCTGTACGTCTCAGGTTACACAGTTCCCTTGGAATGCATATTTTTATGGGGATGTGCAATGTTGTATCCTAATAAGTACATATCTATACTTCATGAACTTGTCACTTCAGGAGAGTGGATTGAGTATGTCATGTGAGGAGTCAGATTATCACGACTCGAACTTAAAAATCCTTCAATTAATCATTTAATTATAAATAAGCCCTTTTAATATATGTGTGTTTGCAAATGCCACCTAAAAATATATAAGAGTAATAATTTTCTGACTCTCATATGTGGCATACTCTCTTGATGTGGCATGTACTGGAACCATAGGTCTTTTTTCCTCCGATACACAATTGCACATATCTATGGGGATGTGCATATGTATAGCTCAAGGCATAAATCTATGGCTCTAGCACATGCCACATCAAAAGAGTATTTTGAGTATGCAACGTGAGGAAGTCAAATTATCACGACTCAATATATAATTAAAAAAAATAATTAAATATACAAACTTACGTGTTTAGTCCTACATGGGCTAGAAGTTTTGGAATTACCTTATTTTTAATGAGGATGATCTGTATGATTAAGAGATCATCTTCACCAAAAATCAGCCCATTCTAAAACTTCAAGTCCCATTATATTTATATTTCACAAAAATGACAATTCACATGAGTTGAGTCAGTTTTATTACATTATACCATTGGACCACCAATGTGGTCTAATTTTTAAAACACTCATAAAAGCAATTCCAATTGGACTCTCCATCATCACTAGGCATTTCATTATAGATATTCAAAGGGTATGTACTCTAAACTTGTTATCCAAAATGACTCTCCTTAAATCTATAATCAACGATCATCCTCATTAAGGGCCAAAAGATAGAAAGAGAGAGAATCTCACTCTCTTCTTTTCTTTATTAAAAAAAGTTTCTCTCCAAAATAGATAGCAGAATGTAGAGTGCGTTGGAGTCCCTTCAAAGCCCTTTGGCTCTCCAAAATGATAATTGGGAGGGGATATAAACCCCGAGTGCAAGTGCATTGGAGTTGCTCTAAGAGACATCTATCTTAATGGGTAAACCTGATTTTAAAAACATTTATCCACATTAGTGGTAATGGATGAGAAATCAATGTATTCAACCCGATCTAATTACATAAAAGGATTCAACTCACCATGTTTCTCAATTTTATTTTCTTAAAGTTTTCGGGATACGAAATCATCCAACAGTTGTGGTTGATTTGTCAGGTGTGATGGATTTGACGCGATTTGCATCGCACGACCACGTTAATACCCGATTAAATGCAATGAATCAAAATGGTACCTGATCGAGAACGATCTGGTGCGTTGGATCAAGTTAGTACCTGATCAGAATCGATCAGGTGTGTTGATTCATAATTGGTATTTGATAAAGGACGATCGGATCCGTTCGATCAAATGACAACTGATCGGACGCGATCAAAACCATTAGATCATACAAATTCAACTAATAGGTATTAATTAAAAAGCATGAGACACATATTTTCAATAAGATGCGATCTACATCGTTAGATTTGATATCAGACACAATCCAATGACTATTAAACCAAGAGACATTAAATCATAGTTCTTGATCAACAGACACAAAAATGATTATAAAAAGTATATAATCTTCAGTTTCTTATTATTTCCGAGTGTTCTAGATTAAATCGGACCGTACATAATTTGAGTGTAGACTTCTCTGTATGCTAAAGGCATTTCTTTTTTAACCCCTTGTGTAATATGGTTTTATCTACTAGGGAATAATATTTGTTTAAAAGAGATCAAATCAGAAGTTATATTTCTTTCTTCATTGAATTACATCCGATTTTAAAATCATAATATCCAACATTCAATACCACTCATCCCATACTATATTATATTGTGCATGTTGATCTTCTTTCTCCAAATCATCCCTCCTTGCCCCTACCATCTTATTGACTTCCATTTCCTGTTTATCGAGCACAAATGTTGCTATCTCACGTATTTCAAATACTTGGGCCATCATTTTCATCATCAATCATTTGATTGATAACACACAAAAATTCCCATAATTAGTATCATTGAAAAGCAATCACAACCGTCCATATCTATAACTATCACATCAAATAAAATAATGGCAAAAGAGATGGAGAATCATACTTTTAACTCATCCACGTCAATTTTAGCAAAGTCAACATCTGTGTGCGATGTGAGGTTGCAGCCTGAGTCACTTCAGCATTATTCTTTTAAGTTCTAAAGAGAATTTTCTTCTAATGGCTATAGAAGATGGGATCAGATTCCTATGGTCCTTCGGCATGAAAAAAATGATGCGACTTCCAGTCTCGTTTTCATCGTTGGTGAAGAATTGGGAGATTAAGGCATATATACAGATCTCTTTCTCACTCTGGATTCTAATGAGATCGGCCAGTGCGGCTTGTCGGTGGAGTAGAAGTAGTTTGATACCAAATTGAGTGGCCACAAATGCCTACTTTTAATTTTAAATTTGATATAATCAAATTATTTTAATAGAAAATCAAGAAAATTGATTCACCGAACAAGAACAACTTTTTCCTCTTGTCGGTTCGAAATTTCAAAGCATATAAAACTCTTGCAAAACCTCCCTATCGAAAAATCCTATTAAAGTTCAATCAAATTCCATCTAAATGTGACACATTATTTGTTCTGTTTGTTGGGTCTTTCACATGCTAATAAACAAATTCTCCCTTTTCTCATTTGCTAAATTTTGTTCTCCTCATCAAACTTAAATGTATTAATATTTGTTTAACTTCGAAAGATTAAAAAAAAAAAAAAACCCCTCATATTATCAAATCAAAGATAAAAATTTTCATGCTTCTTGAACTAAATTATATGTGCTTATCTTGTGTGATAAATATCACGCATAGTTGTTAAGATTTCTATCATTGTTATAAAAAAATTTCATAAATCAAATATAAGAATCAAATTCTTACTCATTAAAAGAAGAATACCGAAAAGCTATTTTAATCATTTCTTCAAGTACATATTAGTTGAAGCCACATGGTTTTTAAACTCGTCCGAGACCGAGACGTATCGCCCGAGTTAACTCGATATCAGAGCTGAACGAGACCAACTCACAAAGACATTTTTTGTTCGAGATTTACGAGTTACGTTCTATTTTTTGATTGGTCTCACGAGACGTCTCAAACATATCAGAAAACTCGTTCGAGATGACTCAGTATGGGAGATGAACGAGACAAGACGAGATACCGAATTTAAAAACCATGAGTTGAAAGAGCCAACTTCCTAACTGGCACCTAATGCAAGTGGGAATGTCATAGACCTAGGATCAAACATTGCCTTCGTCCACATGCTTAAACAAAAAAAGCTCCTTTGATTGTGTTAGAATTATTTCATTTTGAAGATTAAAATGTTTTCTTTAAATAAATAGTTAAAATATTAGAGGAAATTGAAGATAGAAATTGTAAGGAGATTTAGTATTTTTATTTGATTTAAATGTAAAACATAATTTAAGTTTTCATTGAGATACAACGTGGGACTAAAAATTCTAAATTTTTGTTCCTTTCACATGCAAATTAATTACTTTCAGATAATGAGTAGATTGAATTTTGAAAGAATTTACAAACCTGAATAAGATTTCAAATCTTAACAAGTAAGAAAGGTTAATTAATCTTAAGGTTTCAGATTGGGGTAACAAATTTTATCGAAGAAATTGCATTTAATCGGTTGACTTTTGTTTCAAATTGAAGATGATGGTAATAAGGTCATTTCACTTTCATCTATTACAGAAGACCAAGTCAAACCCCGTCTCAATAGCAATTTCGGACCAATAAGTGGTTAATGCTCGTCGATCATGAGTTCGATACTCAATATGAACATTAATTCCTCAGGGGCCACCGGCAAGGGTGCACCCTCACTTACCTGGTGCATGTCATGTGCATGTGTTGCTGGTGTCCCTGGACTAGTCTTTTGACAAGACAATGGTCTATGGACGGGGCAAAGCCCAAATACAGCTCCGATCCGCTGTGCACAAGGAAACATGGTTTTTAAAAAAAAAAAGAAAAAAAAAAAAACCGAAGGTCAAGGAGCATGTAGGCCTGTTGGTGAATAATTAATATGCCCTATGTATTTAAATTAATAACATTGCCCCCCTTGATTAATGAGAAATGATCAAAATACCCTTTTTTTTTTAGTCCCCATGATTGGAAGGAAAAAGTTTGTCAGAGCTTCCAGTCAAGATTGAATTGCTATTGAGTAATTTCAAAATTGTTATTATGAGGATAAAGATGATAATTCTGCAAGTATTTACGATTATGTTGTTTTGATATTAAAGACACTGCAAGATGTGTTTTAAGTTCCATTGTTGGTATTAGATAAAGATCAATGGGATGCATATGAAATTAAATATTTAAATTATAACATGAATTCAGATGATTTTAGATAAGTGGCAAAGTTTTATTAGCTGAAATTGCGTTGAAAATTTCTCTTTGAAAAATATTTCACTATGATTTCTTATATCAAACATTCACCCGATTCTAATAGAAAATCAAAATGTAAAATACATTCTCAAGAATGTGTCCTCAAGAATAGAGCCTTGTTTCCCCTACAACCCATGGTTTTAAATCTTGTCCGAGACCAAGACAACTCGTCCAATATGTGGACAAGACTGATAGACAAGTCAAACGTATTAGACGAGATTTAATACCATGCATGATTGTCTCATCGTTGAACGAAATTACTAGATGACTCGATATTGTTCATGGACGAGACGAGATGTCATAACGAGTTTTAAAACCATGCTACAACCATAAGGTCTCTTGACGTTTGTGCTAATAATTAAGATTTGTGATAGAAACTTTGTAGAAAATTTTATAATTATTTTTGAAATTAACCAGACCCGGTTTGAAAAACCATCCTGTATTAGATATTATCTAACTAAGACGTCACAATAAAATTTGGATGAAGGCCCATCTTAATCATTTTACGACGAGAAACTACTGTATGCATTGGTTCCAAACTTTTATACTATTTGGAGGAACATTTTTTTCTTTTTTTTTTTTAATTTTTTATGACGGTATTGTCTGAAATCAGAAGAGCCAGAGCTGGAGCCAAGGCATATACATCCCTCCCCCGGAGAAATATAGTTCACTATGTTGTTTTCTATCAAATACACAACTTGGTAAAAAAAAATTAATTTATTATTTTGAAATTAACCGGACTCCCTTTGAGAAATCAAATAGTCTTTGACAAGAAAGTTGAAAGAAGGCCCATCTTAATTAATCATTTTTGGACCAAGAAATTTAGAAACTAATATATGCTTTGGTTCCAAATTTCCGTAATGTGTTGGTATTGGGTTTTTTTTTAATTCTTTTAGGGTTGGTTAGGGCTTTACAAGATTTCCTAGAGATCATCAATATTTGTTTCATAGAACCATTTAAGGGTTGGTGCGGTGGCCATGACCACATCTCAAGAAGCGAAGGTCTTGAATTCGAATCTCTTCCTAGGGGTCACCCTCAGGGATTTAAGCATGAAACTACCTGGTGTGTATGTGGGTGGATGGGACTGCACGTACCTCAAGAATTAATTGAATGCTCTTAGAGGTTCCTAGGATCAAATCCATAAGAATCCCTATGAATATCTTTGTAGGCATTTAAGTATGATTGTAGCACAATGTTCACAACATTGATCCTCCTTTACCACATATTCCGACATCCGATTCATCTCAGCCATAATATTCTTTATGAAAAGATAGAAATATTGATTGATGAAAACATAAAGCAACAAAGTAAAACTTAAAGAAGACAAAACTTGATGAAATTAAAACCCATAAAAAGACTATATTTATGTAGAGGCCATAACATGACCAAGCCAACATAATTTATTTTTAGTAAGCAAGTAAGGGACTTTGCTTACTAATAATAAGGTGAGGTCAAAAGGTGTCCTCTTATCGTATTCAGTACCATTCATTCTATATTTATATCTTGTGCATCTTGATCTTCTTCTCCAGTTCATCCTTCCTTGCCCCTACGATCCTATCGACTTCCTTTCCCTGTTTGATGAGCACCAATGTTGGCATCGCATCTATTTCAAATTCTTGGGCCACCATCTTCATCATGGATCATACAGTCAATAAAGCACAAAAAATCACCATAATTAGTATCATTAAAAAGTAATCACAACCGTAATATCTATAACCATAACATCAAATAAAAATATGGCAAAATGATTAAGAATCATACCTTCAACTCATCCACGTCAATTTTAACAAAGTTGACATCTGTGTGTGTGGCAGACAACTCGGTGAAGATTGGCTCGATGAATTTACATGGTCCACACCATGTAGCAGTGAAATCGATCACCATCTTTAGAATCACAAGAAAACAAATATCAATTCCCTTGCCATATTGAAAAATGGATTAACATTTTCATTTTTTTCAAATATTTTTTTGATAAAAACTTTTTCATGAAAATAAGTTAAAGGCTGATTTTCAATATGCATTTACAAAACTAATATGAGAGTTATCTCTTACTATAGCCATCATTTATGCTAAAATTCAATTATTCTCACGAATTAAAAAGGATATTCATGTGGAATCCATGATCACATTTATTCCCTTGTGGGATCATAATGATTTAGGTTTGGATGATTCTACAACTTTTACCAAAAGAAAAAAAAAATTATTTTATAAGAAATTTATTTATAATGAAAATGTTTAACTATTTTTCACTAAAGTTTTTTTGTGTGTGTGATTATTCATGTTGAAATTTAATCACTTTTATGAAAATCATTAAAAATAAAAGAATAATGATGAAGGTACATAGTCTTGGTATAAAGTTGGAAATACGGCAGATATGACAAGAGCATAGAACCGCACATCTTTTTCCTGTGAATTCCAATGAAAATCATTTATGATTCTGTGCTTTTGTCATGTCAGCCGCATACCCAACTGCATGAATAAATGATGGACGCATGTGGTCCATGTGGTCCTAGTACAAAGTTGGGTATGTGACTGACATGATGAGGGTTCAGAACTGCACATCTTTTTCCTGTGTATCCCAATGAAAGCCATGTACGGTTCTGTGCCCTTATCACGTCAGCCGCTTTCCAATGGCTTACATTCATCACGACTCAAAATGAAGTGATTTTCTAATTTCAAATTACGTTTGGTGGATGACATCAAATATACGGCTGAGAGGAATCCATTTCGTTTCAGAATCTCCAGGGAACGTGTTTCCATCTCATCCGTTTGTTTGTTTAAAGAGAGAGAGAGAGAGACCAATTGGGAGGATTGTTTAAGATTGTTGAAGTGAGTCCTCCACTGAGTGATAGAGTGGAATGGTTGAACTCGAGACTGAGTCGAAGACCCACCAGTACTACGGAAGGAAGATTGGTGATTGAGCGGTCCAGCAAAGGAAGATTGGCGAGTCATTGATCTACCAAAGGAGGATGATGGTTGACGACAAAACGGTTTATCACCAAAGGATGGTTGATGACTCAAAGACTGATCAAACGATGGTCGATGGTTTAATAGTTCCATCTTTTCTATTCTTCGATTAATAGTCCACATCTTCTGTTCTTCTACAACAAACCCCAACTCAACACAAAAACACGTCAAATCTTTAGTTTGACACGCCTTTTCTTATCTAATGTTTATTGGTCTCTGCATGGCTTTAGAATGAGGTGGTGGTTTTGTTTATATAGTAGATAAATTTTTTTTTTTTTTTTAAAGAGAACTTTTTCTCAGAGTCGTGCGGGGGTGACACAAAAGTGACTTAGATGCTTTTCCGCGTGATACGAGTGAAAAGAATCTACAGTTATGCGCACGCCACCACATCATTTTTTTCACCTCTTTATGTCTCCGATAGTGTCATTCCAGCACGACTCCTACCAGCCGAATTGACAGATATCGTAAGAATAAAAAAAAAAAAAAAAAAACACTTTTTAATTCTTCACCAACGATGAAAATGAAACTGGAAGTCACATCATTATCCGATCCCATCCTCCATGTTCCATACGCATTAGAAAAAGGAAAATGCTGGAATGACACAAACCGACAAACTAAGTGACAAAAAAAATGATGTGTTGGCACGCACATACCCGTAGATGTTTTTTTATTGGTATCTCGTGGAAAAGCATTTATGATAATGTGTGTGACACCACATAATTTTATCACTTTTGTGTCATTCCAGCATTTTCCGTGGTGATAATACTCAATCAAATCCCTGACGTGGACAAGTTTGGAACTGTAGATTTGTATGTCTCAAAATACATAATTGCACTTCCTCGTAAAAAGTGTGTCCCGAGGGAACTATGTATATCGACAAGTAATTGTCAAAGTCATTTTCATAAAAATAAAAAATAAAAAAGGTAAGAAAATTGCATCGTGCGGTTTTTGTAGATGCTAAATTTCGCTATACTCTGAGATGCTCTTCTTTCCTCTCGTAACTCGCTCGGACTTGCAAATGAGTCCACTCCGACGATCAAGTTAGAAACTGTATTGTTTTCTTTTTTGAATCTTATTTTTATTTTTTCAAAGAAAAGGAAGAAAAATGAACCCCTTTCTTCAGTTGTTTCCCTCCCTTTATAGGAAGTCTTCTATCCTCGTTCTCTGAGCCCTCCCCTGAGATGACTCAAAGTAGTTAACTTACTCTCTGGTTTGTTAGTTGTAGGGGTGGTTACAACTACTCTGACAATCATGGAGTAATCAGGACTGATCTGTCACGGTATGGGTTGCCATATCAGTCCATTGATGGTACACCTATCAGAGTCGTCTTACCGACCTATATTAATTTCTGATATTCACGAAACTTTCCTCCGAGCTACATGATGGGTTGGCGACGCATGTACGAGCTGCGTATCCGCATATCCGAGAATTTCCCATCATTATATCCACCGTGTTTGTTATCCGAGCTACTTGATGGGTCGGTGGCGTCCGTACGAGCTACGTGTCTATGCGTCCGAGAATTTCCCTCCACAATTTTCAAAATTACAAAAGTAATATTGGTTTACTATGTAATCTTTGAGAGTCATGATAATCGGACTACCCCACGTGGCATACTCAATCCACTCACTTGACATAATAGGTTGGGAAACGTAGATTTGTACATCTCGGGTTACACAGTTCCCTTGGTATACACATTTTTATGAGGATGTGCAATTTTGTATACCAATACGTACATATCTATGCTTCCCGAACTTGTCACTTTAGGAGAGTGGATTGAGTATGTCATGTGAGGAGTCAGATTCTCACGATTCAAATTTTAAAAATCCTTCAATCAATCATTTAATTATAAATAAACCCTTTTGATATATGTGTGTTTGCAAATGCCACCTAAAAATATATAAGAGTTATAATTTCTGACTCTACCATGTGGCATACTCTCTTGATGTGGCATGTACTTGAACCATAGGTCTTTTTTCTTCCGATACACAATTGCACATCTCTATGGGGATGTGCATATGTATAGCTCAAGGCATAAATCTATGGCTCTAGCACATGCCACGTCAAAAGAGTATTTTGAGTATGCAATGTGGGGAAGTCAAATTATCATGACTCAATATATAATTAAAAATAATAATTAAATATACAAACTTACGTGTTTAGTTCAACATGTGTTAGAAATTTTGGAATTAGCTTATTTTTAATGAGGATGATCTGTATGGTTAGGAGATCATCCTCACAAAAAATCAGCCCATTCTAAAACTTCAAGTCCCATTATATTTATATTCCACAAAAATGACAATTCACATGAGTTGAGTCAGTTTTATTACATTATCCCATTGGACCACCAATGCGGTCTAATTTTTAAAACACTCATAAGAGTAACTCCAATTAGATTCTCCATCATCACTAGGCATTTCATTATAGAGAGTCATTTTAGATATTCAAAAGGTATGTACTTAAAATATATTATTCAAAATGGCTCTCTTTAAATCTACAACTAACGATCATTCTCATTAAGGACCAAAACATAGAAAAAGAGAGAATCTCACTCTTTTCTTTTCCTTATTAAAAAAATTTTCTCTCCCAAATAAAGAGCAGAATGTAGAGTGCATTGGAGTCCCTTCAAAGCTCTCTGGCTCTCTTTAAATCTACAACTAACGATCATCGTCATTAAGGGCCAAAATATAGAAAGTGAGAATCTCACTCTCTTCTTTTCCTTATTAAAAAAAGTTTCTCTCCCAAATAAAGAGCAGAATGTAAAGTGCGTTGGAGTCCCTTCAAAGCTTTATGTCTCTCTAAAGCGATAATTGGGTGGGGATACAGACCCTAAGCCCAAGTGCATTGGAGTTGCTCTAAGAGACATTTGTTTTAATGGGCAAACCTAATTTTAAAAACATTTATCCACATTAGTGGCAATGGATGAAATATCAATGTATTCAACCCGATCTAATTTCATAAAAGGATCCAACCCACTATGTTTCTCAATTTTATTTTCTTAAAATTTTCGGGATACGAAATCATCTAATTGTTGCGGTTGATCCATCACGTGTGATGGATTGGGTGTGATCTGCACCGCACGATCACATTAGTATCCAATCAAATGCAATGGAATAAAATGGTATCTGATCAAGAACGATCTGGTGTGTTGAATCAAGTTAGTACCTTATCAAAATCGATCAGGTGTGTTGATTCATAATTGGTATCCGATCAAGGACAATCGAATCCGTTCGATCAAATGACAATTGATCAAACGCGATCAGAACCATTAGATCATACAAACTCAACTAATAGGTATTAATTAAAAAGCATGAGACACATATCTTCAATAAGATACGATCGACATCGTTATATATGAGATCAGACACAATCCAACAACTATTAAACCAAGAGACATTAAATTATAGCTTTTGGTCAATAGACACAGAACTAATTATAAAAAGTCAACCAGAAATTAGATTTCTTCATTAAAAATTTATATACTTTTCTCATTATAAGTTTAAGCTCTTGACATCCTCAGTTTTTTTATTATTCCCGAGTGCTCTACATTAAATCAGACCTTACATAATCCGATTTAGTTATTTGAGTGTAAACTTCTCTATATCCTAAAGGCGTTTCTTTTTTAACTACTTGTGTAATGTGATTTTAATTAGTAGGGAAGAATATTTGTCTAAAAGAGATCAAATCAGATTCAAGCCTAAAAATTATTTTTCTTCCTTTATTGAATTACACCCGATTTTAAAGTCCTAATATCTAACATTCAATACCACTCATCCCATACTATAGTATGTTATGCATCTTGATCTTCTTCTCCAGGTCATCCTTCCTTGCCCCTACCATCTTATTGACTTCCATTCTCTGTATAACGAGCACAAATATTGCCATCGCATGTATTCCAAATACTTGGGGTCATCATCTTCATCATCAATCATATGATTGATAAAACAAAACAAAACAAAAAAAAAAAAACATAATTAGTATGATTGAAAAGCAATCACAACCGTCCATATCTATAACTATCACATCAAATAAAATAATGGCAAAGAGATGGAGAATCATACCTTTAACTCATCCACGTCAATTTAAGCAAAGTCAACATCGGTGTGCGATGTGAGGTTGCAGCCTGAAGTCACTTCAGCATTATTCTTTTAAGTTCTAAAGAGAATTTTCTTCTAATGGCTATAGAGGATGGGATCAGATTCCTACGGTCCTTCGGCTTGAAAAAAGTGATGCGACTTCCAGTCTCGTTTTCATCGTTGGTGAAGAATTGGGAGATTAAGGCAAACATCTCTCTCTCTCACTCTGGATTCTAATGAGATCGGTCAGTGCGGCTTGTCGGCAGAGTAGAAATAGTTTGATACCAAATTGAGTGGTCACAAATGCCTACTTTTAATTTTAAATTTGATATAATCAAATTATTGTAATAGAAAATCAAGAAAATTGATTCGCCGAACAAGAACAACTTTTTCCTCTTGTCGGTTCGAAATTTCAAAGCATATAAAACTCTAGCAAAACCACCCTATCGAAAAATCCTATTAAAGTTCAATCGAATTCCACATGCTAATAAACAAATTCTCCCTTTTCTCATTTGCTAAATTTTGTTCTCCTCATCAACCTTCAATGTATTAATATTTGTTTAACTTTGAAAGATTAAAAAAAAAAAAAAAAAAAATTCATGCTTCTTGAACTAAATTATATGTGCTTATCTTGTGTGATAAATATCACGCATAGTTGTTAAGATTTCTATCATTGTTATAAAAAAATTTCATAAATCAAATATAAGAATCAAGTTCTTACTCATTAAAAGAAGAATACCGAAAAGTTATTTTAATCATTTCTTCAAGTACATATTAGTTGAAGGTGCCAACTTCCTAACTGGCGCCTAATGCAAGTGGGAATTATTTCATTGCCTTCTTCCACATGCTTAAACAAAAAAAATCTCCTTTGATTGTGTTAGAATTATTTCATTAAAATATATGTTTTCTTTAAATATATAGTTAAAATATCAGAGGAAATTGAAGATAGAAATTGTAAGGAGATTTATTATTTTTATTTGATTTAAATGTGAAACATAGTTTAAGTTTTCATTGAGATACAACGTGGGACTAAAAATTCTAAATTTTTGTTTCTTTCACACGCAAATTAATTACTTTCAAATAATGAGTAGATTGAATTTTGAAAGAATTTACAAACCTTAATAAGATTTCAAATCTAACCAAATAAGAAAGGTTAATTAATCTTAAGGTTGAAGATTGGGGTAACAAGTTTTATCCAAGAAATTGCAGTTAATCGGTTGAGTTTATTTCAAATTGAAGATGAGGGTAATAAGGTCATTTCACTTTCATCTATTAGAGAAGACCAACTCAAACCCTGTCTCAATAGCAATTTCGGACCGATAAGAGGCTAATGCCCGTAGGTCATGAGTTCGATACTCATTATGAGCATTAATTCCTCAAGGGCCACCTGCGAGGGTGCACCCTCACTTACCTAGTGCATGTCATGTGCGGGCGTTGCAGGTGTCCCTAGACTAGTCTTTGGACAAGACAATGGTCTATGGATTGGGCAAAGCCCAAATACGGCCTGGTCTGCTGTGCACAGGGATGCATGGTTATAAAAATAAAAATAAAAAACTGAGGTCAAGAAGCATGTAGGCCTATTGGTGAATAATTAGTATGCCCTATGTTTTTAAACTAATAACATTCCCCTTGATTAATGAGAAATGATCAAAATACCCTTTTTTAGTCCTCATGATTGGAAGGAAAA
Organism: Akebia trifoliata; assembly: GCF_017979445.1. NCBI lineage: Eukaryota > Viridiplantae > Streptophyta > Magnoliopsida > Ranunculales > Lardizabalaceae > Akebia > Akebia trifoliata. Next base: position 5,171,756 of record NC_141379.1, read on the forward strand.
AGTTTGTCAGAGCTTCCAGTCAAGATTGAATTGCTATTGAGTAATTTCAAAATCGTTATTATGATGCTAAAGATGATGATTCTACAAGTATTTATGGTTATGTTGTTTTGATATTAAGGGCACTACAAGATGTGTTTTAAGTTCCATTGTTGCTATTTGATAAAGATCAATGGGATGCATATGAAATTACATATTTTTAATTATGACATGAATGGAGATGATTTTAGATACGTGGCAAAGTTTTTATTAGCTGAAATCGTGTTGAAAATTTCTCTTTGAAACATATTCCACTATGATTTCTTATATCTAACATTCACCCAATTCTAATAGAAAATGAAGATGTAATATACATTCTCAGGAATGTGTCGTCAAGAATAGAGCCTATTTCCCCTACAACCCATGGTTTTAAATCTTGTCCGAGACCGAGACAACTCGTCCAATACATGTACGAGACTGATAGACAAGTCAAACATATCAGACGAGATTTACAACCATGCATGATTCATCTGTCTTATTGTTGAACGAAATGACTCGATGACTCAGTCTTGTTCATGGCAAGACGAGATGTCAAAACGAGTTTTAAAGCCATGCTACACCATAAGGTCTCTTAATGTTTGTGCTAATAATTAAGATTTATGATAGAAACTTTGGAGAAAATTTTATAATTATTTTGAAATTATCCAGACTGAAAAACCATCCTGTGTTAGTATTATCTAACTAAGACGCCACAATAAAATTTGGACGAAGGCCCATCTTAATCATTTTACGATGAGAAACTACGGTATCATTGGTTCCAAACTTTTATACAATTTGGATAATATTTTCTTTTTTTTTTAATTTTTTATGACAAGATTGTTTGAACTTACGTCCAACTAGGGAAATCAGAAGAACCAGAGCCGGAGCCAAGGCATATAGGTCCCTCTCCCGGAGAAATATAATTCACTATGTTGTGTTCTATCAGATACTCAACTTGGTAAAAAAATTCATTTATTATTTTGAAATTGACCTGACTCCCTTCGAGAAATCATACTGTCTTACACAAGAAAGTTGGAAGAAGGCCCATCTTAATCATTTTTGGACCAAGAAATTTAGAAACTAATATATGCTTTGGTTCCAAATTTCCGTAATGTGTTGGTATTGGGTGTTTTTTTTAATTCTTTTAGGGTTAGTTCGGGCTTTACAAGATTTCATAGAGATCAATATTTGTTTCATAGAACTATTTAAGAGTTGGTGCGATGGCCAAAACCACACCTTAAGAAGCGAAGGTCTTGAGTTTGAGTCCCTTCTTAGGGGCCACCCTCAGGGATTTATCCATGAAACTACTTGGTGTGTATGTGGGTGGAGGGGACTGCACGTACCTCGAGAATTAACCGAGTGCTCTTACAGGTTCTTAGGATCAAATCCATGGGAATCCCTATGAATATCTTTCTAGGCATTTAAGTATGATTGTAGCACAATGTTCACAACATGGATCCTCCTTTAGTAGATATTCCAACATCCAATTCATCTCAGCCATAATATTCTTTATGAAAAGATAGAAATATTGATTGATAAACATTAAGCAACAAAGTAAAACTCAAAGAAGACAAAACTTGATGAAATTAAAACCCATAAAAAGACTATATTTATGTAGAGGCCATAACATGACCAAGCCAACATAATTTATTTTTAATAAGCAAGTAAGGGACTTCGCTTACTAATAATAAGGTGAGGTCAAAAGGTGTCCTCTTATTGTATTCAGTACCATTCATTCCATACTTATATGTTGTGCATGTTGATCTTCTTCTCCAGTTCATCCTTCCTTGCCCCTACGATCCTATCGACTTCCCTTCCCTGTTTGACGAGCACCAATGTTGGCATCGCATCTATTTCAAATTCTTGGGCCACCATCTTCATAGTCGATCAAGCACAAAAAATCACCATAATTAGTATCATTAAAAAGCAATCACAACCGTCCATATCTATAACCATAACATCAAATAAAAATATGGCAAAAAGATTAAGAATCATACCTTCAACTCATCCACGTCAATTTTAACAAAGTTGACATCTGTGTGTGTGGCAGACAACTCGGCAAAGATTGGCTCGATGAATTTGCATGGTCCACACCATGTAGCAGTGAAATCGATCACCATCTTTAGAATCACAAGAAAAAAAAATTATCAATTCCCTTGCCATATTGAAAAATGGATTGACATTTTCATTTTTTCAAATATTTTTTTGATAAAAACTTTTTCATGAAAATGAGTGATGGGCTGATTTTCAATATGCATTTACAAAACTAATATGAGAGTTATCTCTTTACTATAGTCATCATTTATGCTAAAATTCAATTATTCTCACAAATTAAAAAGGATATTCATGTGGAGTCCATGACCACATTTATTCCCTCGCGGGATCATGATGATTTAAGTTTGGATGATCCTACAACTTTTACCAAAAAGAAAAAAAATTATAAGAAATTTATTTAAAATGAAAAATGTTTAATTATTTTTCACTAAAGTTATTATTATTATTATTTTTTTTTTGTGATTAGTCATGTTGAAATGAACATATTGAATCACTTTTATGAAAATCATTAAAAGTAAAAGAATGATGACGAACGCATGCGGTCTTATTACACAGTTGGATACGCGACTGACGACGAAGACACAGAACCACACATCTTTTTTTGTGCCTCTGTCCCGTCAGCCGCGAACCCGTGAACCCTACCACATGATGAACCCATGCGGTCTTGGTAAGAAGTTGGGTGCATGGTTGACATGGCGACAGCACAGAACCGCACATCTTTTTCCTGTGTATCCCAATGAAAGCCATCTATGGTGATGTGCCTTTGCCACGCCAGCGGTGTTTCAACCGCCTACATTCATTACTGACTCAAAATAAAATGATTTTCTAATGTCAAACTACGTTTGATGGATGGCATCAAACATACGGCTGAGAGGAATCCATTTCGTTTCAGAATCTCTAGGGAACGTGTTTCCATCTCATCCGTTTATTTAAAGAGAGAGAGAGAGAGAGAGAAAGAGAGACCAATTGGGAGGATTGTTTAAGATTGTTGAAGTGAGTCCTCCACTGAGTGATAGAGTGGAATGGTTGAACTCGAGACTGAGTCGATGACCCACCAGTACTACGGAAGGAAGATTGGTGATTGAACGGTCCAGCAAAGGAAGATTGGCGAGTCATTGATCTACCAAAAGATGATGGTTGACGACAAAACGGTCTATCACCAAAGGATGGTTGATGACTCAACGATTGATCAAACGATGGTTGATGGTTTAATAGTTCCATCTTCTCTATTCTTCGATTAATCGTCCACATCTTCTGTTCTTCTACAACAAACCAACTCAACACAAAAAATACGTCAAATCTTCAGCTTGGCACGCCTTTTCTTTGCTAATGTTTATTGGTCTCTGCATGGCTTCAGAATGAGGTGATGGGTTTGTTTATATAGTAGATAAAAGTTTCTTTTTTGATATTTTTTTAAAAAGAGAATTTTTTCTAGGAAAATGCTGGAATCACACAAAGGTGACAAAAAAAAAAATTGATGTGGCGGCGCACACATAACCGTTGATGCTTTTTTCTAATGGGTATGGACCATGGAGGATGGTGATGTGACTTCCAGTTCATTTTCATCGTTGGTGAAGAATTGAGTTTAGGACCTCTCTCTCTCTCTCTCTCTCATATTTTCATCTCTGGTGAAAAATTGGGAGATTAAGACATCTCTCTCGTGGGATTCTTTTGAGATCTGTAAATGCGGCTGGTCCATTGATATTTGAGTCGTGATAATACTCAATCGAGTCTCTGACGTGGACAAGTTTAGAATCGTAGATTTGTACATCTCGAGATACATAATTGCACTTCCTCGTAAAAAAGTGTATCCACGGGAACCGTGTATCCCGACTCGTAATAGTCTGGGTCATTTTCATAAATAAAAAATAGTCAAGAAAATTGGATCGTACATGATTTTTGAAAGAGTCATGCTCAGGTGATGCAAATGGAGACACAAAGGTGATAAAATGATGTGGTGTCGTGCACATTATCGTAGATGCTTTTTCGCAAGATACGAGTAAAAAGCATCTGCAATTATGTGCACGTCACTACATCATTTTTGTCATCTTTGCATTTCCGTTTGTGTCATTCCAACATGTTCCTTTTCGAAATTACAGTGTAATTCGCACGTGGCACACTCTATCCACTATCTTGATCTAACAAGTTGGGAAACGTAGATATCTATGCCTTGTGTTACATGATTCCCTTGGGATACACATTTTTATAGGGAAGTGCAATCTTGTATACTAAGACGTAGGTATAATGATTCTCGAACTTGTCACTTTAGGAGAGTGGATTGAATAAGCAACGTGGGGAATCAGATTATCATGATTCAAACTTTTAAAACCCTTCAACCAATCATTTAATTGTAAATAAGTCCTTTTGATATATGTGTGTTTGCAAATACCACCTAAAAATATATAGGAATAATGATTTTCTGACTCCCCTATGTGGCATACTCAAAATATTCTCTTAATGTGGCATGTACTAAAACCATAGATCTTTTTTCCTTGGATACAAACTGCACATATCTACGGGGATATGCATATGTATATCCAAAAGCATAAATCTACGATTCTAGCACCTACCATGTCAAGAGAGTATTTTGAGTATGCAATGTGAGGAAGTCAAGTTATCATGACTCTGTATATAAATAATAAAAAATTAAATATACAAACTTACATGTTTTGTCCTACATGAGTTACAAGTTTTGAAACTGATTGATTTTTAATGAGGATGATCTGTATGGTTAGGAGATCATCCTTATCAAAAATCAGCCCATTCTAAAAATTCTAGTCCTATTATATATATATTCCACAAAAATGACAATTCACGTGAGTTGAGTCAGTTTTATGACATTATCCCATTGGATCATCAATTCGGTCTAATTTTTAAAACACTTATAAGAACAATTCCAATTGAACTTTTCATCATCACTAGGCATTTTATTATAGAAAGTCATTTTAGATATTCAAAGGGTATGTATTCTAAACATGTTATCTAAAATAATTCTTCATAAATCTACAGCCAATGATCATCTTCATTAGAGGTCAAAAGGTAGAGAGAGAGAATCTCACTCTCTTCTTTTACTTATTAAAAAAAAAAATGTTTCTCTCCAAAATAGAGAGCAGAATGCAGAGTGCGTTGGAGTCCTTTCAGAACCCTCTGACTCTCTAAAATAATAATTGGGCGAGGATACAAACTTTGAGCCCAAGTACATTGGAGTTGCTCGAAGAGACATTTGTCTTAATGGGTAAACCTGATTTTAAAAACATTAATCCACGTTAGTGGCAATGGCTGAGAAATCAAAGTATTCGACCAGATCTAATTCCATAAAAGTATCCATCTCACCATGTTTCTCAATTTTATTTTCTTTAAAAGGTAACTTTTAAGATGTGAGTTATGGGGGCTTTGTGTATCCACACCATCAAAGAATCTTTTTTAAGATGGTCCCAAAAAGAAAAATGGTTTCCATTTGCCTTTGATCTCTTTGGGTTTGAGAACATCGATTTACGTCTCATTGTTATACAAATCCAATGGGCAAAAGACTAAAGTGCAAAACCCAAACTTTATTCTTCACTTCTTTTCTGTTATTCTTTCCTTTATCTATTTTTGTTTTGTGGTTCGAAAATTTATTCTTCCATCAATTTTATATTTTTTTTAAATATGTGATCGCCAGTTGTAATAATTTGCGATACAGGGGACGAAAGCCATAAAGTAGAGATAGATACTCTGCTCTCTCCCGCTCCTTTTCTCTTTTTTCTTTTTTAAAAACAAAAATATGAAATTCTGACGATGTCAACTCTATCTTTCACTACATACAGATCGATCTCCACTGGAAACAGAGATGTAATATTCCTCTTTTTATTAAAAAGAAACGTGAATGGTGTAAAGGAGTAGCTGTTATAGAAATGCCAACTATTGATTTCGTCACAAATATAAGACTTCGATAAAAGTTTATTTTTCTTATAAAATATACTCTCGTGAACTATAAGATCACAAATATATTTATGTGAGCAAAAAAATACAAACTAAACTAAAATACATCTGGGGATAATTGAAGTATAGAGAATTTCGAATGAAAGTTAAGGTAAATATGCTTTCTAAAAAATTAAAAGTCTAATGCATGTCATAATTACTTGAACTAATCTAACATAACATTTTGGGAAAAGTACTTAATAGTTCTTGACGCGAACATTTCTTTTAGTTTAGTCCTTGACATTTAGTAAATCCCTTTTTTTTTCAAAATAGTCCATGAACCCTACTCTTAACATTTCTTACAATTGAAATATCGAAATTACCCTAACCATTCAAATTCACTATTTTCGTCCAAAAAAATTGGATTACTAGTATCCTAATTGAGTTTTCGAGGCTACATTTCGAGGAAAAGAATATGAGTAAGGCCAACAATGGATTGGTTCAGTACCAAATCAGTATCATTCAAATACCGAGCAAAAATTTTTTAAACATGTACCCAATTTGATCTGATCGGATTAATGAATATATGAATCGAATCTGATCCGTTTTATTTCATCCTTTATTTGAAACCGATTCTATCCAAACACATGCCTTATTTTCAAATTATTAATGTTCAAAAAATTGAAAAATATAAAATCATATAATTTTTTAAAAATCCACTTTTCAACTACTAATATAGAGGGAAACCAAAAAGACTAAAACGTTTTATCTATATGTATTTAAATGAAATTAAGCATAATAATAAAAAATATTAAAATATGTTCAAATTGGATAATCTGATTTTTTTCATGTTTTTTTTTTATTATTATTTTATTTTGGATCGAATTGATTCGAACCAATTTGGACATCGGGTATATTTCAAATCATTGTCAATCCTAGATTTGAAAAGGAAAAAAGAAGTCATTTTCAAGCATTTTGAAGTTGTATGTAAAAAATTAGGGTTTATTCAGATCATCTACACAAGTCGTTACGTCAAGTTTCAAGTCAATATATCCATGTATTTTAGTTGAAATTTTTTGAAAAAGCTAAAACAGATGGATTTTACAGCGTTGAGGTCAACAATTTTTATTTTTGAGTTCAATACTTTTATTGTCGAGGTCATCAATTTTTTTAATTATTGTCAATGTCACCAATTTATTTATTGTCAATGTCGACAATTTTTTTTAAAATTATTTGATGTCGACAATAATTTTTAAAAAATTGTCAACCTCAATATTGTAAATCCACCCGATTTCGTTTTTTTCAAGTTTTTTCAACTAAAATACATGGAAATATTGACTTAAAACTTGACATAACGACTTGTATTCATGTAGATTTCAAACTAAAAGAACCATCATTGATCGATTTTCATCTAAAGATGAAACAAGATAATTGAAAAACCCTAATTTTTTACATACATCTTTAGAATAATTGAAAAAATAGAAGAAAAAAAAATCTCTTGAAAATGACTTCTTTTTTCAAATCATTTTCATCGGAATGAACTCTCCAAAAGTCAATGGAATGGTTATGACAATATCGACATTTCAATCATGAGATTCAAGAATTGTGTTTGAAAAGAGAGATTTACTAAAATGGTGCAAAAGTCAAGGGCTAAATTGTAAGAAAAGTTAGAATAAGGGACTTTCAGGTAATTGTCCCTAATATGTTATATTGGCTAACTTGACAAAATTATCTAAAAAGAGACAATTTTATTTGAAGACGCACACCACGTATTTGAGAGATACCCCTGATTAATGCACGAAGGAGTGATTCCCTTTTGCCGAATCATATATTCGATAAACTATGAATCATTAGGTCATCCTCAACTTGAAATTGATCCTTCTACTCGAATAAACCAACCTTCAAATGCTTATGTGATCAGTAATAAAGAAGAAACTCCCATTTTTTCCCTCTTGGAAGACCATCTTTAAAGATTGGTTGGCTAGCAGGGGCAGGGGCAGAGCCAGGATTTTGCCCATGTGGGGGCAACCAAGAGTAGAAAATTTTTTGTGGGGACAACGGAGAGTGAAAAAAAATTAAAAAAAAAATAGTTGTTGGGGCAAGACAGAAATTTTTTTCTTTGTGAGGGGTAATAGTGGCAGATAAACTTTGGAAATTATTGTGGGGGTGGGGGTGGGGGTGGGGGGGCAAGTGACCCCATTGTAAACCCGCCCCTGCTGGTTATCAACACTGTTGTAGGTCCAACATTGAAATCATTTCAGAGCTTTATCCAGATTCTGTCAACCAACACTTCGAGCTAATAGCGACGTCCATAAAGATCTTTCTAACAAGATTGGATTTGGAACTAATTGTCCTTCCACTTTGTTGGTGTAAACCCATAGAATTTCTCCAAGTAATCAATCACTATTTTGGTAAACTAGATCAAACTCAAGTACTAAGTAGTAAATTTAGAAAGCTTCTTAGAAGATGGTTCATCAGTACACGTAGTCTTGAGAGAACACCCAGCTCACAGACTCAGAGAACCTCACTCATTTGGTGCCGATCCACACCATCCAACCACAAAACAGAAACACTGAATCATCAGAGCTAAGAAAAATGTGACAATTCAATTAGTTAGGCCAAATGGATTACCATAACCATCAAACAAACATCAGGACGGCCAAATGGACAGTCAGAGTCAATGAGTTTGTGGAACTTCTCTAACCTTAAATTATGATTCCAAAACAAATGTTCTCCAAGACGAAATGCAACACTAGGTCAGACATTCATAGAAATCTAAATAGGTTTCTAAACACAACATTTAACATTAGTGCAAACTGCAAAGATATTAAAGGCCTAAATAAAAATTTAAAAAAAAAAGTTGCTAAATATTTTTCAATATGGGTGGGTCCTTATCTTAGTTTGAACTACAGAAGTATCAGGGATTGGAACCAAGGTTTGTTTCAGATGCAAGCCTTTCCTTACCCTTAAAAGCCACTAATCTGACACCCAAAAAGGACTTCAACCCAGGTCACAAACCCCCCCCCCCCCAAATTACTCGACAGTGGCAGGAGTATTGCCACTTTCAGCAGTTGATCCATGATCGCTGTAAGCTTTCCCACCACCAGCACCTCTACCACCCCTACCCCTTGTGTTATAGTAGTTCCTTGGATAATAGTTACCAGGTTGTTCGTAGTATTGGCTGCGGCCATTCTGGTAGCCCCCACCACCACCCCTGCTGCCTCGACCACCACGGCCGTTGGGATAACCCCTTCGGCCACCACCACCACCAACACCTCCACGGCCACCTCCTCTCTGGTTTGGATAAGGTCTTCTCGGAAAGTAATGTTGCTCCCTTGACTCCACATCTCTCTCATTCTGCTCCTCCACCTCATTCTCTTCTTTGTATTGGTCTTGTTGAACTGAAACAGCATCCACAGTATTCAATGCATCTGGATCATCCTGCAAAACGAAAAAATTCCAATTTTCCATACATAAATAAATAAAAAATAAGGGCAAGTGATAAAGAATATTTCCCCTGCTACAAAGACTAAAGATCACCTTGGGGAGATCCTCAACAGGACTTGATTGATCAGCATCACTTTCTTGTCCTTGAAAATTTCCCAATTCTTCATCCTGCCCAAAAACAAGGACCAGTTGGAGAACAATAGAGCATATGTATATATAACATACTACAACATGCACGAAAACCTCTTTTTTTGGCATAAATATTGCTAGACTATTCTCATCCTAAAAAGGATCTGTCAATGAAATGGTTTCTCTTCCAGAAGAAAATGTAGCAAAATATGTGATGATATAATCAATTGATCAATCAATCAACAAAAGCTTGATGATTCTCCTCAAGGGCCTTTACATTATCATTGATAAGATTCAGTATTAGACGAGAAGTACTCATAGGAAAAGCAATTGCATTGATGGTTGAATTGATAGGGATTATCCGTCTGTTAAGGTCTGGCCCGTTTTCAGTATTCTAAGGTATTTATATTTGGAAGGTTTAGGCTAAGGATCTTGACAGGTCACTTCCACTTGCGCATAATTTGTCAATAAATATGTTTGCATTCTCTTATGAATATATGTATGTACATAGTACATACACAACCCGACCATTGAACACAAAATCAAATGGCCATGTTTTATCATAGGGGGGTATCTATAAGCCCCGACCACTGGATTTCTCTTTAATGTCGGGGTCATGTGTTTCTCCAAGAGTCACCCAACCCACAAGATTTAATCCCACCTACCTGTCTTGAGAATAGTTGGTAGTAGAAGTTGCCAATGTGAAATTCACAGAAAAGTTTGTGGGATCGAGGGAAAGCCGTAGTTAAAGACTTGATAGTCATAGGTAATGGGCTATCAATTACTGGATGTAAATTAACGACACCAAAGAGAGACACATAAGGTCAATGATATGCAACAATATATAAGGTCTCCAGTTTATAACTGATGCAGAATGCACAATCTGTGAAGTGAACTAAACTCTATTATAATCCACATGACAGGGAAGACAAAAAATATATAAGAATGGTTCCAAAATGTTTGGCAACCATGAAAGGGAGCTAACTCTCCTGAGAAAACGTGTGGCAAGAAAATTTGTAAACAATTTCACAACCCATTTGCTACTTTGTAACATAACCTCAAATATTTTGATGAACTGAATTAGATGAACCACAATTAAGAAACTGATGAGAGGAAACTTTGGTTAGAAAGCAACTACACTGCCCATAGTTGAAGTGGGGCGATATCTGAAGAAAAAAGGAGTGATAAATGAACACAAATGGAAATGAAAGAAATACCACCACAACCTTACAAGCAAAAAAATGACGAAGGATAAGCATTCAATAGGTGAAGCTTTTAGCTATCAGCTAGTCCACTCGATTTGTGGTCATCAGTCAATATCAGTGTTAGAGATCGCATGCATATGTTGGAGGTGGATACTTTAATTGAACCATAAGCCCTCAAGCTCACATAGTGAATGATTCAGTTCTCCAGTCAAATAATGATGCCCAGACTAAAATCCCAAAACATATTGTGTCGAACCTAATAACCAATAGGTATTAAAAAATTCCCCCTGATCGAGCCTCTGAAATAAAGGATGACGAAAATAATAAATCTAATTTACGTAGATTCCTCCTTTTTCTATTAGGAAGGTAAGCTAGAGCAGCGGAATCCTTCAGATGTGTCCCCGCCTTATAGATGCAATGCCAACAGCCTTCGTCTTGGGTTTGATATAAGTCATGGTCAATTCATCTTGGCTTCACATACTTGTAGCCTCATCTGCACACTACAACATCTAGGCCTTATGTAGGTCCACAGTATTTCTTATTCGAAGAGAAAAGTGATACTCATCTCCACAAAGTCTGTCAAAATTATCCTCAAAGATGTAAATCCCTTCAATGATTGACCTCAACTTCCATTTCATTGAGTCTGACATGCCAATGGGGCCACAGTAAACTTCAAGAACATCCCCCCGTCTCATTTCCAAACACACCACCAACCACATCCAACTGAATGATCTGGGTACAGCAAAACACAACTAGAGCGTGGTGCCATTGACAGAAACATTACAGTTAAAAGAGTCTGGCATAGGTACGTACGCCTTCCACTTTTAAGTGTGCAGGTAATATAGCAGCCAAGCCTAGATTATTTAATGTGCAGTTAACAAAGAAATTAAGTTAAACATTATTCCAATTAGCAAGATGGTTCAGAACCATACTTTCAACACAAGAATCTAATCAACTAGAGAAGTACAAACACAGGCACCAAATTTGACATTATTGAAAAAGTCATGATTAAATCATAATTTTTTTCCTTAACCAAATTAATCGCGAACATCAAGATTAAATTGGAAAAAAATAAAGATCACCTTGATGCACTCGTAAGAGAAGATGACCTTGATGAAGATGAGTGTGACTCTTTTACCGATGAAGCGTCAAAGAATGAGGATGACAATGAATTTGATGATTTTGACTAGTTGATGAATCCTAACTTGGATTCATGATTGTAATATATACATTGAACATTATAAACCTTGAATGTGTCGTGGAACTGTGGTTACTTTTTGTGGCTGTATGGATAATAACAAATTGGGTTTGGTGATTTATTATCCTAGTTAATATGGGATCTAATGATATAATATGAAAATACCACTTATTAGAACAATTGCACAGCTCTCACCCTAGCCCAATTTTCCCCTTTTTTTTTCTCCAAATTTTTCCCTTGCCTACTTCATTCCCAGATTTGGACTTGGTGACTATAAGTCCATCTAGCATACCATACTATTGGAACTCAACAACATGTCTTCAAAAGATTAAAAAATGTCAATACTTCCATATAAGACATATGTAGCATATGGTAGAATCTACAACAGCTCCTTGCCTTCGTCATCAAAGAGACAAAAGTGACGTAGGATAGTAGGGTTTGAAGAGTTGAGGATTGAAAAATGGATGTTTATATATAAGATTTTTGAAAGGATCAATTAAGGATTAGAGACGAAGGTGCCAGCTTGCTAAGTTGGTTCAAGTCTACAAATGTTGATATGACGACCTTGGTGCAAACCCTGCATAACCATTAATAAGAAGAAGAATAAGGGTCTTAGGCGGCAGATATTGAAGGTGTAATGGGGTTGAACGTAAGGGTCAAGTTCAGGGTTTATGGCTCGTTTTTATTTTTATTGTTTATTTATTTTTATTCATTTATTTTTAAATACAAGAAGAATAGGTGTAGAACTTTAAGCAGAATCACACCACTTAAATTTTAAGTGCATAGAGTCACACCACAACGAGTGATGGAATCACACCAACAAAAATAAGGATCTGACAACAAACCAAGCAATTTTTTCTTCGTCCCATTCCCTAAAAGAGAATGCACCATATTGGCTACAACAACCCAACTTGCCACATGGAAAAATAAAAACAAGGAAAACCAGATACTCTTAAATCTAAAAACTTACTAATCAAACAACTAATAGGAATCATAACTATAAAACATGTTGGATACTCCATACAATAAATAAAAATATAGCCTAACAAGACGCTAAGGGGCAACAAGTGCACAAGGAGAAGCATTTAACAAAAAAAAAAAAAAAACTAGAGACCCCAACACACAGCAGAATAAATAAAGCAAAATTATATTTCCTTATATTCTATAAATACAAAATTGTTGAAGAAAATCCATTTAACTCAATGCTCTGTTTATCCAAAAGAATAGACAATCTTTGATTTCAAAGAAAATATCATACTGGTTCTTCTCCATACCTTGGAACACTTCTTGCTCCTTCCAAGTAAGCTAATACATAAAAAAGGACAATATATTCCTAAGAATCATACCTTTCTTGTTAAGAGCATGATTTGTCCAACGACAGAAAAGGTCAAAGTCCAAATAAGGAAGAATCCGGGAGGATAGGGAAAAGCGAGAAATAAAAAAATTCAGGTTCTCCACTTTGTGTGAGTTGAACAAAGTCCTTATAACAGAGCATTGAAGGCAAACAAATGTTGATGAGGTGAAGAACATACACATCCATCTGCTTTTCCCACTTTCATTTCTTCATATGTTTGAATGGGCCATTTGAAGTTTCCTATCCTTGTTATAATACCCTTGAGAGTTGGGTAATGAAAGAAATCTGTTACCCCCTAGTATTCCATAAGATACCAACACACTCCAACCTCCTGAATCCTTTAAGAGTTCCCATTTCATCAATTTCACAACCTGGCAGTCTCCCACATCCAATTCGTGCAACCAGAATCGGAGCTAATTGTTCAATCATTTCATAAATGGGAAGAAAACTATCAGTCCTCTTGGTTACCCTTTTTTATAAAGAAAGGATAAGAATTTTACCATTAAAAAAACGGGTTACAGAAGGTTAGCACAGGAGAAAGAAAAGAAATGATAGATAGGTGACACCTCATTATAAATATCCCAATTAAACCCTTTTTTCAATGAGATGCAGTTATTTCATGTTACAATTTGAAAATAATCAAGAGATATATCGAGTCCAATTACAGTACCAGCTAAAAAAGGCACAATTTATACAATGGACATCTAGATCTAGATGACCTTCAACCAAACGGCACAATTTTGATCTAAAATTACAGTAATTTTCAGCAGTGACACCAAGAAATGCTCCAAATATAGGTTGACAGATAGATCAAAGTGAAGAAAAAACTGCAAACTGGTAAGAGATATCAGAGACAGCTGAAAGAATACAAAAACAACAAGCTCAATTGCAAACATGCTCATTTTAAGTCCTCCAAGTAATCTTGTTTCTTCTTCTTTTCAAAAGGTCAGTAATACAGATACTTGTACTTGTTTAGTATGCTTGTATCATCAATGATGCTAATACTACTGCATGCATAATAATAGGACAATTTTTTCCTATTTCATTCCACATTATTGACTATTTAGTATTTTCTAACCCCTAACAACTTCTTATTCACTTTTTTCAACAAAACTGCAAATGGTATGTTGCAAAAAGTATTTTCTAAGAAGAATACTGAAAATTGCAAAGGCTAAGAATTGATCTACCTCTTGGACGGAAATCTCTATACATGGTCAAATGATCAAGACAACCCGACTCTAAGTAAACTGAACAGGTTTCGGTTTCTGCTGGTTGGGAGGATCACTTCTTGTTGGTTAGGCAGGATGACTAAAAGACCACATATCTTCCGATAACTCTAGAGGTTGTTGAAGAAGGTAATTCTAGGACTAACCAATTTTAATTTGAAAATACATGATTCGAATATGGATATTTCTTTTTAACCGTGTACTTTGAAAGAGATGATATGACCTTAGGCGGATGACATTGAGTCTGAGACAATATGTTTAGAGCAAGGCCAGTGGTTGGAAAGATCCTTCAACAAGGAATAACTTTTTTAAAGGATGTTTTTAAAGAGACATTTCAAATTGTAATGTATGGTCTTAATTAATTCCAATGAGGTGGGAGGTTAGAAGCATTTTAAACCCATTAGCCTTTTGGGCAGTAGTTATAAAACAATTGCAAAATTATTGGCCATAAGGCTTATTATAACGGTTATGGTACATGTTCCTTTTGTTGAGCAAAGGGCATTTGTGGGTGAGAAAATTTTGATCATATCTTAATTAACAATGAATGCATTGGCTCTAGGATAAAAGAAGGCAAGTTGAGGCATGTGTGAAAATTATATTTGAAGAAAGCATAAAATCACGTGAATTGGAGATTTCTCAGAAGATAGCTAATGAAATGCCATCCTTCTCAATTTAATGGGAGTCTGGTAGGATTCTTTAAGAGTTATCACGGCTAGACACAATCAGGTCCTCTATCTCTTTTTGTTAATGGTTGATGTCCTAGGAAAGATGATATCCAGAGCTGTTGGAAATGGAAAACTCGAGAAGTTTAGAGAGAAAGGGCAAACTATGATTCCCATCTCCAATTTCTAGAGAATATGCTAATTTTTGCAAGCGATTCTATAGAGCAATTCAAAAACTTGAGAGGTTTGCTATGGAGTTTTTGGGCTCCCAATAAACCTCAACCAGACCAAGTTCTTCAAGGTGGGCACTAAGGGAAAATATAAAGAGGTTGAAGTAAGTAACATCTTCTAAAGTCGGTAAGCTCCCAACTATTATCTCAACCTTCCATTGAGTGAAAAATTAGATTCAACAGTAATATGGGATTTTGTGATGAAAAAAGTAGATAGCATATAAATATCCTAGTAGGGTAAATATTTATCAAAATGAGGGAAATTGACCTTGATAAAAAGCATATTTCCAACATCCCAATGTATCGCATGTCTTTGTTCTCCATGCCAATGGAAGTAATTAAGGCCATCAAGTAGATGGTTTGTGTGTGTGTGTGTGTGTGTGTGTGTGTGTGTGTGTGTGGAGATATAGTGAGGATTCTCACAAATACCACTTAGTCAAATGGAGAAGGTTGTACCCGAAAAAAGAATGGGGTCTTGGGATCAAAAGGATAAAGGGAATGAATTAGGAATTGTTGTGAAAATGTTATGGATATCTAAGTAAAAAACTTCTAGCCTTTGAGGAGTCTGGAGAATGTTTGGTTGGGATGTATTTTTGTGGGAGAGTGGCTACTCAAAAGCTTATTATAGGAGTAGAGTTTTGACAGAACCATTTGAATTAATAGATTCAAAAGAAATTAAGATATTGTGTTCAATGGAACACACAAAACCAGTTTGAATCAATAGATTCAAGCTTCGAAAAGAAAGAAAAACCAGAAAACTAAATTGAAACAAGAGAAATAACTAAATTTGAAAATTATTGAATGAATATTATCTCAAAATTCGTATGCGAAGCTCCTATATATATAACTTCATCGGAACAACTTAGAATCTTTCTAAAATACTAAAAATTAACATTCATAACCTATTTATAACATAATAGCTTCTTTCTAAACCTATAATAACTCTATTTGGATACTTCTAAGCACTTCAAATTATAGTCTAAATTTTAAAAATAAATTAGAAACTACAAAGAATTGAACTTCTAAAATAACTATGAAATAGAAATTCTACTAGAAATAAAAATATAAATCCTACTAAAACTAGAAAATATAATCTTACTAGAATTAAAAAACTATTAAGACTCTAACTAGGATTGTAGATGTCCTACATTAGGCCCCCGTTCTTGAAGATAACTTGTCCTTGTGTTCGGCACAGATAAAGAAATTCCGCCATCTAGATAGTAAGGAAAAATGTGTATGTCTTACAGTAAGTCCACAAAGTAGACATTATCGCTGATTTGCATGAGGATGCGAAGTAAGCCTATCTTATTGAACTTAGTCTTGTTGTAGGTGTCCGTTAGAAAACGATCCTTGTTAAGGTAGATCATTACAAAATCTCCTTCATACGATTTGAAACGCCCATACTTACGATCGAAGAAAACTTTTACAGTAAACAACCAATTAAGGAAATCGTCGATGTGAAGGCCATTGAATTGTAAGATGTAAAACAACTTTCACTTTGTTGTGCATGAAGGAGTAGGTATTGGCTTTTCCACTATATGTGACATTCTTGTCGTGGAGCCAAGGTCAAAAGTATCTGGCAAGCGCCCATAGGGTCAATGTCACACAAAATCAGATCCTTGTATGCACCTATGATGAATGCATGGTTGCATTATTGAGTGACTTTCTTGCGGTATTCATCAACAACCCAGCCTATTGTATAAGGTTTAAGGTGTGGAGTTGTGGGCAACTTGAGAGCTTCTACCATATGCAACGAGATGATGCTCTCGCTACTCCCACTATCAATGATCAACTAGCACAACTTACCTTGAACTTTGCAAATGGTGTGGAATAAACAATGCCTTGTGGAATGATCAACATGTTGAATGGAAAAAAGGTTGTGAATTACGCAAGAAATACGTTCTCCATCTTCATCATATCCATATGCAGCATAAACCTCAATTTAATCGTCATCTCCAACATTATCAACATCATCACAATGTTCACATTCGACCTCCGCAACTAGGGCTTGTCAATTACGGCACACCCTAGAGGTGTGACCAAGTTTGCTACACTTTAAGCACTTGTTTAGCTTGGGGTGTGCAAAAGAGTTGGTCGGTTTAGGTTTAGGAGGGGGTGACTGATTGTTGTTGGTTTGATTGGGGTAAGAAGGGGTGGAATTACTGTTGTTTTGGGGTTGTGAACGAAGGTCCTGGCTAGTCGGGAGAAGGTTGAAGAGTGTGTAAATGAATCATGTCGGTGTTGATTTTGAGGTAGATAAGTGTCGTAAGAGGGAGGGGCAGATTGAGGGTAATTGGGTCAACGATTATTGTTGTAGGAAGGCTTAGAAAAGGACTTGGGTTTGGTCATGAAAGACTCTACCTTCAGTGCGTTGTTGATAGCGGCATTAAGAGAAGTATACTGGTGAGTAGACAATTTCTTTTGGATATTTCTATTAAGTTTATTTAGAAAACGGCCAATAATTTGGTCTTTATTCTCATGCAACTCATTCCTTGAAAAAAGCCAGGAGAATTCGTCCACATACTCTTCAACACTTTGGGAGCCTTACCTACAATTTTGTAGGTTAATAAAAAATGTTAGGACCCAATCTGGGGGTAAGTACCTTTGCTTAAGCAATTATTTCATGGCTGACCATGATTGCATTGGCCTAAAGCCTGGACATAGTCAATCCCACCAAGACAATGCTGCTCCGATTAGCTTAAAAGCCACAAGTATGACCTTATCCTCTGAAAGTCCCATGTAATCAAAGAGCCTTTCAACATTAGAGATCCAATAAAGGAAATCTTCAATGTGCAAGAATCCATTGAAGCTAGGAATGCCCACCTTAAGCCTATATACAAAAGGCCTCTCTTGGTATCCAGTGTTGCCAGGATGTGAGGGTGGATCATGCATGAACATGTCTTCAGCCTCCTCAAAATCGTGGAAAGACTAATTTGTGGATAGGGGATAATGGCCTTGTCTTGCATTAGGATCAAGATATGAGAGTGGGTGAGTATGGGGAGGGTTAAGGGGAAGTCTATCCTAGTCAAGATAGTGATGTTTAGTTTGTGAGGAGGGGGGGTAGTATAAAGATCCAATTCATCTATGTAATCCACATACTGGGCTATTATGGTCCTTAAAGGATCACTGAAGTTGTTTGATAGATTTTGAAGAGTATTTGGAGGGTTAGGGTTATGAGAAACATGTTGTGGGGGCTAATATGTGGTTGTTGGAGAGTGAAGGGTTTAATTTTGAGGGTGTAGGAGTGGTGTGACATGGCTAGAAGGTTGAAAAAGGTTTAGGCAGTGGTGCAGTTTGGGTAAAACAAATATTCTAGGCAGGATTTTTGGTTTTGAGGGAATTTGGCCTCTAGAAGAGTTTCTAGGGGCTGAATGATGAGGACAATTGAGGGAGGGATAGTGAGAATCCTTGGGTTCTTCATCTCCAAGGGTTTTCTTACCTTTCTCCTTCTCAATAGTGTTGAGAATCATGCCTTAAACAAGAGGACTCCATTTTGATTTTTTCTTTAGACTTCTCGAATTGCATTGCAAATTGGACTTCTTGGACTGCAAATTTGGCTTCAAATTCAGCTTCTAGATAAGATTTTGTGGTAAAATCACCTTCACCAACCATCTTTTGTGGATCGTAGCAAGAGCTCTGAAACCACTTGACGTAGTGAAAGCATGTGAATTATTAGATTTGAAAGGAATTAAGATATTGTGTTCAATGGAATACACATAATTGGAAAAGAAAGAAAAATCAGAAAATTAAATCGAAACAAGAGAAATAACTAAATTTGAAAATTATTGAATGAATATTATCTCAAAATTCGTATGTGAAGCTCTTTATATAGATAGCTTCATCATAACAATTTAGAATCCTTCTAAAATACTAAAAATTAACATTCCTAACCTACTTATAACATAATAGCTTCTTTCTAAACCTATTATAACTTTATTTGGATACTTGTAAGCACTTCTAATTATAATCTAAATACTAAAAACGAATTTTAAAAACAACTAAGAAACTAATAAAGAATCGTACTCCTAAAATAATTATGAAATAGAAATTCTATTAGAACTAAAAATATAAATCCTACTAGAATTAACAAACTACTACGATTCTAACTAGGATTGTGGATGTCCTACATCAAGTTCGGATGAATGTCCTAGAAGAAAGTGGAGTTTAGAATAAACATATGTTTCAAGGGAGGAAGGGAAATCATATAAGATTTTTTTGGGGATAAATTGTTGGAGAGGAAATTCCTCTACAAAGTCTCGCTTCACTCAAATATTTTCTATGTAGAATAAGAAAAACACTATCTAGAGCATGGTTGGAAAAACAACGGAAGACCCATCTTAGGATTTAAGTCTCAAAAGAAACCTGAATAAATTAGAGACCATCATTACTTTGATGAATTGCATTCCTTTCCCTCATCTATGACCAAAGACTGGTGATAAAAAGGAATGGCTCAAGCGTTTAGAACATGTCACTTGCTTCAACCTCCTTATATTTTCCTAGTCGGGCCCAAAACCCCCGTCATCAAAAAGAAAAGAAAAGAAATCCTAGCCATCAAAAAGTTAATTGCTTGAAGAAAAGTCATTGTGAACTTTTGGGGGATGTATAATGAAAATGGAGAAAATAAGATTAAGGAAAACAGAAAGAATGTGTGTCCAGAATCTCAATAGCCATCTCAATTTGGTTTATTTCTTCTTGCTTTTCAACATAGCTTGGCCTCTTCCTGGATTAACTTAGGCTCTCTTTGAAAGTTGGTCTTTTCAAATATTTAACGCTAGAGGTAGAATCTTTCGAAACATATTCCCCTTTTTAGTGTGTGGGGGTATTTGGAGAGAGAGAGAAAGGAATGCTAAGACCTTTGAAGGTAAAGGAGAATAGACTAATCACTATTATCTTGCATGCTAAGGCTGATATACTTTTTTTGGTCTAAAGGGGTCCAAGAATTCAAGGAGTCCACCTTTGCCCATTTCCTTTTTAGATTGGATGTGTCAGCGTTAATTTTGTAACTGATACGTTAGTTGGGGGTTTCAATTGTTCTTTGTGGTTGTTAGCTTTCTCTAGACCATGGTCTCTTTGGTAGGTCACCTCAACCACCATTGAGCCTCATTTGTTGTCTGTATTTTGCTTCCTTTTAAATGAATTTGATTTTACCTATCCAAAAAAAAAGAAATCAGAAATATAAATTAATATTTAAAATGGCCACAACGTATCCAGATATTTGTCTTTGATTTTGGAAGGTAATAACTAATAAGTCAAGTCCCTGCTTCTTGCAAGCCATATCCATGCCCCAATAGAGTACTTCAGGAAAGACTTTTGTGAAGACTAAATTGGCACATAGCTTAACAAAATGGAAGTTAAAGAGTGAATTTGGATGTTGAGTGGAAAAAATCAAGTTCAGGCCTGTCTTTGATTTCTAAACCCATATCAATATCCATATCTGCCCAACTTTGCCGTTGGTCGATGGGATATACTCAACATCTAGGATGTGACAGTATGACAAAGAGAAGCCTTCAGAAAAGAAGCTTGGACCAAGGGATCAAACCCATTATTTCAGTCATATGTATATGAGGGTCGCTTCCCGAATAAAGATATTTTAACAATAATCCGAATAGGGGTTATCAAACTAAGGACCTATGGTAGATTAGCAAAGATGATCACAATTTTCATCATGAACTTCAGGTGATATGGGAAGGGCTCAAGCTAGCTAAGAGGGACTGTTCCAGGGTGAAAGTGGCAGCGGAATCCAAAGTGGCAAATTGGCAACCAATTGTATTACAGGAGCATTTCAAATACCTTGGCAGGAGAGGGATATCACTATCTCTAACTCTCTATTAGGGAGGTTGCCTCCTCTTTTTTGGATGTTTCTTTAGTGTATATCTATAGAGAGACTAACAGAGCAGCTGATAAATTAGCTTGTTAAATCATAAATGAGGGATATAGAAAGCTACACACTACAAAGAGATGGATGAGAGTTTCAGTAGGAACCTCCAAGAGGATAGGGAGGGAAAGATGTACTTAAGAATGTATTTTTTTTTTTCTGGTTGGGGACTGCCTTAACCACCATTATTATTCAAAAAAAAGGGGTCACAAAATTTTCAAAATATTTCCTAGTAACATTGATAGATGCAAATTCAGCATAACTAAATCAGTTAAACTTGTATTTTCTTTTGTTTATTTAAAACTCCCCAAAAGAAAATTATCCACAACCTGCTTTAAGATCACCACATCAATTCCCCAAAAGTGTGTACCTCAAAACAGCTCAAATATAATACACTACCTCAATTACTGACCAAAATTCCCCCAAATTAAAAGGAAAAAAAACACATCATGGAACCTTTTATCAGTCCAAATAAGACTGAATGAGGTGCATAACGCACTAAACTCTTTACATTTCAGATCAAATACATAATTCAGCTAAAGCAGAAAACTTCTCCAGAAAATTGGAATAGCTAAACAAGTTATGCCAATCCTAATACTAAAAGCTGCAATATATATAGATAAGAGATATAGATATATCAGAAAACTTCTCTAGCTAAAATATAATCTTCAATTAGGGGATGGGGGGCAATCTAGTACATTGAATAGCTATAAAAGTTATGCTAAAGCTGCTAAAAATATCAATTCTAAGAACAACTTTTGAACTGTTGATATTGAGGCATAAAAATGAATTGTCAACAGAAAATGAACCAAGGATCATACTTTCAGTGGTAACAGAGCACAAAGATATCAAGCATTTCACCACGTCCTTTACACCATGAAACTATTTAGACACCAATTCTTCAATGCAGACATGGTAGGGAAAAAAAGAGGAAAAGAAAACAAAAGTACATCCATATAGAGGACATTTCAAGATGCATTCATACCTAATAGAGCACATACGAACATAATAGAAAGATATGAAGACCAGGAAAAATAAAAACATAAACTTGTCGTTGAATTAGACAAGTAAATTCATCCTATCTCACTGTTATTAGGTGTGCAATCTTGAAAACCCATGTCACTCAACCAATGCTCCGCTCACATGTTGTAAAGTCGATAATTATGTCAATGCCCGAAATAAAACTTTCTAAAACTTATAATAAAATACCCAGATCATAAAATCCTAGAAACGAAAAATATAAACAAGATTCACCTTCTGCTGGTAAAGCATAAATGTGCCTTCGGTCTGAACAGGCACCGAGGTGTTGTGCACAGGTACCTGACAAGGCCCATACTTCTCGGCTGCTGCTGCCACTTCAACTGGAGCTTTCATTTCAGGTGTCGTGGTGAAATAATCCGAAGCCAGAATCTTGTTGAGCCGCTCTCTCAATCCCGCATCTGCAAACACTCGAAGGATCAATGAAACAAACCTAATCCCACAAATTAGAAAATTTTGGAAAATAAATAATCAAAGAATGAGTCCAATACAAGTAACACTCGCTCCAGCTTCAATGGGTTGATCCGAATTTGCGAGCCAGAGTTTAGCGTGCTCTACGCAGCTCTGTAAAGCGTTCTTGTGAGATTGACTCGAATGAACAGGCCGAGAAATCACGAGTCCTCCCAACGTAGAAATCAAATCCAAATCTTTCTCTCCTAGAAGATCTGTTGCATCGTCGGTCACGTAGTCGTAGGTCAAGCAACAGCCACGCTCGTGCGTCCTAGTTAGCATCGTAGAGGTGAAATCACTCTGAGGTTTCACATCAAATAGGCTCCCAAAGTAGAGAAGATTCAGAAGATCCTCTACAGTAGAGGAATCAAAACTATTTTTCTCCGATTCTCGATCTCGTTCTTCGTCCTCCTTGTTTTCTTTGATGGTTTCGACATCTGAAGGAGGAGGATTTGACGAGATCTGGAGAAGTTGATGAGCGAGATTGAGTTCTTCTTGAACCGCAACAGATAAGGGTTGGCGAAGCTTTTCGTATTCATCGATGAGAGTTAAAAGAGCCGGTTTGGATCGAAGGGTTTCTTCTTGTTCTTTGTTGATGGGTTTTCCTTGAGAGATTCCTTCCTCCATTTGAACGATTCGATTGTATTTTTTGCGGAGACCTCGAAGACGCTTGTTCATTAAGTTGAGGACTGGTCCGTCTGTGGCTTCTGAGGCCGCCATTGTTGTTCTGGTTTATCTTCTTCGAGCTTCTGAGACTAATTACTCGATTGTTGGTGGCGGCGCTACTGGTGGTGGTGGAGATGATGATGTGGTGGAAGACAAGGGTTTTATGAGGTTTTGCCCTTTTTTAGAGTTTTTATTTTTTTCACTTATAGGGGTGGGAGGAGATGAAGAGGGGGGAGAATGGATATATGAAGAGAGCTGCTATTCGCACATCAATTTTTACTTATAACACATTAATCCATAAGTAAACAAACTTGGATTCAGAGGATTGGTGTCTAATAAGTAAAAAAAAAATTGGTGTGACAATAAAATTTCTCAGCTGAAAGTGGATTGAGATCAACGGTTAGAAATAACTAATCATTCTGATTGATCATTTTTGTAGGTTCACGTGAAATGGAACATGTTTTCGATACACCCTTCCACATTTTGGTAAATATTTGAGATACCCACTGTTTTTTAATTGATGACATGCCCCTTGACCTCGGTCTTCTTGTGTAAACTATGTTGAATGACGTAAATACTCTCATCTTAAACCTTTTCCCCGAACAAACCCTTTATTTTTCTTAAAAATCTATCAACTTGAACTCTTACATATAGGTAGATTTCTTTTAAACCATTCAACCTTATCTTCAATCAATCGGTTTGCCTTTAACCATCTGTAGTAAAACCCTTGATTTTCCTATCAAAATTCCATCATTTTTTATTTTTTTTCCCAAGAATCATGTATTGCCCTGAAATATGAAGGTTGGAGTAGATAGAATTGAAGATTACTAGTTTTTAAAGAAGAAAAAAATCAATAGTTTTGGATGTAGGTTGAAGACAAGGGTACTCAAGTCATGGCATCAAGTTCTAGAGGGTATTTTAGGTTTTTGTTCCGAAGTTTTGCCATGTATCTTCCCTAAATGTAACCAATGGTGAAACAAACAAACATTCAAATCAAAACTTACGACTAAATCTTCAAAATTATGAGTCCAACATTCTCTGCTATTAACTCATTAGTACAAATCATCAACATCTAAATCTTGAAAATTATAAATATATTATTCTCCATTCATCATTCAGTCACAAATCGGTAAATAACTAGTAATTGCCATTGAAAAATTCAGGTGTTTTAAAATAGGAGAGAGAGAAGGATATTTTGGTAATTTAAAACTTTTCTTAAGGGGAGGGGAATTAAGAAAAAAAAAAAAAAGTCATTGGACCATCAACTTACAGCTCAAAAAGTAAGGTGGATTTAGAAAGAATCCTTCCCTGGAGAGTGCATCAAGTAATTTTCCCTAACTAAAAAGACTACTTCATTTCCATGAAGTGCACTTAGCCTTGTCCTTAAAAGTCCCATTTACATCCCAAGGACAATTATTTTCCTTAACTATACTAATGTGGTACAGAGGATCAATAATAACACCTACAAATTGTCCTTCCGATCTCATTTACATCCCAAGGACAATTATTTCTCTAAACTTCACTATAGCAAAAAGCTGTCAATTAGACATCCAGACCCATGAACATGATGCAAGGACAACACAATCCTATTGAGAGGCATCTTACGAGTCCACAAATTTTGGAGCAAAATCTCTATTGCATCACGAAAATATGTTACCAACTTTTTCCTCGATATTATTCAAGGGTCAATTTCTTGAGGAAACACGTATTTTCCCATGTAGACGTACAGCATCTCTTCCTTCCACGTCTGCAAAACAATAAATAATTAAATAGCGACCAAAATGCCTTTATTAAACATGCTTCTCCAAATCAATTGGATCAATTTGTAAAAAAGTCACCTCATGTCGATAGGCAATCCTTAAATCCGGTACATTAGTCTTGTGAATATCATTTCCTTCGGGGCCCCGCTTGAAAAACTTTTCCCCAAGCCAATGCAACTGCATAGTAACAAGAAACCAAATCAAACAAATTTGATAATGGCCAAGGCCCTCTGTTAATATTTAAGTTTCATACCTTCGATACATGAGTAAAACCGGATTGATAAACTGAATTCCTTGCTATTTCACATAGATCAGAAGGCGTGAGCTTCCAGACCTGAAAAGTCATTGGTTTGTTAAGAGACACAATGAACTCAACATTTGCCTTGACCAATTATAAGAACTATAAACCATCGAACCTGGGCTGCAACACTATATTCTTCCACAAGTGGTTCTTTTGTCAAATGTATATGCAGAGGATCATCGGTTGAGAGTGAAACATTAAGGCCACGCTGAAAGAACATAGGGAATGGGTTCCAATGATAGTCTTTGAACAAGGAATTGTAGCTCAAAGGCGACATAGCCAATCCAATCTGAACAATGATGAAAGATACTTATTGTTTCATGGAACAAAGAAAGTAAGGCATGATGATGTAAAAATAAATAAAAAATCCAAGGTAACCTCTAGGTAGACTGTAAGATGGTCAACCTACAGACTTTTGAGGTCTGTTTGCCATATTTTTTTACTCCAAAACACATATAATCAACCAATCATGCCATTGTTTTAGCATAGTTGGGACCCATTGAAAGGTGGATTCCAGTCCCCTGCATTTGTCCCATGACTATATGTTTTTGGTAGACCATTCTTACAATCTAACTTAACGTTGCTCATGTTTTCTTTAGCATTATATAACAAGTAATTCGTGTAAAGTAGACAACCTGAGTGAGGTAATACAAATATTGCAAAACTGGAGACTTCTTAAGATTATTTCCGTGTGCGATGCTATGGCATAAAAGGAATGCAGCAGCTAAGTGATCAATGTCTCCTGCCTGTACAAAAGTGTTGGAGAATGATATTCTATACATGAATCAAGACTTCTTGTGAATGAACACATGTAACAGGCATGGGCTATTAAAAACAATGGTAATAGAGCAAACATTATACACAGAGGTCCTCGTTATATTTTAAAAATCGTGGTTCTAACTGAAAATTGAATTCATATTTAAAATTTAAAATTTTAAATCTAAACTTAAATGGCAGTAAATAACAGAGGCTGTGTTTCTAAATAATGATGAGTAAAGCAGTTAATATAAGTTAGAAAACCATAATTATTAGTATTATTTTTTTGGCAAAAGTAGAGACACTGAAATAACGCCAATACATAATGTCGTAAAGGTTTATTTGCATAAAGTAACAGCTGTTATGAACAGTATGCATGACAATAATGGACACAGTTTTTTTCTGAAAAATGGAATGGGTTTTGGGTGTTACCATTATAATGGCCATTTTTACCAGGCTATGAAATGTTATATAAAACCATGGATAAATTACAAGTGAACCTTAAGGAGAAATGAAATAAAACCTCTCCACAGTGAGGCCGGAATTTGATTGTAGGTATTCCTTTGGATTCACGAAGCTGCAAGCAAAAAAAGAGAATGAAAAGTACTATATATTCATTTCCAATGCAAAATAGCAGAGAACATGCAACTTTTAGTTCGGAAATAAAAAAGAATTATGATAAATTGTTGATGGAACAAAAAGATGAGTACGGCATAGACAACTGCATGGTACAGGATATATTTTATATAAAATATAGCTGCACCAGTTCTGGTGTTTGTGGAAATGACTTTAACAACTAGATTTGTTGGTAATCACTCACCACCTATTGGTTATTCTTCATGGTTCATTGTGTTGCATGGACTCAAGAACTGACTTCCAGTTTCACTTGCATTTTTTTCTTAGTAGGTAGATCAATTAAAGCAAATAAAATGGTACAATGGATACAAAGCATACTTCAGGGACGGAGCCAGGATTTTGGCCATGTGGGGGCAATAGCGGTGGATTTTTTTATCCACCACTGTTATCTGTCACAATAACTCATAAATCCCTAAAAGACTGAGAAATCTTGTGGGGGCAAGTGCCAACCCATTGCTCCCACTGTAAATCAGCCCCTGCAAGAGAAACCCCGGTATCAAAGGAAGGCCAATATTAGATCTCAACAAATGACCGCCACCCGAAAAAAGAAGTTTCTGGACCTGCACCCCCTGAAGTGCAGAATAGGCGCTTTGGTCTTCATGACAATAACTTTGGGAGGCTACTCCACAGACCAACAAACACAAAACGCAGAACATTCCAGAGCACCTTTCCTTTTAAGGAGAATGCTTTACCATGCCAACCTTCAAAAGGATCCTTGATTGCTAACAAAAGCGTCCAGCAAATATCGAAACACAAGAAGAAGAAAAAGGAACAACAGCAACTGGTTGTGGACTCATCGGTGGAACTACAAGACGAGCACATGTTGGGCATGGAGACTCAGCTCACAAGATAGACAATGGTGAGAATCTCATCCAGGATTGCAATGCAAACAAACAAAAAAACCACCTTTGATAGGATAGGTGACTTCCAAATCATCTTTGTCAGAAAAGGAGCTAAAAAAGTGTTGAAGAGGTGTTCAACTAAGAAACTTATCATACTAGCTCACCTTTTCAATTGCTCGGTTCCCTCATTAACCACCTGTTTTTTAGCCATCCCCCCTTCTTTTGAAGATATCAACTTGCACCACTGCACCATCACTAGTGTGGCAGTCCCATATTTACTCATTTCTGTTTTTTTCTTTGGTAGTATTGCTACTCATCCAATTCGAAATCCACGTCTAAACAATGATCATTCTGTGTACATGTTTCTTTCTTTCTTCTGATTGCCGAACATTTTGATCCACGATGCATAGTCAGTCTACAGCATTTTCTAGGTAAACCTCTTCTTAATAGCATTGCCAATACGGCTTTTGGTTTCAACTACCTGTTGTGTAATTTTAACTTGAGCCAATTCTAATAGGGCTTGGTTTTTCTAAAATATATCATGAGAAAGGTATTGAAGTTGAAGATAGAATATTTTTGACCATTTTCAATGCATTAACTGCATATGGTTATGCATAAGTTGGATTTGTTACACCTTGACTCAGTGATCATCAGTACTGTAGAAAACTGGAGCTTGAAATTTTCACCAATGACATCATTTCATCATTAAATTCGAACTTCATCTTACAATTCATGTTGAGTGGTACGATTTAACAAATATCAGGAAATCAACGTGAAAGGTGGAGCAAGTGAGGCAAACAATTCTGAAGTCAAGGTAATAGATAGTACTAACCTTGTTGAGGACAAACAAATTTGCATAGCAATAATATGCATAATATGAGTATGCAGGATTAAATTCATTGGTCCATTCAGTTGGTTTGGGCATGTGCTTAGTTGGTCTCCTTTCATGTTTGCTTTCATCGTCTACAATGTCAAAACCAACGACCTGCAATGAGAAATTAAGAACTGCATTAAGCACCTGTTTGAACTGATCTCAAAATTGTGGGATAAGGCTTTGATGATTATGATTTAGCACTTCTGAAAAAATAGGATAAACAGGAAGCAACCATGCCATAAACATTCAATATAAATCCTTGTAAAAAAAATTCAGGAATCTCAGAATCAACATGAAACCACCACCATTATGTGATAAAAAACGCATCAACCCAGTGAAGCTTGCAAGCAGAATTTCTATCCACCTCCATGAAGAAGGATGAACTGACGAAACTGTTTTCTATTGGTATAATACAGCATTAAGGGGCAAGGTCCACCTTAAATGTACCCAAAAAATATGCTGATAAACATTCTTAGTCACATAAATCATGCTCTGTATACATTCTACCTTTTTTTTATATGACCCACATGGATTAATGTAATTGCAAGCTCTTGCAGGTAGTAATGATACCGAGGTAATAGATGAAGATACTTGGTTCTATAGGTTCCAGGGTTTGGGCTCTAGAACATTACAGAAAAGAACAAGCATGACAAGAGGAATGATGAGAAAATGTATGCGAATTCTGTCCACGGCATAAAATTTATTACGTAAGTTGGACGAGTTGAAATAATCATGTAAAATTTCCAGCTGCTCGTATTTGTTTCAGTTTTGTCAGAGCTACAAGACAGAACTGACTTTTAACCTTTGTTCTCTTTCTAGTCATTAATTCACTATCGCATGAGTGAGAAAAGAAACAAAATGAGTGTAATCTTCCTTTGTTAGTAATCTCAATAAAATATACCAGCACTATACAACATGATTTTCCACTGAGAAATATGAAACAGTGTAACATATAAATTTTCCATAGAAAATCATTTTCCACCTGCAATCAACATAGCCTTACATATCATCCACATTTCATATGGACAGTGTGAGATCACAGCCTTCACTTGACTCCTAAATCAAATAAATTCTGAGGACCAGGTTGTATTGCTTCAAGGCATCTATAACATGCAAGTGGTATATCAACCTTACAATGATGGATGTAAGAAGCTTAAAAAGCCATAACCCATAACAACAGTAGGGACAGAGATCAGTGTTGCCTTTGCATCTGAAAACTATTTTCCTCTGAGAACATTTGAAGGGGTTGAGGAGGGCATGCAAGACATTATATTGACCACTAAATCATCTTGTTCTTTTGGTCAAAGATCCATCCAGAATTTAGAAAGGGTTTCTTGACTATTTCTTTTCAGGTGGAATTAGTTATCATATGAGGAGAATTAAGCGCAAATTCTGGTATTGAATAATCCTGTTTGTAGTTTTCGGGGTGGGGCTGGTTGGCAAGAAGGCTGCCTAAGTTTTTTTTTTTTTTTTTGATAAGAGTAAAAAAATTATTAATAAAGAAAAAATGAGAAAAGGAGGCTGAGATAGCCCCCATACAAGGCAAAGAAAAGAAAGAACAAACAAAAACAAACCCAAAAGCAACAAAAAAACACAAAAGAAAGAAAAGAAACTAAGGCTGCCTAAGTTTTGCTGCTAGCTTCCTTGGTAGACCACCTCAACCTCTTAAGACAGCTTTGCTTTGTTGCCCAGCTTCTTTTAATGAATCACTAATAACGAAAAGAGAAAAAAGGTACACAACTCAATAATACAAGGAATCTTCTTCTTCAACCATTACGAAGAGACCAAGATAAACAATGTACTGCCAAAATAAAATTAGGAGCACAAAGAGCTACACAATTAGGTGGTAATCATATAATCATTTAGACATAATCTGAGATTCTCATAAACCTATATATATTAGTATACGAACGAACCTGCATAAGGAATACATGCAGCTGAGGATGAGAATTGGGATCAATTGTGACTTCAAAAAGTGGAATGAACACATTATCTAAAATGTCCTGAAAGGATGTAACAGTTCCCATTTTCCGGTACACGTTGTATAATCTTGGTAGCTGAAATACAGTAATGAACATAAATACAAAAGTTCTTAGAAAAATTCTGAAGCAAATAATGAGAACAGTAGCAGGGAAAAGACAATTGTAAAGATATTATGTAATGTAGATGCTACAATTCAAGACCACATACAAAGCTACACCCTGATAACACCAAAGATAATAAGTCATTTGAAATGGTAATATTTTTCTCCTTTCATCTTATCTAGGGTTGTTATTCAACAATTACACACCAAAACATTACATCTTATGTAATGTCCACAAAAAAAAAAAATTTGACCAAGTCAACCAATATTGACTGGGTCAAGTCAAGTAAATCAAGTCTAGGAATCAGATTAATTGAATGTAGATATTTATTTTTGCTTTGAGATAAGATGGTCTTTTGGTTTAACTTTGTTGTATGACTAAACCATCAAAGAAGGGATAGCAAATGTTTATCCTCAAGTCTTTTCAAGAACTTTTCTTCAGCTCTTCTTTCATCTTCTTCACATTGAAAGAAAGAAGGAAAAGGAAGAGAAAAGAGAAGAATAAGAAAATAAGTCCTTATAATTTCTTTATGATAGTCTTAGTAATATTTAAGAAAAATATTTTTGATTTTGTAGTTGTAAAATAGAATTTATTTTATAGTTCTAAAACATTTTTGATTTGGTAATTTTAAAACAAAATTGTTTTGTAATTATTTTCAACAGTATGCACATGTTTTATATATACTTATACTGATGTTTTTATGAGCTTAATGCATACTCATAGTTGTTGTTTTGTTTAAAAAGAGTTTATCTCAAGCTTGTAGTTGTTATATACATATTTTATACATGCTAAAAAATAAAATACAATAACTATGAAAGTTGTTATTTTTGCACAATATTTACACAACAAGAGATGCTTCGGTTAATTGTTGTGTAAGACATGAAAGAAGAAAAAAAAAAAGAAATGAGGCAGTACATTTAAGAGTGGATTGGATATTAAAACACGTGTATGTTTTACTTTCAATGTATTTTGACAAGAAAACAAATACCTATATGTAGTATTTTAGTGATTTATTAAAGAGAATGTGAAAACCTATAAAGAATAATGTGTTGTGACATTTCCAGAACGATGTGTTATTCTAAGAAAACAGTAGTGTTGTTTGAATTCTTATGTATTATGGGATGTATAAGAACACAACATCACAACAAAAATCTGAGAATTTCCTTTCTGTCTTTAATAGAGAACAATACATAGATAGTTGTATAATTGATAGAGATTATCAAGGATCACATGCACGCCAGATTGTCATAGATGAAGATGGCTGGCTAATGATTATTAATAGTGTAAAGTAGTCAAGAATGAATAACCTACTTGATTTGGCATGTTTCTTAAACCCTTGGTTAACAGCCAACCTGAGCCGAAAAACAATTACCCAAATTATGACAAAAGCTAGCCATAGAATCAGGAACTAACAATGGGGTTCCACATTGGTGAAGTATAGGAATAATCGTATTTTGACTGAGAAGTTCATATCAGTCGTGACCCTCAACTCTCTATTATAGCACTCTATTATTTGATGTTATATTATGAACAGTTGTTTTTCAATTCTTTAATTATATTTCAATTTCCTAGTAGGTTTTATGATATCCGTATTCAATTATTTTCAATTATGTGTTAAATATATAATATGCACGATTTACGAATTCCAAGAATGTTTAAACTGCATGTAGAGTGCTAGTATTTAGAATTGTAAAATTCCCCTACTAGGTAACTCCCCTGTTACTCACCCTTACGACATCACAAATTTCAGGCACATCTAGTTTAGGTGATCCTTCCGAGGAGGCTCAGTACCAAGTCTTCATAGATGACCAATCCAAACTTCTAGGAGAGAAGCATGGGTACTACTAATGAGTCTTTAACTAGAGTTAGGTTTAAAACTTTCATTGTCGTTTTCTTATGTAACTATGAACACAGTATAATGTCGTTGCTGTTTTATGTATATATGTCAAGGGTGCTGATGTTTAAGGATACATATCTGTTATGTTAAGCAATGATCAGGTATGACATATAGTTATTTATTTGTCATTTACGTCTATATATTGATTATCATGATATGAGTTATATCATACCTCTGGATTCAACTTGGGAATCATGGGAATTCGGATTGAATTTTTGAGGGATGACATCTTAAGTTAAACATCACTTGCTTCCCTTCTTCTGTATAAGAGATATTGAAACCGGAATTATTTGTAATGGGTTGTTTATATTCAACTAACATTCTCAGAATGTTGAATGATTATTGAAGAGTTGAGAGTTATTCTATCCTTACTAGAAATGATTGGTTTGGAAGCAAGGTTGTTGTGGGGGGTTTTTTTTGGATCTCCCACTCCTTGAGATCCGTACTACAATTAATGATACTCTCTGGTCTTCTTCTCTGATGATCCTCTGAATTTTCGATCGTCTTCTTCGACGAACCTTCCTTTTTGGATCATTTCTTCATTTGCCTTTACCTAAAAAGACACGTGTGGTGCCAGTCAAAGAGCCTCCGACGATCAAGTTAGTAATTGATGAAAATTGCAGAGTAATAAGAAAATATGAGCACTAGAGTCGTGTGTGACTTGCGCCTTGGGTTTGAGTGGGAAAAGCCTCCCTATTTATAGAGTGGGCTTTTTAATGGGGGTAGTAAACTCAGTTATAACCGCTCACCCATGTTCTCTAGCATTTATAATCATAAAAGCCCATGATGCTTTGATGATAATACAAACCCACTGCTCATGGTTCTTGTAACCAACATAAGGAGTAGCCTTATACATGTAACTACTCAAACTCAATGATTGTCAGTTCCTCAATTTGACTAGGTTAAGTAATGTGTTTACAACTCTTTCGAGCACTATGTGTGTTTTACCTTGGTGGTAGAGCATGTTGTAATGACCTTTAGTACTTGGGTAGTTTTATGGTGACTAGTTATAGTACTTTGATATGTTGCTATTTGGATAGCTTTATGATGAGTAATTACAGTACTTCGATATGTTACTAATCAGATAGCTTTACACAATTCCCTTAGTATATCAATCTCCTTAAAGTAATTCCAAAAAATAGGAGTAATAGTGTTGAGTTTAGTCCCACATCAGACACTCATTGCCTTGTTTTCTCCTTATGAACTGTTGGGCCTCTTCACTCATTGCCAATTTGTTTTGAGTTGGACCCCCAAATTTATCATGGTATCAAAGAGAGCCCTTCTCTCCACATCACCCAGTTCATATCTCCACGTGTTTTGGCCCAATCCGGCCCACACATACAAGGGCATGTTGAGTTTAGTCCCACGTCAGACACTCATTGCCTTGTCTCTCTCCTTATAAGCTCTTACACCTCTCCACTCATTGCCAATTGGTTTTGAGTTGAACCCCCAAATTTTCCAAGGTATAAGAACGGGCCTTTCTCTCCACGTTACCCAGTTCATATCTCCACGTGCTTTGGTCCAGTTCGGCCCACACGTGCAAGGGCGTGTTGAGTTGAGTCCCACATCGGACACTCATTGCCTTGTCTCTCTCCTTATAAGCTCTTGGACCTCTCCACTCATTGCCAATTGGTTTTGAGTTGAGAGGCCCAAGAGCTTATAAGGAGAGAGACAAGGCAATGAGTGTCCGATGTACAACTAAACTACACAAATAATAGTATCAACTACTGAGCAAGAGTACGAAAAGGAGGAAAAGTAATAGCATTAGCTACTGAGCAAGAGAAGGAGAAGAAGTAGTAGTAACTCCTACTGCTAACAGAACTTGGTCGAATCACTTTAAGTGTTTGAGAAAAGGGTTGGCTCCTAGGGGGGGCCAAACCTTGTTTGGATACTTTAATAAGGGAAGTTCTTTAGAGGGACCGAACCTCCTTAGGATGATGTAGCAAGGGGTCAACTCCTTAGAAGGACTGAACCTCCTTTCGATGAAATAGCAAAGGGTCAGTTCCTTGAGGAGGCCAAACCTCCTTTAGATGTAATAGCAAGGGGTTGGCTCCTTCAAGAGGCCAAACCTCTTTTGAGCGAAATAGCAAGGAGTTGGCTCCTTGAGGAGGCCAAACCTCCTTGGGAAGTAATAACAAGGGTTCAACTCCTTGAGGAGACCGAACCTCCTTTGGGAAAAAAAATAGCAAGGGGTGGTCGACTCCTTGAGGAGGCCGAACTTCCTTTGGACGAAAATAGTGAGGGGTCGACCATTGTAGCTAAACCAACTAGATGTAACACGAAGAGGGAAGGGTTGGACAAGGTGGCCAAACCTCTTTAAGAAGGAAAAAGAAGGGTTGGCAAGGTAGTAGAACCACTTAGAGAGAACAATAGAGGGGGGTCGGCAATCCGCCTACATTTTTTAACCGAGTTTACTAATTGGATCGGATTAAAACAAATTTGATTGTCTTGATTTAGTAATTTTGTTAATCCCTAGGAAGGGGATATTTTTGGTTCCTGCGATTGTGAAGATGAATCAACTCTATTTTATTTGTAAGCATGCTAAAAATGGAACTTATCGTTGACTTCCAATACAAGAGTTAGCCTTATTGTCTAAGAAACATCTTGACTTTATGCACTTTACTCAAAATGGGGGCCATTTTGAATGAGTTGACCAGCCATCCTATTCAAATTTGTCAATTTTTTTCTTATTTTCATTTTAGATAGTTCTTCCTTGGATCAGGTACTACTTAAGATCCATCTTAAATTCTAAAATAAGTTTGAGAATAAAGGAAGGCAAAGCGAAGTCATCATATACTCCAACATTAAGTGGTCATAAGATCCTTTATTGGAGAGGGATTACTTATAGTGTGGGTTTAGGGGATAGGATCAAGTTTTGGGAGGATAGTTGGTGTGAAAATTCATCTCTGACAACTCAATATCCTTCCTTGTATGCTTGTTCATTGAGAAAGAATTGCTCGGCTGAACAATGTCTGATTCGCAATGGAAACATCACTTCTTAGGATCTGGGCTTCAAAAGGAATTTCAATGACTAGGAGATAACAGAGGTAACATCTTTTGTCAATCTTTTGAATTTTGTCAAATTCAAGATAAATGATCAGGATATAAGGGAGTGGAATTTGGCAAGGAGAAGAGATTTTCAGTTCACTCCTTCTATAATTTCCTTCTTCTTTTGCTTGATATTTTTATTTTGGCATCTATCATTTGGTTGGCCTGTGTTCTTTCCAAGGCTTCCTTCTTTGTTTAGTTAGCTTCCTAATGGAAGATTCTCACCTTGGATAACTTGATCAAGTGTGGTTGGATCACTCCACATTGCCGCCCTCTTCGTTTGAGGGCCGGGGCATTTGTTGATTACACCCTAATCCATTGTTCTTTTTCCTGGGGTATTTGGTCAAAACTTCTTTCCCGGATTTACATGGATTGGGTCTTTCCATTATCTTTCATCTTGTTATTAGAATGATGAACTTTGAATATCTTCTCTCATAGAAAATGTTACTTTTGGGTTATACTTCCTTCAGCTATTGCTTGGGACCTTTCGAGAAAAAGAAATATCAGGGTGTTCCAGGGCAAGGATAGTATATCTCACAAGGTGCTTCTGAAAATTTTGGGGCTACTTTACCTTTGGTCAAAGTTGAGCACAGATTTTGCGGTGCTCTCTTTCGATGATTTTATGTTTAGATGGGATTCTTTAAGTGTTTCTTAGTGTTTTCTTTGGTTGTTATGTTGTTTTCTTTGGCTTTGTATTTTCTTCCTGCTTTTGCCTGGGGGCTACCTCAGTCTTTTCCATTTGTATTTTCTTTCTTCTCCCCTTTGCAATATAATTTTACACTGAATCAAAAAAAAAAAAAAATTTGACCACAAGCATCACTTAAGTCTAAAGGATCCCATCATGAAGATCCTATGATCATTAAGGAAGGCTTTACATGCCAAGTGTTGAACTCCAAATTCATAAAGAATTTCACTCAATCCGCAACTCTTTCATGTTTTGTACCGTGAGAAAGCTTTTTATGGATCCAGTAACTACCAAAGTAACTCAAGCATGTGAAAAATAAAGAAGGGACGAGGAAAAAACATTCCTTCAGTTAGACAGAATAAAAGAAAAGTCGAAAAAAAAAAAGTGGAAATGTGTTTTAAACAAAGCCAAGGAAGACTAGCAAGCTCAAGAATCATCATTGAAATATAAAATCATTGCATGAACACACAAATTAAATAGTAGAACCCCACAAGCTCATGATAATGCTTTGCAAACAATCATCTAGTAGAACAGTAATCTACTGTCAAAATCCTACACCCCACATCTAGCTTACAAATGTCAAGTGAAATTTCATTTCTTCTGAATAATAGTGGTCAAATGGAAAGAGAAATTCTAAATGTTATGCATGTAAACTGATGGGGAACAATTAATTATTATAATATCAGGTGAGTCTGAAATTAGCCGAATGGTTACAGAGAACATAGATCATGTTGATACATGCACGCTTTCTCCTCGTAAGTCATTGATAATAATAAGTTATGAATAAATGTAGCTATGTACCAGGATAAGCATAATATGTATGGAGCTTATCCAATCAAGAGGTTATTAATGAACCAGTTAAACTGAAAAATCTCAGTAGACAGGGAAATAAACTAAATTAAAATACAAGTCATGGGAAAGGGAAGCTAACAATAAATAATGGAAAAATAATGGGGCCACTACCAACCTGAACTAACCAAATTGCATTTACACTGCAAATAACATTGTTAATGAACCAGCTCGCCAACTCATCCCATTCACTTTGCTTCCTTCCATAGATGGACACCCTGTACTCAGCCATCTGGACATTAGAGAATGGCTAGAGTTAGATAAATAATCCTCCTACTGTTTGTATGCATATGAATAAGACAACCCCTTCTAGATATTAAATGTGTACTACTTTGTTTTTTTTTCTTTTTGGATACATGGGTATCCAGACTTAGTCCGACTAAGCCCATTGCATGTGTATTACTTTGTAATGGATGAGGGAAATGCATTGTGGCTAGATTTGTTGTGCAAGGGGCCGCAACACCAGTATTCCTCCTACAAACAGTTATAGACTGATAGTTGTGGAATAAAGAATACGCTCTGGCACAAGTTTGCTTGGGATTAAAATTGAATGCTGCACTTGGCTTTGTTGACTGGGGGCACTGATGGAAGATATGTTATTCAATTGGCCTAAAATATGAAACTCATGAGAAGAAACTTATGTGACATGCTGAATGAGGGAGATTGGCAAGGACATTCGTGCAGAAGAAATATGTAATTGCCCATGGTTTATGCAATAAGTTCCTTCTAGTTACCAGGGCAAGCTACCTCCTGATGGTGCAATTTTCCAAGGTGACCAAGACATCTTGTTCCTCTTCTTCATATGGTAGAGAAGGTCTCAGCTCACCCCCCCACCCCAATACTAGGGGTGCACATTGGATCGGTTAAAACCGAGAACCGAACCGAACCAAGTCAATTTTGATTGGTTTGGTTTGGTTTTAAGGTCATCGATTCGGTTCTGGGTTGCTTTTAAAAAAACCGATTGATTCAGTTCAGTTCTCGGTTCAGGGTAATCCTAGAACCGAACCACATCCTTATATATTATTTAATATCAGCACAGTTACATTTATTTAAAACATAAAAAATAAAAAAGAGAATGAAAGAGAATCAGCAACTCTTTCTTTCCCATCTATACTTTGGTGAAACCTTAGCCATCAAACCTCAACCTTCGTCACTCATCATCCCTCGCCGCCGCTACTGCCTCACCAGAAAAAATGAAGAGGTACTCTCTCTCTCTCAACTTGATAGATTTATGTTAAAACCCTAACCTCAATCAAACACCCATCTCTCCTTCAATATCTTTCAAGAAAGAAACAAAGATCAAATCTCACCAATCTCACAAGAAAACCTCAACAAAAAACCAACAATGGCGTCCCTTTCTCATCTCCGCTTCAAAAAAATCGAGCCACTCTCACTCCTCAAATCTAAAAAAAAAAAACTCATGTTGGATTGAATTTTTCAAAGCTACTTAGAGGACTGTGGTGCTATATTGCTAAGGTGGTAATCCAGTTGATCAAAACAACCCTTAGAAATGGGGGTTAATGTGGTGGTGGTGTGGTGGCTGGGTTTGTAGAAATGGGGTTGAATTGAATGTGTGGTGGGGTTCATGCGATGCTGCTGTGGTGACTGGGTTTGTAGAAATGAGGGTTGCAAACTTGTATGCGGTGGGGTTATATGTTTAGAGAACCGAAAACCGAAACCAAACTACGGTCGGTTTGGGTTGGTTCGGTTCTAAGGGGTTTGTCAGTAAGGTTCTGGTTTCAGATTTGTAGACCCGATCAAGTTCGGTTCAGTTTCAAATTTGCCTGCAACCCAAACCACGTGCACCCCTACCCAATACATTGATTTTCTGAAAAAGATGAGCTCTAAAAGGTAACTGGTTCAATAACACCCCTCTCTTGTGTGCATGGCATCCAAAAATGGGTGTTATTAGAATTATTGTGCAAGGTCAAGGTGAATGGGAAATGGGAATCAATTAACTGTTCACTAGGAAAAATATAATTGTAGCTTTGTGTCTCTATATAGTGGACTGTCCTTTACTGGGGCCCATTGACCGCCAAGCATAGTGTTGCAATGCAAAGCTCCTGGGGGCATTGGTCCAACAATGCAAGGTGCTCGGCAATAGGAAATAGAGACCTTGAGTGCTAATCAATGGGTACAACTCGTGATATCCATGATAAGAAAGCTGAAGTTAAACTTCAGCTTTCAACCAAAAGGCCTATGTGAAAAGTGTATATTGTGAAAAGATGGCCTTGGATAGAATTGGATCTGTAAATGGATTCGTGTTGCTTAAACCAAAAAGCTGGGATAAGGCAATGACTAGGAAGAAGATATCTTAGTGAATTGTGATACAAAAACATACATTGTGTCTATCCTCTAGTGTCCATTAGGGTTCAATATCGGTTTGCTGTGTTGTAATTTACAACAAGCATTCCTAACAAGAATTAGGGTTATCTTTAATTATTAGTTTGCTGTGTTGTAAATTACCAAGTCTTGTTAGTAATGATTAATACACAAGTGAGGTTCAATTATAGGTTTTTTTGTTCCCTACCCATACAACGTTAACCATAAGATGTACATTCCCAAACTCCATTAGAACAGAGTCAACAAAGAGGGAAAGGAAAGGTTGGACATGTTTTGAGAATTCCCCTTTTTGGAGAAGGAAAAGAAAGTGTTCTCCAAACGTTAGCATCTTGGGTTTTCTGGAGACACCCTATCTGAGACCTTTTACGCATCTCTGGAATTGACAAAATTTCCAGGTCTAAGTTTCTCATAGCCAAATATTTTTGGTCAACCATCACTTATTCACTTACGAAACCCCAAAACAAGCAGATGGCTGTTAAGATCGGTAAAACTGTAAAGTAGCATCAGATACATGAACTAACATAGACTAAATCTGACCACAGAAAGATCATACACAAATCTGTATAAAACAATACCGCACAAGGAAGAAACAGAAGCATAAGAAGAAATCAAGAACACAATGCAATGATCAAACCTGGTATTTGCTTGCTTCCAGGTCAGACAGAACTTGCTTTGTCAACTCAGCTAGAAAACGCCCTGAAATGTTTATTTGAAAGGTATAAGCAGATATCAACTTCATGTGGAATGCAAGTTGATAAAAACCAGCACATACAGTAACTCTTAGCCTAGCAAAAAAAAGTAACTTTAATAATAGAAAGATTGACAGAGAGAAGGGAGTCCACATTAAAAGTCATAAGATCTTTTGAAGAGTTCCAGGAGATGATGGTCCACACTAGACAAGAGACAAGCACGTCTATAGAATAACTTTTCATAAGTGAAAAAATAGAAGGTTATGTATTCCAAAATAAGTGCCAGATATCACCATCATAGATCATACAAACAAAGCAGTAAAAAAAATTAATGGGCCAGCATTGCCATTCACTAATCCCTTCATCCATGAATGCAATTGATCTAAGTCCAAATAATCAATACTCCGTGATTGATGGGACCAATCCTAATAATTCAGAGGGAAAACCAAGTGGACTCTGAGTGTGATAGAACTCAAAGTCTCAAATGGATAGTTGAGATTTCTTTTTCAATGAGAATAAGACACCAAATGAAAATATATATATATATATATATAACCAAACATAGAACGCGAAATGCAAAAAATGTACTCAAAATGTGCTAGATATTCAAAATACCCAGTCACTCATCAATGATGTGATATCATTCATTTGATTCTTCTGTCTACTTGATTTATAATATGAATCACTAAATTTGATTGTTGAAGTTTCAAGAATCAACCAAATGCCTAACAAAACAAATATCAAGTATTATTTTTGGTTGTCATTCATCAACTTATAAAGAATAAATAATCAACAAACACCATGTCAACTGGGCATCTCATATTCAACTTGGTATGTCTTCAACAATATCACTCTTGTATGAGGTTTGAAAGGTAGGTCTGGTGAGAGAAGGAAGAGAGATAAAATTGGGTGTCAAACCATGTGGCTAATCTTAAGTGCCCCAAACCTTGGATAAGATTGTCTTGCTTTAGGAAGATTTCTCTGAGTCTGCTCTGTCCACAAGGATTATATTTGACATTGAATTTATTGAAGTGACGAAATGTATTCTTATCAGCATGCACATCCAACAAATCAACATTGAGGTCATATCTGCAAATGCCATTGGGAGGTGTTAAAAAGAGATTTTTTTTTTTTTGGAAAATTGATCAATGGTCTATCGAAAGGTATACCCTGTCAAGTCCAAACTCTCAAAAACTTCCTTAAGAGTAAGATATTTTCCATCTCGGAATATGACAACCTGCATGATGAATCCAATAGTAAGTGAAGTTTCATATTCAAAGCCGTGGAGGCTGCAATACTTTAGAAGATAAGGTGATGGCAGGGAGAACTTGTGTTAATTAACCCAAATAAGTTAAAACTTAAGCAACAGCTTGCTGACTATTCGAAATACATATTGTACCTCATCAGGTTCTTTTCTTAGTTTTGACTTTATGAAGCGCAAAAGATGCTTCTGATTCATGCATGTGGAATGATGTACATGTGTATCAACCTTCCTAACATTGTAGAAATCACGATGAGGTGCACCCTTCTGGGCTAAAAATTCCTTATCCCCATGTCCTGACAAATGAAGACGGAACTTCTGCAACGTACTCAAATTTAGTTATAAAATGTGACTTTCATAAAAAAAAAAATAGTAATAATTCAAATCAATGTCTAAATATTTTACCTCCTCAAGAAGACGCAGACGATGATGGCATGCAGAGCGGACATTTCCAACAGATATAATTCGTAATATGTGATGCATATCGGTGAAGAATGCTGTTGAACTTGCAACGGGGTAAAGATCTTCAGTAGCTGAAAGAAAATTACTGGAATTTTAAGCAATTGTTGTTGTTGAAAAATTAAATGAAAAGACTTTGAAGGCATCTTTGACAGTTTAGCACCATTACCACAAAAGTATACGATTCCAAAAAAATAAAGAAAGTTTCGAAGGAATTCTTACCATCTTTGTTTACATAGACGCGAACAATCCCATCCTCCATATTAAAATAATGCTGTTTTCAAAATGAAAACAACAATGTTAGATAAATACCTGACCAGAAACTGAACAAATTGACTAGAATGCTAGAACGTTCATAATGGTAGTACATATAGCAAGAATTCATGCTTCAGAGCAGAAGAAAGTTATCAGGGAATGAAGGGTAACTCACTCCAGTAGGTTTAACAGGGTCAAAATGAAATGGATCAGTGTTCAGTGTTTGAACAGTAGATTTAGTACTTTTTTCCTTCATCCAAGGAGTGACATTTTCTCTATACACATACTTCTTCCGCAAAGCTAAACATTCACGGAGCATCATACATACTTCTTCCTCTTCTCCATTTGCTGCTTCTAATTTCAGAAATTTGAAATAAAGATGAGGTTGCATGAGGAACATCACAGATGTAAGCATATAGAATCCAAATTGGGGGAACAAAACAAATGATTAATCAACTGATGCTCCAGTATGCTTCAAATGTCTACTGCTAAATAGATTAGAATTCAAAAAGAGTTGGTAAATAATTGAGAACTAAGAAAATCAAATCTCAAAAAATAAGGAAAAGATATAGGGACATAAATTAAATAAACCTTTTTGTCATTTCAGAATAAAAAGTTGGATGCATATTTGACTTAGAGTCGTGCAAAGCAAGAAAAGATAGTTCATAAGCTGCATATGAAACTGAGGAAAAACAATAATGTGGCAGAATCAATCATAAACATAACCAATAAATCCAAACTCATTTCCAGTGACTTGCTTCTCTAGGTAATGAGGCATATGTGAAACCAAACTCAAAATTTAGAAGGATTTTTTAATAATTTAAAAAATTTTAAAGAGAGATTCACCGGGCAGGCCTATCTTTTGCAATTTTATTACAAAAACTCCCTTACTTTATCAAGTTTCTTACTGAACAAACCTTACTTTCTGAATTAGGCTAGCATGACTAACTTAGTAAGATTTCAAATCTTACTAAGAGTTGTTGGGCCTATATGGATTATCAAATTTGCAATCCAAAACCACAGCCTTCTAGATTTAAAAGAAAAAAAAAAATTTAATCCTTTTTGAGCTTGATCGAAGGCGTTGAAAGTGGATGGCTACCGAACTCCCAAATTTAAAACTAAAATTCAAGGGTGCAAATTAACTTTTTTTTTTTTTTTTTTTTAATTTCTAAGTTTTTAGAATTTTTTCCTTTATAACCCTGCGGCATTAGATCATGTTTTTAGATGCCACAAATTGTAGTGATTAGGATCCACCCCAAGGTATGTTAAGTAACAAACTAACCGCATCAATTTGAATAAATAAATATATATATATATATATATATATATATATAGGAGTAGACTTAAATAAATAAATAATCATGTAGGGAAGGAAAATTAAGGTAATGACATACATGCTTGTTATGATGGTTCATGGAATTTGGGGTGCTTACAAACATGTTTAACAAAGGCCAATTACAACCCCAATTAGAAGAAATATTCAAGTTGAAGGTCCTTAAAAAGCGAGGAGGATACCCAAAGAATGAAGATGTAGGTTTGTTATCTTGTAAGCAGTCAGCTGATCGCGCAAAGGGACATGAAAATACATCAACCCATCCATACCAAACATATAATGGAACCAACAAACTAAAGTGCTTGAGCCAAGAAGCTATTATCATACATGCTTCTGACAGCTTTGATAGAAAATGGAAGGGAAAACATCTTTCTATGGAACAACTTAGGTGTAGGAAGTTGACAATACCATGTGAAGTAGTTTTAAGAGATATAAAAATGTTTGCAGGGTCCTTCCTCACAGTGTGTGTCATAACCATGTCAACCTTTTGATTTTCAAGCAAATTTGCATCATTGTGTGACCTGATTACTGTTGCTCCATTCATTTTATCTTGAGCAGAATTAACATTTGATGCTTCACACGAAACAAATGTTGGATCTTGAATATTAGAACCCGCATCCTGTTACACCGCCAACAACTAATGGTACTCATTAAAAGCATTAAAATCATTTAACAAGTAGCAGAATAGTTTTTTTTAATGGTAAGCTGGACTTGAACCCACGACCTCAAAGTTGCTTTGCATTGTGTCAAACCAACTGAGCTATGGGTCTAGGCCCAGCAAAAATAGTTATTAAAAGTTAAAGAGAAAAAAATATACATACACAGAATTTCAGGGAATAAATAATACTAAGCCTCTTTCGGCCAATCAATGGATTAAGTTGGCTGTTCTATGT
Source organism: Akebia trifoliata (assembly GCF_017979445.1). Taxonomy (NCBI): domain Eukaryota; kingdom Viridiplantae; phylum Streptophyta; class Magnoliopsida; order Ranunculales; family Lardizabalaceae; genus Akebia; species Akebia trifoliata. The sequence continues at coordinate 5,216,171 of NC_141379.1, forward strand.
ACCCCTTCAACATGGGACTGCCATTCATCAAAAGGCTATAAGCCACCTTGCAACATATCATGAACTGCTGAGGTGGACAAACATGTGTCTTTTTAATAAATAAAATTTTAGAACAAAAGGATAGAATGTACAAAGAGGTAATCGAGATGACCACCAAAAAAAAAGGCCTACAGACTAAGGAGGGCAAACAACATTCCACCTAAATACAAAATCCTCAAAGAAAACAAAATTATGCATCTTCTATATATAGAAAAAGGACATGATTTATCTTCTTGTTTTGGTGTTCTATATGTGCTAATTAATAGATATAGTTCAATGCAGTTGTACTTACACGTGCAGAATTCTTATATCTTTAATAATTATATGAAATATGAAAATGTTTATACAACAATGTATTACACAAATTATAATAAAACTGTCAAGATATGCAGTGGGTCTTTGGAGGCTGCCAGGTTTAAAACTTCACAATGATAGCACATCTGTTTCTAAGTTGCATAGCTAATCGCCACTTTCTATTAACAACTAGAGTGGGTCTATAAAGAAGTATACACAGAAACTGAGTAAACCATTTGAAGGTAAATCTCCTAAGGTGAACAAAGATACCAGGCACACCTTCATTTGCATGCTTAAACAGTCAATTAGAGAAGAATCTCCGTAGTCATAGATGAAAGTGTTGTCCTCTTCATTTGGAAGTAAAGTTGCTTCCTCATCAGAGTCCTCTACACTTTCAAATGCAAGGGATTTTGGGGTGGATGGCCTACCAATGGATATCAACCTTGTTCTAGAACCAGAGTGCATAAGAGATTGATTGCTTCCTGCAAGAAGTCAAATAGAAAACAAAAGTTTGTTGTTAAATACAAGATCTTTATAAGATTCCTCCTTCGAATGAAATTCAATGGGGTCAATAGAAACTGTCTTCATCCATAGGATCCCAAGTGCCTAGATCAATCAAAAGTTCGATTCTATCTTAACTACTTATTTTCAAATGATATCCACATTGTTCGATTCTATCCATAACAATTTTCGCATCGAACCCACAAATGCCTTTTTTTCGCTAAAATATAAAAAAGCAACAATACATGCACACTAATTTGTGTGGTAAAAAAGTATAACACATGTGCCACATAGAACATGGTGTTTTATTGTTTACAACATCAAGGTGTTTTATTGTCATACTTTGGAACTAAACATCAACCTTAAAATAATCATCTGAAGCTGAACAATTTCAATGTTAGTAGTCAACCCACTTTATAAATAATAAAAAAACTGCTTCTTTGCTACTCCAGTACTCCTTCACTTCCTAATCTCCTAATAAAAGGGAAAATTCTAAAATCCGTGGATTTTTAGAAGAAATGCATCTAAAAAATAAAAAAATTCCATAAAATCTTTTTCTTCCTCAAGTAAATTTTGGAAATGAAAATAATCATCCGAAGCTGAACAGTTTAAATGTTAGTAGTCAAATGGTCAAACCACTAAAAAGAAAAACTGCTTCTTTGCTACTCCCTTACTACTTCACTTCCTAATTGAAGGGTGTATATAAAGATCCATGAATTTCAGAAGAAATACATTTAAATATAATTTCCCTAAATTCCTTCTCTTCCTCCAGTAAATTTCAGAAATGTGCACAATGAGTAATTCCCAAATCACTCCTGGTACGAGAAGTTACAAAGTTCTCTGCTTTTTGTTTCTTGTAATTCAAACCTAAAGAACAGATAATTAACTAACAGAAGGAAGCAAGAAGAAAATACCATCTCTTTGGGTGGTCTGAAGGCGCTGAAGTCCAGAAGGAATGGAGTTGAGATTGCTGAAAGAAGTAGAAGGCCGAAAGAATTGAATCTGATCGTCTTCAAGCTTCATCTCATCATCCATCCAATTGCTATCCAACACTACATTTGGTAGTGAAGATGAGATTCTATAACGATAAGATCCGTGATCCTCTAAAGACCTAGAGTATCTCTGTTTCCATAATCTTCGATTAATCTCTGGATCAGAACCAACATCTTCGTCTTCATCATCATCGTCATCATCTTCTTCTAGGGTTTCTTCTTCTTCGTTGTATACTACTTGTAATTGATTTCTGGACTTGGGAGCAGGAGACTTGCGGAGTTCGATGAGGCGTTCGAGAATCTGATCGACGCTTCGTTTGTGGATGTAGAAGGCTGAAATGGCCATTAGAGAGGCTCCAATAAACGCGGCCATGGCGAGTTGCAGAGATGAAGCTGACGAAGAAGAGTCCATTTTTTTGGTTTTTCGGTTTGGTGATCTTCTCAGTTAGTTTTCGCTCGCATTGTGAGCGATGATGGAGAGGGCGATACCATATGCAGTTGAAACTTTGAAATATTCCCAAAAATCTAGTAGGGCCCACTCTTTAATGTGACAGATGGCGCTCACTGATTTGACGTTCTAAGTTAAGAAGTACACTATACGTATATAAAAGAAACATCTTCTTATACATATCTATTCCGATTCCATTCCTAAGAAAATTAGAACTATATTTATAATTTTAATTAGGGGTGCAACTTGGTTCGAGTTGGTTCGATTTAGAGCAAAATCAGAACCAAACCGACCAAAATCGATTCCATTCTATAAGAACCAAAATCAAATCGAATTAGTCTAAAACCGAACCAATCCAAACCGACCTTAACTCGGTTTGGTTCAATTCAGTTCCATGGGTTGCCAAAAGCAGAAATTCCCTCGTCTGTTAGTTTGTTTTGCAAGAGAGAGAGAGAGAGAAATATGAACTAGTAGGTCGTAGCCACATATCATAGCTTGCAGTCGGAGGTCGCAGCCGCAGAGAAAAAAATGAGTCGGTGATTCAGCTGTAGAGACGAGAGAGAGATGAGCTGGTGGTACAGCAACAGAGAGAGAGAGAGATGAGCGGTGGCGCAACCGCAGAGAGGAGAGAGAGAGAGATGAGCAGTGAGTTGGTAGCACAGCTTGCAGGGAAGAGAGAAAGACCAGTCAGTTGATGGCGCAGCCGTAGATTCGAGAGAGAGAGAAATGAGCGGTGAGTTGGTGGCGCAGCTCGCAGGGACGAGAGAAAGACCAGTCAGCCGGTAGCGCAGCTGTAGATTTGAGAGAGAGAGAGATGAGCGGTGAGTTGGTGGCGTAGCTCGCAGGGACGAGAGAAAGACCAGTCGGCCGGTGGTGCAGCTGTAGATTCGAGAGAGAGAGAGACGAGATAAGGGTTAAATTTGAAAAAAAATTTACATTTTATTTTTATATAAATAGTAACTTTGTTCGATTTTCGATTTGGTTCGGTTATGTATAAATCCTGAACCGAAAATCGAACCGAATTCATCGGTTCATTTTTTTTTTTAACCCGAAACCGAACCGCCCTTAATTAAAACCAAACTAATCCAATCTAAAATTCACGGATTGGTTCGATTCTCGGTTTGAACCGAATTAAGTTGCACCCCTAGTTTTAATTGAATTCCTAAAAAATTAGAATCATGGGTACTCAGTTTGTTTGAGGTCTCAAGAATTGAATACGAAAAAAATATTTTAAAATTAAAAAAAAAAAAAAAAATCTTCTAAAAATAACATATTATTTACTAAGTATCAACTTAATTATAATTTGTTCCACTCAAACTATGATTTAATGACATTTTTTTAAAATTAAAATTCATGAATTTACAAGTAATAAACTTTTAAAAGGAGATGACGCATTTTAAATCCCAATATTTAATTTATATGAAAAATTGTAGAACTTTATATACATATGCTAATTTTAAAATATAGGAAAATCTTAAATTATTTATAATGTTAAAATAGATGACAACATAAATAAGTTTCTGGTACCTAATGGTTTTAGTCGCATATTAGACTAGTGGCAACTTAATATTAAAATTTATATTGTCACACCAACTTTTGCTTATAAGAGCAACTTCAATGAGGATACCCATCTCCATACGCATGTGTGGGTAATCACGAGGTTATGGATAAGTCCACTTTAAATATTCATGGGTTATGCACTCCAACCTCGCTACTTAAAAAAACTATCTATAAATATTTAATATATTTTTTTAAATTCAATCATTTGTAAAAATTGGGGTGCCAATAATAGTCACCTTGAGATGAATATTGAAGAACCCTCTTCTCGTCCTCATACACCTAAAATCGAAAACCATTAAACTAAAAAGAAATAGAGAGATACTGGAGACACTATTAATGGAGATTTGATGCTTGATTTTCTTTCAAACATCGGTTTGAAAGGTAGTTTCTAGGATAAAAAGAAAGAGACATCAATGATCTAAAAACTATCCTTATGATCAACGTTCATGGAACTACTACCCTAACCAACAGTCTGAAAATTTTTCCTCCAAAAAATGATGAAGTTGTGTGGAGTAGTGGGATGGATTGTGCGTTGGAAACCCTTGTTTTTGACTTCACAATCAAAAATGGCAGTTGAGAGGGGATGGGTCATGCTTTAGAGTTGCTTTAAACATTTATCAATGAAATGTAGCACATCGAGTAATAATAGACATCATTTAAATATTTCTCTCTTAATCTTCTTCAAAAGAAAATATTCAAGAAAGATTAAGACAAAAATTAAAAAATAACAAAGATTGAGATTGAAGCTAACCTAAAAATATTATTAACATTTTAAAGAATTGATGATAATAATAAAAAAAATTAATAAAGATATGAGATTGACACTCAAACATAGCAAGAAGGAAGCACTGGCCATAGCAAGCACTGTAGATGTAATTACAAATTATGAAAGATATTTGTCCATTGATTTCATGTTCTCTATCTTTATCAACTTAAAAAATATATGTTATCAAGTCATAATTTTAAGGGGTATGAAGATGAAGAGATCGATGATGTTTGCAAGAACATCATTATGCGTTAAGATGGATGCATTTGGGGATTAAGTAGACTGAGTGAAGGGTGCACGTTGTTGACTCAAATCTAAATATATTGATTTAAAAAAAAAATACAAAAATTAGTAGATTTTAAGCATACAAAATCTTCAACATAACCACTAATCTATTATTCTCAATATGATCTAAAATCATACACATGTCTCAAGAATACTATTCAAATTATCAAGAATCGAAGTTAGGGTACTTACCTTGTGCTATAACCAAATCATTGATTCAATAATTCGTTGGAGGTGTGCCTTTCGCAATCCACGTGTTTGACGAAGTGCCAAAACCTTAATCATAAGTTCTTTTAGTTCTAGACTCATCTTCTCCCTCCCCTCTACATGCAACGACTAGAGTTTTTGTGATTAAGGGATATCACTATTACAGAACTTTGTCTATTATGTGCATTTTTCACTCTCTATTATTATGGGATTGTTAATCATCTTTTCTAGATGAAAATAGAGGGCCTAGTGTTCCCTTTTTAGTAAAATTCCTATCTATCAAGGTTTGCTACTAAACTTAAAAGAGTATTTTACAATTCCAACGATATTAGGAATCCCTTTTAATATTGAAATATTTTATTTTAGAATCATTGTGCAATTAAATCACTAAAATCGTGAGGTCAATGGGACACATGTTCTATTGAGTTCTAACAAAAACACCCAATCCTATATACTAAAATTTTAAATGCAAACTATTTATATATTTTAAAAGTAAATAAGGTATTAGGGGTTAATGGAGATGAAGATGGATTCAAATCCTTTGAATCTATGTCATGGGATCAACTCTCTTCAAACCTTTGCCACTTAACCATAGGAACCTTCAAATGCAAGTTACATTTACTATTATAATAAGAAAAAGGTGAGCGTTGCTTATTTAAATTTATATTAATTAATTTTTTAAATTACAAAAATATCTTTACTATATATTAAATTTTTTAAAAGGAAGTCTCTTTATTATTACTGGGTGGTGGCACGTGCAAACACACATGTATAAAAAGGGCTTATTTGTAATTTAAAATATTGATTAGAAGATTTTTTAAGGTAACATAGTGAAAAAATGATACATTTGTAATTTAGAGAACTAAGATTATATTTTCGTAGGTTGCAATTTTCTTTATTTTTTTTATTTATCAAAATGACATCAATTATATTAAATTTAAATATAAAGTTGGGGGCATTTATGACCACTAAAATTTTGACGTCAAACCACTTCTACTCCGTCTTCTCTCATTATAATAATAAAGAAATACGAATGAAAGGTGATTACTGCTAATACAAATCCATTAGTTAATTTTTTAAATTGACTACAAAAATGCCCTTTCATTACATTAAATAACATGAAACATTATAAACCTAAACTTTTTATTTGAAATTTCTTAAACAATCTCTCAACATAGTAACCAAGAATAATTATAAAGATATCCTTAAACCTTACATAAATACTAACTTTTGTAACTCCAGTGTAACAGATATACCACCCACCACCCACCACCCACCACCCACCACCCACTACCCACTAGTAATAATAAAATAGGTCAGAATAGATACCTAATAATAGAACTAGTTGTTTAATTTAGGATGAAGATGATGATTTTGATAATGATAAATTTTATTATTGGAAATCAGAGTTTTTATCTATAAATAATCCTTCTATCATGATTTGAAAAGGAGACCTGTTATTGCCTCGCCAACTTTTACTAATGCCACACCAATTCCCATGTAAATCACCAAAGAATTGCACAGTTGGTGTGGCAATAGTAACTCTCTTTGAAAAGAAATGAGAAATATAAAAATGCTTCAGATTTAGATAGAAGATTGAAATCCAGGTTACTCCACTACCTCAGCCATTTTCACTCCCCTTTTGCTCTTTTTTATCTTTATTTTCTGCACTTTCGACCAACATTTTTGGGATGTGTGATTCAAACTTTTGATGTCTAGCAAATTCATCTCCCGATACCCATTGCACTCTTGCCTATATGAACAGAAAATTGGTAACTAAGCATCACACACACGTATACACATGCATATAACAAGCCTTGTTTCTCCATCTAAAGAGCCTTACTGTTCAACACTTACACCATATTTGTCTTTTTCACAACTCTTGTTGAGATATCTTACAGCGTGTGAAAGGCCAACCCACCTGCTGCTTTTCAAGACCCGACTTTTGTGACTTCGAAGAGATGAACTTATCCATTTCGGAATTTCTTTTCCTACTGCCACTTCTACATACTTGAAATAGGGACGATACCGTTTCAGATATTTTAGAGTTGTTCGTGTTCCCGAAAGAGGAGGGTTCAGCTCGCTCGCTTGGATATGTTGGGGCTTGTTGTCTCTCATGTTGTAGTACAACATTGTGATGTGTGAGATGAGAGTCCTACCGGTAATAAAGAAGTAAAGAATTGATTAGGACGCATTCTTGATATCAATGAGAAAAGAAAAACGAAAATGAGTACAACCACTTATAATCATCTGTGCCCATTGTAGTGAATGTTTCTCAAGGGTTCATATACACCTTTCTTCTATTCAACATACAAGAATGCAAATACATCACCATTACCATGCATGCCTAGTCATGCTCGTACATCATCATCCACCGTGGCATGCACATCACACAAAATTGGTTACATGTAGTGCTTCAGAGGATGCCAAGGTAACCAACCTCCCATAATGCAGGACCCATCCTCTCAGTACGATACAAGGTTGACTCGGTCAATGAACAAGGCATCACAAAGGATATGTTTGGTGATTCGAGGGTGTACCCAATATTATCGAGGACAAGTTCCACTAACAGAAAGACTGCCCAAAGGAGGACACTCATGGAGAAGAAACCGATGGGGTATCAGGCTTAGGTGACTAAGCCATCACATTTGCTACATGTCATTTAGAAGGGTACAAAACGCATTTTAAATGAGGCTACTAAGGTTTAAAAAAAAAAAATGAAGTTTCTCGTGACTAAGGACTTGCCATATATGATCATGATGAATATAATGCACAAAATGAATGGGATTCCTCCAATAAACTATATAGCATTATCTTAACAAGATTATGGGTTTTCCACAAACAAAGAAGGGGATCCATATCCCAAGGTATCAAAATGGATGTCTGTTATGTGTTATAATGGTGAACTAAATACATGTTTATGGTGTCCAGAGCTTGTACATGCCACCTTATTTTATCACTCCAACTTATGAATTACCTACATTTTCATGGAAACAAAGTATACAATTCTGATGATAGTTGGAAAAGTTTCATACCAGAGAGAGTTTATTAGCAACATCATCATTCGATCTGTTTTCTGTCGAGTAGTCATTCTTCTTTAAAGCCGACCAGTATCGAAAGAATGCTGAATCAGAAATGCTGTAATGATCCTCAATCACTCTCCTCTGAATGACAGAAATCACTCCCTCTGATCTTCCAGCACAATTACTATTGTTGTTAATGAAATTCCTCTCACTTCTTAAGAAATTCTTTTCTGTAAACTGTTTTCTGTGGTTAGGGGGAAACCAATTATCTTTTATAGGGAAATTGTTCTCCCTCTCCTCTTCTTTTTCAATAAGTGACATCCTCTGCAAAGAAGCAGCAAAGCCAACATCCCCATTTGAGTTTTTCGACCCCTCATTGAGACCCATTGTACCATTGTGTCCATCCGAACCCACACCAAGATCAACAAGGTTCCTCATTTTTCTTATCTGAAAAGGGCCAAAACCTTTAGCAAGCCAAATTTCACGATTTAGTCTTAAAGGAGACAATTTTTTGGTTCTCAAATGAGGATTCGCCTTGAGGAGCTTAAGAATGCGACGACGGAAGAAAATCTTGCTTTGAATTGGAAATGGGTTTATCTGGGTCGGTTGAAATGGAGATGGTTTTATCTGGGTTGGTTGAATTGGTGAAGATGGAGGTGAGGGTCTCAACAAGCGACGGATCCATGAAGAATGAAAAACTCCTCCATTGCTCTCTTCCCCCTCTTGTTGGTAGTCCTGAAGCTGAATACCCCTTCGCCCAATACTACTTTTGCTTCCCTTCATCATTGTTATTTGTTACAACTTACAAGTTTACAAATAAGGAATTGTACCTCTGTGTTCCAATTGTTTGTACAAATTACCCAAAGAAGAACAATAAGACAGGTATGGAGGTATTGAGAAAAAACTGAAAAAAGGGTGTTTTATATAGCTGGATTTGTTTCTTCCCATTTCGGTGACATCTAGCAAAATTCCAAACCCTATATTTTTGGCTCAAACTAAGGTCGATTGCTCAAGTTCCAATAGCAGGGACTGAGGGAGGTTGAGCATGTTCAGATATTCTCAATCATCCCCCCTGGAAATAAAGCCAAATAACAGATAAGTTCTGAGACTATTTCTACTTTTTCTAGAGGATAAAATGATGTTAGACACTTGAGTGTCCAACCAACTCTTGTGATGGAGAGCTTACTACTCCTAGGGATTAGTTTGTTGTTAAAAGATCAATTTGGACGTGCAGATTGGTTCCACGTGGCATATTCTAATAATCAAACTGATTTGTGATATTTGGTCGCTGGAATATTTTGTCCATTGATTTTAATGCTTTTACTATTATTGTAGATATAAACAACCACTAGCAAATACTTTTTGAGAAAATTCATTTGTGCAAGACCATTTCTATCTCCTTCTGCATAACATTTTCTCCATCATTATTTATTAAAGAGTCCGACTAGCCTTACTAAGTTAGGATTTCACCCTTACTTCTTGAGCTCACCTTGTGGCATTAAAAAACATGATCCGATGCTTCAGAGTTGTAGAGGACAGAATTCTACGAAGAATAATGATCCCCCATGCAATCACAAAATTGTAGATCATTTTTCTTGGGATGCATAGAATCATAAATCTTTTTCTTATGTATCCCAAGACAAATGATCTACAGTCTGTAATTGGCGTGTATGTCAGAATCATGTTTGTTATATGAACTTTGAAAAAAAAAATTCAAAAAAGATTAAAGTTATTTTTTACCGTTGAATTTTAATTTTAAGTTTGAGGATAAGGTGGAAGTTCAATAGCAATCCATTTTCAAAACCTTGGATCAACCAATCTTAAAAAAATTGTTTTATGATTTTTGTTTCTTCTTATCTGAGTTTTTCAACAAAATTTTGAGGACCGTGGTGTTTGATTGCTGATGCCGTAATCCATTTGAGCAAAACGACCCTTAGCATGACTTAAAATCTTACAAAGTTGGTAAGGAAACGTGAAAATATTTCTCTTTGTTAAAGTGTGAAGGTCAAGGAAAAGGTGGGCCCAACATTAATGGGCTAACTGGCCCAAAAGATTATGCTACTCTGGAAAATGGAGGTGCACAAGTTGCCCCTCTACTTGAGAAGGAAAGAAAATCTCTTCTTCATGATCCAAGCAGTTTTCCATTTGAGATGATTTTGATTTAAATGTTATTTATAATGTCCATTCAAGTTCCATCTCTTGTTTGGATGGTTTAGATTTATCCATATGCTTTTATTTTTTGGCCTTATATCACCCATTCAAGAGATGGTCCAACAATTGGATGGCATAGATCAAGGCAACAGACAGCCACTTTAATGATTTAGATGACCAGTGGTACAAAAGTATAAATAACAATATAGATCATATATTTCATACACTCAAGAGTGTTGAAAAAAGGATGAGTTTGAGACTAAATCATACATTATATATGTATATATATATAGACCTCAAATATTCCTTAATTTTGACCCTCTTCAACAATATAGCAGACTGGATTCTTGAGTGTCTAAAGGATCCTCTTGGAAGAACTCTTTGAATGATGGAAACCCAATTACCAGGGATATAAGCAATTGTGAAGAATTCAATTAATCCCATATGAAATTCAATTCACACTGATTGTTTTTCAGTTTGCTTTGTTTCCATGGCAATCTCAAGGTCAGCATCACTGGTACCCTTGTACCTATACCACCTAGCACAAACTAGAAAATACCCGAAATTCACGACACCTAAGGCTGCAATCATGTAATAAAAATAATCCAATCTCCCTTTGTTAAGATCTTCTGGTAACCAATTCCCCGTTGAAGATCTATCAGTAGTTCGATGAACTACGGACACCATGAATCCACTTAGATAATTCGCTCCAGCCATACCACAGAAGAAGAATGACCCAGCAATGCTTCTCATGTTTTCGGGAAACTGTTTGTAGTAGAATTCAATTTGCCCAATTGTGTTAAAAGCCTCAGAAAGACCAGCAAGAATGAGTTGAGGGGTCAACCAAAGTCCTGACATAGACGAAATGGCGCCAGTAGTACCTAGAGTTGTTCGGGTGAGAGCAAAATTCCTTCGCCGCTCTTCCACCAAGGCGGATGTGAGCATTGTCAGTACAGAGAGCACAATGCCAATACCCATTCTTTGGAGAAGCGTGATGCCACCTTCTTTGCCCGTGAGCCTTCGGAGTGAGGGGACAATGATACGGTCGTAAACGGGTATCCAAATGGTGAGGGCAAGCATGGTGAATACTGAGTAAGATGCTGCGGGGACCTTGAACTTACTCTCACCGAGGCGTCTGTCGGATTGAAGGGCTTGGAGAACTGCAAAGGTATGTTGTTGGACTATCGCGGTGTAGAAGATGATACCTGAGGCCCATATCGGAATCACTCTTATCAAACACTTCACCTCTTCTACTTGTTGCATTGTGCAAAGTCTCCATGGATCCGTGGCCGAGCCATCGGGGTTGGTTTCATCATCGAGAGTTATAATTGCAGCCTTATCAAGAGACCTGGTGCCCATCATCATATAAATGTGTATGTTAGGGTCTCCTATGGGGGAGAAAATTAGAATCAAGAAAGAGATCACCAATCAATTTTGTTTTGTTCTGTGCAGTGTTAATCAAGTGTCATTTGGGATACCTTTTATGAACTTTTTTATGAGTAATGTGTTGATTAATTTATCAAAACTATATAAATTGATTAACTTGTTCCTAGATTTAAAATACAGGGGAAAAGGTAAAGCGATTATTTTGCTACGTACCAACTTTTTAACATATCACACTCGACACTGAAAGTAAATATGGTGCTAAATAACCATTCTATTCTTAATGACAACAACTTTTTTCCGAAGGGTATTTTCATAATTTCATTGATATTATGTAAAACCCTAGTTACCTTTCTTACACTTTATTATGTAAAAATGTGTAATTGAGAATCTTCTCTTCATAGTAGAATTGGTGTAATCCATAGATGCACCTCAATCTTGAGGTAATCACGTAAAAAAAAATATTTTTGTTTTATTCTCTTTCTATATTTTTTCTTGGATCAATTTCTCTACAATATGTTCATACTCCCCATTCTCTAGCTATAAATTTGCCGTGCCGACAAATTCTTTCTAAATTTACATTTACATTTTTTTTTTTTTTGATAACTGGGTATCCCTATCGACACGCACCAAGCCTGTATTTAGGCTTTGCCCAGTCCACAGACCATGGTCTTGCCCAAGGATTAGTCTTGGGGCACGTACAACGCCCGCACATCACACACACCAGGTAAGTAGGGTGAGCCATTACAAGTGGCTCTTGAGGATTAATGGTCATACTAGGTAGCGAACTCACGACCTATGGGTATTAACTACTTATCGGTCCAAAATTGCCATTAATCCAACCCCTCGAATTCTAAAAGGCCTTATTCCTAACTAACAATGAAAGAAAGGAATCGTAATCTATAGTAAACATGGTGAATTACCTGAATTGATCTGTGTAAGAAAGTTTGGAATTTATAGAACTGGTGCGATGGTGATTAAAGAGGGAGACTCCAGGGTTGTCGGGACGCTTTAGTCCCCGCTTCTTATAAGCAGCCACCACAACCTGAACTATGGTGGTCAACGGGCTACCCTCAGGTTTCACCTTGACGTAAATTCTTGTACCCACGAAGAATAGCAAGCACGATATGAACATTAGAAGTGTAGGAATACCCAATCCAATAGCCCAGCTAATGTTGGATTGCACGTAGACGATAAGCGTAACAGACACCATCATAGCAAATGTGAAGGTGAAGTAGTACCAATTGAAGAAGCTGTTGGTACCCCTCTTCCCTGATTCGGTATTTGGGTCGAATTGATCTGCTCCAAATGCCAAGTTACATGGTCGGATACCACCCGCACCAACCACTAAGAACCCGAATGCACTTAATAGGAATGTCAATTGCCATGTTGTGGGTCCAATGCAACTTTCGGTGTTTTTTGTTTCACAGTGTGGAGGATGCATTTTGGTGATTGCAGCAGTTAGTGTCAGAATAAGCATTCCCTAATAATAATAAACAATAAAAAATAAAAATAAAAAAAGATGAAATTGCATGTTTCTTGAGTAGAATTAAAAAAAAATATAACATAAAAAGAAAAATGAATGAAGAAAAGTGAAATTAACTTTCATTATAATGCACCAATAAATGAAACTAAATATTACACCCAAATAAACTAAATGAACATCAAATATTTATCTCATAATCTCCTCCTTCTAAGAAATTTTTTTAATCTATTTTTTTCTTAAAGAATCAGAGAGTTCTAACTTTTGTGAAATTTTTGCATCCACAATGATCATTATAAGTTATTATTATTAGTTTTTTTTATCACCGGTTATCACTGAAGAGAGTGGATCGAGTCTTTAATAAAGATGAATTTTTTTAAATAAATTTTAATTTTAAATTTGGAAGTTCAGTAGCTGTCCATGGATCAATGAGATTTGTATTATTCCATGAAATCTTGAAGAAGATTTAAAATCTTACTAAGTTAATAAAGAAAATAATTTTTTCAATGAAAACCTATAAGTGAATATAGTTACATGTTACATCCTCTAATAAAATCATCTCTAGCTCTTGAAAATTACATATGAGAATGAGAGTGAAATTATATATGAGAATAAAATGATCATATACTCATAAAGTCAGGATCCTGTACTTTAAGGTGTTAATTAATTTAATAGCTTCTGAATCTAAACTCCCAAATTAATTAAATTTATAAAACCATATTGGTAGAGGGAGAGAGTGAGGAGGAGGAGGAGTACCGTAAGGGAGGAGATGGATGCAAATCCCAAGGTTAAATAACGGCCTAAGTAAGCATCAGAAAGAAAAGCTCCCATCAGTGGTGTCAAGTTGGTTGTCCCACTGAAGACATTAATAAGCGTTGTAGCAGATACTTTCTTCATGTTGAACACAGTAGTGAGATACACCAGAAGGTTGGAAGAGGTTCCTATAGTCCCAAGCTTCTCAAATGTCTCGTTCCCTGCATTATCAGAACATACAACTCAGTACAGGTGTTCACACGTGTCATGACACAAACATATATATACACACACACACACTTGTGTAACTTATTACCTATAATGAAGGGCATGGCTTTAACACCTCTGTAGTTGATCTTAGGCTCATCATGAGTTGCACCCATATCATCAATCTTCTTCTTCTCCATTGTTGTCGTTGTTGTTGTTGTTTCCTTTACGGAGATGTCTTATAAATAGTAAACTAAAAGTTGAGGAGAAGAGATGAATAATTGAGAAGGACAATAATGGAGAAATTCTAGTCAAACCTTCTTACCTCTTTGAATCATGTTGCCTGTGAGAGACGATGTTCTACTCATCATCATTACACGCAGTATTTCTCTCTTTTTGTTCACATTGATATTATTAATTATTAATTAAGATATCTCTTTTTAGTTCCAAACTGTACCCAAATGGTCCACACTGTGCGTGTGAGCCCATCGAGTGTGAGTGCTCATAAAGAGCATGGAAGAGAATGAGATAAGGTCAACGATCATTTAATCATGAAAAACACTTTCCTTACTGACTTTACTAACTTATCAGTTCGGATTATTTAAATTTGGAAAATCCTTGGGGACTTTGTTTTTCACTGTGATTCTCACTGTATTGATGTGATAGTCATAGATGTCTTTCACCGAGATAGGAGTAAAAAAGCATATACGGTTATGTGGCCACCTCCATGTTAGAAATGTGAGAATCACAGTAAATCTTTGTGTCACCCCAGCATTACTATTTAAATTTCATTTAATCCATATCTGGATCCGATCCGAGCCAAACGAATTGTTTGATTTGAATATGATTGGATAATTCTGGATCGTTCAACATTTTTTTTCTTTTATATTTGTTTGTCAATTGCTATACTATTCTATTTTATTATTATAATTATTTTATTTATAGAATTTATGTTATATTAAAATAATAGAAAAAGATATTCAAAAAAAAATAAAAATATAATGATCAAAGTAATAAATAATTTGAATTTAGGTGGATATATGGATGGATCTGTATCTGACTTGACTCATGACATCAAACCATACTCAACCCATTTTTTATTTGGATATACTCCAAGGACCCAAACTTACAAAATTCGGATTTCAAATAAAATCTAACCCATTTTATGCCCTATTGATTTCATATAAATTTTTTAAATTCTGAGGACACCAAGTTGACTAGGATAAGTTAGAGAGCCAACACGTTTGTCTCATATGGATTAGAAATTTTAGAATGGATTGATTTTTTTTAATGATGATTTTTTTGGTGAGGAAATTGAAATCGCCTTGACCTTTTTCACTAAATGGCAAAAAGGAGTCTAACTAATAAATTAAAAGATTTTTTGAGAATTGGGAGTCGTCACCTAGTTTAGATTTAAGAGCAAAAAATAACTCCAAAACGGATCATAATCGGTCCACAGATAAGAAAAATGGGTAAGGGTCAGATTATGAGTTTCGAAAGGTGTTAAGCATCGAACCTGCCAGGGGCGGAGCTAGGATTTTCTTGTAGTGGGGGAAAATTATGGTTAGTTGTATAGTGAATATGAATGGTTTTAAGGAGAAATTAAGAGGTTTTTAATTAGAAATTGAAGAAAATGATATTTAAGGTTATTCCAATTAATATTTGAGAAGTTCCAGTCAAGAGACAATGTCATCAACAAAAAATTGAATAGGTGAGGGAGTGGGACAAATGGGGCATCTAATTAGTTGAAATATAGGGGTGTCTCAAAGTTCTATGGGGGTAAAAATTGGAGGGAGGTGAGGGTGTGGGGGCAAATGGGGAGAGAGGTGAGGGAGTGGGGACAAATGGGACATGTAATTAGTTAAAAATATAGGGGTGTCTCAAAGTTCTGTGGGGGCAATTGCCCCCGTCAGCTCCTTACTAGTTCCGTCCCTGAAACCTGTCCAATCGAGATGATTGGTCTCCAATCACTCCAAAATAAGGGTTTTTAGAGGTTGTTTTAATTAGTTAAAAATATAGGAGTGTCTCAAAGTTCTGTTGGGGCAATTGCCCCCGTCAGCTCTTTACTAGTTTCATCCCTGAAACCTGTCCAATCGAGATGATCGGTATCCAATCACTACAAAATAAGGGTTTTTAGAGGGTGTTTTTTTTTTTTGGCGATTTAGTGAAAAGCCACTTAAACAACAACATCAATGGCGGTTTTACATTAACTGCCTCCCAACAGATTAAATCAATGGCATTTGGTGAGAAACGCCTCAAAAGATCGAAAAATAGTGGCGATTTTTGGTAAAAGGGATGATTAACAAATGCGATTTTGGGGAAACCGCCGACGAAAACCCTAACCCTCATTTTGGCTAACTCAAACCCTAACCCTCTTCTTCTCTATTGCTACGACAACTCCTCATATTTCTTCTCTTCTCCCATCTTCTCTTCTATGAGCCCTAATCCCAAATCCTAGATTTGCTGTCTTCTCCACTCAACGATGATGACGGAGACAGCTTCACCTCATCTCCTCTCTTCTCTTCTCTCTTCCTCTATTGTACTCTCGAGGTATGAATTTTAGTTTGTTTTTTAAGGTAAAATCTGATGAATGTTTTCAATATTTTTCTCTTCTTGTTTGTTTCTTTAATTTTGTTTGGCTAATTTGTTTGTTTGGTTAAAATCTGTTTGAAGTTCTCTCCATATAGATTTAAATAGAAATGGATGTGGTAATACTCAGATAAACATGAAAAATGAGGTAGTTGCCTGATGAATGATCTATGGTTGAATTTTAGGGTCTTTATACGAGAAGAATTGTTTAACAAAAAATAGTAAAATACAAACTATCTTCCTTGAGAGCATTTGAAAAAAAAAAAAACTAGCTGAAAATGTTTTTTGACAACAACTAAAAATCATACCTTGAATTAAAAATTGTAGATGGAAAAGGAAGAAAATGAAGACTAGCTGAACAATTTGAAAAATAAATAAAAAATAGAAAAACTACTTTAAATTCCCATCTTAAAAAAAATGAACACATAACCAACTTGGCTTTCACCCTTCCAGAGTACCTGAGGATAGGTAATTACTTCTTCTTTACACAACTACAAGTCTTTGATTTTTTTAATAATTATAGTTGATGATCTATATATGTTTTACCATCTTGATTTTCATCCATTTGACGGGACGATTCCATGACTTGAAAAAAAAATTCAACTATTGTAGCTTATGTCAAAGCTTTAGTAAGAAGTTTTGTTTTGGTTGATCATGGCCTTGTTAAGGCCTTGTATTGTAGTTCCACCTTTAACTAGATAAATAACCATGAACAATTCTTTTTGAACTTCTTTGACCACTTTCACTAAAGGGCACTTTCTTAGGCCATTGTTGTTGGACTTCTTTGATTTAGGTTTTTTTTTTGTAGTACCGGAAAAGCTTAATTTAGCTTTGTGTGGTAGGTTCAAAGATTTTATGGCGAATAAATGGAGAGAGGAAGGCCAAAATGATTTGGATTGTAGTAGTGCAAAAAGATCTAGAGACAAATGTCTTGACAAAACATTGACCCTTGCAAGAGTTTAAAAGTGAAATAGGATACGTGAGATTAGGCATAGATGATGATGATGATGACATGTTTGCCCGAACCTGATGAATTTTTGTCGTGTTGACTAAAAGGTTGCATATATTCCTCTAAAAAAGGTGATGGGGACATCAAAGCTTGAAGAGTAGAGTTTTTTTGGTTTTTATTTTTCTGGTTTATTTCCAACCAGATATGTGCCTAACTGCCTAACCACTATGGTGACATGTATTACATTATCTTTATCTTTTATTTCTCCTGAAGTTTTTTATTTTATTTTAAAAATCTTGGATAATCACAAGTTTGCATCGTTCTTTCTTTCCTTTTTTTTAGATATTCTACTTCACTGAATAAGCGTTTCTTTTCATATTTGACCTTTTCTTTCATTTGTAAGACATTTTGTACCTAATTAGGGTGTTCTGTGGGATCCTTTTACCGAATTTTAACTAAATGGGAGTCTTCTATTTAACTGTGTATCTTTGATGTGTACTTCGAACATTCTTCTGAAATTACACACTGATCTCATGTGTCATCTGTGACCTTGTATGCCATCTCTTTTGCGCTTTGGACCTTGTGACACATGCCACGTATTCTGCAGTGGTTAGTGACATGTAGCAAAATAAACAAGTCACATTTTGGTACTCACAATCCTTGATTTAGACTCTTGAACCTTGTTTAGTATGGTCACACTTTAGTAAACACGATTGAATGGGGGGAACAAGACTAGTTCAGCCTATTCCAAATTTAAGGCTTTGATGGTGATGAATATTGTTTTATTTCTATTGAGATAAATAAAATAAATTATCGCATGGACTTCACTGTTTTCTATGGCTAGGCATCACCGCCTAGTGGAGCTCATTGTAATTTGCAGTTCTTTTCAGTGATAATGCACTCATGCTATTATCATGTTGTTACTCTTTGCTTGTTTCTCCACATATTTGGGGATTGTAAGGACTTCACATTCTTTTTTTTTTGATAATTATAAATTTTATAAATGAGGAATAAAAAAGAGGGAGGCTGAGATAGGCCCCAAACAACACTACAAGCGCACCAAAAAGAAAAAAATACACGAATGGAAGCTAATCACAAATGGCTTCCCAATTAAATAAGAAGTCTTGGAAGCGCACTTTCTCAAAAGCTTTATTCATCTTAGACCACAAGAACAGAAGTCCAGTAATCTCTAAAATCACTGCGTGGGGAGAGCTCTCCTTGCTATGGAATACCCTGTTGTTGCGCTCTTTCCAAAGACCCCAAGCAATGGCCGAGGGAAGGATAGTCCAAAGATGCCTCTTTCTAGAAAAAAATATATTGAAACTCCACCCCTCTAGAAGGTCAAAGAAAGATAAAGGGAGAACCCAATCCACCTGGAATCGGGACAAAAAGAACATCCAAATAGTACGGGTAAAAGGACAATGTATAAGAATATGATTAATAGACTCCCCATCCCTCGAACAAAGAGAACAAAAATTTGGAGTGACCCACCCCCGTTTGATCAAATTATCTAATGTGAGGATCTTACTCAGGGAGGCAAGCCATACAAAGAAAGACACCTTAGAAGGAATGAGAGCGGACCAAAATACTGATGGAGAAAAATAAACTTCGCATGATGGAATCAAACAATTATAGAAAGACTTGACAGAAAACTTCTTATCCTTAGCTTTGATCCATTCTCTCCTGTCCAGCTCATTCTCTCTGCATCGAATCAAATTTAGGAGACCTAGGAGAGATGTAACCTCCGTCAATTCCCAATCATTGAAGTTTCTCCTAAAACCCAAGTCCCAAGAATCTGTGTTTCCGTCCTGAGTCAGACATTGCCTCACAGTTTTATGCTTATTCAAAGAGCAAGTGTACAAGGATGGAAATTGAGTAGACAGAGATGAAATTCCACACCACCAGTCCTCCCAGAATCTAACCTTATCCCCTGACCCAACTTTGAATCTAATCTCCCTATCAAACTCATGAACCCCTTTCATAATACCTTTCCACACACTACACCCATAAATACCTTTAACCTCATCACTATACCAACCAAATCTCTTCTCTCCATATTTAGCTCGAACCACTGTCCTCCACAAGTTATATTTTTCTTCTCCAAATCTCCAAAGCCACTTGCCAAGGAGAGCTTTATTCGTTACTCTAAGCCCTCTAATCCCCAATCCTCCATTCTTCTTAGGAGAGCAAGCCACCTTCCATTTCACCAAATGATACTTTTTATTGCCATTATTATCATTCCACAGAAAATTCTTCATGAGTCTCTCAATCTTCACTTCCACTGCCTTAGGCAACGTGAACAGAGATAAGAAATAAATCGGAATACTCGATAAAGTACTTTTGATCAACGTAACCTTACCCCCTTTGGAGAGATATCTAGCCTTCTAAGAACTCAATTTTTTTTCCATTTTCTCGATGACTCCCTCCCAAATGTTTTTACTCCGATACTGAGCTCCTAATGGCAAGCCTAAGTAGGACGACGGAAGCGAGTCACTACTACACCCCAGGGTAGCTGCTAAAACTTGAAGGTTCATCACTTCTCCTACCCCCAACACCTTACTTTTCTGAAAATTGACATGTAAGCCTGAAATTGCTTCAAAGCAACATATAAGGACTTCACATTCTTAACAAATACATTTGTGCATAGAATTCTGATCTCTTAAGCTATTTTAGCTCCACAGATTAAGGCACATCTTGGTGATTATGATGCTATTCATGTTCGTCGAGGTGACAAGATAAAGACCAGAAAGGACAGATTTGAAGTTGTAAGGAGTCTTCATCCTCATCTTGACCGGGATACCCACGCAAAATTTATTCTACATAGAATTACAAAATGGGTTCCAACAGGGTGAACTCTTTTTATTGCATCGAATGAGAGGGGACCAGGATTCTCTTCACCCCTCTCTGCCAGGTAAACCTTTGCAAATGCAATTTCTTGGTTCTTCTGTGAGAAAACCTTTGAGAATATGTTTTAGCAAGAATGTAGATCTACTATTTTCCTAGTGTTAACTCAAGAAAGCACATGCCTCATGAGGGTAGTATTTTATCATGGTATTGGATTCCTTTTTTGTTATTGGAGTCAACCTCAAAGCCATAATGTCTCAAAATGAGGCCATAGACATAGAGAAACTCTTTTTTGTTCATTTATCTCAAATTTCGTGAAGAACTCCAATCTATGTCTACCTCTTCATGAACAAAAAAACTGGGCTCATCAATTTTCTTTTCAACTGTGCCATGGATAACAGGTTGAGGAGCACGCTAAATTTCTGTCCTTCAAGATTAAAACTTACGTACGCCCACACGTCTTTAGGTTAATAATTCTTCATGGCATCTTATGATATCCATTGGTGTTGCACACCAAGCTGAACATGTATCAGGAAAAGTTGTGGATGCCATGGGAGAGAAAATCACGACAAAGATTAAAATCACGACCAAGAATAATGTGGATGCCTTGGGGGAGAAAATATCGTGTTTGGTGTGCCTTCAGGTTCAACTTTAATTCTTAATCAACTTCTCTTATCTAGACAAATATAAAGAATCTTATACATTTGAGTCTCTGATATTTTTTTTTTCAGGATTTCCAAGTGGGAGAGATGGTTTGAAGCTTGCCTCACTATCACCACATGTTTCATCTACCTTGCATTGATACATCGCTCTTTAAGCAAGGTTCTTACCCACTATGCACAAGGGATTTGTAGTGTTTTTATTCTAAATTACAATATCAAGAGTTATTTTTTCTACTAATATCTTGAGGTTCTTTTAATTGATTCAATTCTTAATTGTTACCCAATACGTACCCTGTTTGTAACTAAATTTTTTAGGTATACGATGTCAACATTGATATGTAATGGGCTAGAAATTATGTATAAAATTGTTTAGAGTTGTTCCTTTTTTCTTTGTTTCTACAAGATTTTCAACTACTTTTTGTTTATCTCCACAAAGAGCATCCATATCTCCTCATTAAGTTAGAAATTAACATTGTATGATCATTATGAAGAACTAGAAAGACTAATCTTAGATGGATTTTCTACCATTTGATCATCTAGTCATCTTTAGGCTATAAGGTTGGTTCCGAGAAGGGAATGGATGCAAATGTTGACTATTCTATCCATTTGTCTGATCGAATATTCTATTGAGCTGTGGATCAAAGGTAGCTTAGCAGACCAAGTCCAGTCTACATTTGTGTGTTTTTTTTTGTTGGACCAAAGACATCTTCTAGAACTTGTGTGGGGTTCTAATGAACTTCCAACTATAATAGAAAACTGGTGTTCTACTACAATCACGAACCAAGGACTCCCATTTTTAGCTTAATTACATACAATAATATTTGTAAATATCAATTTTTTGAAGGGTAAATTCCCAAATAATTACAAAAGCTTTTGGTATTTTCAAAATTTTGCTAATGCTAGACAAAGTCGTCATGTAATGTTGACATTTCGAGGTAGTTTTGTCAACATTAGCAAAAGCTTGGACATACCGAAAACTTTTGTAATTATTTGTGAACTTATCCTTTTTCGAAATTAATAAAACAAATTCTAAGAAAAATCGATTGTCATTCTTACTCTTATAAGTATTCATATAAATTATAGTACATGGTTGATGAAGGCTTCAATGGGTCCAGGCCTGTAATGGACTTGATTGCAAATATAAATAATATTTGTTGCATGCAATTCTGGTATGGTTACTTGATTGCAATATTAATGACCTTGAGCTGTGGTTTTCAGGCCTGTAATGGACTTCAATGAGATTGCTTACCACTTCATAGAGTGTATATATGTGCATGTTAGCAACACTAAGCTATAGGTATTGATCATTAGACCTTGTGTTATTGTGCTATTAACTATACATCGACTCACAAATATACATGTCTACGCAAGTGTGTGCATTTGATTGATGCATTCTGTGTTTGAGTCGATAGAAATTTGATGGAAGTTTTAAACTCATCACTATATTTTTTCCTGTTTATCGAATATGGTAGTCTTTTTTTTGGTAGTAGTAAAGTGGCAATTGCTCCAAAAATAGTGTAAAGGAGATGAGATGGGGCATACAAGTCTTTCTCATCTCATTGTTTTTTATTAATTGTTTTCTAAGATATGCCCATTGGGGTTGAACCACTTCCTCAATTGGTTGAAGTGCTCATGTACTACATTAGAACTATGTACTACATTTGTGATTTGGTTACTATGGCATGGAAAAGAGATCCTACAAATACTAATATGAAGATTTTTTTTTTTTTGGTTACTTTGATCATGAGATATATAGATGATAATATTAATGGGTTTGTTTGATTTTGATTTAAAGAGATGTGAAGATCATATTTCATTTTCTGGTTTGACCAAATTCTGAATTATCTACAAATTGAGAGATTTGATTAATTATGTTTTGTTAGATGAACTATTGTGATCATGAGAAACCTTATAGTTATAAGTGAGAATCTTAATGGGTTTGTTTGATCAAGTGATGTGAGGATGGAATAACACTTGCTTGGCTATTGAAATTTGATTTGAAGGAATTACCAAACTTTGGCACATGGGTTCATCAATTATTGTGGTTTTCAGGTGGTGAATTTTTTTGTGGTACCATTGTTTGTTCTATGTTATAACTTGTAAGGTTATACCCGCTATGAATTTTGTTCTTCCTTAATAACTGTTTTTTGCCTAGGGAAGGTGTGAATTTACTGGTGCAAATATTCGTGGAGCGAATTTAGCTAGAGTTAATCTTCAAAGTGCAAATCCACAAGGTGACCTGCAATTTTTTTTTTTTTCCTTAAAAAAAATAAATTACCATTATCAAATTTGTTTTTATAACTATAAGTAATGTATTAATGAATTTTCACTAAGTACTCATTAATGCATGAACAATCCACTTAACAACTTGAAATGCAGCAAAAGTAGAAAGGATGGACTAGAAGAGATGATATTCATGTATAAATTATTAGGTTTTAAAATACTATCGATCAATGTTTGAGTTATTTATTTTGTTTATAATTTATATAGTTGCCTCTTTTTTTTATAGTGAAAATGTTCGTGAATGCGTATTTTGTTTTTGGATTTCCCAAATGCATGTTTGGTAGATTGTAGTTTATGTGGCGCAGACCTCCACACAACACATTTATAAGTTGTGGCATCTTTTTATAAGCATGTTATAAGTGAAATGTGGGGTGCCAATAGCAGCTTTTGTTCTTTATATAATTGCAAGTTTTATTTTGGAATGAATATTTTATTAATTTTTTTTTACAACATTAGAGGCGGTTTTGAACCATCTCTAATGTTGTTTTTTTTTTTTAAACAAAATTTGTTGTTAGGGACGGTTTTCAAATTGCCTCTAAAATATAAAAATCGCCCTTAAATTAATATTATTAAAAGCGGTTTTAAAACTGTCTTTAAATTATTATTATTAGAGGCGATTTTCAAACAGCCACTAATAATATAAAAACCACCCTTAAATCATATTCTTTAGAGGCGAGTTTTAAACTGCCATTAAATTATTATTATTAGAGGCGGTTTGAAAACCGCCTTTAAAAGTATAAAAAACGCCCTTCAATCACATTTAGAGACGATTTTAAAACCGCCCTTAGTTGGACGCTAAAGGTAATTTGTGACGCCACTATAGTAGGCGTTTTAACTCAACCGCCCTTATACATATTGGAGGCGGTTTAGTCAAAATTGGTGGCAGTTTAAAACCGCCTCTAAATACCTCATATTGTGTAGTGAATCATCGTCAATTTATGCCAAATTTGTTAAATGGATCGTATGGTTAAATTTTTTTCAAACATTACATGATTCCTTGAATTTTGCATAAAAGGAAAAAAAATATTAATCGTATGAAAAAACCCTAATCATATCCCATATTTTAAAGTTCAGTGTCAAAAATCTTGAATCCAAATTACCAAATTGGTAAGATATGTAAACATTTCGAGTCAAATTTTTTTTTGTTGAATTAAAAATATATGAATGTATATGAACTTTCTAAATTGGAAATCATTAATTTTAGCAAAATTCATGAATTAGAAAAAGTATAAATGAAATTTTAAATTAGAAAGTTATGAATATGAAATTTTCAAATTAGAAATGAACTTCCAAATTAGAAAATTATCCAATCTAAAACAATATGAACATTCATAAATCACAAAATTGACGAAAATCAATATCATATAAAAATTATCAAATTTAGAAAATATGAATATTCATAAATTACAAAATCGGTGAAAATCACTATCATGTAAAAATTATTAAATATGGAAATTATGAATATTCATAAATCAAACAATTGATGAAAATCAATATCATATAAAAATTATCAAATCTAGAAATTATGAATATTCCTTAATCACAAAATTGATGAAAATCAAATCATACAAAAATTATCAAATCTGAAAAGTATGAATATTCATAAATCAATATCATATAAAAATCATCAAATCGGAAAACTATTAACATTCATCAATAACAAAATTGATGCAAATCAATATCATATAAAAATGATCAAATCTGAAAATTATGAACATTCATAGATCACAAAATAGATGAAAAACAATATCATATAAAAATCATCAATTTTGAAAATTATAAACATTCATAAATAACAAAATTGATGAAAATCAATATCATATAAAAATATCAAATCTGAAAAATATGAATACGAATATCAATTTGAAAAATGTAAATTACCACTAGAGTTACAATGATAAAAAAGTCAAGAATATCAATTTGAAAATAAAAATAAAGGAAAGAAAAATAAGAAGAAATAGTTAAAAATAAATAAAATGAAAGATAAAAAATAAAAGTAAAGCAAGAAGGTAAACTCCTTGGGGAGAAGGAGAGAGTCTCAAACATGGGATAGAAAGAGAGTTTTATTTTAAAAAAATACCTTATAATTTTTTTTTCTTTCCTTCCATTTTTTAACGTTTTTTCTTTCCTTTTTATTTTTTTTCCCTCTATCTTTCACATTTTTTTAAAACAAAACTTTTCTTTTCTTTCTTTTACACGTTCATGTCTTTTTTTTAACAAAACTTTCTTTTTTATTATTATTGCACATTTTCTTCTCTTTTTTAGTTTGTTTTTAAAAAAGTTTTTTTTTATTGGTCGATTGAATTTGAATTTGAATTTTTATTAGTTGATTTAATTTTAATTTGATTTTGATCGGTTGATTAATTTTTGATTTTTGATTCGATTGATCGATTAAATTTTAATTTTAAACTTTATCGATTAATTTGGTTAGTCGATTTAGGTCATTAGTCAATTGTTGATCAATTAAAATTTTCAATACCAGAATTTTCAATTTTTTTAGATTTTTGATGCACGTAAATTTGTTGATAAATTTATATCACTTTTTCCTAAGAATGAAGGTCTCTAGGTAAAAATAGAACATCGAGGGCCATTTTTGTGATTTCTCGTAAATTTCTTCATTTTCGTCAATTTGGGTTATGTTAGACTCGAAATCATACTCTGAATGTAATGAAAGTACTTTCGAGTCTTTTCAAAAGTATAGGATTTATGAGGCGTATTTTCATCATTTTGTTAAATTTTGCAAATTTTATGAATTTTAGTGTGAGATTTCTTTTAGTCCCAATGTAATTATTTATAAGTCTCGAGGTCACATTTTCCTAGCGTCGTGAAGTTTATAAATTATCGAAATGTCTAGCGAACTTAAGTTTACGCACTTGCTAAATTGAGTATAAGATGTAGTGATCTTAAGCGTGCATAAATTTCTATGTCGAATTGTAATAAGTGAAAGAGGTAGAAACGAAAAAAATTGGGAAAGGTACTCTCTAACTTTCGAGTTTTTGGTGCTCACCATTACGAATCCACCACAATCGAGTAACAAATTCTCGAATTAAGCATATGCAAAAATGTAGTGTCTACAAAGATTATCCTCACAAAAAATCATCATAATCTAAAACTTTTAACCCCATCAAAAGTGATTTTTACATTTAATTTGTAAATCACTTTTAATGGAGTTAGAAGTTTCAGATAGAAATCATCCTCACAAAAAATCAGCCCAATCCAAAAAATTTAAGGCGTATAGAAACAAATTTTGTCCCCCCTAATATTGTTTGCTAAACACTACCCAAATATATATATGATCCTCATATTGGATTTTCTTTCTAAATTCCCACTAATTTTTGGAATTAACAATCCAATCCAATTAATGAAGTTTTTTCAACTAAATTCTCCCTGACTCAATAAAAGTAATGAAATACCCAAAATACATATTATTTGTCATTTCTTTTACTTAACCTGAATTTTTCAATTGTCATTGCGATATATTTATCGATGATTTATGACAATTTCATAGGTTTGATTGATGAATTATTGCCGTTCTTACCTATCTCGTTGAGGGGAGTGATTCCTCTATGATAGGGTTTTTTGTTTTTTTTTTCTCTACAATTCCCTACAATAGTTTTGAGTGATTGTGATATCGTCAAATCAGCAAAATATTAAATCTATACCGTTTAAATTTAAAAGTTCAAGGACTGTTCATTTTTTAAAGGAAAATGCTAAAATGATAAAAAGAATTTACTGCGATTCTCACAAGTCTGACATGGGATGTGCACATAACCAGAGATGTGTTTCCTTGCGATACGAGTAAAAGCCATCTATGGTTATGTATGCATGTCCACGTCAGAATTGTGAGAATCACAGTAAATCCTGTGTCACCCCAACACGACTCTTTTTTAAACCTTTTATAGTAATTTTAGAAAATCTTTTTGTGATTTTTATTTATTTATTAAATCTAATCTAATATGCTCGGAAGATTAGAGGATTTGAGTATTATTGAGTTTAGAAGTGATCAAAGCCTTTGTAAACGAAAAACTACTATAGAAGATGGCTCCCCATTTGAGATCCCTTGATACTGGATCGGACAATATCGGAACGAAACGGCATTTTCAAAGTAGGACAAAAGACAGGGTATCAGGCACATTCTTCACATGCCCATGTCTCTGACTCTTCCACATATCCTCTCCTTCGTATATAAATATTATTTTTGTTTGTCACGAAGTTCAGAGGTCTTTTGCTGATTTTCCTAACCAATAAATTTCTAAAATGAAGTTGATTTTCAAAAAAAAAAAAGAAAAAAAAAATTCTCAACAAATACACAAACCTAAGTACTAGAATTTACAATGATCCAAAATATACCTGATGTTTGAATCGATCTGATCCAATTTGAAAAATATAAAACATTAGATTTTTGGATCGCATTCAAATTGAAATCTTAGATCCGAAATAATTTTGGATTGAATTTGAATGCAGCCCAATCTGATTCGAATATATTTCAATAATTATTTTTATTCTTAATTTCATATAAATACATATAGATAAAATGTTACAATTTTTTTTTTTTTTTTTTCCTATCATTGTAGTAGGAAAGTAAATTTTTAAAAAATTTTGAACATTAATAATTTGAAAATAAGGCATGTGTTTGGATTGGATCGGATCAGGGTGGCACTGATCCAGTACCAAACCGATCAATTACTAGCCCTAGTACGAAATAAGAGGAGGGGAACATTCATGGGTGAATTGGCTCAAAACAGGAAAAAAAAAATTTGCTTACATAATCCAGGATCCATTAGTCACTTGAGCTCACGTGTATTGAATGGCATCCCTAATTTATAGAACTATCCTTGTTAGTTACAAAATTACTCTTGCTATAGTTACAATTGAAGTGGCACTGTGAGCAAAAAAATCACTCACAAAAGAGAGCTACTTTGCAAAGAATCAGATCAAGAACGTACAAAAAAAAATGTGCTCACAATATTTGGGATCCACCAATCACATGAGCCTGCATGCATGTATTGAATGACATCTCCAATTTACAAAACTACCCTTGCTAGCTAAACATGACATGCACTGAGAGTTTGTGAGCAAAAAATCTCCCCAAAACGATAATTGTCTCATTCATATTTTGTAGGAACAGTGTCTACGTGGCATGTTTTGGTTCATGAGCTTAGCATATAAATTTAGAATTAGTAAATCTCTGTTCGAGTTTTTAAAACATCTGAGGCTCCTACACAAGCCATTTTTCTATTCTCACGCAGTCGATGTATTTAATCTCCAATAAAAATGTGCCATGTAGACATCGAAGGTTGATATGCATGGGAAACTGACTCCTTTAACAAATGTAAGTAGGAGCATTAGTTAGTGGTTACCCCCTCCACTTAAGATAGGGAAAAAAAAAAAAACACTCCTCTTCATAATCCAAGCATTTTTCCCCCCTTTCCATTTGAGAAGATTTTGGTTATTCTTTTCCCCCTTTTTAATGAAAAAAATTGATCAAATGTTACTTATGCTGCCCATTCAAGTTCCATATCTTCTTAGGATGGTTAAAATTGACCCAATAGATGGTCCGACTATTGGATGGTATGGATCAATGCAAGGGAGAGCCAATCTAATGATTTCGATGAGCGACTACAAACAACTGGTTTAAAATCTTGTCTTGAGACAATGTCTTGATCAAGAGAAAAATTGATCTTGTCCAGCTAGAAACATTCCAATACTATCTGAAACATTCCAATACATTATAATTCACGACATTTGGAAATATTCATTTGGTCGTGGTCAATGTTTCTTATCGGTCTTGGCTTTAACATTCCCATATTTTGGATCATGCAAACAACATTGCACATAATCTTCCCATATGAATCTTATATATATATTTCATACATTTATCAATGTTGAAATAAACATGAGCTTGAAACTAAACCATATGCCATTCAGACCTCAAATATTGCTTTTGATTCTCAAAACAATTATGCAGACCGAATGCTTCTGTGTCTGAAGATCTCGATCCTTGGAAGAACTCTTTGAATTTAATCCTATAGGACTTTCAATTCACACTGATTGTTTTTCAGTTTGCTTTGTTTCCATGGCAATCTCAAGGTCAGCATCACTGGTACCCTTGTACCTATACCACCTAGCACAAACTAGAAAATACCCGAAATTCACAACACCTAAGGCTGAAATCATGTAATAAAAATAATCCAATTTCCCTTTGTTAAGATCTTCTGGTAACCAATTCCCCGTCGAAGATCTAGCAGTAGTTCGATGAACTACGGACACCATGAATCCACTTAGATAATTCGCTCCAGCCATACCACAAAAGAAGAATGATCCAGCAACGCTTCTCATGTTTTCGGGAAACTGTTTGTAGTAGAATTCAACTTGCCCAATTGTGTTAAAAGCCTCAGCTAGACCAGCAAGAGTGAGTTGAGGGATCAACCAAAGTCCCGACATAGATGAAATGGTGCCCATAGCACCTAGAGTTGGTCGGGTGAGAGCTATATTCCTACGCCGCTCTTCAACCAAGGCAGACACGATTACGGTGACTATAGAGAGGACAATGCCGATACCCATTCTTTGGAGAAGCGTGATGCCACCTTCTTTGCCTGTGATCCTTCGGAGTGAGGGGACAATGATACGGTCGTAAACGGGTATCCAAACGGTGAGGGCAAGCATGGTGAATACTACGTAGGATGCTGCAGGGACCTCGAAGTTAGTATGACCGAGGTATCTGTCGGATTGAAGGGCTTGGAGAATTGCAAAGGTTCCTTGTTGGAGTATCGCGGTGTAGAAGATAATACCCGAGGCCCATATTGGAATCACTCTCATTAAACACTTCACCTCTTCCACTTGTTGCATTCTGCAAAGTCTATATGGATAGGCGGCTGAACCATCCGGCTTGATTTCGTCTTCAGGAGTCTTGATTGCAGCCTTATCAAGGAACCTGGTGCTCATCATAATATAAACACATCTTATTATTATAAAAGAATTGTGAAGCGCACAAATAATTTATTGTGACTTTTTATTAAAATCTTTTAAGTTAGGTTTAGCTAACCTGACTTACATGGTCAGGCTCTGGTTGGTGGTGGGTTGGAGAATTAGCCATAGCCAGTTATCCACTAAGTGGGGCAACTGGCTATAACCAGTTTTCCCCATGAACATTGCACACCCCAAAACTTTTGTTAGGGTGGCAGCCTAACAAAATTTTTTTTTTTTTTTTTGAAGTGTCGTGATAAGTTGTTTGAAAAAAACATACTCAAGTGATGTGGTATGTGCATAGAACTATAGATTTTTTTTCCTAAAGATACACAAGGCAAAAAATCTATGGTTATATGCACATTTAACGTCAGTTGAATATCTTTTTTTGAGTCAATTTATCATTATTCTTTTTTGAAAGGTAAAAAGAAAGAAAAGGTGGCATAACTGGTCATATAACCAGTTACCCACTAAGTGGGGAAATAACCAATATTCCCCTGCGCAACCAAGAAGGAAGTTAGGGTGGCAGCCTAACACATAAAGTCAGCTTAGCGTTTTTCCTTAGGGCACTTGAAGTACCTCATCCTATCCCTTTTTATTAAAAACATTTCATCTATTTGAATAAATTATCATTTAGAAAGTTAATATACCACTTGGTTCCCTCTTTGGTTTACGTTAAAGAGTTGTAGTGGGGAAAATAATAATTCCAAGAACAAAATGGGAAGAAAAATGAGAATCGAGAAAGAGTCACCAATCAATCTGATTTATGTTTATTTTTATTTGTGTGTGCGTGTGGTTGAGTTAGTCAAGGGTGTACTAAACATCATTAGGTCAGTTGTCTCAAGATATTGTCATTTGGAATACCTTAATCAAACTTTTGATAGTTAATGGGTTGATTAATTTTTCAGAACTACACAAATTGATTAAAATGTTCCTAGATTTAAAACAACACTTCCGAAAATTTTAGAGATTATATTCCACACCATTTTTTTATATTACTCACCCATACGACAACACACTTTTCCATTTCTTTTCCTTCTATAAATTTTCTTAGAAGAGGTATTTTCTTAGACAAACCATCTTCTATCTCCCCCTCCCCCTCCCCCTCCCCCTTCCCCTTTTTTGGGTAAATTACTATTGACAAATTTACGATTCTTGCTCACTGTTCAGTTTAATTACCAAAATGCGAACGGGGCAATGAATTTGGAGGTTTCAAAGTGACAATTTTGCAGGTTAAAGGTGAAATTGTTACTTTAAACCTGCCGAATTCGTTGCCCATTCACGTTTTGGTAATTAAAATAAGCAGTGAACCGAAATAGTAAATTCGTCAAAAGTTGATCACGTTTTCGTAAATATCTTTTTTTTGTGTATCTATGTTCATATTTGTGGTGTTTTATATAAATTCATTAATTGGTGTATTAAAAATAAAATCTAGTGTGGCAATATATTATTCTAAAATTTACCATTTTTTTTCCTCCAGTAACCATATCCAATGCATCCTATATCTAAATAATTAACAATGAAAAACAAAGTACTAGATAGTATGGTAATTAAACATAGTGAAATTACCTGAATTGATCTGTGTAAGGAAGTTTGGAGTTGATAGAATTATTGGGATTGTAGTTGAAGAGGGAGAATCTGGGGTCGTCAGGTTGTTTTAATCCCCGCTTCTTAATAGCCGCCACCACAACCTGCGCTATTCCTGTAAATGGGCTACCCTCGGGTTTCACCTTGACATAAATTCTTGTACCCATGAAGAACAACGCGCAAGATAAGAACATTAGAAATGCAGGAATAGCGAATCCAATAGCCCAATTGATGTTGGATTGCACGTAGACAATGATTGTGACAGAGACCATCATAGCAAACGTGAAGGTGAAGTAGTACCAATTGAAGAAGCTGTTGATACCCCTCTTCCCCGATTCGGTGTTTGGGTTGAACTGATCTGCTCCAAAGGCCAAGTTACATGGCCGGATACCGCCTGCTCCAACCACTAAGAACCCAAATGCACTTAGTAGGAATGTCAATTGCCATGGTGTAGGTGCAATGCAACTTTCGGTGTGTTTTATTTCACAGTGTGGAGGATGCATTTTGGAGATTGCGGCAGTTAGCATTAGAATAAGCATTCCCTTCAAAAAAAAGAAAAAGAAAAAGTCTAATGAAGTTGCATTCTTAAGAATTCAAAGCCAGTCAAACTAAAATGATTCGTGATAATCTAACTACCCCACGTCGCAAACTCAATTGACTACTTTGACATGACAAGTTCGAACCGTAGATCTGCTCTTCCCGGGATATACAGCTGCACTTCCCCATAAAAAAGTATATCTCTAGGGAACCGTGTATCTTAAGAAGCACAGATCTACGATTCTCAAACTTGTCACGTCAGACAGTCGATTGAGTTTGCCAAGTGAGGTAGTCAGATTACCACGATTCAACTAAAATGAAAGAAAATAAGTACTCCTATTATTTCATTGGATAATTATAAAAGCACCCCACAAATTAATAAGGGCAACCCACACTATAACGAAATTGTTTTGATTTATAAGGGTTCAAAGTTTCGGAATCAACTGATACTTGTAGAGAATGAGGAGATCATCCTCACAAAAAATCAGATAGTTATTCGGACACTTATAACAAATTATTTAATTACTAATAAGCCCTTTAGATATATGTGTATTTGCAGATGCCACCTTCTAGTTACAATATAATAGAAAAGACAATAGTTTCTATAAACAAAAGTTATTTGGTTGAACATTCAATCATTCATCGAAAGAATTTAATACCAAAATTAGGTTAAACTTGGAGAGAAGTCATATATCATTATCCGATATCTTAACAAAATCACCAATCAAGTTGATCTATGGTACATAGGTCTAGCTCTCAGTGAGAGAGTGAAATGTGCCACACAAAGCAGACCTACAGTCGTTTAACCGCATGCTCCTTAGAGTATATGATCTAAATTCTAAATTTTCAATCTTTAAACATTTAAACTAATTAATAG
Organism: Akebia trifoliata; assembly: GCF_017979445.1. Lineage (NCBI taxonomy): Eukaryota > Viridiplantae > Streptophyta > Magnoliopsida > Ranunculales > Lardizabalaceae > Akebia > Akebia trifoliata. The sequence goes on from NC_141379.1 coordinate 5,249,557, forward strand.
ACCCATACAGCAGTTATGACTAGTGCACAACACACAGAATTCTCGTCACCAAGGCACACTCTTTCAGGCCTTCCGATCCATAAATTTTGGATTGGGCTTTTAATGGACCCATACAGCAGGAAATAACTTGATTGGTGATTCTTGATTGTATGGAGTGAGTTCCAAGTAAGGGTTTCAATGGTAACCTGGGTTCCCCTTAATTCAAAGCTAATTAGTCGGTCATCATGGATCCAATCAAATTTTCAATTTGATTCTCCGTAACCATTTTAAGGGCCCAATAAGAACTAAAAACCGATATTTCATTTAAGAATCGCGATCCAAACGGTATCCCATTTTTGTAACAACGTTAGGTGGTGAGTGATTTTTTTGTTCACAATCCAATATTCGTTTGACATTTGGCACAAATGACATAAGCAATTGAGATAAAATTTCTCTTTCTGGCCGACACATACCCTGCCCACAAAATTTAGTTTTAAGATTTCAAATCTTAAAAGGGATTGTGAGACCCAAATGGATTATCATGTTCGCAATCAAACACTGCAGACTTCCAGATTTCATGAAACTAATCATGGTAAAAAAAACTTGTTAAATTTTTTTAAAGAAAATTTCATAAAATTTCTCCCACTATAATACTGTAGTAATGGATTATGTTTTTGAATGCTAATTGGTTATCTAATCAAGAAAATTTCATTTTTCCCCAGTGAGCAAGAGAGAAATTCTCTCTCTAGTTGTTTACATCATCTGTGCCATATGTCAAATGAGTGTTGGGTAGAGATGTCAATGGGTTGGTTTCGATTCGATTCCTATGAAAATGAGAACCATAATCACTATTTTTTTCGATTTTGATTTTAAAATAAGTGGAACTGGAATTGCAAAAAATCATGGGTACCCGTCAGTTCCGATTCTCAAAAATCGAATGGGAAAAAACATTTCTAAATCATTATGTAAAAAAATTTCCTTCTAAAATTTAACAAATTATTTGCAAAGTATTAACTTAATAATAATTTGTTCCACTAAATAGATGATTTAATGACTTTTATTTTCAAAAATTAAAATTCATCTTTTTAACAAGTAGCAAATTTAAGAAGAAATTACCCATTTTAAGTTTTAATATTTAGTTTATACGAAATTTGAATAACTTTTTATTCGTATATGTTAATTTCAAAATATAGGAAAACCTTCAGTCATGTATAATGTAAAAATAAACGTCCAAATAAATTGATTTTGAGTACCGACGGGTATTTATTGGATAGAACCTAATGATTCTGATTTCTATCGATTCGGTTCCATATTAGACTCAGCTCTAATCGATTCCAATAAAAAGGGTATCGGAACCGGAGTAAATGGGTACCCATCGACACCCCTAGTGTTGGGCTGTGAGCAAAAAATTACTTGTTAGGTGTCTAAGTTGCGTATTTTAGTTGGAATCTAAACACATCGGACTGCGTACACGGCTTGGTTAAGAGCCTAGGTTTTCCAAACTCCAGCAAGAACGTGCCATGTAAGACACCTTACCTTTATTATGGGAACGGGACACCGTATTGGATACCGAGTCTTTATTTAAATTCCAATTCTGTATATACAGTAGCTCCGAGTGGTAGAGTCCAATGGTTATGACTGGCCAATCAATTTAGTGGAAAAAAAAAATTGGCCAATCAGATTAGCTTACATCTGATGGTGTGTATGTCCACCAAAAAGTCAACCAATTATCGTGGGCTGGGTAGTGTTAACGTTACACATGATGCAAAGGGAGTGCAAAAAGTGGACCAATCATGATCCTATACTTTACGGTGCTTCATAACTTCTGAACACCCAAATTCAACTTTTACAACTAGATTGGGTTGTAGAGGAAAGTGAGGTGAAGAGTACCGTAAGGGAAGACATTGAAGCGAATCCCAAGGTAATGTAACGGCCAAAATAAGTATCAGAGAGAAAAGCCCCAATCAATGGTGCCAAGTTGGTTGTCCCATTGAAGACATTTAGAAGCAGAGTAGCAGATACTTTCTTCATGTTGAAGACAGTTGTGAGATACACCAGTAAATTAGAAGAAGTTCCTATAGTCCCAAGCTTCTCAAATGTCTCGTTCCCTGCATTATCAAAATATACAGTTAACTCAGTATAATTTCTCACACGTGAGATGACACAAACATATATATACACACGTACACGTCACACGTGTGTAACTTATTACCTATGATGAAGGGCATGGCTTTAACACCTCTGTAGTTGATCTTAGACTGATCATCATGAGTTGCACCAACAATATGATCATCATCAACCTTCTCGTGCTTCTTCTCCATAGCTGTTGTAATTGTGGACTTGTAAGTCTCTCCTTTGGTCTACAGATCTTATCTTATAAAGAAGAAAATGAAGGAGTGGAGAGGAAGAGATGACAAAAAGCCAATAATTGAGTGTGACAATGGAGAAATATCGTCAAACCTTCCAACGACACGTTTGAGTCATGTCGACAAATAGAGACGACCACAAGCAGGGTTTCCTTCTCTTTTTGTTCTTATATTTAATATTAATTATGAGTTATGACCTCTCTTTTGTATCAAAGTGTACCAAACTGGTCGACACCACACACACTACGAGGTGAGATAGTGAGTGAGACACGAAAGGGTCCACAAAAACCTTTGAAGAGAATCAGGATCCAGCTGGTACATTGGTAAGTTTGGTTTCATATTGTATAGTTTTAAGGGAAAAATACTAAAATAGGATTAAATATTTTAATATTTATAAAAAAGAATTTTTTTTTTTTTCAAAAATTACCAAAATCGATTTAAGTCGTTGTACAGTCTAGCGTTTTAATAACTTGTTGGATTGTCTCAAAAATATCTTCTAGAAGATTAATTAGTTGAACTCTTCAGTGTTTTAATAACTTGCTTTAACACCCCAAAGGAGAATAACATATTAAAAGGATGGACAATCTAGCAAATTACTAAAATGTTGACTTATCCAATGACTTAAATTAATTTTGATAATTTATTTTTAAAATATTTAAATCTCTTTTAGTGATTTTCCCTAATTTTAATTTAAAATTGGAAAGATGCTAAGTTGACTAGGGTGAGTTGGAATGGACTACAAGGTTGTGAGTATTTATAAATAAAAAATGTTGAAGTAACATTAAAATTAACATCAAATCTAGCATTGTTGACTTGGATGTATATATGGAACCATAGATGCTTTTCATCGAGATAAGAGTGAAAAGTATCTACGGCTATGTGTGGACCTCCACATCAGGAGTATAAGAATCGATGTCAATTTTAATGTCACTCCAGTACGACTCTTTATAAATTGGTCGAGTCAGCTATGATCAGAATAGACATACTTTTATAAGTAATACGAGATGTGTAGTTCATTTTGGCCAACATTTTAGCCAACCATTTTTGTCCTACATGGGCTAGAAGTTTTGGAATGGGCTGATTTTTGGTGAGGATGATCTCTACAGTGAGAAGATCATCTTTACCAAAAATCAGCCCATTCCAAAACTTCTAGTCCTATATTTACAAATTGAAAAATCGTGGACCGTCCATTTTTTGTAAACCATTTTTGATGGGGTTAGAAGTTTTGGAATGGGCTGATTTTTGGTGAGGATGATCTCTTTTGGTGATGATGATCTCCTCACCATAGAGATCATCCTCACCAAAAATCAGCCCATTCCTAAACTTCTAACCCATGTTTTGAAAAATGTTTTGCCAAAATGTTTGGTGCCGAACATTTCCCATATATATATATATATATATATATATATATGGTAAAATTAAATTAAATATACCTTAGGTTTATCTTTATTGATAATCAATTACTAGAAGATAAGTACAAATGATCACTATGTGAAAATTGAAAAATTCGATAGAAAAAATTGACGGCCCAAGACCCGCGAATTTTAGAAACTGAATTTTGACAGTTTAGGACTGTCAAAATTCTTGATGTTCCAAGATTTTATGGTTTAGAATTGTCAAATTTCTCCCATCCTTCATTAATTTGATAGTTTTGACCCATCGAAAAAAAATTTACAATGAAAAATTCGACCGTCCGTCAATTTAGGCTTTTTCACATTGTGGATACAATGATCACAATCATTTTTTCAATCTCACTCATTGACTTTTGCCTTAGATATTGCAAACTTTAACGCATTAAATACTTATGGGTGTCTTGTATTCAACAATGAAAGAAATTAAAACTTTTATTTTAAAAAAAAGGAGATTGTAAAGAATCAGCATTTATTTTTGTTCAAAGATAAGGTCTCATAGTCATATCACACATGGGTTCATAGAGAAAGGTCTCATATTTATAATACACAAAGGGATGAGGAGTTAGATTTCACATTTATGTGATAATGTATTAAACTCTTTTTCACAGGGTAACCCCTCACATACATGCATCCATGTATATAATAAAAAATGTGTTTTTTACATTCCTAGAACAGAAAAACTTCAAGTTATTTGATTTAATGAGGCTCTCATGTAACTTCATAGGAATGGGCGAAAATTCTCAAGTCACTTTATTAGTGGAGATTTTTCAGACACACATGAAAATTAAATAGAAGGGGATGGTCACTTCTTTCTAGGCATGTACATTCAATAAAGTGAACATGATTTTCTTAAAATGGTAATGAAATAGTGTAATGATTTCGTGATGCCCCCTACACCCCATCACCGAACCATAGATCATTTGCCTCTAGATACATATAAACACAAATCTTCTTTTAGGAAGATCCCATGGATCCAAGACAATATTACCTAAAGAATTCATATGTGAGGCTAAGAAGTCAGCTGCTTGATTGCTTTCCCTAAAACAGAAGCTGAAGTCAATCCTTTAGAATTGAGTTGCTCTATTCTTGATGGCTTTAACAAGTATTTCTTCTCTCCAAGGCATTTTGCTTTTCTCATTGATGCACTTAATGACCACTTTGAAGTCAGCTCTAGCCTTCAAGGAGGTTATGTTTAAGTTGGTTGCCATCGTCATTCCCTTCAACATTGCCTGAAGCTTATAGAATAGAACTGACCTCCATTGGGTATTATCAATGAAGGCGTAGTCTCTAATTACGCCTCCTTCTCCTCCAACATCATCTTTGAAGGACCCATTCGAGTTCAGCACATGGAAACCCTTAGGAGGTTATCCCATTTTCATCTTACAAGCATTCTCAATTCGAACCTTGGGTTCAGGTTCCATGAGGCCATAAAGGCTCTTGTGGAGGCATTGTTGTCAAAGCTGGTTTCCATGCATTGGATCCTAAGTTGCACATCACGCACAATGAAACACTCTAGAAGGTTTGGGGGTAAGTAATTATTCTTGAATAGGCGTCTGCATCTTTCGAGCTATCGGTGGTGGATGAATACATTGAAGGCCGGCTTTTTAATTAAGGAGGTCATAGTCTTTAGCCAATTCACTTTGGTGTTTCATGAAAATTTATTTTCTTTAATGAAGAAATCACTTAAACAAATGTATGCATTTTATCATATATACGGCTTTTGTTAACATGATCCCTAAGGGCACATGTTAAAGTACAATAAATACACTTTGGAAATTGGAATGCAAGAGTATTTTGGTAAATTGACTATTTTTGGAGAATACCCCCTGGCAATACAATGTAGTTATAAATTTTGAATCAATATTAGATACTTTTAAATTATTTAATGTAATATATATTATTTATTCGATTCTTTCAACACTATGAACATCACGGAGTCCAACCTTCAATTTTCAAATGTAAACTCAAGCTACAATATGATCAAATACATATTTTTTTGGATTTGTAATGAACAAACATTGTTAGAGTACCTACAATTCCAAGTTTTAAAAATAAAATATGTAATATATATTTATTTGACAAGTTATCGAATTGACCCAACCATATTAGATATCTGAGCAGAGTCTAACACTCAAAGTCCCCGTTGCCAAAGAAGCTTTGATGCTTAACTTAGATTCACAGTTAATATGACATAAAAAACTTGAATACATGCATCCAATATATTTGTGATATAAGCTTACCATATTTTATTGGGAACTCATCTTATCCCTTTCCATTTATTGACACATCCCTATCTCAAATGATTTTCGATGAATGTGATCATCGTTTTCAAGAAGCGTGTGTGCCGTCAAGTACATGTCTATGGAATGTATATGGGACATTCTTGAGTTATCGTCTTCTAATTGTACTAGCTCTCATGATGGAATCCTTATATATAAGATGGCAAATACCCTCTGGTGGATTCCTTTCTTTGTATCATACATATTCTTTGATCTTTGTCCTCATTAATATTGTTGATCAAAGTGTTGTTTTCACTATGTGAATAAGGGGGTAAATTTGACGCCAAGGTCAATCAAATTTAACCCTTTTTCATGTAGTATTTAAAAGAGTCATCTCAAATTTATCTTTTTTTTATGTAGTGTTTGCCCATTAGTACAATTCGACGATTAATTCATTAATTTCCAATTCAAAATGGTATAGGAGTGTTGCAGTCAAGATTGTGTACATTTACCTCATTTCTTTATTTACCTATGGATTTTTAAGTTCCAAATAAACATAGCATTCTAATCATAGTGTTCTCAATATCAATGATGATTTTTGTCAATCTTTGACTTTCGTGTATCATTTATTCTACATGAAGGCCACGTGTTGGATTGGTGTCATAGTCGATCTCTCAATCAAGTTAATATGTGCATTCTATGACAAATTATACGTATACTTGGGTAATGTTCCTGTAATGATTCTTCACATAGGGTGGTCCACTAGGGGGATGCACCCGCCCAAGTTTGCACTGAGATCCATTCCACTCTTGTGGGCCCGAATTGATACTTCCAGGACTTAGTCCCCACACTACGAATCAACCAGTCAATGTTTATGTATCTAGGAGTAAATCAAGCAATATACTAATCCCGATATCTTTTTTATTCTTTCCTCCTCTCATACCTCCTTAGAAATGGAAATTCACCCCTTCGACGCTTGCCTTAGAACTGAAAATCTTCCCGTTTCATAGTCGGATTGATGAACTACTCCCACTAGTACTACCTACTCTATTGAAGATCCCAAGAAGTTCGATCGATTTACCTTTTTTCACATTGTAACTATTCGAAAAATATACAACTAAATCAATTTGGCACTGTAGATCCGCGCATCACATGCCCAAGATTCTTTTTTTGTCACAATCCATGTCCTAAGTACTTGGATGGACCCTATATGAACAATGACGAGGCTTTGTGGACTTGTGGTGTGAAACTTTGGGTGTGATCTAGAAAGAGATGGAAGCCTGATTTTTTGGTTTTGTTTGTTCTGAGTTGTAGTCATCCTCACGTTTGAATCACCTCACATATATAGTCCCCACTTGGTCCTTTGGACTTAGGTGTTCTTAATTTTCTCATTGTCAATAATTGGAATAGTTAGTAAAACAAATGTTCTTAATTTATTCTTGATTCCATCTTAAAGTGTTTGGTCAACTTTCAAAAATATGACTTAGACAATAATGATGATAATCTAATAAATGGACCATTCACTTGATATCTAACACAAACTAAAAAAAGCTGTGTTTGATAGTATTCTCACACACAAAAATATACAATTTTTTTCGTATTTGATTCCTCGTTTACCAAGAAATCCATTTATTAGAAAAATCAATCTTTGACCCATCCAAATTTACCTCAACTAGGTTATGATTAAATTTTTGGTAGAATCAAATTTTCCATGTGCAATAAATTGTTGGTAAATGATTTTCTCGTGGAATTTTCAAGCAATCAAACACCCCTTTGTGGAAATATTCTTTCTATGATGATGTACATAGTGACAAAAACCACCAATTTTTTTTTTTTTTTAATTGCGATTTAATCGTCATTTTCTCACCAATCGATTAAACCACTCTTTTTATAATTAAAAAAACGACAATATTTTGACGAAAATGATGGTTTTTTTAGAACAATCGCGTAACATTATGTTCTTTCAAAGATGACGGGTTTTACTCCGGTTTTCACGCCACTTTATTATAGAAGGGGTTTTTTTATTAAAAAAATATTTTCTTTACTAGTTTAGTAAGATGTAAACTTTTACCAAGAATTGTTGAAATAAAATGGATTACCACATTGGCAATCCAAGACTACATCCCTCTAGATTCATGGTTTTGTTTTCAAAGTTCATAGAATTTTGTCCTCTACATCCCTTTGACATCGGATCGTGGTTCTGGATGCCACAAGATGAGTTCAATGGCCCTTAGTAAGAACTTAAATCTTACTAAGTTAGTAAAGCTAACGTTACTCATAACATATTCTATACGAAGTAGAGAATAAAGTAACATTTTTCTTATAAAATGTATTGAAAAAAGGATTTTGTTGTTTGACACGAAATCAAGCAGTCAATAATTCACACTCATAGCCGCATTAACAATAAGAAAAAAAAAATTAAAAATTAAAAATAATATATAAAAGACAAATCTCTGTATTTTTTATTATATATAATTTATTTGATCTTTTTTTTTAAATTAAAATAAATAGCAACTAAATAAAATAAGGATCCTAACATTTTACTAAAGTTTTTTAGATTTTACTGATTTTTTCCTTGATGAATTATTTCCGAATCACAACTTTGTGATCAATGGGACTTATATAATTCATAATTTATTTTTTATTATCTAAAACTGTACTTTTATTAAGAATAATGATAAATTAATTCCCCTCACTCCCCCACATGTCTAAGCACAGAATTATAATTTTTTTATCGGGATACATAACTGTACATATGAAAATATGTAGTGTGTATCCCGAGAAAAAATATATAATTTTGCTAATCCCAGTTGTTTATAAAGTAATGATTTTCAGACTCCACCACGTGGTATATTAAAAAAAATTTAAATAATACAACTTTTCAACTCTCACTAACTACTTTGACGACTATAGTCTATATAATTTCTTTATATAATTATAATTATAAAATTCATAACTTCTCTAGCCTCGCAAGTCACGACCTACTTTCCTAAATATCCATCCATATAAGATTAGATACATTGGGAAATACGTGTTTTCTTTTTGGACTTTTCAAATCTCAAACGTAAGGTTGATACTCTCTGCTTCGAAGTTCAAATGAGCATCTCTTCCTAAAATTGACGACAAAGACGTTCTTTTGTTTTATTAGGGAGAACAATAAAGGATGACATTTTCCTTTGACCACGGTCTTCTCATTATAGATTAATAAAAAATGACCGACATACCTTCTTCTTCAATCTTATCTTAAAGAAAAAAAAAAATCATTATTATTATTTTGTGGAATCGAGGTATCAAGTCTTCTTAGAGCATTCAACTAATCATCAGGACACACGCAGTTCTCCCCAAACACCCAGTAATCTTTGGGATAAATCCTCAAAGGTGAAATGTTTGTCACACCAAAAATGTCCCTTATATACATTTAACATTATTAATATCATTATTTATCTTAAAATGAATTAAATTACCATCCCACAACCCATAGATCTATGTTAGTTAGTCTTTTAAAATTATAAAGAAAAATGCTCAATTAACACAAAAAATTATATATTCTTTTTACTTGTATCTTAAGGGAAAAAATCAATGTTTCTGTGCACACTATCACACCTTTTTTGAATTAGTTTAGATTGACTCACTTACAAAATAGCCTTTTTTTTATTAAGTTATTTTTAAAATTTTCTTTCTTAACATTTAAATAGAAAAAGGTATTTATAATATATTAATATTGAATAATAAAATATGATATAAAATTAGATAATCTATTAAAAATTTCTAGACTAAAATTTTAAAATATTTTAATCGTGCATAGCAGCTAACTTTTGTAACATATTATACGGTCGTATGGCAATAATCAATAATGGGTTATGTTTGTAAGATGACTACTAAAAGAGTCATGCTGAATAACGATGAAATTGACATTGTTTGGGATATTGGTGTGCACACAACCATAGAAACTTCTCACTTATATCTTGATGAAAAGCATCCATGTTCTATAGATACATTCACCTCAGTAATATTTGAAATGATGTCAAGTGATACTCTTAATGAGTATTCTATGACTAATGGATGACAAATCGCTTGAAAATGGAATCCAAATGTCCATGATTCAACCTCTACTCTGAATAAACCCCACCAATCACGAAGAATATTGATCATATTTGCCAATAATATAACATATAAAAGAGTATTGGTCAATACGCAATACCATGTGCTTTTAGTCAAGTTCATAGATTCACGAGACATGTGTTATGGGTCTGAAATGGATCTAGACTCAACTATATTTAATTCAGCTAAAAATCAGATTCCATTAGGTATCCATTACATGCCCAAAGACGTCAGATCTGGTTGTCCAAGGCTAATCCCAATATTGTGAATTTTGATATTCTTCGATTAATGAGATCGATTGATATAACCAATCACCTTTCTTATTAAAAAGAACTAGAAGTTGATGTGCAAAACACACGTATCAAAAAGATTTATCTATAATTTAAAATATTGATTAATAAAGGGGTGAAGTCATGATTTTCTTGTAATGGGGGCAAATTATAATTAATGACACAGTTGAAGAACTTGAAGATTGAATGATTTGGGGGGAAAAATTCATAGATTTTTGTTTGAAGTTGAAGAAAAGAATATTTAGATCATTTTCAATTAGTCTACCAGAGAAAATCAGTCAAAAAGCCAGTGTCATCTTCAAAAAATTGGAGGGAGGGGGTGGGGGCAATTAAGGCATGTAATTAGTTGAAAATATTAGGGATATCTCAAAATTCTATTAGGGGGGCAATTGCCCTCACTATCTCCTTATTAGCTCTGTCCCGGTTGATTAAAGTGTTTTTAAATATTACATGGTACAAATGATATTTTTATAATTTTAAAAAATAATTAAAGTGATTTTAGATTCATAAACGACAATTTTTTTGATTTTTGACTCAAAAAACAACCTTCTTTATATTATATTTAAATGTAAAGGTGGGGGTATTTTCTAATATCCAAAATTTTGTGTTGAACCACTTCTACTCCACATTCCTTCATTATAATAGTAAAGACATGCAATTGCAAGTAATGTCTCACCGTAACCAAGAATTAGAACTCTAACTATGTACAACATCTTTTTGCAAACCTTGATGCACATTCATGAATTTCAACAAAACTCCTTCAAAAATGCATGCATAGTACATGAATAATATGGTTACTCGACAACTACCATACCTAAAATTTGTGTGGGGTGATTGATAATGACAGCACACATTAAATATAAATCGATTCAAGGATACAGGTGTAAGTCATGCGTTCTAACTTGTTCATATTTGATAGAGTGGTCCATCGACATAATTTTTTCGTCAATGGGGCCACTTTATCAAATACAAACATATTAGTGTGTAGTAGTTGGACCATACTTTATAGTTAAGAGAGGGAGAATGAAAGATACATGGAGACTGGTGCAAGAAAGGTAAATGTTATCATTATTAGTCAGCCCACTAAAATTATTGAATCCAATTATTCATGGCCAAACGGCGAGATTCACGTTTGTAAAAAGGTTGATCTTGACAATTTGAGTCATTGCTCTCAATGATTCATGTTCAAATATTGATATCGATGACTTATGGTCATTGATATCATTGTTCGTTGTAGAATGAGGTGATTTGAAAATAATAGAACAAATAAATTAAAATCTAATTTAATTTGGTAAGTAGGATCGTTCCATTAAGGATTAAAGGATTAATTTATCTGAATTAAAGAAAATCAAAAGAAAATGGTTTAAAATTAATATTGGAAGAAAATTAATTTATTAAAACTATAAAAAAAACATTGTAATTGAGAAGACCTAGAAAAATTGAATCCACTAAAATAATTTAATTAAAATATAATTTTAATCTTAAGTTCTTTTGATAATCCAAATCAAGAAACTAACAAAGGTTCTTAATTCGGACGATTTAATAATAAAAACACACAATTTTGATAAATCTAAACTATTTGTCAAGACTTCTTTCCCTTCAAAAATTGTATCGCCTAATAATCTTTCATCACAACGAGCATCTAACATTTGTCAAAGAAAAATAAAGTACGTTATAAAGAATTAATTGGGCAGTTGGCTATTCGAGAGCCAAAAACTCGTTAAATGAATTTGATGATTCATTTTGAATTACTTTTTTTTTTTTTTAATTTATTAGATCTTGAATTTGGATGAACTTCATTTCGTTATGGGAACTTAATCCAATGACAATGGATCATTAAGCATGAGGGATAATGGGAAATAAATAACATATGACGAAAATTCAAGATAGGATAAAGACAATCTATTAAAAACATCAAAGCATTAAAAAAATATTAAAGAAATAAAACTAAATTATTATGACTTTATCAATCTCCCTAAATTGAGAGATTAACCAAGAAACATCCTAGAAGCAATAATGAAAAACTTGGAAAAGAAATTTATCTTTATTACTTCTAAATAGTCTTAAAATAAAACTTTTGTTGTCTTCTTCAATTACTGTAAAATGTAAAACCTTAAAAACTAAAAAATGAAAAATAAGTAAGAACTACAAAAAACTAGAAGAAAGCAGGAATGAATAGAAAATAAAAAACTAGGGACTTGTGATTTTTTTATAGAAGAAACTAAGATTACTTTGAAAATACATTTTCACCCATAAAATGTTCCAATTAGCTTTAATTCGTGAAATATAAATATGTTATCTCAATTAGGGTTTCAACTTAACTAACCTTACTCTTTTTCAATATCCGAATCAAAAGTTATGTCTAAAATGGTAAAACGTGATAAATTATGAATCTTTGACTTGTTCTTTATTTTTTTTATCAATGAAAAGTCTAAATTCCATTTCTTCATGAAATACGATTATGTTTTCTTCTGAATTAATTTTTTAATCCCACTGATCTTATCTTAATTCGATAAGTCAGTAAAAAATTATGGGCAAAACGACATGACGTGATAGATTTGAAGTAAAGGAAAACTTGATTTTGATCATCTTTCCGTGGATCCAGACCATCGAATCTCTTGGATCGTGCCTTGATCTTGACCTTGACTGTGACTTTTACAGTAATAGTTTTTTCACTCTTAGCTTCTTGACTTCGTCTAATTTATCTACAAAAATATAACGCATAATCAAGATTAGTAAATTTTATGCAATTAACTAATAAAATATGAAATGTAATGATTTAAGTAACATGCATGAATTTATGATTAAGATCGACAATATGAGTTGGAAAATATATTAAGTGCCTTAGGAAATGAAGGAAAAATAAAGACTTTTAAGGCACACTCTAACTTACCTAGTGTGTGTGATGTGCAGGCATTGCATGTACCTTGAGACTAGTCTTTGGACAAGACCATGGTCTATGAACTGGACAAAGCTCAAATATGGGCCCAATCTATTGTCTACAAGGATACCCTAGTTATTAAAAAGAAATAAAAAATTATTATTGTAAAAAGTGATTTTAACAAGTGCATCAAATGTTAATTTCAATGATTTGAAATGTTGATCTTTGATAATTTGCATCATCGATCTCACTAATTGAAAGAAGTAGGAAGGGGCATTAAAAGAAAGAAAAAAATTTACTAAATGGATTATCAAAGTTATTGCAAAAAAAAAAATTAGAGGGTGTTTAGAAAACATTCCTCCACCAAAGGTGGTTACCATGTTAGTCAGGCTGACTAGCCCAGTATTACTGACATCAATTTTCAATGAATGCCAGCCCCCACCACAATGTTCCTATCATGTTGATCACATAAAACACGGCGCATTACAAGAGTGACACGAAATTCAAGTATTGTTTATAAGTTGAAGAAAATATCATATTTTTCTACTTTCACATAAAGAAAATTGTATCCAAATCTAACTTTTCTACTTTCAAGTGGATCCCACAAAGATATTTTTGAAACTTGTCGGATAGACTCTCTGTCTGAATTAGTTAAAAAAATGCAACAGTGAAAAATTCGATGTTAGATCAATTAGTCAATCATTCAAAATCGAGCACTTTATGGAAAACTAATTTTATTGATGATTTTTTAATGTAAATACGTTCTTAGATTAAAAAAATCCTCTTTAATAAAAGGTTAATGTTGGAGTGACTTCAATGAAACACACAGTGACATGTCGACGCGGTGGCACATGCATGTAAATGCATTTTTTTGAGATAAAACACATCTACGAGCATACGTGCACCACCACGTCAAGGTGTTCCCTGTTGTGGTCACTCCAATTCAACTCTATTAATAATTTTAACTTTCTAATAATATTAATAATAATTCTAAATACCATTCTTAATAGGGAAAATTACTAAAAAAAAATTAAATATTTTAATATTTATAAAAAGAATCTAGTTCTTCAAAATTTACCAAAAACAAATTAAATTGTTAAATAGTTCATCATTGTAGTAACTCGTTGGCCAGTCCAACGTTTTATTGTGTTAAAATTTTATTGTTTTACCAAAAATGTCTTTTAAATGACTAATACACTAGAATGTCCAGCAACTTAATTTGTTTTTGATAATTTTAAAAAAAATAAATTATATTTTGTACATATTAAATTATTTAACCCTCTTTTAGTAATTTACCCATCTTAATATCTACCACAACCTTTCACGTCATACAACTTGCCATTAGTGATGAAATATATGAATATGATTCAATGCATCTCATGAACCAAATTATGTTTCATCACATACTTTGATGAGTCACATTGGAGTAACATTAAAATTGACATCATTTGAGACATTGGTGTGCACAAAATCATAAATACTTCTCACTTATATCTTGATGAAAAGCATCGATTCTATAGACACATCCAAATCAACAATATCCTAAACGATGTCAATTTCAACGTTACTTCATCATCTTCCTACTTTTGAAAAATATTTCTTTCCCTCTTGAGAAATGTAAAATTGAAGAATTGTTACAAATTTACCATCTTGATAGTTTTTTAACATATATATTTTCAAAACTATATTGATCCAATAATTAACCAATCTTCTACAAATGATATGATAACCAATATAATATATTGTTATTTGTCTCATTCAAGTCAACTTGCGAGTTGTCGATTCAAGTCGAATTTTCGAATCTTAAAATAATACTAAACAAAAAAAGTTACTTGTACAATAAAAAATAATAATAATAAATAAATAATGTCATCATCCTAAATGGATTGAAACAAATAGCCCAACAAGAATAAAGTTTTGGCACACCTAATAAAAATATAGAATTGAATAATGAAGCAAAATTTTCACCCAACCCTTTCTTTTTGGATAAGAAACCAAAGACAGATGAACTGAGAAGGGAACTCAAAAGAGAATTGTCATGACAATCTATACATGGGCCAGCTATCCTCACTGTCATTGCACGTTGGTCTAGCTTGAAAGGGGATATTATTTGCATGACGATATGATTTACTATGTCAAGATATGCCTCATTTGTCAACGATGCTGAAATGAAGTTCACAAACCTAGCTAGAATACGACTGTTGTCTTCTCCAATCCCTTAGTTTGTTTAACAATCATAAGAAAATGATGCTGCCGAGAGCATCAAAATGCCTAAGAGACCTCTTTTTTAAGAATTGAGATTTGTTGTTTTAAAAGTTTGTGCTAAGCTGATGAACCAATGGCATGATGTCGTGTGTGTTACGATTGTATTGTATAATTGTATGGAAAAATCCATTAATTTCTTCAAACATGCAGTTTGTTGGGTTACATGGAATTTCTTTCGTTTTAATAAAATAATGATTTTATGTTTGAAAGAAGATGTTATCTGATCTAATCTAATTTAATCTAAAAACCAAAAACCAAAAACCAAACTTTCTTTCTAGGCATAGATATTATCAATCACATTAAATTCTTTTCAAGGAAATTAATTTTCTTTCAACCATTTTTAAAAGGATTGGTTTTTAATAAATGAGAAACATTTAATTCTCAATCATACTCGCCCTTAGTGTAAATGGAATTTGAGGTACAACTGTCCAAGTCTATGATAGAAGCATTTGACTTGGAATTTGCGGGCATTGCACGTGCCCCGGGACTAGTCCTTGGATAAGACCATGATTTACGGATCGGTCAAAACTCAGATAGACGGCCAATTTCTATAGGGATACCCAGTTTTCTGGAAAAAAAAAAAATTCTCATTTTGGGTGATTATCCAATACTTCACGCTTAAGAACTTGTACACTTGAAATCATCTCGATTGGTGATTCTAGCTACATGTTGAATTTGACCAATTTTACCATGGCAAGGGCCATGGAATATGAACATTGCTAAAATGCGTAAATAAAGTTCCCAATATTGGAATAAAAAAAAGTTTATTTACCGAATCACAAAAACGGATATCATCTTTTCAAAAAAATTATAGACTCAAAATATTCCTTTTGACCCTCTAAAACAATAAAGAAAACTGAATGCTTGTGTGATCGAAGATCTCCATGAAAGAATTCTTTGAACGATGGAAATGTCACCCTTACCATGCATTAACATTAGCAAGGGATATGAGTAAAGAAGAATGGAAATCTATTAATTCTTGATTGATGATTACAAAATCCTAAAAGGTTTTTTATTTTATTTATTTTATTTTTATTTATTTATGATGGGGGTGTTCAGACCTGTAACTAGCTTGGGCGAGGCAATTGGTCTTTTAGAGCACCATATCTCGTCCAAATTCCCCAAATACATGCAATACCCCGCAAACCATACATACCAAGGTAAGTTGGGATAAATCCATATAAGAGCCCAACGAGGGATTTTGACTTCAAGTCGTCTCCTTTTTTGGAGAGAGACCCTACTAAAACTTTTATAGAGGATAAAAAAATCAAATTCATATCTAATAAAATTTTATTCTAATCAAATCAGATCTTAATCCTAACTTAATCTTTATCATGATCTTCAAATGGTTGGGTTTATCATAGAGCATGTTTTTAGACCAAAAGAAACTTGATCACTAGGATTCAAAGACTTTTGGGCTAACAGTAACAAATGAGATTGGGCCTTTATGGGCTAAGATGAGCTTGATCATGAAGGCTTTAGAGGTTCAAAATTATATGAAAAAGACTTTTGTGTATCTAATTTATGTTTATTTAAGGCTACAATTAAAATAATGTCCAATTTACTACTCTAACTAAAAGTGCTTCTTGGTTGGGCTAAACCTGAGCCAACAGAATTGGGCCAATTCAATCTTGAAGTAGATTGGGCCTACATAGTATGGGTTTGTCAACCCAAGAATGAAATCCACAGTGGCTATAATATTGGGACAATAACCACAAAGACCTATAGTTTGAAAATATATATCAAAAAGCCCCTTCTAAAAAACTATGGGTTCTTTAGTATCCAATTTATCAAATATTAGTCTAAAAAAGATTTTTGAAGTCAATATACCATACTTACCCTTTCAATGATTTTTGAAGTTTAAAGAAACATGTTTATTTGAGAATATTTGAACTATTCCTATATTTTATAATGACATGCTCCTTAAATACAGCCATCTCGCATAGATCAATTAAAATAAATAAATAATTTGTTTTTCTTATCAAAATTAGTAATTTTTAAATCACATAAATGATGATGACTACACCAATGACGATGATAGAGATGAGTACGATCATCATCAAGCTGATTTGGTCTATGTATATTAGATTTATTAAAATATATAAATAGTTTAAAAACTCGACTTGAATATTCATCGAATTGATTTAACTCAAAAATTAGCAAATCGATACAAATGAGTCAAATAAAATTATATTGAATTTAGTTTTTAATAAATAAAGTATTTATTTATTATTTTTTACAGAAATATTAATAACTAAGTAAATTGGTCCAAGTTTTTTATTTGACTTTTTATGTTTAGATCAAACACTTTGTAAAGTTGTTAAAAGAGTATTTCAAGTATTTTTCTTAAAAAAAATCTTCAAAAGATCCTTAATAGACTAATATTTTATTAAGAGGGACTTGAATAGTTCATATTCTTTAACAGCAGACTATTCGGTACATATTCTCTGTAAAGAGTCCTTCAAAGTCATCCTCCCTAATATATATGAAACTTTATAGGTCCAACAACATCCCATGGAAGCTAATACTAGTTTCCTAGATATTGAACATAACTATATACCTCTGGCTTCGTCTGAAAAATTTCCATTGAAGCAATATCTGATTTAAAAAAACACCTCCATGGATCAAGAGAGGCGACGATATAAAGAAATCTCTCTCTCTCTCATTGTTTGATCAAAACTCATGAAACTTTTCGCTTTACAAATTACAACAATGAAGCTAACTGAATTACAAGAAAGGCATATATGATTTTTGTGGGTGATAGAAATAAATTGAATCTTTTGGCTAGAAATTACCAATCAACATGATTTTTCTTACAAAAATTTATTGATCAATACCATAGATATAAGGTCGTAAAATAGCTATGATATTATTGATTACAAATTTATCGATTTTTAGTACACTGAGAGTTTTCGGTCCATTTTTCATTGGTCTATTAAGAGAGAGGGGGCATGTCATCAATTTGAAACATAAGGAAGTATCTCAAAGATCACAAACATTTACAAGTAAGTGAGCACTGAGAAGCCCATGGGCCTAACTCATCCTCACAAAACCGGCCTGTAAGGTGAGGATTATCCCAGGTTTATATATAGCCAAGGTTATGATACCCAGTTGATGTGGGACTATCGCTCACACTCCCCCTCAGAGCAGACCTTTCTCTCCTCCATGTCATCTAATTTATATTTTCATGTGCTTTGGCTCAATCCAGACCACACATGTGCGGCACGTTGAGTTTAGTCCCACATCGGACACAATTTACCTTGTCTCTATCCTTTAAAAGCTCATGAGCCTCTCCACTCATTGCCAATTGGTTTAGAGTTGAACCCCCAAATTTACTGAGCACGACCTTTTATGGATGGATGGAGAAACTTACTTTGCATAGTTGAGATCAAATTGATGGTCTCCCTGCCTTCCTCAGCAATTGCTGCCATAAGGGATTCAAAATCGCACAAAACATATAAGAAACTCTAGAGATCAATATCTCATTCAAATTTCAAACCCCATTAAAGATTAGAATTTGTAAACAAATAGACAACTGGAGAGAGACAGAGAGAGCCTCATGCCCTTCATCATTGGTAAGGAAATATATGATCCATCAATCTTAGCCGTCTGATTATTATTGTCTTATTTTTCTTTTTCCTTACTAGAGTGCAATGGGTCCAACATTAATGTTTCAAGAACAAGCCATAGCTGGACTGTACAAATATTTGTCAAATTGGTTGGACCCATTTGTGTTTCTTGTAAGAACTTTGAAGATATGTGATTAATTTACTTGCCCAAACAATCAAATATTTTCATTAATTTTCTTCTATTTCTACGGTGTACAGAAATTTTTAAAATCATTTCATTTTTTAAATACATTAGTGCGATCTTTTTTTCTCAATTCAGATACGATACAAACGTGATACCTACTAAAGAGTCTCCAATGCTCAAGCCAAATTTGAATAACACTATAAGGTGGAACCCAATAAATCTAAACGAGTAAATCTCATGATCACATTCTTTTATAAGTCCGATCCCCATCTTTTTTTCGAGGGTTTCCTTATTAGTTTTTGTCCATTATGATCATGTCAATAACACATCCCCATGATCTTCAGGTGTTGTGGTTATCATCTTTCATGGATCACGTCCTCTATTTAGCGCTAGTGGGGCACCCCCCGACTAGCCCTATCTAGAGAATCCATCCTTGACATCGGGAAAATTTCATTCTTCAATTGTGAACTTAACCTCTCACGAGAATCAAGATCCCCACCTCGGGTGGGGGGTTATAGACTTATAGTCATCTTACCCATTCTCCGGATTTTGGGTATTTACTACTTGCTTCCCTGCTCTAATTGTTTCATTTGTGTGAATCTTGAGGTGGTAGGTGTAGTTCAAGATCATCCCATATTTTTACCCATCAAACCGTCTTCCCAAAATTAAATTTATTCCAAAATTTTGTATCTTAAATTAATTCACAAAAATACAAGAATGGATATGGTTGGACTATCTATTTGGTTTGGTTTTATAAGATTTATTCATACGTAATTCTTCGGAATAATTTTTTTTTTATGTCGATAGTCACATTATCTTATGGTGTCTATACATAGAAGACATGAATTTAAACAAAATTGAATGAAAGAAAAAGATTCGTTTAGCCAAGTTCAGATATTTAATACCAATGACGACAAAAATGGGTTTTCTTTAAATTTGTTGATAGGTAACGAAACCTTCGAGAAGATGGCATCACTGAGTTTGATTGCGAACATGGTGGTGTATTTACACACCCTATACAACATGGATGGTTTGGCTTCGGTCAGTGTGTTTAACATTTGGACTAGGAGATATAACTTGCAGCATTGCTGGGTGCATTCCTTTCCGATGCTTATTTAGGAAGGTTTTAGAAATTGTTATGTGATTCTTTGTGCTCATTTTTGGTAAGTCCGTTAGTATTAGTCAGTCTGAACTCACTAAAAGTAAAACATCCATGACATTTTGTAGACCCTGTAGAAACCACACATTCCTATTGGTTTACGTGTATTGAAGGGCATTCCAAATGCCTTTAATACGTATGGACTAATAGAAAAGTGAGGTTTCTGGTCATCTCCAAAACCACACTTGACATTTTCCCCAAAAAAGAGAAACCAAAAGTGGTAACTTTGGCTTTTAACCCATTTTTCACTTGTAGCTTTTGTCATCACTAGATGCTCTTATGACTCAAAAAATGAGGATGGAGCTAGTGAAAGTACCATAAACTTATTTTAAATAAGAGAAAACTTGGTTATGAAGAAATATGATTCGTTTAGTTGACCCAAATTATTTGAGATAAGGCTTTGTTGTTGTTTGTAGACATGTTTTTAACTTTGAAAAGTGTTTTTAGTAGTTGGGAAGTAAAAATCCATCCCAACCCAAAGTTGCCTTTGTCTTATACCCAATAGTAATAACTCTAAGTTTAGAAGAAAAAAAAAAAAAAGGGTTGTTGCCTTTTAACAAGGTATGGTGATCATGGCCCTCACTATAGCTATCCCCAATCTGAGACCACTACCTTGTCAACAAAGAATCTGGTGTGAGCAACCAAAAAAGTGGTAGCTCGACATTCTCTTCACTAGTCTTGGATTGCTCATTCTAGGTGGGGGCGGCATCAGACCGTGCAACATTGCATTCGGTGTGGATCAGTTTGACACTATAACTGAAAAGGGGAGTAACAACACATATAGATGCATATTATCATAGCTTATACTCTCTTCTTCAATCATCTCTCTTACTACTTCTATTTTTGTAACGATTTCCTTTATTTTTCTTTCTATAACTGTAAAGATTGCCTACGATTCCCTCTTATAAGAATTCTATATATACAAGACAATACAACCAACATTGGCACAGGATTCAAATCCAAAACTTTCTTTGTCAATTTGTGACATTTTATGGTATCAGAGCCACATTGGGAAAATGTATTTCTTTAGCTTTTCAAGACATCATTTTTCTCTTCTTCCTTTTTTTCTTAAGCTATCCATTAATAGTTTTATCATCATTCCCTATCAACAGCATCACCAACTTCATCTCTGTGAAGTTGGATGATTCAAACTACCTTGTTTTGGAAAGATCATTTTGAATCCATTCTCATTTCCACAGACCTCTTCTGTTATATTGATGGAACCAAACCTGCACCACCTACAAACATATCACCACAACTGATAACACCCAAATCACAAACCCATATTACATAACTTGATGTAAAACTGACCAATATGTGAAAAGTTGCACCAATGCAACACTTATAGATGGGATTTCTGCCCAAATCCTTGGATCCAAAACTTCCTATGAAATATGAGAAAGTCTTAAAAATAGTTTCACGCAACAATCCCTAGCTAGGAAGTCTTTTCTCTGCAATCAACTATACCGCATACATAAATGATCTTTCATAGTCCATGAGTAACTCCAAAAACTAAAATTTATTGTTGACTCTCTCACGGCAATAAACGAACCAGTGTCCAACTCTAATTTAGTAACCTATACACTGAATGGTCTGGGGATCTGAATACAGTTATTTCATAACCACCATGGAAAATAGGGTAGAACCACCCTCCTTTAATGAGCTTCGTGCTTGAGCTCTTAGCTATGAACAATGGCTTTTACATGAAGTCAAACGACTATCTCAATCTACTACCAATAATGGGAACGCAACAACCTTTTACACAAATCAAAATCAGCCATGTAATCAAGAATTTCATAACTGACAAAGGAACAACAACAATCCCATCAAATCCTTCAATCTAAATGGTAATCATACTTTCCACCAAGATATCAATCATTCTTCTAATGGGAACAAATAGAACCATGGCCGGAATGACTACCAATCAAGGGACTCCTCTTTTTCTCATTGCCAGATTTTCAATTGGGGCAAATCACACTACTGCCAAATGCTACTTTTAATTTAGTCATTCTCGCAACAACAACAACTTCCCTCAAGCATTTGCAGAACTACATCTTTCTCCACATCAGAATCATGCACCTTCTCATGATCAATACCATGCTCTCTGGATTCTTGATTCGGGAGTTACTAGTCACATGACCTTTGACACATCCTTGATTCAACAATCCCAGGAATTTGATAGTACTGAACAAGGCATAATCGATGATGGTAAGGGTCTCTTGATCTTTAAATCTGGTAACTCTTTGCTCCATACTATGAAGAGTACATTTTTATTAGATATTCTTTTAGTACCCAAGATTACTCAAAATCTTTTTTCAGTTGGATGATTTACAAAAGATAATAACCGTGATTTCGCAAATATGTTGTCTCAATTCATTACTCAACTAAACAATAGTTTTGCAATGATAGTCATCGCTCCACCACTTATTATGTCTTTTTAGGACCTAATATCATCTCATGAGTTTCTAAGAAACAACCTATTGTCTCTCAATCCAGCACGGAAGCTAAATATAAAGCCATAACTTTGATTGCAAGTGAGCTCATCCGGTTGCCTAATCTTCTACATGATCTAGGCATCAAACTTCATCTACCTCTTACCCTTTTTGTGATAATATGAACGCTATCCACTTAGCAACTAATCCAATCTTTCATACCTGAACCAAACACATTGAAGTAAACTATCACTTTATACGTGAACTAGTCACAAAAGAATTCTGTAAAACCCCGAATTTTCAATTCGTATCTCGAGAAAAAAAAGTAGTAGAATTTTAAGAAAATCTTGAAAGTGGGACTTAAGAGTAAAATTTTAGGATGTTTCTGATCATTTTTAATAGAATCTGACCTCACCATTGAATTCAAAATGATTGAAAAACATACGTTAGCCTATAAGCACGCTTAAATGCGAGTCCGAATATAAAATTACAAAATCCTCGATTATCGGGTCGGACCAGGCTAAAATAGTGACTTGTTGGTAGAAAAAGAATTGTTAAGATTTGATTATACCATTGGGTTCGTAATGAAAAATTATTAAACATTAACTATTTATTTGTCATTTTTGGAGATCAGGAAGTCAAATTATCGTCAAAAATGAAAACGACATCAAGTTTATGGGTCACCTCAGGTAAAAAATGTAAATTTTTGATTAAGACATAATTTATAGAAATTGACTATACCATTAGATTCGGAATGAAAAATTAGGCAAAATAGAGTATTCATTTGTCAGTTTTGGAGTCCGGATGGTCAAGTTATCATCGATCGAAATAATTGACAAAATATCGAATTCGTCTCAAATTTTATATAAATAAAATTTTTAAATTTTTTTTATATTTATTCATCTTCTCCAACTCGTCCAAAACAGCCAACGAAATAAAACGAATTTTCTTCGATTTCTTCCGATCTTCCACCTCAGATTCCTCGTAAACGGTCTACTTTTGACGATCGCCGTAGAAGAGAAAAAAATCCACAGCTTCGACATCTACAAAACTCACCAAAGAACTCTTCATTTCATCTTCTCTTTCACCCGATTTCATCAAAAATCAGTCGTATTTATATACGAAAATTTTAAAACTTTGACCTCGAATTTCGTCCGTTTCGAGGTCAAACCGTCTTCCGACGCAGAAGGGAGAAACGTCCGCAGCCTCATTATTTATATAACCCACCCAAATTCCTTCCATTTTCTTATCTTTTTTCACCCCGTATAGTAAAAAATCAGCCATATTTTTATACGGAGATTTCTTAACTTCGACCTCGATTTTCATCCATTTCGGGGTCAAACCATCCTTAGCTGCAGAAGGGAGAAAGTACCACCACATCGAGATCTTCGAAACCACCAGGTCGGTTTCGAAAATCAGCTGCTTCAAAATTTGGTCCATCTCGATTTCCGTGCCGATCGCCTCGATTTTCGCAAACGTACTTCGATCATTTCGCCTAGAGATAGTAAGGAACTCTTAATTTTTATTAGTAATCGTAGATTGTGAAAATTGCATTTAAGATTTTATCAAAAAAATTTTGATATATTTTCAAAATATAGAATTCTTTTGTTATTTCAAAATTCACGCCAGAAATTGCATGTTTGATATGTTTAATTGTAATTTTTAACAAATTATACGTGGGTAGAATATTTTAATGGGTTATTTCCATAAATTGGGTTTTGTGCACTGCTCGGATCCCCTTTTGATACAAAAATTTGTATTCTTTTTCAATATTATTGACAAAAATAAATTCTATAGTTGAAAAATATGATTTAATATTCAATGAACTAATATTGAGTTGATGAATATAAAAAAATAGATATTTTATTGAAGAGATTGAAAATTGTAAAAATAAAAAAAAGGGTATGAAACGGTAAAATGTCAGAGTCACACTCGAGGGGTGATGTCTGCATTTTACATTCTTATGTTGTGTGTAGATTGGTGAACAGATATCTAGGGATAATATTGTTGGTTGCATGTTTATTTAAATTTTTGTTAGCGCGAGGCACTGTTTACTTTTCCATTATGTTATTTATTTTAGGCCGGGTGGCCACACTTGCATGGTAGGAAACTAGATATCCATTCTCAACCTTGTATTGTTAATTTCTCTTTTATTTTCAAATGAAAGTAATATATATATATATATATATGAAGCTATTTTGTGAGCTGTTAAAGAGTCTGTGAATGTTTGAAGGGATAGTGCGTCATATCATCCGGAGTGGTGTACTATCCTGGGATGTACAGTAGGGACCACCAATCTCATACGTGGTATGGGACGCGTATGAGAGTGGAGTCACAACTGGAATCCAGGTTATTCCTCTCTATCTTTACCAGTGAACTTGTAATGTAAAGGTGGTCGTATACGAATGGTTTGTATATTTGGGAATCATATGTACGCCTGATAGGCATAGACGAAGATGATTAGTCAGTGATCATTAACAATCTATAGTAGTCGAACGTTCTGACACATCGAAAAGAGACCCATTACTTACGGTCACGTTAAATGGCCAGCCTGAGCCGGATAAATGGTCAACCAAGCGTGGTAAACAGCGACCAACCACAAAATCAGGAACTAAAAGTCAGAGAAGAATTGTAACATCATGTCCTGACTAGGAGCGATCCAGTCGTGAATCCCAACTCTCTAATTCCAATACTCCACCATTGTGTATTATGTATATGTTGCTTTACTTTGATATATAAAATGAAATGCATGTTTAATGTTTTCATTTGATCAATTATATTTGTACATAAAGAAAATGGTATAGTGAGTACTGTTGATTGATGTAATGTCAGTTTTAAAATGTTTAGTTGCTCATCCCTAGCTATATGTACCAGTTAATCGTAGTTTATTCTGTAAAATTTTGTATATTTTAAAATGATCCAGTATGTTTATTCGTTCATGCTAGGAGGGGTTATTGGTAGAAATTGTTTGTTTCCATACTGGGTAACCATTGTTACTCACCCTTTCCTTCTCTATTTTTTAGTCTCAGATTCAGAATTTAGTGAGACATGTATAGAGTACGAGTGAGAATCATCTGGTAGACAGTCAGAGTTCGTCACTTGGTGAGTATTGGGGTTATTACCCCTAGTGGTGTCGATTTGTCCAAAAAATATTATAGATTTTGTTCTGAGCGATAAGACTTATGTTAGAGTAAGAAATTTTCGTATAATCCTGTATTATAATTTTTTTTCCGCACTCTGATTTATCGTACGTATATAGGCTTCCGCCAGTATTATATTTTGTTTGTTATATGCAGGATTGTATGTCGTTTATCAGGTGCAGGTTGAACGCCTTGGAATGCTAACATAAACAGAGAAGACTATGCCGAAATTTCGAGATACCACCTAGTACCTCGAGATCTGACATAGGGATTTTGTGTTAGCGTTTGGCGGAGCGCCACAACTTCATTCATATTCGATTCATCAACACTAGCAGTCAGATAGCTGACATCTTCACCAAAGGTTTCCCAGGTCATGCCTTTAGATTGTCCATGATTTTCTCTTATAATAATTCTATATATACAAGACAATACAACCAACATTGGCACAGGATTCAAATCCAAAATTTTCTTTGTCAATTTGTGACATTTTAGGGAGAAAAAAAGCTGAGACCTTCTACAATTGGTACTACTGGAACTTCACGATTGCCCTATTGTTTGCCCTACAATTGTCGTCTACATTCAAAACAACATAAGTTGGGTTTTAGGTCTCGTTATTCCAGTCGTGTGTATCGTTGCCCCCATTTTAGTTTTCTTATTTGGTAGACACATTTATATTTATGTCAAGCCAAAAGGAAAGCGTCTTCGTTGACATAACTAAGGTCATTGTGGTTGCGCATCGTAAGCGACATCTCACGACAGGGCCATCTTGCAAGTATTCCCTATACGACCCTCCCTCAAAAGAGTCGGTCCCCACAGGCCCGAAGCTACCTCACACCAATTAGTTCACACTCCTCGATAAAGCCGCGCTTGTCACAAACATGGATGTATTCAATAACCAACGCTTGCCACTGAATGAATGGAGACTCTACAGTGTAGAACAAGTCGAATTGTTAAAAATTTTATTAGGTCTAGTACTCGTTTGGGTATCGGGGATTAGTTTTTTAATTGTGATGGACCAACAAGGCAGCTTCGACGTACTTCAAGCGATGCAAACAGACACACGATTCATAAGAAATTTCCATGCCCCATCAGGTTCCATGGGTGTGACATCAACGTTTGCACTCTTGATATGGATACCCATTTACATGTATATAATCTTCCCCTTTTCGTAGAAAATTACCAAGAAGGATATAAGAATAACGTTGCGACATAGGCTTATAGCCGACATTCTAATGTCTATCACTTGCATGCTAACTGCTGGTTTCTTTGAGGGAAGACGATGAGCTTTAGCCTTGAAGTATCAATCCTTCATTGCGCCCATGTCTTTCGTACGGCTCTTACCACAATTTGCACTTTCGGGTTTGACATAAGCCTTATTGTGTACCATGATCATGGAATTCTTCAACATTTAGTTGCCACAAAACATGAGAACTATTGTGAATTCTTTGTTCTTTCTAAGCATAGCTACTACAAGTTATATAAACTCATTTGTCATCAATATGGTTCACAAGGTAGGTGAAAGGATGGAAAGCCAAGATGGTTAGGCGGTCATGATCTCAACATGAACAAACTTGATAACTATTACTATTGTATTGCAGCGTTAAGGGGACTCAATTGCATATATTTTATTTCTTTTGCTAGCCGTTATGTGATAATGGTCATGTAGGTAAAGGGAAGGACATTCAATTGAAGTTACTTGCCAACAAAAGATCGTCATTTGATGATAGCAAAGATGAGTAGGCTATGTTGTTTTAGATTATCTCGAACATATGTTGTTTTAGGATCATAACGACAAATTTTCTTACATAATTACAATGTACTTAATTAGTATAATGCACGCGTGATGCTGCAAGAGAACATTAGCAACTTTGATGAATCTTACAGGTTTGTTATTTGTTTTCGACGTAATAAAGGCTAATTCAATGAAATTACATTAATGCTCATCTTCGGCGATGAGAACAAATAGAATTGAATAGGTTTAATGGATTCAAAGTGAGAAAGATATTAGAGGAAATTATAACGATACTCTTCATTGATGATAAGAAAGAGAAGAGTTGAAAGGGTTTAATAGATTCGAAGTGGAAAGTGTTTAACATGACGACACATAAAAGAGAGAAAGGTTGAAGGTACATTGTCTATGATTCCCTACCATATAACTCAAATCAGTTGTGAACGTGAAGTGAGTGTGGGGGTGCCTAAGTTCAAAAGTATCTTAGGGTGCACAGTATTTTTGGAAGCTCGTCCATTTCTTTTTATTTTACCAATTATGTCACCACTTAGTTGTAACAAGTACCAACATTTTAGGGACAATGATCGTGGAGGATTGTTTTTCCAAAATATTTTCAAAAAAGGCCACCCATAAGTAATACGGATCATAAAGGACAAACAGTATAAAAAATTATACTCTCGAAAGTTTTTTGGATTTTTTCATAAAATACTTGAAATACCACTTTTTAATTACTTCAGTGAAACCATCTTCAAAACCGTCTCTTTCGAATCAATTTTTATATTTTTTTATCAAATACCCCTCCATTCTTAAATATTTGGGATACTTCGATGACTTAAAACTAATGATTGTCCCTTTGGCCTTGGTCTATTATTATCACTACAAAAAGCACTTTTATTTATTTTTTCTTATAAAATGAATCATCTTCAATCTATTGAATGATATCGATGATTGATAGTGATGGTGATGTGATCATTATCACCATCAACACCATGATCATTATTATCATTCAATGTCATTGTCATCATAATAATCACAATCATAATCATCATGACCACATCAGCACCATCCCCATCATTACATTATCATCATTGTCATCATCATAATGATTTAGACATTAAACCCTTAGAGACCAAGGTCAAGGAGTATGCCATCAATTTCACATGATACCATCATAGGAGCTAGTGTGGCAATAGAAGCTTTTGTGCATTTTTCCCCCTAATTTAGTTATTACTGTGTAAAGACACGTGTATGATACTAACCTTCCATTTTGGTCCACCCATGAGATTCCCTTTCACGTCTTGTCTCTCTAACACCCATTTCACCTTAAAACGACAAATCTCACAAAACTCCGACCCTATTTCCCCGCCCAAATACCTAATAAAAACAGTTTCGTTTCAATATTTGTCATTTGAGTTTCGTTTCGTTTCTCTTTGTAGATTGTTTGTTCGTTCCTTCACTTCGCCTTCTCTTCTTATCTTTTTCTTTTATATATTTATTATTATTATAAAAGTCTTGAGCTCCAAGTGTTTGAAGAAATGCGGGAAAGATGGTTTTGTTCATAGGTGCTTCAAATCACTTCGTAATCTCGTCTCCTTTGATTCAAAATCGCTCTAACTTCTTCTCTCTGGCCTTCATGATTCATCCCAGTAGAAAAAAATCTTGTTCGTTTGATCTGTTTATGGTAAATGAGAGGAGGAGTTTAAGGTGTCCAGTTCTCTTGTTTCAGAGTAGTTCTTGTTTTGGTTTATCTCAGAAGAGAAGGAGAAGGAGGAGTAAAGGTGAGGAGGTTGAAGGAGATTTTGCTTTAGAGGCAGAAATCTTGGAATTTATGCAGAAATCTAAGAACCCTAATGTTTTTCCGAGCAAGGAAGAGTTGGTTGATGCGGGAAGGATGGATTTAGTGGAGGGAATTGTGAAACAAGGGGGCTGGCTTTCTCTGGGTTGGAATTTAAATGAGGAAGTAGAGGTGGTTCAAAAAGATGAGATTTTGAATTCGAAAATGCGCGAAGAAGTCAATGACGATGATTGTAGAATCTTTCAACAAAGATTTGATGGTGGTAATGGAGACAGTAGCTCTTTGGTGGGGAATGAAATTGAGAGTTCTTCGAATACTAGCTCTTCTTATCCACCTTCGTCTTCATCTTCGGCCTGGTAAATGCGACCCTTCTAACAATTTTTTGATATTGATTTATTTATGGTTTCCAATCATCTTGGTATGCTTTAAACATGGTTTAAAATATCGGAATTTATCTGTCTATATGTATCGGTATTGACCAAGACCAATACAAAAGATTGAATGTTTCAAGAATGTATTGGTTTGTATCGAATGTATTGGCCGGTATTGTATCAGTTTTTTCATTAAGTGAAACATTCAATCGATAAGATCTTTTAAACCTTGACTTCGAATACTGAATTACTTGGGTGATTCTTTTTCTTTAGGAGAGTGGAGGATGCAGGGATTGAGGGTATATTGAGTCGTCTGGAGAAAGAAAGGAATCTGTTGTATGGTCTTGACTTGAAAGAGAATGAAAGTAAAGATCTTGTCTTGAGGAATGACGACGAAGATGATTGGCAAATTAGAAATTCAGCGGGTAAGTTTTTTTTTTTTTCCCTTTTAATAAGTGAGTAAGTTATTTTAGTTTTTGGCTGTTACAATTTGGATGGTATTTTTTTAAGACTCTGTGAGCTACTGTGAATGAATATCAGTATTATATAGGTCTATGTTTCCATGATCTTTTGACTCCCACACTAAAGTATGACATGAAATATTGTGAAAATTGATTCTCCCGTGTCATCCCTAGTGATTTCAATTTCAGGGTTTTGATATATTGATCTTTTTGTGACTTCATATTTTTAAAATCTAATCTGTGGAATTTAAATTTCTAACCTTTTTTCACAATAAGGTAAATAACCATCATGGTTATTACATATTAATTTGCAGAAGAGTAAGCTTTTTGGGGTAGGAGAGGTGACCGATATTCATTTGATGGCAACCACGTTGGGATGTGGACATGATACCCTTCCCACGTCATATTTGGGATTACCGTTGGGAGCACCATATAATAGTATCAAAATCTGGGATGGTGTGATTGAGAGGTTGGAGAAAAGGTTGAGTAGGTGGAAGGCCAATTATCTGTCGAAAGGAGGGAAGGTTACGCTGATCAAGAGCACTTTAACGAGTATTCCGGTTTATGTCCTATCGCTGTTCACGCTCCCGAGATCTGTCGAAATTAGAATGGAAAGGCTTATGAAGGATTTTTTGTGGAATGACAGGATGGGCAAGAGAAAGTATCATTTGGTCAGATGGAAAGTGGTCTGCACGCCTAAGAAGAATGGGGGTCTGGGCATAAAGGGGCTTAGATTAGCCAATAGAGCTCTATTAGGAAAATGGCTTTGGAGATTCGGTGAAGAAAGGAGTAGTTTGTGGAGGAAGGTTATTAGGGCCAAGTACGGGGAAAAAATGTTAGGCTGGTATAGCGGCGAGGCTAAAGATCCTTATGGGTGCAGTGTCTGGAAATGGGTTCTGAAAGGGATGGAAGATTTCAAGAGAGGGATAAGATTCAAAGTGGGATTGGGAGATAGGATTAGATTCTGGGAGGATAGTTGGTGTGGCACATCGCCTTTGGCAGTCCAATTCCCGTCTTTGTACACTTGTTCAATCAACAAGAACCGCTCTATCCAGCAGTGTTTGGTTGGCAATGAGTCTGGTCCTACTTGGGATTTGGGGTTCAGAAGAAATTTTAATGATTGGGAGCTAACCGAGGTGACATCTTTCCTTGATCTTATGTATACAGTTCATCTCAATGACAACGAACAGGATAAGTGGGAGTGGACAATGGCTAAAGATTCGAGATTCTCTGTTAGGTCTTTCTATAAGTGGCTTTCTTCTAATGTAGAGAGTTCCTTGGTGGGATTAATTAATTGGTCCAGGCTAGTCCCTTTTAAAGTATCTTTTTTCGTTTGGTTGGCTTCTCTTAGTAGGATTCTCACGTTGGATAATTTGATTGTGCGAGGTTGGATCATTCCCAACTGTTGTCCCCTTTGCATGAGTGATGCGGAATCTGTTGATCATTTATTAATCCATTGCTCTTTTTCTTTTGACATTTGGTCGACTTTTCTTGGTCTTTTCAGTTTTAACTGGGTCCTTCCTCGTAAGTTCTCCTTGGTGTTAGTAGAATGGACCAGTAACGCTTTCCATACCAGGAAAAAAATCCTTTGGGATATGCTTCCCTCGGCTATCACTTGGGGGATCTGGAACGAGCGAAACAATAGAGTGTTCAATAACAAAAGTAGCAACTCTCATGCAGGTTTCTTGGAGATCTTGGGTTTATTATACCTTTGGTCAAAGCAGAACATAGAGTTTACAGGAACTTCATTTGATGATTTTGTTTTTAGATGGCACTCCTTGTGTAATGATTAGTGTTGTTTTTCTTTTTTTGCTTTTCTTTGAGGCTCTCTCGGCCTCTTTGTTTCTTGTCTCTCCTCTTTGATCAATATATTATACTTTTCAAAAAAAAAAAACCATCATGGTTGATAGAGCGGTCGGCTGTTAACTGACTGGTCGTAGGTTCAAATCCTACTTGGGGAGAATTTATAGTTATCGCTTTTCTGACCCTCATATTACATTGACCCTTTATCCTTTTTTTCTAAACTAGCAGAATCGTGGGACATCAAAAGTGGGAAGTTGATTGTTGGAAATGTCTTCCTCACTCTCGTATAGGTGAACTTGGTTCGTTCAATTCTTAGGGAGAAGAAGGATCCACTGGGAATGAATGGGAAGACTGGAGTAGTATCTTCATTAGCCGGAAGGAATTAGTCTCCACTAGCGTCATTCGAAGAACGAACAAGAAAAGGGTTACTGTTTAGGTAGGATAGATGGATGTGGTCCAATGGCTAAAGCTCTGCCAGCTTCTTGTAGACTGGCAGTCTCCGAGTTTTTTTTTGGTGGGATGGTAGAGTTTTTCTTCGCCACTAGTGGCAACGAAGTTATTGGTAATTAGCAAGGGGGAAGGAACCACTCATTCATTCAGTGCCTGCGGTGAGGCGCGACCCACAACTTTGAAGGGGGTGCTTGCTGTAGCCCTATTTTAGTAGACTAGGCTTGGTTAAGCTATTTAAGTAGGCTCGCTTCTAATCTAAGTAGGCCAGAACATGACTACACTCCACCTGATATCAGTAGTGACGTCAGTTAAGCCATCATGGTTGATAGTAATATTTTAGAGATTGGTATTCTTGTACTTGGTTATCTATATATATATATATATATATATATATATATACGCATACATACACATTAGAGTTTGGCCGTGCCTACAACATAGGCATCCTCTTTGGGGTTTAGGGGGTGAAAGAGGAAAAACAATAAATTTGGAAGGGTATTATTGGAAAAAAATTTAAGAGGAAAAGCAATTGGAAGGGTATTATTATTTTTTGTATGTGTGTAGCTTTTATAACTCTTTGTATGGTCATCTCGTCCGTACGTTTTAATAAGGATCTTTCACTTAGCAAAAAAAAAATTATAGCTGTGTTTTTGGAAAGGGGTAGACGAGAAAAGACAATAAAGTTGGGATGTTCTTGTGAAGGGGAAGAAGAGAGAAGATAAAGGGGGAGGGACTTGATGGGGTATAAATCTTGAGACAAAGGAGTGGGGTCAACATTTGTGTTCTATTATATATATACATATATACATATATAGACACCAGAGTTCGCCTGTGTGTGCGGCACAAACATTTTCTTTGGGGTTAAAGGGGTAAAAGAGGAAAGATGGTAAAGTTAGAGGGGGTGTTATTGAAAAAGAGGGAGGGGGAGGAGTGGAAAGACAATAAAGTTGAAACGGTTAAGAGGAAAGGAAACTGTAGTTGGAGCAGGATCTACCATTGTGTTTTATTATATAGAGATATATAGCCTTGGAAAAAGAAGTGTTGTAAGTAGGCATTCTGGTTTGGTGGCATTCAAATTGTAATTGCAGTGGCATGTGTCTATATACTTCTCATTTTAAACTTCTTTCAGACAATTTTCTTTTTAAAGTTCTTTTTGACAAAGAGTCATTTCAAAACTTAACATGCAGTATTAGTTTTCTGTAAAAGACAGTTGCCGATAGTGAAAGAGGCAGCAGACCAACGTCACCAAGCCCTTGTAAAGACTCGTTCAATGATTCTAGTGGAATGCATTTAAGGAGTGAATCTTTTTCGGAGCTTGATTTTACAGGAAGCCCACTTAAGCCGGATATGTGGAGAAAATGGAGCATTCAAAGGTCGGGCTTTTCAGACACTGAATTTGAAGGTATTCCACCTTAGAGTCTTAGGTGACATTTTTCAATTCAAATACTTGAGTTCACTTACTCTTCTTGTCATGCTTAATGTTTGGTGTAGCTGCGGAAATTGGAGAATGTGTTGCTAATAATGATGAGATGTCAGCAAAGGCTGCAAATGAAAAGAGAAATATAAGGGCAGATCTTAACTTTGGTAATAAAGAGAATAACCATGACCAGATAAGATCCCGCCTTCAGCACCTGGAGCTAGAGCTTGCTTCAGTACTTCACTTAATACGAACTCAAAGTCAAACTCATGTAGATGTCTCAAATAAGGTTAGAATCTGATTCCTGTTACTAAGTTTATATGACTTCTACTGTGGAATTTGTTGATTCTAAATGCTGCAATTTTCTGCTCAAATATTTACGGTCGTCCTTTTGTTTTATCTAGATGTAATCAATGTTATTACCAAAAAAAAAAAAAATACTGAATTCCATGCATGAATCATGGGTGAATCATATCATAAAGTTGTGAATCATATGAATCTTGCTTTGCATTTGGTGGAGATTTAGTGTGTTAGCATACCTGTGCTATGTCTTCTGACTCTTTTAGCTATATACAATGGCCTAACTTTCTTTTCTTTCTGCCAATAAAAAACTTTTGTTTTTCTTCCTACTTTGAATTCAAAGAATTCACTACAAATTCCTAGAAGATTTAAATAAAGAAACCCTAGAATCCTTTCTTATTACTTTGATTACAAGGAATTTTGAGTAGTTTTCTTCTCCTCTCCTTATGACCTTTATTTTCTTCTTGTGAAAAAGTCCTTTGGTATAAACACCAATAATTAATGTTGCATTGCTTTTTATATATACAGTGGAAAAACTTGAAATATAATTTTATATGATGACACATGGTAGATTTGGGCATTTTTTTATATATATTATTCATGATTCTTCTCAATTCATGAAAAGGTCTGTTGGACCGTTCCTTTAGATTCTAGACTTCCAATCT
This sequence comes from Akebia trifoliata, assembly GCF_017979445.1. NCBI lineage: Eukaryota > Viridiplantae > Streptophyta > Magnoliopsida > Ranunculales > Lardizabalaceae > Akebia > Akebia trifoliata. Next base: position 5,284,545 of record NC_141379.1, read on the forward strand.
ACTAAAAGACTCAAAACTACATAAAAAAAAATTGGGATCAAAATCAACTCAAAATAACCTTAAGGATATTCATTCTGCAAAGCACCCAACTCATCAAAATGATGGAACACCCCTCCCTGGTTGAGGTATTAAAGAAAGTCCAAATATATTGGTCAGAGGTCTTTCCATAATGTCATATGAAGCTCGATATAATCTCTGTTGTTTGCAGCATCTGAGGGGAGAGGAACTGTTTAAAAGAAAAACCATGCTTTGATCTATCTAATTCTCTATTGTCTGGATGATATGCCTCACGGGAGAGGGAGGACTTTGGACTCTTCTGGATGATAAGCCACACAGGAGAGGGAAAGCATGGGGAGCATGCCAATATGTAGATCAGAGGTTTTCCCATAATGAACTTGAACAACCTCTTGTCAGCACTTCTTTTTGTTGAGTTGACACACTCAACGTTTCATCAAGCATGTTTCTACTAAGATGATGCCTTATGCCATGCTTTTATACTATTATTCATGGTCCTGGGGTATTTGTATGAATTCTTTCATCTTCTGCTCTCTCATTTGGAACTAGAGAGAAAAATAAATAAAAATTCGAATGTACCTTCTTTATCCCTGCCTTGAAATTGCGTGTTCATCATCACTACTATAGAAAGCTGTTGAAAAGTCATCCTGCCTGGGTGTCATTTTCCTGTCAAGCTCAATAATTGTTTCTAGACCTTCATCTTTCACTGGCTCGTTTAACTGCCTCTATTGTTTTCCGCTTTAGATTATGAAAGTCTTCTGCCTCATAGTGGGGTTAAAAAAAAGAAGTCAACGATCCATGCTTGTTTCAAATATTGTTAGTGTCATTTCCCCCATCTTTTAATTGAATTGGTCTTGAGTTACTCCAAAAGATGGAGTTTTAGTGATAATTGGTAGAAAAATAAATTTGGGATTGTGTGATGCCTGGTGCTGTTGAAGTTGACTAGGACTTCAATTCTTGTTATGAACTTATCAGGTTTCAAATGTCTTCAACATAATCTAATAATGAGAAGAAGGAAAAAAAATTGAAATTTCTAAAAGTTTATGCTTAGGGTTTTGTATGATTGCATGGGGTGAGAGGGGAAGGGGGAATAGATGGCAAAATGGTTTCCCAGGAAAATGGTGTATGATTGTGAACTTCCATAAGAAAATCATTTAATTAGGAAAGTGATATTTCCCTCTTGGAAAGAATACATGCCCCCCCCCCCCCCCCCCCCCCCCAAAAAAAAAAAAAAAAAAAAAAAAAAACTAAAAACCAACTCTCTTATTGAAATTTTCACAGGCGCAATCAAACTCCAGAATTCATTTTCCTTTGAAAATGTTTCTCTGGTGTAATTATTCATACAGACCCTTAGTTCATGTGTGCAATGTGCCTTGAAAGTAGGCAGAAGAGTATGGCTTGTAAGAGAAACTCATACATCATGCCTTGTCAACAATGTGACAAAATGGTGTTATTTCTGTCATACTTGGAATGGTTTACTTTGTGGAATTTAGACAGCAATTTCTGTTCCATATTGTTTGTCAGGATAATCAAAACTCATCACAGGAGTTGCATAAGCTTTATGATGCTTGGGAGTTCCAGGAGACTGAAATCATGAATGCCCGAGCTAAATTGCGGTCAACACGTGTAAAGTTGGCTGTATCAGAAGGCAAGATGGCTCTGGCGATCACGTATGCATCTCTCTTGACATTTTGATGCTGCATGCCTCTATGCTTGTCATTAGCCATTGGCCATGTCTCCTTCTTACCCTCCTTTTGCAGTGAGGCACAAAAGACATTGGAAGCAAAACAGAAGAAGCTTGATGATGCTCGAAAGGTTCTACACATCCTCCGGACTGCTTGCATAGTTTGGCCTAACTCAGCCTCGGAGGTTCTGTTAGTTGGATCATTTGATGGATGGACTAGTCAGGTTTGAGTTAACCTTGAAATAGTCAATGATTTGGATTTTATGTTACCAAAGTTCCCTACTGGTTTAGTACTTTAAGCTAGGAAGGCTATTGTTGTGTGGGGAAGTTACCTTCATTGAAGCAATGGATAACTTAGTTATGCAGTGACACCCAATTCTTTATGCTTTTGTGAATATTTTAAGCTCATAGTCAATCTCATCCATTTTTTAGAAGATGATACTTACCAAATCACTTTTCTTGATAAGTATTGTCACACCTTGAAATTCCAGCACAAATCCCCATGATTTTGTATTATAATCTCAAGGTGTGAGACGAGTCCCAACACAATAATAAATTACAATAACAAAGAAACAATCATAATTATATTTAATTAATCCTAATTCATTATAATTTTCTTAACTTATATCTAATGACCACCCACAAAAAAATCTCTTAAGATACTCACCAAACACACCATGAAGACTTTCTACTTTTGATTTAAAAGTGTTAGATCCTCAAGGTCACCTGCTTTTGAAGCTGGAAAAGGGGAGGGGGGGGGGGGGTGGTTGAGGAACAAGGGAATTACTCAATAGAAATTCATCTTTCAAACATATAGCTATAACATACACGATTAATTATTCTAAACATTAAAACATGCAAGTTTTTCAATAATAATTATCTAGCAATTGAAATCTTACTAAGCTTGATAAGACATCAATTAATCATTTTGAACAAAAATTTAAATAATTATTATTCAATTCTATCCCAATGAAAAAATGTATAATACAAGCATGGCAGTATAATTGATAAGAGAATCAAGATTCACGACTGATATACACCTCAGTCAAAGTATCTGATTGTCCCGATACTTAATTGGTGTGGAACCCCACAGTTTTTTCCTGATTTTGTGGCAAGTTGGTTAAACCACATTTGGGTAGCTATTTATCCGGTTCAGGTTGACCATTGACCAAGATCCTTAAACAATGATCAATTATGTTGGTTATTTGTTTGAGGACTGCAGACTTGTGATCACTAACAAGCCCAGGAGAAACTACTTTCGTCTAAAAGCCAATCTGGCATACAATGTGACCCCTGAACAATCTCTACCTTATACAAAGACCGCCTTTACCACAAATTCTTCAGTAAAATAGAAGGGAATTTCCCGAGTTTCACATGTGATACTATTCTCGAAGGTGTCCCATACCACCAAGTAGGGGCGAAGCCAACATTTTCTTTTAGTGGGGGTAAACTTATAGTTCATTGGAGGGGGAGGGGGCAAAAATTGGAGGGAGATGAGGGAGTGGGGGCAACAGGGTCAAATAGGGCATGTCAGTAATTCAAAATGCAGGGGTATCTCAAATTTAAGCATAAATTCAAGGATATCTAAAATGCCCAAAAAAGTTGAGTGGGGGCAATTGCCCCCAATGTCTCCTTACTAGCTCAGCCCCTATCACCAAGGAGATTAGATATCTCAGGTATTAACCCTAGAGTAAATAGTCGCTTCCGGAATACATAGCTACTTCTCCAACAGCTGTTGTAAGCTTGAAATGGTGGTTTGATTTCACCTGAACGAGAAATTGTTTGGTGGTTCTCGAAGTTCTTGACCTTAGGTGTTGTTTCTTCTCTGCCCCAACTCTCAAAACTAGCTCTAAGTTGAGCTAAATTGAGGTTGCAGGTTTTCTGTTAAAGTAAAAACATGCGAGTGAAGATGTTGGGTTTGAGAGGAAGCTGAAACAGAAATTCTGTTTTGTTTCCATTTGTTTTAAGTTTTATGTTATTTTGTGTTTATTATTTAATATTCTACATCACATGGGACCCACTTAGGTCGACGTGTTAAGATTCTAACACCTTACTTGTGACTCAACACAGCTGGTGAGTCACATGCTTTGCACAAATTACAAGATCACTCGGTTTTACAAACCAATAATTTTTCTAATGTTCCAACTTCAACGGATTTAGATCCGATTTTTAGGTTCTTATAGTCAATTTTCAATGACGGTTGAAATTGTGGGCTCAGTTTATTCTAAAACTTTTTATATAAAAATTTTCTTTTTCAAACTTCTGGTTGCACGTATTTCAAGGGTTTCCTACGTTTTCTGTTTGAGTTCAGACTTAAGTGTTCTTACAGTCTAAACTATGTTTCTCGATGCTTCTGATCTTAATGATGAATTCCATTTACCCTAAAAACCTTCCCACCACAATTTGGACATTTAATCATTTGATCATTCATAGTAATTGACTAATGCTCCTCAAGATACATAATGATTTTCAGGTCATTACAAGCAGATACTTAAAAAAGGCAGTACTCATCCTTCTTTGCACTAATAATATTGGAAGCTCTACAAACATCCACTTGGTTTAAAGGCCTTTGATTCAGCGACAATTATATTTTCAAGAACATGTGGATTTCATCATTACCATAACCCAAAATTTCAAGAACATAATTATTTGCAATACAATTCCATGTCAAAGTCTATGCATTTGAACTTGACCAATGAGAGTGTGCCCACGAATGATTAGCAACTCACATGAGCATGAAATGGTTCTTAGCTTGCATTTATGTGTTCCATTACTTTTCATCCGTAATCCACATGTTCCAATAAGTTTGTCAGCTATGCTTTTGGGATCCCATTTGTGATGCCATATGTTTTTCATTTTTTCCCTTTTAGTTGCATGAACTTCAGCTTGCATTTGTGTCACTGTTGTTCTAGGGCATAAAATGGGTTTGATTTTATCCGAAATCCAAGTGATCAGAATTTAGCAGGTTTGATTCCTTGGAGTATATCCGAATAAAAAAAGGGTCAAATATGGGCTGATGTCCCTTGACCCGAGTCGGATATGGATCCATCCCTATATCCTCCTGGATCCGAATGATATATTGCTTTGAAAATTATAGTTTTATGTTTTTCAAGATTTCTTTCTTTTAGTACTTTAATAAACATGAAGTCTTATAAAATGGAATTGTATAGCAATTAGAAAAGAAATACAACAAAAAAATGTTGAACAGTTCAAAATTATCCGACCCTAATTCGGTCGAGTCTGATCCAGATACGGGTTCAGTAAAGGCAAAATGGTTCGGATATGGTTGTAGCTAATAGGATCTGGATAAAAATCGTGTCTGGATATGGATAAACTCAGATCTGGCCCGAACCCCGACCCATTTTAAGCTTATGTGGTCCAGCGAAATTTCGAATTATTTTTCATTGAAACTGTCCTTAGTTCTTTGTATCTTTTTTTCTCTTCCTTGCTTGGATGACATGGAATTTTTCTAATGTCTATGGGTTGCAAATGACTAGTTTAAACTGTTGTCATGCATTGCAGAGAAGGATGGAGAGATCGAGTTCAGGCATCTTTTCATTGTACCTGAAGCTGTATCCTGGTCGGTATGAGGTAAGCTGTTGATTGTTTCTTATCAGTTTGCATTGCGATTGCAAATACTTGGTGTTTCTGTTTTAACTATGAACATATCTGAGAATAATAAATTTGGTGATCAAGCAGATTAAATTCATAGTGGACGGCATATGGATGGTTGATCCCCTACGTCCAATTGTACGCAACAATGGGTATGAAAATAATCTCCTCATCATGTCTTAAACAAACAGAATGACCAAGATTGTTAACGGAAATTCTTTTGTAAACATCATTTGTAATGGCATGTAGATGACTGGTCCTCCTCAATGACCTATATTGTACAAAGCAGTGGGTATGGGAGTAATTCATTTGATGCACTCCTCGGTGCTTGTAACAGGAATTCTTTCACTTTTTTTTGTACGCATTAGATCCTAATACTTTTCTTCTTCGATCATTCATTTTTTATACAAATTTTAATCTTCTATCATGACCAATTGAATCTCCTCAACCCATCATTGTTTGTTTTTAATCCCATTTTGGGTAAAGCTGGCTCCCTATTCTATATTTGATGTCCTCAGTTTGGCCAAACTTGGGCATCAAAATGTGGTGGTTTCATCAATCTTCCAGCTCAACAGAATGCTCCACCTGTTACTTTCAAGGAAAATTACTTAATGCACCCATCGGCAGGACTTCTTTCTATATGCACCCCCAATTTTGGGGGTATCTTAATGGCCTGGTTGGTAAAATAGTTCTTTCTTTATGCCCCCTTACCCCTTTAGAATGTCAAACTCAAATCATCAAGATAGACAATTTAAATTGTTGAGATCAACCATTTAAATCATTGATTTTGATGGTTTGAATTGTCAATCTCATTGATTCGAGCGTCAAGATTGGCGATTTATAATGGTTTTGTGAAAGGTCGATCTCAATGATTGACCTAAATTCCCCTGCCCCCACTACCTATTGTAGAGGTTGATGAATGAAGGTGAGTTAACTCCATCATCCATGTAGTGTTGGAGGTGATGGGATTTTTTAGGGAAAAATCCAGGGTTTTGAAATGTAAAATCAAGTATTGCCACAAAAAAAAAAAAAAAGGAAAATACAAAAGTTTTTACTTCAAGGGTAGAAAATGATTTTAAAAAAAAAAATCAATAATTTTGACGAAGGGGTGAAAGGAAATTTTAGTCATGATCTATTAGCCTGTCTAAGGAGAAACGGTCAATGTGAGGTATGTTAGCTCACAACAAGTTTGAAAACTGGGGCATATCAAACACATATCAAAACCCATATGGGCATGTGAAAATTACCCAAAAATTGATAACACACTCTTCAGAGATCTATATGCTAAATGATCCTACACAATTTCTTAACTGTACTCTGATAAAAAAAATTGTAATCAAGTTTAAGACAGGAGCAATTTGGAGTGCCAATTCCGGCTAATTAGAATATAACTTAGATTATACTTTGTCCCAGAGATTACAGTGGCAGTTATTATCCTTCAAAAATAAATTACTATTGTACAATATTGCAAGGTAGAAAGAGCTCTGAGGGATTGCAGTGGAAGAATTGAAAGCCATGCCAGCATGAAATAATCAACCATTGCGACAATGGGATTTGATCTCGATAAGGATAAATCAAGTTTGAGAAGGTCGACGAATTGCTTCAATTGCAAAAGTAAACCCACTTCCACAGTATATGATGAATCGGCCGTGATCGTGTGGAATCCCATCACCTAGGCTTACTAACATGGGGTTTATTTGATCACACGTGTTTCCCAATCCCAGTTGTCCATGTTCGCCCCAACCCCATGTCATTATCTGTCCGTTCTCTGCAATTATGATACAAAATGCTTATGATAAGTGACAGCAGACAGCATGAAACTTGAAATGCATATTTCCCCCATAACAATAAAAGAAACGAAAATTACGACTTGCCTGTTACGAGAGCAGAGTGTTCGGCTCCAGCTGCAATGTGGATGACCTTTTGCCCATTAAGACCAGGTACAGTCTGCAGGATCGTTGCTCCGCTATTATCTGGACATGTTGAAATACCTCAAATCATTCAATTAGATGCATTGAAGTAGACAAATTGACAAATCAGCTATAATCTACATAATGCAGTTGATCTAGTATGAATTTTTCAGTCAACTTGCAAACTCAATGCTAGTTTTGGGATAAAAATAAGGGCCTTGGTTGTTCCGTTGGGTGGTAACTTTAGTCTAACCCACAAACAAAGGCTTCGTTTACATTTAAAATAGTATAATTTTACTAAACAGAAAGTCCCATTTGTGATGAAACTGTGTTTCTATAAGTTAACATATGTGAGATACTTCCCGGATACCCATGTTAGTCACCACTCCAAACCACGAGTATTCTTAATCATGATGAGAACCCTCACGTGTGTATAATTTGTAAAAATGATGGACTGGAGATACGTGAAAGACAAGCATTAATCTATTTTGACCATCATATATAATTCCTACAATCAACAATGGAAAACCAGGACTACACGTCGGGAACACCACTTATAGGTAATATGGAAACTTACCATCTGAACCTTGGCACGGAGTACTTTGAATAGAGGAACTCTGCTCAAAGCCCAGTTTTGGAGGATCACTAAGCATCCCATGGTGGGAACCACCAAGCATAAACAAATCCCCGTCATCTGTGTAAGATACCAAAAAATGCTAGTTAACTAGCCACACACCACCATTAATTTGGAATACGGGAAAACATGGACAAGTTGGGAAGTTATGTTTTATCCACCTGTTAATATTAAAGCATGATTCCATCCAAGAGCAACTTGGGTGAACTTCATAGGTGAAGATAACATCTGGGGAAAGTAAACATCTGAAGTGCCACTAAACCCTCTGCCCCAAGTGTACAGATGCCCATCAACTGATGCAATGGTATCACAAGACTTTATTATGAATTAAATGAAAGCAAATATAGGTAAGACCTTTAATCATTTTTTAATTTTTTATCAGTAAACCTGTTTTTAACAAGTTCAGTAACTCGATGCTGGCGGGATTTGAACCTAGGTCTCTGGTATCATCACCCAAAGACTTTACTAACTAAGCTAGCTGGCACCTGCAAGACCTTTAATTGTTTTTTGCAAAATGCAACCCCACCAAATCATTGATCCAGATAATCAAATGGTAGGCCACAACCTAAATTAAGACATAACTTGAAAAGCAGATTGAAAAGGCATTTATATAATTGCCAATGTAGGGCATTTCTTTCCAGGAAAAACTGAGTCACCCATCCCACTTCAAAATTTCGCTAGAACCCTCTCCTTTGGATTAAACATGGTATCTCTAGGGAGGTATCCCAAATATTAACCAAAGAGTAATGATATGAAATAAACACAAAAAGTGACGTGTCATATTATGAGGCCTCCAAAACTTTGAAGCAGCCTGGCCTCGTCATAGTCGGACTCTTTCTTCCCCATTAGTTATTGCTCATGTCCAGAGGTTAAAATCCTTCACATGGCTGATGTTCTTGGCTATGCCCAACTGGAAAGATTTGTTCATGGATTCACTGATTATGAGTTGGTGAGTTAAAAATTTGTGCTCTCGTAATGCGTTTATTCACAAATAAAATATAAGTTTTAGCATTATTTCCACATTGCAAGAAACTATCTTACGAACTCACCCGTCAGTGCTGCACTATGATCTCCATTTGCATTGATGGTAACTATGTCAACATCGTCAAATCCCAAAATAATTTGAGGGGTATTGAAAGATTTCTTAATCCTATCCTTGGAAACACCCAGTTGACCACGTTTTCCTGAACCAAATCCATAAATTGAATCTCCTGAACGATCTGCATAAAAGTGATCCCAATGCTTTCATACTTGAGACAACTGAGAGTAAAGCAGCCATTATAGAGACCAACGAAGTAACAAAAGAAAGAAATGAAGGATTACACAAAAAGCAAAGATTCCCAAATAAGTTAAAAAAAAATCTTAACATAGCTCAGCCAAAACATAATTTTCTACTTTGTTAATCTTTGAACTACGGGTTCGAGTTGTTTAGAAGAATCATGGTTCAGCATACCCTTTATCACATTCCACTCGCAATTCTCTCTCAAATTTTCATTACCACTCTTCAATTAGACCCTTCAACTATCTCCTATAGAGCATCAACTAGTGTTCCAAAATCCCATATTCAAAATCACAAACTACATAAATTAGCTCAACTAGTTCTTCTCCCTTGGAGATGGTTCTATCCATCCCTATGGGTTTACTTTAACTATGCCACTATACAAGAATCCCAAAATAAATAAACCAAACAATATGAATTAACATTGGGTTTTAGTTCTACCATACATATTTTTTTACCTTTTAGTAGAACTAGTGTATGACGCATCCCACATGATATCTGTTTAACAAACTTAGATCCCAAAAACAAAACTTCAACAGGTAAGCAATGTGATTGGTAATCTCCATGCCCAAGTTGCCCAAATGAACCATCCCCACAAGTGAAAAGTCTTCCACTATCTAAAAAAAATTAAATTAAATCATTAAAAAAATAAAACTTTGAATGGAAAAAAAAAAAAAAAAAAAAATTTGACCTGAAACAAATCCAGAGTGATTCCATCCAGCAGAGACATGAGATATAATAAATCTGTCCAAGAAGTTTACAGGCTTTGGGTAGAAGCAATTTTCCATCAACCCATGACCCAGTTGGCCACTTGTGCCTCTCCCCCATGTCAGAACCTTTCCATCATTATTTCCGGTCAGGGCAATAACATGGGCACCCCCACAAGCCAGCAGAGTAATAGGTGTTGTTGGGGCAGCAAAAGCAAGAGCGGGCAGCAATTGAGGGAGGTGTTCGTCCTGGTTCTTGGTGGTTCCCAGCTGCCCGTCCGTACCAGCTCCCCAACTCCAAACCCCTCCACCTCCACCACCATGTACGCTGCTTTCTTCTTTTTCTTCTCTCTCTTTTTCTTCCATGGATTTCAGGAAAAATACACAAGGTTGTACGTATCTAAGTTTCAGTTTGATTGATCATAGCGGTTTCGAGATAACCTAGAGATGTTCTTGGTTCTTTTATGGCCGTTGGATGGGTCTAAATTGTCCAATCTGATAAATCTTGATTTCTTAGACGGCCTGATCTAAATTGATTAGTTGTAGGGCTGCAAGTTGGGCGGGTAACCTGGTTCAACCCGATTGATGGGCGAGCCTAGGTTGGATTGGGTTATATGAAAAATGAGTTGAGTCTAGGCTAGGAAATCTCAACCCGAATTCAATTCGGGTTGGGGCTCTGGGCAACGCAACTCAACTTGAATCGATGCTATTATTTGCGTATAATTTTTAATTTTTTTAATTTAAATATTAGTTTTTTCTTTCTAAATATATTTGTAAAATTAAAAGAAAAAAATTATAATATAAAAATTAATGGATTTGAAGGTTGTATGCAAATTTATTTATTAGTGATATTGTTTTTTATATTGTATTTATTTTTTAAGATATAAGATAAAATTTATATGTTAATCAAAATGAAAATAGACTTGTTCAATGAGTCAAATCTGTCCAAAATTACTTAATTTGGACTAACCCGAACTCAATTCAATTTTAGAAGTTCAATCTTGAATTGAGCTTGGATTAATGAGCTCTAACATGATGGTCAGGTTGAGGGTTCTACAACTTAGGGTGAGCCTATTCATCCTCCAACTTGCCCAGTTGCAACCCTAATTATTAAAAGGTGTTGTAGGGAATTGATTTTTTTTAAAAAAGAGTTTTACTCGACAGACCTAATTATTGCATTTTTATTACAAAACACCCTTGGAGTTTTGACAACTCTCTCAAACCTTACTTTATCAAGTTTGTTAATTCATGTCAGAAAATTCAAATTGATGTTGTTAATTTGTTGCCTAGCATACCATGTAGTGGATCCTAACAACATCAAATTTGTGGTACTAAAAAATATATGTTGATGGCATAAGATTATAAAAGGATAAAATTATAAGAATTTTGAAAATAAAAATAAAAAAGAAAGTTAATTTCACTATTGTATTTTAATTTTAAATATGAGAGTTCAGTAGTCATCCACTTTAAACACCTTCAATCAAGCTAAAAATGGATTTTATTTAAAAAAAAAAATTTCCTTGAATATGAGGTTTTCCATGAAATATTGAAGGTTGTAGTGTTGGGTTGCCAATTTAACGATCTATGTGAGCTCACCAACCCATAGTAAGGTTTGAAAGCTTACTAAATTAGTCATGATAGCTTAATCTCGACTACCAAGTAAATTTCTCTTTTTAGAAAATCATAGTAATGGTAAGGGACACATGAGAAATAACGAGCAAATAGTTTTCCTTTATATTATTGTTCTTTTTCCACGAAAATCATTTTCCAACCTGAAGTGATTTTTCATCCCAAGAAAGAAAATTGATTTTGCTTATCTCCTAATATTCTTGCACTCACTCTCTCTCTCTCTCTTTCTCTCTCTCTCTCAAATTAAGAACTTCCTCTCTTTTATATTTTCTTAGGCACAACCAAACAGTGAGATTGATCTCACAATATACATTTTCTAAAACAATTCATTTCCCTTAAAAAATAAATTCCTTTCAATCATACAGACTCAAAGGGCATGTTTGGTGACGGCATAGTAGGAGTTGTAAGTTGAGGTCATATATATATATATTTATAACTAAGTGTCGTGTAGAGAACATATTGGACTTGTATTTGGGCTTTGCCCAATTCATAAATCATGATCTTGTCCAAACACTAATCCCAAGGCATGTGCAACGCCCACACATCACACACCTGATGTGTCGACGTTGCATGGTAGGAGTTGTAAGTTGAGGTCATGTATATATATATAATTTGGTATCATTTAGAGAACCGATCGGGTCTGTATTTGTGCTTTGCTTAGTCCATAGATCATGATCTTGTCCAAGAGATAGTCCCAAGGCACGTGCAACGTCTGTACAACACACACACCATGTAAGTGAGGTAGCGTCTCATGGGTGATTCCTGAGAAATTAATGCTTATGTTGAGTATCAAACTCATGACCTATGGGCATTAATCGTTAGTCTTTCAATATGTGCAAGATTTAAAATATTGTATAAAAAAGAATAATTTAGTCTAAGAAAAAAAAAATCAGTAGTGTATCAATCGAATCATTCCAATACAATCCCATGCATTACTCTAAATATTTCGTATCGTATTCAGTTGTACCGACACATATCTGTCAGTATATTCTGATATTTCGAACATAATACGTATGAAGTGGACTACATTGGGGAGACGATTTCACCAAAATTTTGAAGCGGGTATGTTGATTCACAGCCGGGAGGGACCAAAGATGTTACAAAGGTTTCCCCGATACAATACAATTGTAGCATTATTTTTGAATCGAACCAAACATCAAAAGCTGGCTTTCTTCACGACTTCCCAAGTTCCTGAGACCTCAATTGTCCCTCTCTGTACCATTTTCAAAATCTCAATTTGAAAAAAAGAAAAAATAATAATATAGCTTCTCCAATATGCTCAAAGCAGATATAAATGAAACAAAAGAAAAAATAAATAAAAGGATGTAAAGTAATCACTTTCTCGTAGTGCTTGAAACTAATAATTGGAAAAATCTTCACTTGTACACCACCATCATCACCTTCGCACCCACAACACTCCCACCCACAGTACTAACTGTTCATCATCTCTCTCTCTCTCTCTCTCTCTCTCTCTCTCTCTCCAGTAACTCAAAACACCCACTGAAATCTAACCAGAAAGCTCATCCGAAAATGGGTTTGTTGGTTTTTGTTCTTTTAGTAGTTGCAGCAACAACCCTTTTAAGCTCTTTCTCTATAGCTCTCACTCAAGATGGTAAAAGACCCCCGCCACCTCTTTTTTTTTTATACTTTTATTTAGTAGGTTTGATCTTTTATTCATCAAAAAAAGGTTTGATCTTTGATTTCAGGCTCGACATTGTTGGAAATCAAAGGGTCTTTGAATGATAGTAGGAGCTCTTTGAGAAACTGGAGAGCTACTGATGCTTCTCCCTGCAAATGGACTGGCATCACTTGTCATTCCCACGACCATCGTGTCCTCTCTATGTATTTTTCAAATCCTACCCATCTTTACTTCTCAACCCTCAACTTCTCATCTTTATTTTCTTCGGTTTCTATTTATTTTTTATTTTTATTTTTTTTACTTTTGGGTTCCTCAGAAACTTACCTTACATGCAACTTGGAGGGATTATTTCTCCAAGTATTGGGAAGCTCAGTAGATTACGGAGACTGTAAGTATTCTCTATTCCCTTTCTACCCCAAAACAATCAAAGACAAAACAAAACAAAAATTGCTTTTTTTCTTTTTTTTTGAACTTTTTTTTTTTTGGGTATTATTTTGCTCTCAGGGCACTCCACCAGAATAGCTTACATGGATCAATTCCTACTGAAATTACCAACTGCACAAATCTCAGAGCATTGTAAGGGAAAAATGGGTTTTCTTCATTTTTCATTTTTAAGGGTTATTATTATTATAGGCCAGTTTGAATCACTGAAGAAAAGCATTTCATTTTCCCAAAGAACTCTTTTTCATTTTCAAGATTTTTTACTTAAAGGTTGATAGATATATTAAATAGTTAGCTTGTTTTACCAATTACAGGTATTTGAGGGCTAATTATCTCCAAGGAAGCATACCACCAGAGCTTGGAAATATTTCCCATCTCACCATTCTGTAAAATCTATTATTTTCCTGACGTGGTTACTTTGGTTTCTTTTCTTATGGTTGTTAACATTTGATTTCACTATTTATTATACATGATATAAACTATAGTTTTCTCTGAAGCTCTAAATTTGATTCCCTTCCACACCCAATTTAATTCCTCAAAACATGAAATGTAGGGATCTATCCAGCAATTCACTCAAGGGATCCATACCTCCGTCTATTGGTTCTCTCACCAATTTGCACTTTTTGTACGTTCAATCCCATTTTCCAGCAACATTATGGAATTTGTGTGTGTGTGTTCTAACACCTTTCATGTACTTACCAATGTAATGCATCTCAGGAACCTATCCACCAACTTCTTTTCTGGAGAAATACCTACTGTTGGAGTTTTGAGCACTTTTCGAAATAAATCGTAAGTCATCTTATCTGATTCCCACCATTTTCATTATTTGCTTATGTAGCTACAAGCTCTTAGAATTGGTTTAGAATTATATGCCAAAATTCAAATTTAGTGAATAATTGTAATTGTTCATTTAATAGATTTGGTGGAATCTCTCCATTTCTTTCCAACTGGCAATACAAAAATGTGATATGGGCAGTTGGTTACCTAAGTTTTAAGCTTCAAGATCTACTTGGGACTTATCAAATAATGGTCACCGTCCGGCCCTCTCCTGAATGTATGTAATATGTCTGCCATCACCATTAAAGGTCCATGAAATGTCTCAATGTTCAAATGGGTATCTAGTTTCTGTTGTTCTACTTTTAGAAAACTGTGTAGTTGTTGTGGAGTACTAACTTTACTCTTGGGGTTAGTTTAGACTTTGGAGTCTATTTGAAGTTTGTGTTGTTGTATTACTTGTTTCTGTTTAAGGGTGGAATCAATTGTAATTAAATGGTTAACTTACCAGATATGATATGGAAGCTCTTTAGTAAATATGCATCAATTAACCATCTAGGTGATGTGGGGCAGCACAAGTGTTCACAATGTTATTCACTTACCCCTGAACAACCTAATAAGATGCTAACCATCAAATCACATGCATCCATTTGGACCAGGGGCGGAGCTGGGATTTTCTAGTAGGGGTGCAAAGTATAGTTAATTGATTAGGTTGAAATGCTTCTAGTTTTAGATGAGTAATTTTAGGGATTGAGTCACTTCTTTAGTCTATAGAGAAGACCTAAGTCAAGAGGGCAATGTCATCCATTTGAAAATTTAGGGTATCTCAAATATTCACCGAAACATCTACATGCCCCCTTGACCTCGGACTTCTCTAATAGACTAATGCAAAATTATCTCATTACCCTCGTCTTCAATGTGAAACCAGAATCCCATTGATTTATCTTCCCAATCTCCAATCCCTAGTGTAAAAATTTTTTCCCTAGTGTTCAACTGTAAAATCAACCTACTTCAAACTTCAACCTAAAGAACAAGACACGATTTTTGAAGTAGAAGACAGTGAGATTTTTTGATAAAAATATTTTAGGATATTTTACAAGGGATTAAGATGAGATTCAATACGATGGATTGAAGATGAGGTTAAATAAACTAAAATTAATTTATAGAGGTTGAAGAGATTTAAGATAATTGATTTTAGGAAGAAATATTAGGGATTTTTTGTTTGAGGTTGAAAACGAAGGTATTAGGTTATTTTTTGTAAGTCTAGAAAAGAAGAAGAAGGTCAAAGTGGGCATATGTCCTCAGTTTAGGGGTATCTCAAATATTCAATAAAATGTAGAAGGGTGTCTAAATCACCCAAAAAATTGAAGGGGGCAACACAGTCAAAGGGTGCACGTCATTGGTTTCAAAACACAGGGTTATCTCAGATATTCACCAAAATGTAGAGTTGTCTAACTCATCTAAAAAATTGAGGGGGGGAGAGTCAAGAAGGTCAAGGGGGTATGTCATCAGTTAGAAAAACCTAGGATATCTTAAATATTTACCAAAACTTGGGAGGGTTGTTGAAATCACCCAAAACAATTTAGGGGTGTTGGTAACTGAGGGAAAGGTGTGGGGGTCGAAACAAATGAAGGGGAGGAGAGGCAGCCTGACTTAGGGGCATACCATCTGTTTTTAAAAAAACAGGGATTTCTCCCATAATAATCAAATCTATAGGGGTGTCAAAAAATTGAGAATTGCACCCTTCCAAGTAAAAATATGGTCATTGGGTCCCAAAAAGGTGTTAGGATATATGATGATCAGGATCATCCAATCAGGCTGATTTTTGTGTTAGAAGATACCCTAGGTGTGGATTTGATAGGACCAACGATCATGTGATCCATGTGTGCAACAGGGACAAAGGGTATATATAATACCTTGTTAACATCTAAACACCTATTTTGTTTTATAAGTTTTTCTACTTATTCTGAAGAATTTTGTTGTATACACAGGTTTGTTGGCAATTTAGACCTCTGTGGCCTGCAAATTCAAAAGCCATGTCTGGGCACACTGGGATTCCCTGCAGTTCTACCAAATCCAGATAGTAACGAAGCTTCAGGCAAGTTATCGATCATATTGCTTAGTGGGCATGATCAAATGTTAAATGGTCCAACTAGTATTGTATTGGAATCCTTGAAACCACCTAACCAAAATAAGAATTGAAGTTGTCCAAAATCTAATACTTACTTAACCATGGTGGAGGTACCGCAGTCTCTAACAAACGGTCCTCTCATTATCCTAATGGAGTTGTTATTGGTGCAATGTCAACCACGGGTCTTGCTCTTGTTGCTTTGTTTACTTTCGTCTGGGTTTGTTTACAATCAAAGAAAGAAAGAGCTGTCAAGAAATACACCGAAGTGAAAAAGCAAGTAGATCCAGATGCAAGTAAGTTAGAAACTTGTGCACATTTCTTTCCCTCTCTATGATTATATTGATCTAAATTATCTATCTACATTAAACAATAGGTGCCAAACTTGTAACTTTCCATGGTGATCTTCCATATTCTTCATGGGAGATCATAGAGAAGCTCGAGTCACTTGATGAAGAGGATGTGGTGGGTTCAGGAGGATTCGGCACTGTGTACAAGTTGGTGATGAATGATTGCAGTATATTTGCAGTTAAGAGGATAGATAGAAGTCGTGAAGGATCTGATCAAATTTTTGAAAGAGAGCTTGAGATCTTGGGAAGCATCAAGCACATAAACCTTGTTAATCTTCGAGGCTATTGTCGACTTCCTTCCTCCAAGCTTCTCATCTATGATTATGTGGCCTTGGGAAGCTTAGATGACTTCCTGCATGGTAAGTTCTTTTGCTTAATTAAGAGAGCTGGTATTGGCACCCCAACATTTACTTATTACACCCCAATTTAAAATAAAGACAGTAAGTGACTGGATGAGAATAAGTAAAAGTTGTGGTGTCAATAAAAGCTCTCTAGTTTTATTTTTATTTTTATTTTTTTGCAAGATTTCTATTTTTTGGGTTTAGGATTTTATATGAGCCTAATCATAATTGAAAGCAACTACTGAAATTGCTGGAACAAGTGTTAATGTTTTGTAATGCTGAGATTATAATTTGAGCCAAACCTTTGTAATATTTGAAGAGTGTGTTTTAATCTTTAATTGGGGTGTGATAAAGAACTTAAGAAATTGGGGTGTAATAAGTAATAGTTAGGGTGCCAATAGGATCTCTCTTAATTAAGTTGGGATTTGTACTTATATGAGGAAATCCATACATTTGACAACATGAATGATACTCACTATTTATTAAATGTTTTGATCTATTAATTTCTTGTATCTAAATTGTCTACAGAAAATAAGCAAGAAGAGCAGCCTTTGAACTGGAATGCTCGTTTAAGAATAGCTCTTGGCTCTGCCCGGGGATTGGCATACTTACACCATGACTGCTGTCCACGGATAGTGCATCGAGACATTAAGTCGAGCAATATACTTCTTGATGAGAACTTGGAGCCTCGTGTTTCTGATTTTGGTCTTGCTAAGCTTTTAGTAGATGAGGATGGCCATGTCACTACTGTGGTTGCCGGCACTTTTGGTTATTTAGCACCAGGTGCGTTCTTTGTTTCATTTTCCACTGACCTCATTATCTACGCTAGATTTTCTATGGAAGTTAGTTTTTCTATAGAGGGGTCGATACACGATATTCATGAACTATACCATATTATATCTTTCTTAATGGATCTCGGGCACCATATTCAGCATGTCAAAGTGTAGGCTCTGCCATATAGCATTACATTAATAGGATTCTAAATTGTATGGTAGGGGGTCAACTCATCCGAACATATAATACCACTAGAACATAATGTTTTGTCCTCTATAAAATTTATGAATTTGTAGTAAATATAACCAAATGCTGATGGACACCATATGTGCAACGGTGCTAGGAGGAGAAATAACTCATCATCAATGAGTACCACACCTAAGGCTCAATATCTTTTTTTCTATTATATATATGGGTATCCAGACTTAGTTCGACTATTCTCTTGGACACATGAGTCACCCCTTTCTTGATACACGGGGTTTTGAACTCAAGACCTCCCATGGACATGTGACTTCTTTATGTATGCTTTAAGGTTGTGATCTTTCAATTAGTTTCTGTAAAAATAAATAAACATATCTAGGTCTTTGATTTTGTTGCATTAGTTTGAAACCAAACCCAAGCGTCACATGGCCGAAGTTGTTGCTAAATGAAATTATTATTTCTGATTGTCAAATAGTTATCTTTTATCATATTCTGTATTTTCACATTCCATAGCAAAACTCATTCTTTTTATATTTTTTGTATATTTTTCTACTAAAAAAGAATATCTGCAAAGCGGTCGAGCCACTGAGAAGTCAGACGTTTATAGTTTTGGAGTTCTTTTATTAGAGCTTGTAACCGGGAAGAGACCCACTGATCCATCCTTTGTGAAGAGAGGATTAAATGTTGTTGGCTGGGTGAGTACATTTTAACCTATCAAGCATATTAGATTGTAAGCCGATAGGCGTGGCATCATTTGTTTCCAAATATCTCAATAAGGGTTACTTTCATTTGAGTCTTGCAGATGAACACTTTAGTGGGAGAGAACGGATTGGAGGATATTGTGGATAAAAGTTGCACCGATGCAAACGTGGAGACTGTAGAAGTGGTTCTCGATATCGCTGCAAGATGCACCAATGCAAATCCCGATGATCGCCCCTCAATGAACCGGGTCTCGCAGATGCTAGAGGAAGTCACGTCACCTTGCCCGAGTGAATTCTACGAGTCCCACTCGGATTATTCTTGAAGGGAACCTTAAACCAGTTTTTTGACAGCCTACTGCACATATGTTTTAGCTGTGTTAACCATCCCCTCCCCATTTTGTGAGCTTGTTGTGTCTTTATCTCTTGGGGCTTGTATTTATTTGTTTATATGGGTGAGATTTATTTCTGTTTGAAGTGCAAGAATGAACAAAGAGAACCTAGTTTGATAAGCTTTGAGGGGTATCTGATTATTTCTCTTGAAACATTATGCAACACTTTTGAGAGAATCTTAAATGCATCCTAGGAGATCAGCTCTTGTTGACAACCACTTACCCCAAAAAGACCGATCTCATGGGGAAGGTGCAGCTATAAATATAAGAGGGTCATAGGTCAAATTGGGACACAATATTGTGAGCAGGTAACACCCAGGAGCCGAGGTGGATAATACAACACTCGACACTCCCCCTCACTCAAAAGTATGAAAATTTCCTTTGAGGAGATTCGAATCTGTGACCTAACGAAGCATCTATGGTTATGTGTGCACTACCACTGATCTGATGGGGAGGGCGTAACTATGAAAATAAAAGGGTCACGGGTTGAATTGAGGCACGATACTTGAGCACATGATACTTGGGAGCGGAGGCAGATAACACAACAATCAACAACTCTCTAATCTCTCTAAATGCCTTTAAGTATTTGTTTGCTTAAAACAAATTGTCGACAATGTTTCAGCAATTATCTCGATGTCTAGAGTGGGTTTCTTTCACCTTAGGGTCCCATTAAGTATCATGTATCCTAAGATGACATGTATAAAATGGTAGATAAAAAATTCATATTTAGCACTTTTAAATATAATCATTGAAAATTATGGTTGATAAAGGTGATTTTGCATCTTTCTTCATCCTATATATTTATTAAAAATAGGTGCTGAATCATAGTCTATAATTTGATGTTGAATATCTAGATTTCATCAAAGTTTCTTTATGATCCAAAATTTCAAAAAAAAATTAAGATAATTTTACATATGTTGGAAATAAAAAATTGAAATCCGACTCGTTACCTCGACACCAAGGTACTTATGAATCTCCAATCTTTTTGCTATCTTCACATCATAAATACTCCAAGATGACATCTTCAAATTTTCATTTAAATTCTTTAAAAAAAAACAAAAAAAATTATCTTAAAGGAAAACATAATAAATATTGTGTGGTGCTAACCCAGTTGTTTACAAAATTTTTGGGGTGGTAAGACATACCCCTCCACATTTTGGTAAGCATTTGAGATACCCTGCTATGTTTTCAAATTGATGACATGCCCCTCGAACCTTGGTCTTCTCTTGCAGACTAATGAAAACTAATCTAAATGCCCCATCCCCTCAATTTTTTTTTTTCCGCCTACGATCCTTAATTTTTCTTTCTAAAACCAGTCATTTTCAAGTTCTTCAACCTTTACAGTAAATTACTTTTAATTTATTTAACTTCATCTTCAATTCATAATTTTTAACCTTGAATTAATCCCTTGTTGAAAACCCTTAAATGTTCTATTCAAAATCCCATTATTTTATGTATTTAAAATAAATCAATTAAGAGTTATAAATTAAAAAAATTATTTATTAAATAAATATACGAAGAAAAAAAAATATTCAAAAGAAAAAAAGAAAGAGCACACGATTTTAAGGAATCTTTACACTAGTGCCACATTTCCCTTCTTAGTAGTTAGTACTGCTATTGTAAATGATAGAAGAGAGATTTTTTCGACAAATCTAACTGTTGCATTTTTATTACAAAAACTCCCTTGGACTTCTGACAATTTCAAGGTAAGCTTAATTTATCAAGTTTGTTACCTAGCATTCACCAAACGTTGAGTGGGGATCCACATCATAAAATTCAAATTGATGTGTTTAATTCGTTACCACAACTTAGAGTGGATCATAACCAAGTCAATTTGTGGCATCCAAAAACATGATCTAATGCCCATGGGTTTATAAAGGACAAAATTCTAAGAACTTTGAAAGAATAAAAAAATAATCAATTTTAATTGTTGTATTTTAATTTAAAATTTGGGAGTTCGATAGGCATCAATTTTCAACACCTATACCTACGATCAGCTCAAAAATGATTTTTGTTTTTGAATTTTTTTTTTCTTTTAAATATGAGTTTTACATGGAAATCTAGAAGGATGTGAAGTTGGATTTCCAATTTGATAATAGACGTGGGTCCAACAACCTTTAGTAAGATTTGAAATCTTATTAAGTTAGTCATGTTAGCCTCATTCTTAAAGTAAGGTTGATTCATTAACAAACTTAAAAAAATAAAGAAGTTTTTATAATAAAACTGCAACAAATAGGTCTGTCCAGCAAATCTCTCAAGGGTTATAAAAGACAAAATTTTAAGAATTTTAAAAAAAGAAAATCGAAAAAAAAAATGATTAATTTTCATCGTTGAATTTTCATTTTAAATTTGAGAGTTTGATAGTCATTTATTTTCAACACATTCAATGAAGTTCAAAAAGATATATATATATATATATATATATATATATATATATATATATATATATATTTTTTTTTTTTTTTTTTTTCTTTTTTAAGATAATTTTTTCATGAAATCTAAAATATGGTGGTGTTGGATTGCGAATTTGATAATCCACGTAGGTCCAATGATTCTTAGTAAGGTAGTCATGCTAGCCTAACTAATAAAATAAGATTTGTTGTAGTAACCAATTTGATTAAGTAAGGGAGATTTTTAAATAAAATTGCGACAGATAGCTCTGTCCCGTAAATCTCTTTTTATAATAATATAAAATAAAATAATATTTTATTTATTAATTAATTTTACAAATAACAAAAATGAGATATAAACTGAAGGAGTCTTTGTCTTAGCACACGTGTCCTGACCCCTTTCCTTCTTACTTTTCTGTATACTTTAATAAAATAATTTAGTGGAAGCATATTGAAAAGGAGATAAAAAAAAATTATATACTTTAGAGTGTAGAGATGGAAATAAATAAAAAAATATTTAATGACCAACATAGATTATTTTATTTATAAATACATTAATTAATTATTTAAATTATTTAATAAAAATAAAATACAAGTTCGTGACATCTTTTCGATTCTTCTTCAGTAGGAAGGAAGTCCAGGTGTACAGCTACGATTATTTTTCACTATTCGTACTCTGACTCTAGACATGTGGCACGTGTTGGTAGACCCAGCTGACAGAGACTGTGCACGTGTGACATCATCTAGAAGACGTGGACACTCTTTTTTGGCTCTCTACCAATAAGACTATGTCTCAGTGGGTCCCACTTGGGGTACATCTTCCCAAATACATCTTATCGGCATCGACTTGAAGACAAAATAAAAAATTAAATTAATTAATAAAAAAGAGAAAAAGATGCTCAATAGAGGGGCCCACCTCTTACTATATCAATCTGGGGTGCATCGACGAGTGAAAATAAAGTGATGCGAAAAGGACAAGCACATAGCTGGCAATAAAGTGGGACCCAAGCCATCAAAGTTTCGTGGCTGATGTTGGTTTGATTGCGTGGCATGTCTGACGAATCTTTATCTTTCGACACGTGGACAAAGCATTCCTAATCACTGATGGACACGTTTCGTGTAGGTGTTGTCTAATTGTGCTGACTTCTGATTGGTTACCAAACAAAATATCTTAAAAATAGATCTCTCGTGTCTGCAATAAGCAATCGCCGTACACTTGGCGGGATCTTGGTGGCCTTTTGATGGTAAGAGAATATATAATATGTTACAACAAAATATGAGAGCCACTAGTTGCACATCACCCATATCAACTGCTCTCCATCACTTAAATTTGTTTGTTTGTATGGTTGCACTCCAAAATTGCAGGATATCGAAATGAAGTGCAACTAGTTTATTAAGATAGAGATTGTCAAAAATAAATAAAAAGAGGTATTTTTTTAAAGGTTGGGGTGCAACCGACAACTAGTGCTTTGCAACTAGTCGATCCCTAAAACATTCATCGTAAGTGGAATTGGACAAGTCGTTGAGTTTAAATCTATGTACCTGAATTGTGAATTGTGAATTATGAAAGATAACTTTTTTTTTTTTTAAATTATAAATTACATGTGTTAAGTCACACACAAGTTCAAGTCAAAATCATGCAACAAGAATCATACTTCTGGGATTGAACGACTCAATAAAAAATATTCTTCATTGAGACACTCAAAGAACTTGGGGCTGACCTCTAACACCGACAAAAAAATTGATTAAGGTTGAAATTCGACATTAGTGTAAAGAAGAGCCAACAATTGTAATTATCAAACAGACATCATCTGACACATGTCTAGACATGCTAAAGACCTAATATCGAGAAGTGATGTCAAACCATGTAAGCATGGTTTTTAAACTCATCCGAGACCAAGACGTATCACTCGAGTTAACTCAGTATCGGAACTGAACGAGACCAACTCACAAAGTATTTTGAAACGATCGCGTATCATGAGATAAGCGAGTTGTCTCGAACGATATTTTCTAATATCTCGGGCGATACAAACGAGACAACACAGAAAATGATTAACTTACAAGTTAAATGGGACATATCAAATGAGATTTTCAAAATTGCGTTTGAGTTAACCGAGACAAACGAGTTAAAGCCTCAACCCTCTATTCTTTCACCCTCAAATCGATTTTTTTTTTAGTTTATATATATATATATATATATTATTCATTTTTTAATAGGAATCATTTATGACTTTTTTTTAGAATTTTTCAAAATTTTTAAATGATTAAAAACCATTGTCTTAATGTCGAACGAGACGAGAGGTCCGAGTCAACTCGGTATCAGAGCTGAACGAGACGAGACGAGATACTGAGTTTAAAAACCATACATGTAAGTGATCAATAAAAATTAAATTACATGATCTAACTAATTGTAAATGTTGCAATATATGAAAAATCATCTTGAAGAATGATGTCACAAATCATGGCAAGGCTTTCTGAACCAACAAAATCATTATGTTGCTAAAGTTGTAAGTATGCACCGAGACAAATCCACCTCAGTAATCACCCAAAATACATAAATCCACAAATGACATAACATAAAGACGGACGACATAATAAGGGACCTCCAAAAAAAAAACTACAAATAGAATATGTGCCTCTAGAAACATGCAAAAAATCTTATAATTTATAGTCAAAATTCTATTCAACATATTACTAACTTAATCGTTGGAGTACTTTTAAGTGGTGGATTGCAAAGAAAGCAAGCGGGCTTGAATTTAAAGCTTTGTCCATTCATAATTCCCTATTTGTATCTAAATATTACATATAGTCAAAACAAATCGACTATAACAAACCATCTCAATTTTAGTTGGTGCCAAAATAAGAACAAAAACAGGGTTTGACAATCACAATATCGACACACAATCATCGAGGGTGAAAGGTATGTCTTGAAACTCGTAGAGTTTAGTCGATTCAGTTTAATCTCTCTGATTCAACTCAAAATATTTTTGGGTCGGATCAGAAAGTTGGCATTGACATATCAAAAACTCGATTGAGTGGAATGCTGTGTATGTGGCTAAGAATCAAGTCCTAATCATTCCAATCAAAAGTTCTATTTTTTACCCTTTTATCACTTTTTATAAAGAAAGGATCCAATATAATTCCTGGATTTTTTTTATTTAATGAGATTATCTTTAACCAAAAATACAGAATAAGCTAAGATGATAAGGGCATCTTAGGTATTTCATATCGATTAACATTAATTTGATTAGATATGTGTGTTCCTCAAACATTCCACTTGCAACTGTTAGAATGCGATACAAATCATATTACTCTAAAGAAGAATGTTTCATAGATTTCTACTATTTTTTTTTTTTTTTTTTCAGCTTTGTTTAGGAAAATTTGGTTTCCCAAACTTTATAATTTTAATGTATCTTCCTTTTGTTCTTACCCATGTTCTAAGACTCGGTAACTAGAGTCAATGTTTATTGAATCAAGTCAAGTTGAGTACTCTGGAGTTGACTCAGGCTAGCAAGTTGACTTAGGCTAGTAAGGAAGTGTGAGTTACAACATAAATAAATTGGCTGAGTTCCGAATTAGACTTGTTGAGTTGGTTTAAACAAGTTTGAGTATCGAGTTGACTCAAAACTTGATCGTTTTAGATTCATAATAGACGATAAGTGCATTTGATGATATCGGTAAGCGACGAAAATACAGACGAAGATAGGTAACTTGAAATTTTCATATCAAACCAATATAAAGTCAACGGCGGCATATTAGAGCTCTTCGCAAGTTGAAGAAAATGTGGTGATGAAACATTGTTGATATTTGACTCGGTTTCGGCGGGGATGTAGATTCATTTCCAAAACAATCATTTTCATTATATTGGTTCTATTATTTATAAGAATGGAAAGATCGAAGAGGCCCAACTCAAAATCAATTGGCAATGAGTGTCCGGATGTGGGATTAAACTCAACACATCCCCGCACGTGTGGGCTGGACTGGGGTCAAAGCACGTGGAGATATGATAAATTTGTAGTAATTAGATCTGATAAATTTCTCATTTCATGCTGTTTCTCCTGTTAAGTGTTGTTTGGTTTATTTATTTCTAATTATTATTAATTTTAAGAATGATTTAGCAATTATGTTTAGATTTTCTCCTCATAATATCTCAGTAATAAATCGAACCAACCCATTTCCAGACCAGAATTTCTCACTAAAAAGAAAGTTATATACAATACAAGACAAAAGCTTGATGAGATCAGAAAAAAGCTCCTAACAAAAGCAAAATTACAAAAGGTGCAAGACCCACCAACACTTCCAACGATGAACAAAACCCACCAACACATCTAATTGGTTTATTTCTTATTAATCCTTATTACTTAGATAATAATATATAATAAACAAAAAAAAATCCCAGATACATATTTACCAACAATGAATCAGCAAGACCAGAACCACAAGGACTGATCCTCAACTGGAAATCCATAGTTGCAAGAATTCACAGGCGCATCGGGATAAACAGCATCTTCGAGCTTCGGAAAATTGTATATTGGAGTTATAAGGCTCTTGCTAAAGTTATCTTCTTCGTCTTGCGAAAGATCCGATTGATCGGGTTCAAAGACATTAGAAGAATTACCGGGCTCCAACTGAGATGAATGAACGCCATCGGTATAACGTGGGCTATCAGAATCGAAGACATCGCTGTTGGCTGAGCTGAGATCTTCTTGTTTGCAGACTACGATTGGTACATGGGATGGTTTCTTCTCCTCGGAGACTGGAATTGAAATGGGTTTCTGTGGTTGTAGATGAGATGGCTCATTGGGTTCCGATGAATCCAAATTACCCTTCTCGTTCTCTTTGTGGTTCTGTTTATCAGTGAGGGTCAAGACCTGTTGAAGAGATCTTATAACATTAAAGAATGTTCAAAGCTTATAGCAACTCATAGAGAAGTGGTAGTTTCTTCGAGCGAAAATATTACCTCAGTTTTGAGCTTTTCTTGCTCTTTGAGAAGGTTTTCGTAGTCGATTTTGAGGTTGTCGTAGTTTGCTTTGAGAGCTTCATAATCCTTCTCAAGCTGTTTTGTCTTCCACCTGGCACGCCGATTTTGGAACCATATTGCGACCTGGCGAGGCTGCAAGCCAAGGTCCTTTGCAAGCTGAATTTTCCTTTCGGGTTCAAGCTTATTTTCTACCTCGAAATTCCTTTCGAGAAATTGGACTTGATCGCCTGTGAGCCGTCTCTTCTTTTCAGGTTGACGAAAGCAATCACCCAAGTCGTCATCGCAGATTTCTTCTTGATCGTTGGATTGAAAGAATGATCTTTCTGGTATGTTTCTTCCATGAACATCTTGGAAATTAACCATGGATCTTGAACCTGAACCACAGAGATTAAATCACCACCATTAAAATCTAGAAAAAACATATTTTTCATCTGTGATGATATTTATAATAATCAAACAAATGAGTAAAACAAATTCATATAAGATCAATCCAAAATTAATGATTTTAGCAAGTATTTTCTTTTTTTGTATTAAATGCTTTTTGGCAAATGGGGACCTCCATGAATTGTCCTTCTCTTGTTGCTCTCTATAAATTCAATATCTAAATTAAGAGAAACTAACACAAAATTTATTGAAACATGAAAATAAAATAACCAAAACCACTTGCACTGATGCACCTACCAAACAAGCTCAAATCCAAGATAGATAAAAACCAGAAAAACCACTTGGGATTGTAAATTTAATAAGAAACCTAAAGACTTGAAGGTAGATTGTGAAGTACAACCAAACACAATAACCTTGACCTTATGTCTTCATAATTAAGTCTGATAATGGGTACTGTTCTGCAACTGAATCTAATCTATAAAGGAACAATAAATAAAATACTCCAATTCAGTAGGTCAGTATTTATAGTCTAAATAAAAAACACAAAGCAAATTTGACATTTTGAGAGTAAATTAAGAACACAAATCTCCCAATTAATCACTAAAAATCATCAACTTAACCACAAAAGGCATGTTAATCAAGAAAACTAACAGATTTCAACACAAAAACAAAAGTATAAACGATGAAGCATGAAAAAATCCAATCTTGAACAAAATTTCAATTGAAATTCATGGATTTCCAAGCAACAGATGAACACCCAAACATCTAAAGAAAAAAAAAATACTACTTTTACTTTGAATTATTTCAACAAAAAAAAAAAATTTTTGACAGAAAAATAAAGGGAAGTTTTGAGAGATTATTACCATGGAAAGAGTTGGTCAAGAGAGCCTCAAAAGTCTCAGAAGAACAAGGAATCCCTTCGTTTTGAAGTAAAACGGTCATATTGGAACTACCATAGACCCTCCCACCCGCCATAGCTTCCAGCTTTTCCTGAATTCGAATTGTCAGGACACTTCAAACGGTCATAAACTCGCACGAAGATCCAACGGTCATAATTTAATCTTGACTTACGGCTTATGACGGAAGAAGCTCGTAACGAGGATCTCAGTTATGTGAGACGTATGAGACCAACGGCAACTCACACCCATCACTCAGAAGAAGAAGAATGGGTGAAACCCAGAAAGTTAACGGCGTTAGAGAGAAATAGGTGAAGTGGTCAGAGCTCCAACTGTTAGATTTGACGGAAAACGTTGGAGAGAGAAAGGAAGAGAGAGAAAGGGAAAGAAGCTTTCCTTCTGTTGGATGGAAGGCCATGGTGGGATTTAATAAGCTTAGCGAAGGGGCTTTTTTCTTGAGCGAGTGGACAAGGTGAATGTGCATTTACTATAATGCCCTCAATCATGTTATAAAAAAGAAATTAAAGAAATTAAATTTACGTTTACTTATCAAGTTTTTAACAAGTATATAACTTATAAGGTTAAAGCGAATTAGGGGAACACGTGTCAACTCAATATACAAGCCAAATAAGTCAAATTCCCAAATGAACATCTTATCTTATAAAATTGGACTCGACATTTACAAATGCTCAAAACAAGGACAATATCAAGAGTTGTATTTCTGTATGGCTTTAGGCAAACTCAACGAAAATTTTGAAACAAATAATAGTAACATGATCATAATTGTGTAGGGCAAAATCACTTAATCCTAAAATGGCACCATGGGTCATTTAGGGTTTTAGATCATGATAGGACAATCCGAGTGGTTCGAAGAAGTATGCCAAGACGATATACTCGAAAAGTCAAGAGTCAAGATCTCCCATGATAGCTAGACCCCGAGAACTCAAGACCACGACATGACAATGGATCAGGTTGATCCCAAAAAAATCAGGAATGCGATACAACTAAATTTCTTTCTATCTGATGAAACATTTGGGGAAGAAAATTTAGAAAGAAGGATCACAAGACGGATTGACTTCTAATTAAGAAAATTTATTATTTTGAATAAAGATGAATCAGAAAATCAAAACAAACTAGGATTCTTTATATTCTTCATAAATAGGGCATTCAACACATGAAAGGTATAAAACTTTTATTATAACTCCAAAAACCCATAGGAATTATTTTGATACTAACTTGGACATCAGAGAGTCTGGGTACAAAAACACCCAAGAGCTTGTGGGAGAAGTAACGTTCAATAAATATCATATCTCATGGAATTCTAACTAATCTATGGACCCCTTAAGGTGGATTTTGGATTTTGCATCCACAATAATCTAGGATGAAAATGATGTCTCTAACAAATCATGGAGTCCAGGAAAAATGATTATATAATCTTGTTAGCTTTAAATAATATAAAAAAGATCTATCATAAAAGGAGGTGGGTTAAAAAGTTTGAGAAGTTGTTCATCCCTCTGCGATTTTATCTTGATAATTATGTTTTAACAGTCACAATCAAAGAAACATCAAGAACCAAATGCATCGTTTGAACCATCTACCATGTCCCTTGGTGAACAAAGCCATTTCATTAAAGCATCCTTATGTTATGAATTAGCTCTCTATTATATTTTAAGTATTGTTCTTATTTTTTTTTTCAAATTCCTTGATTAAGACATTTTGTGGCAAATTATAACCCCCCCCCCCTTTTGTATTATATTTTAGATATTGTTCATATTTATAGATTTTTTTTCTTCAAAATTTCTAATTGTGTCATTTTGTTAGCTAATTATATTACAACACTATGTTGTATCATGCTTGATTGGTGTCATCTCTCAGTCTTTTTGTCTTTCCAGATGTTAAGGTACATGTCGTTGAGTAGTGTCTCAATTCTCGATTGATCAATTGTTGAATTTTTATTCATGTTCTTACTTTCTCAAAAATCATAATATTTTTTTACATGTTGCACTTTAGATTCATCCCACCTTTAGGTACCTTTGACTCTGTAAGAATAATCTTTTGACTTAGGATCAAATAATATTCGGATTGGAGACTAAATTCTTGTAGACTCGAGAATCAGGATCAAAATAATATTTTCACTAGGGACTAGATTAGCTAGTTTTACAAATTTTGACTATCCCTTATTATAAAAATCTCAAACTTATTTAAATCAACTTGGATCATTTTCGTATTACGTTCAGGTAAATCTCTCATAAAATTTATCTCATTTGTTGAGAAATCATCCGTCTAAGATTAAACATAAATTTTAAATTATCTCAGAAATTAATTGAATTTTGAATTTGATCTCCGAAATTACTCTTGATTTTTTTATTTTTTTTTTAAATATAAAAAAACCTAATATTGTTACTCTAACATCATGAACATGAGGA
Organism: Akebia trifoliata; assembly: GCF_017979445.1. NCBI lineage: Eukaryota > Viridiplantae > Streptophyta > Magnoliopsida > Ranunculales > Lardizabalaceae > Akebia > Akebia trifoliata. The sequence continues at coordinate 5,314,830 of NC_141379.1, forward strand.
ATGAGATTGAAAAAGTAACCCTCCACAACTAGCACGGATTCATTCCATCTCAAATGACATCATGGTACCACACATACTCTCTTTAGGCAACACAGTAGCGGAAAAAAATATTTACCTTGCAAGGCCTCCTGGTCAAAAATAGGAAAGACAAAATATGACGAAAGTGAAAGAAAGGGTATTTTAGTAAATGAACGAAGAGCGTAAGGAGATGGAGATGACAACGAGGGAAGGGTGCGAAAGAAAACAAGGAATCGAGTCCAATCAATCGCTATCAGTGGGGAAGCTCGGAATTTAGGGAGAGCGTGATGACTCACCGGCTTTTGTTTTGGACCGATGCGATCAGTCTGCCTGGCCATTGGGCCCACGGGCCCATTTCGCTTTCCCTCAGCCACCGCTTCATTCGGCTCACGCTTAGCCGATTCACACCCACAACTTCGGCTCCACACATTAGTCGCTCACATTGGATTCTACAGAACGTGTCAGAGCGATCGTGGATCGCTTGTTTCCTATCACATCTTGACGGCTCAGCTCTAGTCACTCATTCCTCTAGAAAAATCTGGAATAAAAAACATACATGTGTGGTCCCCATTAAAATTGAAGGATGATAAGGGATTGTGTAGTGAGCACAAAAAAAGGGCGAAGCACAGTATCATTCCCTTAGGACGGTTGAACCTTTTAATTTTGATACAAATGAGACCCTCTGAAATATAGAAATTACTTGAGTGCACCAATGTTGGATATATATTAGGGGGGAACAGGGGGCCATGGAAGTTGCTAAAGTGCCTAACTGGCTATGGATTTATATGCTATAATCTTATGGATCAATTGATGTGATTGATCTTTTCGGATGATTGGGAGTGATCTCTTGATTAAGTGCCTTTTGAGAATTGATCTAATTATTGGAGCAAAAGAAACTATTATCATGTCTTGGTTAGGAATATCAATGGATCGGGTCAGACCCAAATTCGATAATTCAAAACCAATAGGTTATAATTGGATCCGATCCGATCTAGTAAAATTTGAGAGTACACAAATTTAAATTATATATTTTATTTTATTTATGAGATTTATTTAGATTTTATATTTCAAATTGAGTTTGGATCTTAATATTGAGATCAGATAAATATCCAATCGAATAAAAGTCTGATCTTATTCTTATCAGATCGATTCCAAGTCTGATTTGATCCTTATCGAATTGGTCCCAAATCAATAACAATTCAATCCAAACCCGATCTATTGACAACCCAAGTCCTACAAATAAGAACTTGAATTCTAAGCATGGTTTTAAAATTCGGTTTCAAGTTTCATCTTGTCCAGGCCTGATATCGAGTCGTCTCGGAAGAGTTTTCCGATATGTTTGAGAAGTCTCGTTCAAAAATTGAATATGAAATATTAAATCTCGGTCAAAAAAGTGACTTGTGCGTTGGTCTCATTCAACCCCGATATCGAATTAACTCAGGCGATACGTCTCAGTCTCGACAAGTTTTCAAACCTTGATTCTAGGAAATATGCAATTATATCCACCCAAAGTAATATGCATCTGATAATGTAGAGTAAGTGTCACCAACAAATTTGGATTCTTGTAAATTAAATTTCATTGGGGACATGCAATAATTACGATTTGACCGACATAAATGAGTTTGGTAAGATCGGGAATTAATTATCTATACATAAATAACAAGTTCCGAAGACAAAGATACCATTTCTTTATCCCAAACCTTCGATTACTTTATTAAAAAAATTACTAATTTGATTGTTCAAATGTGATCTTAATGATCAAAGGTGAAGAATACAAAATCAACAATTACCAGAAGAAGAGAAGGTATGGAACAAATGAAATAGATTTGTACGCACAAAATCTTTTACGATTCATTGAAAAAGTGACTTTGGATTATATTGGACAATTAATTTGAGTGCCCCGTGAGGAGATACTAACTAAATCCGTGACATCCAAGTTAAGCGATTATGCTTTAAGAGCACCGACCACTGCCAATGTCACACTCAAGCCACATATGCACACGTGCGGTATACCGATCAGGCTAATTTTTGATTACTTTAAACATGTAACTATGAGTACGACACACATTAGCATGAAATTGAGGAAAATTGGATCGATTTATCATAATCATTCGATTTATGAAGTTCAATGTTGTTATAATTCCATCTTTTAATCTAAAAATGTTATCAAATTGAGCTTAATTAGGAGTGATTGATTAAAACATGCATCCTGATTCCTCTGCATATGCATTGTACTATGTTTATGGGACCTTTTGGTCATGCCACGGCTCTTAACGTTGCATACTTCCAAGGCAATTGGAGGGTTGTGGTCCCTTTATGAGTTCCTTGCACCCTGTACTAGTGGTCCATCTATATTGATCTAGCCAATTGACTTGACATTGTCCTTGGAGTAACCTTATCCCTGAATTGGACAAATATGTTCAACTGTTTCGGGCATGTTTGGCAATCAATTTCTCAATCTACCCTATTGTAGCTACTTTTCTTTATAGAGCTGTTATTGGCACCCCTACTTTTATTTATTACATCCTAATAAAAAATAAAGAAGATCAATGAGTGATTTTTTTTATCGATAAGATGGGGTTAAAGGTGTTATCTACTGAGTATTAATTTTTTATGGACAGAGAGAGAAGAAATTTGAACAAATCTTGATTTTCAGATTAAATGTAATAGAAAATTATTTTTTTTAAAAATGATTGAGACGTGCACAAAGCACTGTCTTAAAACGAAATTCGCCCCTGCTATAGTACCACAGTCTGTAGCCGTTTGTTCTGCAGGATACAACAATCCAAGTATTTAAAATGATACTCTAAATTGGAATGTAACTTCAAACTCGATAATTTTGTGTGCTCTCACAATGAAGAATAAAGATGTACTGGTAGTCGAAAATAAAATAACATAGAAAATAAAGTGTGTTACATCGATTAAATCTTGTAAATAAATAAAGCATAAATCATAAAACAAATATGGGATTGTATTACTCTATGGTTAAAAGATTGTTTTACCAAATGGTTAAAACCTATTGAATATTTAAGGGTTTTCAAAATTCAACCCTATAAATTCTAACAAAAGGGATCCACCCTTTTTATTATATTACCTCTGCGAATAATTACAAGTTACATCATCAAAAAAAATTCTCGAAAGCTCTTGAGAAATAGAATCAACCTATTTTATTATAAAAAGTGAATGGTTGAGGCTACGTACAAGTTGGAGTGCCACTAGAATTTCTCTCTCGACTTTGTTTTTGCTAGATTTTCTATTTTTTGGGTTTAGTATTTTTATATGAGCCTTATCATAATTGTAAACAACTATTGAAATTATTTGAAGGAGTGCTACAATGTTTTGCAATGTTGAGCTTATAATTTGAGCCAAACCTTTGTAATGTTTTGAAGAGCGTGTTTTAATTTTGAATTGGAGTGTGATAGATAATTTAAGAAACACTAATGATTTTCTAACTTAAAAATTTTTACTCGGTCTGTACATGGCTGACGTGGCAAGAACACAAAATTGTTGATCTTTTTTCGTTGTTTATCCCAAAGAAAAAAATCTATGGTTCTATGCCCTTATCAATGTACAAACCAAGTGGCAATTTTCAAGTCAGGAAATCACAACTCGTTAAGAATTGGAGTGCAATAAGTAAAAAATTAGGGTGCCAATAGCAACTCTCTTTCTTTAAAATACCACTTTGGTACAAGTAGAGAGACATGATAGGTTGAGTTGTATCTCATCTGAGTTGATTCAATTCAACCAGGGGGAGTCAATGGGTACCCATTTTACCGAAACCGAATCGGAATCAGAATAAATAACCTCCATTTTGATTCCCTTTTTATTGGAATCAATTAGAATCGGATCTAAAATGAAACCGAACCAATAAAATCGAAGCTGTTAGGTTCTATCCAATGGGCACACACGGGTACCCAGAATTGATTTATTTTTCATTTCTTTCCACGTTATAGATGATTTAAGGTATTTTTTTTTATTTCAAAATAAATACATGTTATATAAAATTCTTCAACTTTTCATATAAATTATTGATTGAAGCTTAAAATGAGTTACTCTTGTAAAAATTTATCACTTTTAATTAAGATTAATTTTCTTTTTTAAAAGATCATTAATTTGTATCTTTGGTATAATAAATTATAACTAAGTTAATAATTTTATTGATGATATGTTAATTTTTTGAAAAGATTTTTTATTTTTAATGATTTGAAATATTTTTTTTCTCATTAGATTCTTGAGAATTAGAATCGATGTTGATGGGTACAGTGATTTTTGGTTATTCCGATTCTATTTATTTTGGACCCGGATCTAGAACCGACCCATTGACACCCGTACACATCATAAAACCAACTGACGAAAAGCATAAATGCTTACCAACCCACCTATGTATAAGATAGGTTATAATATATTTAAATAATGTGGCTAATGAATATATAAATATAAAAGTTGATCGAAGTCAAAAAAAAAATTAAAAAAAAAGTTTAGGTACTTTGAATCATGTTAGGTTTAGAAAAAATGTTTTATAGGATATACAACATTAGTGGAATGCACCTCAGTGAAAAATACAAATATGAATCACATGTCAACTACAAAAATATAAGATTAGTCGTGTGAATGAAAATGACAGTGATCAAACTATTTTTTAAATATATACATGGGAAATGTTCGGCACCCTACTATTTCCCCTATGTGTTAGAAGTTTTGGAATGGACTGATTTTTGGTGAGGATGATCTCCTCACCAAGCGGCACCCTACTATTTGCTCTACATGTTTTATCTTACATGGGTTAGAAGTTTTATAATGAGCTGATTTTTCGTATAGAGACTATTCTCACAAAAAACCAGCTCATTCCAAAATTTCTAGTCCCATATTTATAAGTTGAAGAATTGTGGATTGTCCGTTTTTTGTAAATCAGTTTTGATGGGATTAGAAATTTTAGAATGAATTGATTTTTTTTATAGGATGATTTCTATGATAAGAAGATCATCCTCACAAAAAAATCAGCCTATTCTAAAACTTCTAATCCATATAGGACAAAACAATTAAGGCAAATAGTAGAATGCCGAACATATAAAAGCTAACGGTTGACAATCTTAAGATGACAACATTGACTGACAAAATTTGTCTTATATGATTTAAAATTTTTGGGGCTGATTTTTTGTGAGGATGATATTTACGGCGAGGAGATCATCCTCGCCAAAAATAAACTTAATCTGAAACTTCTAAGTCCATCAAAAATAGTTTACAAAATTTCGAAAAAAAATCAATGGTTTACAATTCTGAAATAATTTTGATGGGGTTAGAAGTTCCATATTGGACTGATTTTTGGTGAGGAAATGATCTCCTTATCATAGAGATCATCCTCACAAAAAATCAACTCAATTCAAAATTATTAACCCACATATTACAAAATGTTGTCGTGTTATACTTCTATGTCCATGCATCACAAACTAACTAGTCAAAATGGACTTACATCTTGTTACGATAGAATGCTCTTACGTAGAAGTATACTGTAACAACATTTTGTAATTTAAATAGAGAAGAAAAATGCTGAAGTGACTTTAAAATTGACATCAAGTCACACTTTGGTGGTGTTAATGTGTACATAGAACCATAGCTGATTTTCATTGAGATACGAATGAAAAGCATTTATGGTTATGTGTGCACCTCCATGTCAGCAAAGTGTGAATCGATGTCAATTTTAGAGTCACTTCCACACAACTCAAAAGAAAAATAATCAATGTGGATTTTGGTAAACAATGCACTTCTCGCGTAAGTAAGGAACTTGTTGAGTGCATATAATCAAACAGAGGAAATGCGAATCAAAATGCAACAGAACATGAGAACCTTACGAATCTTACATTTTGTTTGGCACCCACAATAATTAATCTTGTCTTGTCTAATATATGTGGTTGGTGGGGTATAGAATGTTCCCAAGGGATTTGGATGAGTTATGGTTTTCTAAGAGGCCAGTTGCCTTGCCCCTATTTAACAAATCATCTATTGAACACACAGTTTTATTTGAGTATTTCAAATAAAGAGCCTATTCGAATACAAGTAAAAAAGTAAGGTGACATTTGGATACAATTTCTCAAGTACTTCTGATCCTGTGGAGAGTTAGAAGTTCTCTTAAGTGCGTTTGGTAAAAAAAGTTCCAAGTGCTTTTGCCTCTGTGCAGGAGCTAAAAGCTCTCTAGCAAAAAAGTAACAAAAAGGTGTTCCTAAGATTGCTCTTGCAGGGAGCGACTGAAAGCGCCTCGATCCGCGGGGTGCGCGGATCCGCTTTTGACCCTTGAGGTTTGGGAGTCGCCACCTAGTTGTTAAGGTCTAGGAACCAAACTGACTCTAAAAAAGGCAAACTAATCTACGAAAGAGAAAAAAAAGTCCGAGGATCACGTTACGAGGTTGGAAGGTGTTAGGCACCAACCTCGCTCGGCCAAAGCCGGTCTCTACTAACTTCCTAAATAAATCACATTGCTAAAAACCTAGATAAAAATAAAAATAAAAATTTTTATACTTTTCCGATAGCAAGGATTTTGTTCCCTCAGATCTGACAAAAATAGCTCCTTGTACCGTACTCCCTTGCTCCGTTCTGTCTCCGGATTTGATTTCGAATCTCCGAGACAAGGTATCTCCTTATTTTTGGATCTGAACTCTTCAAGTTTGTTGCGGATTTTGAGATGTTTTTGGAAGGCTTTTAGGCGTTTCTTATGCTAAAATCGAAAGAGGGATGTTAGGTAAGGAGTTGGGGCTCCAAAACTAGGGTTTATGGGAGGCTATGGGACTTTTAGACCTACTTCTCTTAAGGTTTATCATTTTATACGAAAATAGGGTGTGAGCACCTCTATTTATAGATGTTTTTAGGGATTGATTTGGATAGAGTTAGTGTTTAATTAGAGTTTTTTTAATTAGAATTGTGTTTTAGTTAGACTTGTTTTAGGTAGAATTGTGTTTTAATTAGAATTGTTTTAGGTAGAATTGTTTTTAAGTTAGAACTCTATTAGATTGAGTTATTATTTAATTAGAACTCTATTATGACTTTTGGTCTTATTTGATTGACTTTTAATGTTTTGACTTTAGTCTTAATTAATTGACTTTTAATATCTTGACTTCAGTCTTGCTTAATTGACTTTAATTTTGACTTTAGTCTCACTTGATTGACTTTAATACCTTGACCTTAGTCTTGCTTGATTGACTTTAAATTTTGGGAGAACCCCCCTCTAAAATATCTTTAATTCTTTGGACCCCCAAATGGAGGGGTCCTTAAAGAAATATCTGACGAACCCTCAACAATTTTACTTGAAAATCCGATTGATCGATTTCTTCGGTTCAAAATTTTAAATTAATTTCATTAATGTTTCACTTCAATTATTTAATGTTTTATTTATTAATTTTGAATTTTTTAATTATGAAAATTGTGAAATTACCGTTTTGCCCCTCGGAGAGGACTTTTCACGTTTTAAGTCGGTTTTTTATGTTCTAGGATGTTTTAGAATCGATTTTTCGTAAAGAATTCAATGGAAATATTGGTTTGTGTCATTTATGAAATTTTTTGTGTGAAATGGTTATGAACTTTATGAGGGGCATTTTCGTAATTTTGTCAAATTCTGTTAAAATTGGTGAAATGATTTATTTGGTTTCGATTTGTTGTTTTATGTGTTTGAGAGAGTTTTCTTAAGCGTAACGTAGGCACTAGGGTTGTTTTGAGGTTAGGGGTATTTTGGTAATTTGGCCAATTTTTAGTGATTTTTATCGTGAAGCTTCTTTTTGGTCTGCAAGATGATGATTTCTATGTTTCTGGGGTCGTATTTTCCTAGCGTAGCGTGGTTTCTAAGGTTTTGTCAATTCAAGATACCTCATCCGGATTTCTGAAACATATCGGGTAACAAAATAAAGCAATGGAATACACATCCATCATTGGGAATCATTGCGATCGGGTTGACGAGTTGATTAATCAGGCTGATGCAAAAATGGGTGTCTACAACGACATTTACAACAACCAAAAAAAAAAAAAAAAGGCTCTTAATGACATTTGTGCCCCTCATATATTTATGAAATTCAATACATACCCCTTCTTTAATTACACAAACTCATCATCTTCTCCATTAATCCCTCTCTTCTCTGATTTCCATTTCTAGATGTTGTGACTTCAGTTGTCGTGTTCTCCTTCTCCATCATTAGAAATGTTATTTTTGTTTTGAATTTGTTTTAAAAATGATGACGAATAGGTCCTTCCATGAAATGTGTTTCCCAACACATGATCTCTATCGATCGCACAAATTAAAGATGTGTTCCATGGCAATCAATTTCTTTCAAAATTTCCCTTTGAACTTCCAACTAATTTTGTTTAGACATATCAGATTTGAATTAATTTGTTCAAATTTAGAAATAATAACTAATTTGATCGTCTTTGATGTTACTCTATTCCATGGCAATCAATTCATTTGAAACAAGTAATTGTTTTAAAAATTTATGATTATTGCATCCATCACAATTAATTTATTTAATAATTTCATATGTGCAAAACGCATATGCTATTTTTGTCTCTTTTATCTTCCAAACTTGAAAGGTTGGATTTTGTTCTAGTCCAAACTTGTAGCTAAAAATCTCTTACAATGAAATTAGAACACTTAAGTCTGTTTTTTTTAGTATTATACGTAATTTTAGGTGTTTCAGTTAAGCTTGGTTGGAAATGCGCTTCTAAAGAAAAATCTTTTCATTATTTATGAAATTCTCTATTATCAAAAATGAAAAAATAAATAAAATAGTAACATGTTCAATATAAGGGTATTATAATCTTTTTGTCAAAAGTCAAAATAATTTCCAAATGTAATTCCAACATAGAAGTACTTCTTAGAGTTTTGTTCACAAACTTGTATCTTGTTTCAAAGTACTTCCCTAATTCCTTCATATAGTACTTCAACTCCAACTCTTTGGTAGAGTACTTTTGACTCTAGTATCCATACGAGTCCTAACTTTTTTGACTTTTATAAGGAAAAAAAAAATAAAGGATTTTGTCGCTAAAAAGTTCATTAAACATGCCTTGGAATCTGATTTTTGTATTGAAATTACCCTCAGAAAATATTTTTTTGACCCAAAATACCTCCATGTGTTTGTTCCCAATTTGTATTTAATGCACTTTAACATACGCCCTTCTCCTTTAGGACATAAGTTAACAAGACTCATAGATAAAAAAATATGTTTGGATTCAATTAAAAATTTACTATAAAAAAGAATAGTAATAATCGACAAGACAAAACATACGCGATTGATGTGGCAAGAGCATAGAATCGTAGATCTTTTTCTTCCGGATAAACAAAGAAAATATCAAAGGTTTTGTACCATTGTCATGTCAATCGCGTATGTTTTGCTATGTCAATTTATCATTAGTCTTTTTTAAAAGTAAAATTTTTAACTAATGATAAATCGACATGGTAAAACATTCGTTGTCCGTATATGGCTGACATGGCAAGGCACATAATCGTTTATCTTTTTCCTTGTGTATCCCAAAGAAAAAGATCTATGGTTCTATACCCTATTACCTTTGTCACGTTAATCGTATACAAATCACATATGTTTTGCTCCGTCGATTTATCACGATTATTTAACTTTTTTTAAAATAATAATTTTCTACTTTTGAAAGTGAAAAATTGAAAGAGGGATTTACCGGAAAGATCTTTCTGTTGCAATTTTATTGCAAATCTCTTTTGCTTTATCAAGTTTGTTAATTGAACGAACTTACTTTATCAATCATGCTACAGTGACTAACTTAGTAAGATTTCAAATCTTACTTAAAGCCCACATAGATTAAAAACTCAGTAATTCAACAACACAGTCTTCTAGTTTTCATGGAAAAAAAATGGAAACCCCTTTTGAGCTTGATCTAAGTGCTGAAAATGGATGGATATAGAACTTTCAGATTTAAAACTAAAATTAAAATGTGAAAATTAATTAATTAATTATTTTTTTTAAAGTTGTTAAAATTTTGTTCACAATTTTGGTGCGGTTAGAATCCACTCCAAGGTATGTTAGGAAACAAATTAACAGTATAAATTTAAATTTTATGACGTGGATCCGTATTCCAGGGTCTGGTCGGTAAAATGTGGTTTGGTGGGTAATAAACTTCATTAAGTAAGGTTTACTTAGAATTGTCAGAATTCCAAAAGAGTTTTTGCAATAAAAATGCGACACTTGGTCTGCCGGGAAAATCTCTTAAATTAAAAAGCTCTCGATCGATCTCTTCTGTGGCCCTTGCGCTCTCGCTCCGCTCATGGTTCTTCATCGTTCTTCTCAGTCGATCTAGGAGAGAATCCTAACTCTAGAGAATCTCTTCCATATCATACGGTAAGCTCTCTCTAATGTATCTTTTGGATTCTTTGATGGAACCTCGAATCCATCTTGGTTTGAAAGAAATTTAGATTGGTTGAACTCAAATTCACAGGTTTTGATTGGTTCTTCAATCCATTAAGGAATTTTATTTGGTATTTTATCAAATTCTGATTTGGGCTGTTGAAGGTTGGGATTCGAATTTGAAAAGGTTTAATGTTTAGTTTTTTCATTTGTGGAAAACTTTGAAGTTATATGCAGGTTAGATGTTTGAGAAATTGCCTAGTTGAAGTTGAAATTTGAAAGGGTGCTAGTTATGGGAAACTTTGAAGGATTTATGTATGTTAGATCATGTTTGAGAAATTGCCAACTTGAAGTCAAAATTTGAAAGGGTGTTAGTTAATTGTGGGAAACTTTGAATATTTCCAAAGTTGCTGGGTTCTAATCCCTTGTAGATTTTCAATACTTGAAGGAAGAAAACTCTTTTTTGAGACTTGTGTGGGTTTTTTTTTTCTTCTCGATTTTTTGCAAAAAATAGAGGTGACAAGGATACACATTTGAGGAATTTGGTTTTTTTTTCTTCCGTGGATTTGTGGTCTTGATCAATTGCCAAAAAACATTAATGTTGCTGATGATCTAACAATGGAAACCTACAAATACCCATATAGAAATTTCAAGTTTGGCATAAATTGGTTCTATTTATTATGATCAATAAGTGGTAGATTCTTTTAGTTATGTCTTTTGGATTGGTTAGGGTGTTTTGAATTTGGATATTGGCTTTAAAGTTTTGTTGAATTTTTGTGTGCTACATCTGAGTGCAATTTTTTTTAAAAGTAGTTTAAGTATTCTAATTTTATGTTTTTATCTTGGATTTGATAGTTATGGTGGATCAAGAGATATAATTCAAAGTCAAATAGGGTTCAATGAGGGTTTTCAAGTTTGGGTTTTAGATTTTGTGAGAGCACTGTTTTAGATTTTATATTTGGTTGTGGGCTTTGGTTAAACCACTTTTGTGTTTTAGATAATTAGAATATCATAGATTGGTTAGATAGTTAGAGACCTAAGATATAGCATAAGTTCTAGTATATTTTTGGTTGAATTTTTGTTGTGAGTAATGAGTTTCAATTGATGATTGATTGGCTTAATTGAAAGAATATGAAAATAATTCTAAGTTTTGGATTTCAGTGCCCTTTAAACCTCTTCAATTATATTGTTATTTCAGGGTCAGCTCATAAATTTTGGATTAGGATGTGAAATAGTAAGGATTGGTTGTATTTCCTTTGGTTCATAGTGATTTTATTGCACCAATTTTAGTGAAGCATCCTTGTTGATTTCTATTAAGGAATTTGTGGATTGTAAACTCTATTAAGGAATTGGTTGTATTTCACCCTTTGGTTCATAGCAATTTTATTGCACCAATTTTAGTGAAGCATCCTTATTGATTTCTATTAAGGAATTTGTGGATTGTAAACTCTGTTGGAACCTAAATTAGTCAAAGTTTGATGGTTTGAACATCTTATCTAAAAAAAAAAAGTTAATCCTTTTTACATGGAGAAGGATAAAGGGATCTAAACACAGGTGTAATCAATTTAAGACAAGTGAACTAATTATTTTGTAAATATGGAGAAGTTGGAACTCATTCTCGCAAATGATATGTTTGATATCTATGCAAGAGATGACATAGTTGTTCCTAATGAAGTGGATTAGACGTCTACAAATGTAGATGTGAGCCAGAGATGATGACGAGAAATGGGGGTCATGAGAAATGAGATATGTAGGAGAATTACCATTCATTATTGCTTACCTATGTAATTTTTTATATTTTGATAGACCTTTAAGGAATTAAAATTTAAAAACTTTTTTTTATGCTCATGTTCCTATTTTAATTCATTGTCCGACATATTGTTTTTTTAGGTTGTGGTGGTTGTTATAATGTTGGAGTGGTAGATGAGGAGGTTGTGATGTTTTTCATCAACATTGATATTGATTAATAGTGAGAGCTTTAATTTTCCCACCAACTATTGCTAACGCCACCCGATATGTGGGTAATTCTTTGATGGTTTACAGATGAATTGGGGTGGCATTCGCAAAAGGTTGTGTGGCAAAATAATCTCTCTTAATAATTTATATGTATTACTTTTTGACTTTTTAACAGTAAGTGCTTACCAAATATACTTTTTTTACTTTTTAAAAAGTATTTTTTTCAAAGTTATTTTCTTTACAGTTACTTTCTACTTTCTATCCAAACGGGCCCAAAGTAAGGCTAGCCTTACTTAGTAAGATTTGATTCAAATCTTACTAAGGGTTGTTGAGGTCACCTTTTGGCATAAAAAAATGATTTGATGCCACAGGGAAGTAGAGGACAAAATTCTATGAAAAAAATTCGTGATAAACTCGAAATTCACTCAACTGAGGTGGCATGTGCACAGAGCCATAGATATGTTTCCTTGGGATACATGAGGAAAAATATCAATGGTTTTGTGCAGTTGAGTGATTTTAGAGTGACCTTCTTCAAGTCAGTTCATCACGATTAAAAAAAAATGCTTAAAAGAAGGTTATTTGTCACCTTTAACATTTAATTTTAAATTTGCGAGTCCAGTGGGAATTAAGTAGTTGTCCATTTTAAAATTAAGAACCTTGGTTCACACAATATATATATACATACATGGGTAGCGTTTGGGGGACAACGTAAGAGAGAAAAAATTTGTCCTATGACTTGAAAGTTTCGGATTGGGCTGATTTTTTGTGAGGATGGTCTCCTAACAATAGAGACATCCTCACAAAAAATCAGCCTAAACCAAAGACTTTTAAGCTATATAGGACAATTTTTGTCTTCCAACATTGTCTACTTAATGTTGTCCCCTGAACAGGGCCTTATTTGTGAGGATGATCTCTATGGTGAGGAGATCATCCTCACAAAAAATCAGCCCAATCTGAAACTTTTAACCCCATCAAAAGTGTATTAGAATTTGTGGACCGTTGATTTTTTACCGTTAATTTGTAAGCCACTTTTGATGGGGTTAGAAGTTTCAAATTGGGCTGATTTTTTGTGAGGATGATCTCTTTGCTTCTACAAAATTCTCATCCTCAAAGCTAGGGTTTGATCGACAAGAGAAGGTAAGAAAACCAAAAGACGCATTGGAGCCATAATATTTTTGGTTATTCTTATAACATCAATATCTTTATTTTTTTTTTCTGTCAATTTTCTTTTCTTGTCTTATATGATTATTTTTGTGAATTTTACTATAATTTATCGAACTAAAATGTGAGATTTGTTTTTGCATTTGCGAACAAACCTAACAACTCACATTCATTTATTTATGATACAGTGGCAAAATTTCATAATATTCATGAACTAAAATTTGATAAAACATTTTTTTTGACACAACAAGGTGTTTGATAAAATTCCTAAACCAGAGTGTTTGATTTGTATGGTCTCTCTAAAGAATTTCTTTCTGTCTATTAAATTTGGATCGTAAAAAGGTGTGGCAGAATGCTAGAAGGTGGGCATGTTCGGCTTAAAGGGTGGCAGCAGGCAGCGGTTGCACTTGGTTCGGCATTTGGTGCATTGCTGGACCCAAGAAGGGCAGATTTAATAGCAGCTTTGGGGGAGACAACTGGAAAACCGGCTTTCGAGAGAGTTCTCGAAAGGATGAAAAAGAGCCCAGAAGGCAGAGTAAGTTTTTAAAATCAACCCTCGGTTATCATTTTTCATGAAATTGATTAGGAGGCGAGTAACATACCAAAATATTACCAATTGGAAAAAAATAAAATAAAAAACCAAAATATTGCAACTGATCATTTGCAACAAAGTGAAGCTTCACAAAGTGTTTTTGAGACTACTCATTGATTTGCTCATATGTGTTTTCATTCCAACTCTTTTGGCTATCTGGGGCACGTTGTGATTTTAAAGAATCCTCTAAGTTGATTGTTGATGTCTTCATGTGGACTATTTGGACCATTGGAATCTGTTATTCCTTCAAAGTAGAATTATTTTGCTTCTTCAAGAACGGAGCTTTCTCCTAGTGGGCGTCACAGTATCAATCTTTCCCATAACTGACAACTCTGCCTTTTGTGGTGGGAAGAACCTTTCAAAGGCTATTGGAAATATCTTTACTTGGGTTGCTATTGGTTTTTCAAGTGAAGTTAGCATCCTTTCTCTACTAGCAATGGATTTTTTCATAGCTTAGTTTTTTGTTTGGTAGATTTTAGGAATATTAGATGGTGGTCAGGAAACATTCTATTAGACGCTAGCATGTTGTAATATATAAATTAAAGGGCTTTGCAAAGGAATGCTTTAGATTTACCATAACATGAAAAGGAAATGTCAAAGTGTGAGGCCAGTCCTATTGGATATTTATAGAAATGCCATTATTGATATTCAGGGATTATCTCCTCATTACCAAATCAAAACTAGTCCCAAAGTGAATTAACAAAGTCACATGCCAACGAGAAGTCTTGGGAGAAAAGAAGAATCTCCAATTCCAATTTTTTATAAAACTTAGATAAAGCATATGACACCCCAAATATTTAGGATAAGTCATATAAAGCAACGACAATGTACCTAGAGAATTAATTTGGTGGGTAGTGGGTACTAGGGATAAAAGGAGGCCTAAGCGGATGTATGGAGACACTTGTGAATAGAATGAGAACAATTGGTGAGAAGACAAATGATTTCCTATTTAAAATTGATTTGTGTCACTAATACTGGAAAAATATGAGATACTATTGTTGTTGTTACACTAAAAGCAGCATGAAAGGTGCTAGCGTCAAGATTATATCAAAGGTGCTAGCGTCAAGATTGAAAAAAGTTCTTCCTAGTCTGATTAGTGACGAGCAAGGGGCTTTCGTTAGGGGAAGACAAATTTTAGATGGAGTTTTGATGGCCAATGAATGTATTGATTCTAGGATTAAGAGTAAGAAAGTGGGGATGATTGGAAAAATTGACTTGCAAAAGGCTTACGATCACGTGAATTGGGATTTTTTGGAGTACATGATGGGGAGGATGGGTTTTGGAGAGAAGTGGATTGGTTGGATAATGAAATGTGTCACCACGGTATCGTACTCGATTCTTATCAATGGGAGTCCGACTGGTTTCTTTAGGGGTACGAGAGGTTTGAGACAAGGGGATCCCTTATCCCCGTTCTTGTTTCTCATTATAGCTGAAGCCTTGGGTAGATTGTTTAGAAGAGCAGTTGATCTAGGTAAGCTTTCGGGGTTTAGGGTTGAGAATGGACCTTTGATTTCTCATCTCCAATTTGCGGACGACACAATAGTTTTTTTGGATCACTCGAAAGATCAGGTGAGGGTGCTTCGGGTGTTGTTGTGCTGCTTTGAGGCCATGTCTGGTCTTCACATTAATTTGCAGAAGAGTAAATTGTTCGGGGTAGGAGAGGTTCATGATATCCATTTGATGGCCATAACGTTGGGTTGTGGGTATGATACATTGCCCACGTCTTATTTGGGACTACCGTTGGGAGCTCCTTATAATAGTATAAGAATCTGGGATGGAGTGATCGAGAGAATGGAGAAAAGGTTGAGCATTTGGAAGGCAAACTATTTGTCGAAAGGAGGGAAAATAACTTTGATCAAAAGCACTTTATCGAGTATCCCGGTTTACGTTCTCTCTTTATTCACGCTCCCGAGGTCTGTTGAAGGGAGAATGGAAAGGCTTATGAGGAACTTCTTGTGGAATGATATGAAAGGTAAGAAGAAGTACCATTTAGTCAGATGGAATATTATTTGCACACCCAAGAAGAACGGGGGGCTAGGCATAAGGGGTCTTAGAATAGCTAATAGAGCGCTTTTAGGAAAATGGCTGTGGAGATTTGGTGAGGAGAGGGGTAGTTTGTGGAGGAAGGTGATTATGGCCAAATACGGGGAGAGGAGGTTAGGATGGTACAGTGGTGAGTCTAAGGGTTCATTCGGGTGTAGTGTTTGGAAAGGGATTCTCAAGGTTAGCGAGGACTTTCAGAAAGGGATTAGGTTCAAAGCAGGAGGGGGAGATAGAATTAGATTTTGGGAGGACATTTGGTGTGGCACCTTGCCTCTGGCTTCTCAATATCCATCTTTGTACGCTTGTTCTATTAAGAAGAACCGCTCTATCCAGCAGTGTTTGATTGCCAACGTGTCCAGTCCTACTTGGGATTTGGGGTTCAGAAGGAACTTTAATGATTGGGAACTAACTGAAGTGACATCTTTCCTTGATCTCCTGCATACGGTTCACATCAACGATAGCGAGCATGATAAATGGGAGTGGATAAGGGCTAAGGACTTGAGATTTTCGGTCAGATCTTTCTATAAGTGGCTCATTTCTTGTGCAGAACGATCACTCTCGGTTTCCACCATTTGGTCAAGGTTAGTCCCCTCTAAAATATCTTTCTTTGTTTGGTTGGCCTCCCTTGGTAGGATTCTTACGTTGGATAATCTGATTGTGCGGGGATGGATCACCCCCAATTGTTGTCCCCTTTGCTTGAGAGACGGGGAATCTGTTGATCATATTTTAATCCACTGTTCTTTTGCGTATAATATTTGGTCAAATTTCCTTGGGCTTTTCCATGTATTTTGGGTTCCCCCTCGTGAGTTTTCCTCTTTGTTAGTAGAGTGGACCAGTAAAGCTTTTTACACCAAAAAACGGATCTTGTGGGATATGCTACCGACGGCTATTGCTTGGGGGGTCTGGAATGAGAGAAATAATAGAGTGTTCAATAATAAATCTAGTAGTTCTCATGCATGCTTCTTGGAAATATTGGGCTTTTTATACATGTGGTCGAAACAGAACATACAGTTCGCGGGGACGACTTTTGAGGATTTTGTTTTTAGATGGCACTCCTTTTGTGACTAATGTAATTGTAGTTTTTCTTGTTCATCTTTTGGAGGCTTTCTCGGCCTCCTTGTATTCTGTTTTCCCTCTTTATCAATATATTATACCTTTCAAAAAAAAAAAAAAAAGCAGCATGAAAATAAAAAACTTTTTTGAAGTATTTGGGTGCTATAGGCGATAACTCTAGTTAGAATTTAGTGTTAAAGAAAAACAAAGCTTTTAACGTCCAATATTGATTACTATGGTCGAGAAGAATGCTAATGAAGGGGTTGGAGGAAGTTTTACTTCTCTAGGCAATGAATAAAAACAAGAATGGTAGAGCAGCAGTGCAATAAGTTTAGGATTTATGGGTTTCTATTGAGAACAATCTAGCAACAGAAAAAAAAAATCCTAGTAGTAGGGTTCAATGAAGGGATTGAAAAGTTGTTTTACTTTTCACTACATCTTTTGCTAGGAATAGGACTCTATCATAAGAATCTGTATTTTGTTTTAGAGGGTCAATAACTCTAAAAAGACATAATTGGCAAAATTGGGAAATCAAAATCCTTTCACTTGACACTTTTCAAGGGTTATGGTTATGATCTCCTAGGTACTTTGCAAGGCTTCGACTGCATATCCTTCACCCTGCTCTTTTTCCTGCATCATCTCCTTGATGCCATGGCAACAAAACAGCATTAACTTGTTTCAAGCAGAAGTCAAGAGCTACCTTACTTCGAATCATCACACCAAGTAAGCAATACCTTATACACCTTCAACCCTAAGCACATTCATCTATTACAGCTTCCCATATGAATTCAAGGTTCAGGGGACAAATGACTAATAACTAAGTGGGAAATAAATCTGTAAAAGATCTGAAATTTAGGGCTCAAAAGTATTGTATAATAGGCTACATCAGACTATATAGGTCTGTTTTTGGGCTATAAAACAGCACATAATAATTATTCACTTGATCAGTTTTGGGATTATTATGGAGAATGAAATGCTTAAGCCAGATCATTAGGCATTAAACAAAATAAGTGTTTAAGCACATGCACATTCCAGGCAAGGATCATTAGGAAGCCAGACATATTTCTTAATTAATGAGTTTTTAATAGAAAAAGTTCCAACAAAATGTTTTACACTGTCTTGTTCTTATGCTATTAAATAATTCTGTAATTTTATTTTAGTAGATTATGTATTTCCTATTTCATTGGCAATATCAAGTCCCCACTTTTTTAAATTATTATCTTTTCCAATATTTTCTTGTTGGTAGCTGGCTTCTAGTCATGGTGTGGTAGTTTACATTACATTCAATTGTATATCGTTTAGGCTATACTCTTGGAACGTCCTCGTGTAATATCTGCAAATGTGGGACATGCATGGGACCTACCAGAAAACACGTTTGGTGCAGCATATGCAAGGTTCATGGGATCGAGAAACTTTTCCCCAGATGACCGCCCACCGGTACGGTTCATGGACACAGAAGAGCTGGCATATGTAACCATGCGGGCACGTGAGGTGCATGACTTCTGGCATACCCTCTTTGGCCTTCCTACCAACTTAATTGGCGAGTCGGCACTAAAGGTGATAGAGTTCGAGCAGATGCTCCTTCCCATGTGTCTGTTATCTGTTGTCGGAGGCACAGCGAGGTTCAATGAGAAGCAGAGAGCACTATTCTTCCAGCACTACTTTCCCTGGGCCACACGGGCTGGTATGCGGTGCACAGATCTCATGTGTGTATACTATGAGCGGCATTTTGAGGAGGATTTGGAGGATGTCCGAAAAAAATGGGGGATCATTCCTGCTCCTGCCCATCCCAAACCAAATGAAGTCTGACCTGAATCGATGTTGGTTGTGACCTCATCAGATTGTGGGTTTGATCCCATTTTCTTTTATGCTATAATTGGAAAAAGAAACGGCAATTGTTTTGAGCAATCCATCTCAGTTTCCAGCAGGACAGGTTCCTATATATTTCTTGTTTCTCTAGTTAATGATAATGAGCATTTAGTCTGTCTGTTGGAATTCAGATATTTAAATTTTTAGTTTGTAGAAGAGTTGCAAGACTCCATTTGTTTCAAGATTGTTGTTATTTCTTTGTAAATAAAGCAGAATTGTCAGTTACAGGCTTACAACATTTGGTTAGGTCTCTCTCAATTGTGCCCAAAATGCTTTCTTCTTCTTCATCATTGTTAACAACTGAGATAGACTCAATTATGGCGAAAAGATCACCATTTGCTTAATTATTCAAACCATAAGACTTGTTCTTTAGTTTTTAAATCTCTCTTTTGGAGTTAGAAGTATAAAGTTGAACATATCCCTTTCAGGGACCTTCCCTTAATTTTGCTGCTTGAGCTAGGAGCTTTTGTCTGAGAAAAAAAAGCAGGAGCTCGAGTCCAGGCCTTGTAAGTCTTATTCAAGTTAAATAGTTTTGAGTTGAGCTCTTCGGTCTGAAGCAAGACCCTTGAGTTGAGCTTAAAGGACCTCGTTGGGTTGGTTGCTTTAGCTCTTCAAGTTAAGAGGAAGAAAGCAAGCAATAGATCGCCTTTAAAAAATAATAAATAAAAAAAATTGTATTGAATGTAAATATGTTTTTTTTTTTTCTTTCAAAGATTGTCCAATAATTTAAAGCATTTATGATTGCAGAGGTTAAAGTCAAGGGCATTTAGGTCATTTTTTTTAAATCTCTCAAAGAAGACTGAGTTCAAGAGACCTATACCATCGATTTCAAAGCCCAGGGCAACTCAAATTTTCACCAAAGGCTAGAATGGTAATTTCATCATTATAATTTAAATTTTTAAACCACCAACGGAAACAATAAACTTGTTAAAGCGCGGGAGAAACCATCTTTCAAGCTAGAGATCATGAGCTCATTAAGATACATAGCAAAGCACTCAACAATTTCCCTAGTAGAATCATGCACCAGCCTTAGAGAGATCAACCAAATTCACACTCAACTTCTCATTAACGGTCATCTTAACGACTCTCTCCTCTTTGGCCAATTTGTTGCTTCTATAGCTCTCAAACACCCTCACAATCTCCATTATTCCAATCAACTCCTTGATCAATGTCATTATCCAACGGTCTTCACTTTGAACTCCATGATCAGAGCCCACTCCAAAAGCTCAACTCCCCACCGTAGCTTTCACTTCTATCACCGAATTCTTCGATCTAATAATCTCTCGCCGGATAACTACACCTTCACCTTTCTCGTTCGCACGTGTGCCCAGATCGCATCACGTGACACTGGTCCTGCCGTTCACACCACTGTTATCAAACACGGCTTTGAGTCTGACCCTCATGTTCAAAGCGGGTTGATTTACATGTATGCCGAATTGGGTTACTTGGATTGTTCCCGTCGGGTTTTTTCGGAAATATCCGAACCAGATTTGGTCTCACAGACAGCAATGGTGAGTGCTTGTGCAAGAACTGGTGAAGTTGATCTTGCGCGGAAATTGTTTGATGAAATGCCTTTTAGGGACCCAATAGCATGGAATGCGATGATTGCTGGGTATTCGCAATGTGGGCAATCAAAGGAAGCCTTGAATTTGTTCCATTTGATGCAAATGGATGGTGTGATGGTTAATGAAGCAACGATGGTTTCAGTTTTATTGGCTTGCTCGCACTTAGGAGCATTGGATCAAGGGAGATGGACCCATATTTATATAGAAAGAAACAAGCTCCGAATCACGGTGACACTAGGGACCGCTCTCATAGACATGTACGCTAAGTGTGGGAACATGGGTAGGGCCATGGAAGTCTTTTGGAAGATGAGAGAGAAGAATGTCTACACATGGAGTAGTGCAATGAGCGGGTTAACCATGAATGGTGCAGGAAAGGAGTGTCTTGAGCTTTTTTCCCTGATGAAACAAGAAGGGGTTCAACCTAATGAAGTCACATTTGTATCGGTACTACGGGGTTGTAGTGTGGTTGGACTAGTTGAGGAAGGCCGCGAGCATTTCGACTCGATGACCCAAGTTTATGGGCTTGAGCCTCAGCTTGAGCATTACGGGTGCATGGTCGACTTGTATGGACGAGCTGGCTGCCTAGACGATGCCATTAACTTCATCAACAACATGCCAATGAAACCTCATGTTGGTGCTTGGGGGGCATTGCTTAATGCTTGTAAAATCCATGGAGATATGAAGTTGGGTGAGATTGCATCGAGGAAGATAGTAGAACTAGAGGCCAAGAATGATGCCGCCTATGTTCTCTTATCGAACATATATGCAAATTCTAGGGATTGGGATGGGGTTAGTAATGTAAGGCAGTTAATGAAGGATAAAGGTGTGAGGAAGGTACCAGGGTGCAGTGTTATAGAGGTTGATGGTGAGGTTCATGAGTTCTTTGTGGGGGATAAAACACACCAAAGGTATGGTGAAATTGAGGTGATGTTGGGTGAGATTTCAAGGAGGTTGAGACTATCAGGGTATGTAGCTAACACTAACCCTGTGTTGTTTGATATAGAGGAAGAAGAGAAAGAGGATGCTTTGTGTAGGCATAGTGAGAAGGTGGCCATTGCTTTTGGGTTGATTAGTTTGGGTGAAGGTGTGCCCATCAGGATTGTGAAGAATCTTAGGGTATGTGGGGATTGTCATGATGTTACGAAGATCATATCTTGGGTTTTTAATAGGGAGATTATTGTGAGGGATAGGAACAGATTCCACCATTTTAAAGATGGGAAATGTTCTTGTAAGGATTATTGGTGATTTTTATAATTTAAGCTTCTTTATTCTTTCTTCCATAAAGAGTTCATAACAAACTTATGGGGGTTACTGTTTTTGTGCAAGTCAGCAAACACTAGACACATTCTCTTTTGTTTACCTGAAAATGTGGATTTTAAACTCTTAATTTGGACAAGAGGCTTGTTATGAATTATTAATATTTCCTGTTAACTCTACAATATAGCTTGGGCCGTGCCAAACATGAACCTGATGGGTTCAACCTGACCTTGGGTCAGGCTCAGGCACATAGCTAGGATTTGGGCCCAGGTTTGGGAAATTTTAATTTTTGACCGAACTAAATCAGGTTGGATTCGGGCATAAACACTGGGTTGCTCAATTTGCCCAAACCGAACTTAATATGGTTATAATTTGAAATAATTTTTAAATATCTTTGTTTATTTGTTATGCACAATTCACATTTCAAACTTTAGGTAATCATCTTCATCTTTTTCTTAACATTTACTTATAATTTCGTGTATGTAAACTTTGAAATGCAATTTTTTAGAACAAATAATTGTAAATTTTATATTTTTTAAGATGCCACTTAGCTATATATAAGTCATTATCACTACTAGATTATCTAATATTAATGAGGAATGAGCCAACCTGACTTGGGTTGGGCATTTCATGCCCAAGGTCGGGTTGGGTGCGGGCACAAGTTGGTGTTTGTCAAGTGTGGGTTAGGCATGAATTGATCCAAAACCGACCCAATCTGTCCCAGTTGCAGCCCTAATTGTACCATTTTTCATTGGCATCATCATTGACATCCATACCATGAAAGCAGCTAACATTCTCAATTAATTTGCAAATCAATTCAAATTTTGGGTCTTGTGCCTCATCTTGTACTAATCATTCTCTTACAAAAATTCTTGGTTGGGATTTCTTTTTCTAGTTTTCTTTGATGGTTTTTATCTCATGAGTGAATTTAAAAATCTTTTCAGATCAGTACCGTACACAAACAAACGTAAGCACACTTAGATGAACACCCATTACAAATGCAATGAAAAGAAAGTAACAAAAATAAATATATTTATCAGGTGTTGATACAAATAGTTCCCAACTAAAGAAGCAATCTCAGTAAGATCGTGAAGCCTCTAAATAGCAACACGACGGACCTTACACCAACAAAATTTCAACTCCCACACAAACTGGCATTTCCTTGGAAAATGGTCTAGAAAATAGATGCAATCTGGCTTCCTAGAAGTTGGTATAACTCAGAACTGGAATCGAACCCCCTCTAATGATGCCGCGGAAAAACTGAACAAAGTTTTTCTACTCTCTGTGAGATGATTCACTTTAGCCTGCACTCTGAATATGTATTTTGCATAAATTTTCGGATTCAATAGTGCCAGATATCTTACTAGCCCAAACTTCATTGAAATGAAACTGGAATGCCTTGCTTCTTGTTTACAATTGCCATAGCCAAGTATCGGTTACCCATTCCAATGGGTGTTTGATCTTCGGGTCCCTCCCAAAATGGGGCTTCTCCATCTCCCACCAGTTGCCAGTATCCAGTCCTTAGAGACTCCACTTGCTCGTCTGTACAGTTCTCTAATAGAGCTTCAACTCGGAAGTTTATACCAAGCGAACCCAAAAATTGAGATTGAGAAATTGGGCCATATATGGAAACATTACCTGTATAAACGATAAAAATTTGAATCGTAAATCCTCAAAAATTCTTTTACAAATATCAACTACACGGATAAAGACCTGAAGCTTCTTCTGCAGAATGCCTGATGGATGCAAAATCAACGTAAGCACTAAGATCGGCCGAACCAGGATTATCTAATATGTCCACAAATTTGTGCTTTCGAATAGCCTGCACGCAAGCAACGTTGGTTGGAGAATATGAAAATGATTTATTTCAAAGTTCCACAAATAAACAGTAGTAAGGCACACTGAAACAAAAGTTTAATAAAACATAGTAGATCATTGAGCTGGCCTAAAATCAAAAGCTCCTTTTTCATGTCTATGATTCTGATATGAAATGAAGTTCCAGCTAAATTTCAGATCAAGCATGAAATCTTAGATATAGAGATTTGGCAGTTTATAATATTGCCTAGAGGTAAGATGATTACCTTGAAACCTACATTGGCTGCCAAGCCTCTAATAATCTAAGCCACATATTTCCATCTTTCTCCTAAAATCCGAGGTCCCAACAAACTTCCTCTTGTTGAACACTAGACGACTCTACTAAAGCATACTTTTTTAATGATATAAAATAAAGAATTGTGAATTGGTCCTTCAAAGGAGACTTGCCACACCACAGAACACAGATCCTCCAAAAAGGGAAATCTGCTCCCTTCACCTACTTTGAAGGCAATCCTCCTTCAAAAATTTGGAAGAATCTTAAGTACCCCTTTTTAAACTCCACAAGCATATGTTGTCCTGGAAGACCCACCCACTCTCCCAACACAGAACGCCATAATTGAAAGCATTAACTTATATCAGTGCTTGTATAGTGTATTCATTCGAGCTAATGTGGTATCCCTCCCATTAGCTATTTTGTATGGAGGCTTCTTTGTATACTGGCTTCGGTCCACTTTCTTCTTCTTAATGTACACTTCTCATTAGTTACAAGAAGGCAATAAAAATGGTTTCACTTCATAACCCTTCACTCGGTATCCCAAGAACATGGTCTTATACAATTGTCAGGCTGGACAACACCAGCTGTGTAAATCCCAATAGTGTGGCTATAAAACTCATTAGGTTTCATTATTTCACAAAATTGATTTTACACGATAACAAGACCGGCCAATACCAATTCCATCATTGAAGGCATTAACTTCTCAGTGCTTGATAACTCACTAGGTTTCATAATTGCTCTAGAATCTAGATGGTTTTACACCACAGTGAGATAGGCCAACACCGGATGCCTAAATTCCAATATTATGGCTTTACAACTCCTAAGTCATCAGGGTATGGGAGACAAGCATTCTTTACATAGGGACCATTTCTAATCTATTTTCTCTATCTTTGCTCCATTTCAGTATAGTGTGGGTTAACTTAACTTTCTAATAAGAGGCATAAAGATGTGTTCATCAACTCGATATCACACATTGATTCCTGACCATAAGTTTTAGGCTTGTCTGTGACATGATTGGAAGCAACCAGTCAGTCTAAAAAACCGGACGAGGAATTCAAAGTCATAACAGAAAGTTGATGTTCAAGCCCACAGACATCAACAAAGTGACAATTATTGTTTACCAAGGAAAATAATTCATGATAAAGACAAGATACACTTTGACTAGGCAAAACTGTGCTCAAATGAAGTAAAATATAATATTTCATGAGTAGTTTTTTTGTTTTTGTTTGTTTGTTTGTTTGTTTGTTTGTTTTTCAAACTAACAATCTCTCTTCCAGTCAAGGCAGGCATAGTTTCATGATGGTGAGATGGTGCTGCTTTAGGCATAACTTAATATTCTACAACAAGCATTCGTTTTCTTTTCTTTTTTTGATAGGTAAGCTGAACTTGAACCCACGAAGTTCAGATAGCACTTATTTACCATTTCATTATGGCATTTCCCCCATGAATCGCGATCTAGCATGGATGAGAAGAAATACCACCCATGCATGCAACTGAAAGATTACTGTATAATTGTGAATTTATGTTTTGTTTGTATAAATTGTGAATATCGATTACTGTCTTGTAGTCCATATCAGGATTATCAGGTAAATTATGTCATTAGTACTCATGAAATGTTTCGTAGCAAACTTTCTCATTATATAATGGATTATGGAAGATTTAAGCATTTTATTTTATTTTTAATTACTCAATATTATTTAATATTTCCCTTAATTCGCAAAGAGGAATATTTATGAAACTTACAATCTAATGATTTGAATATTGACTAGAATTTTAGTCCCACCCCTTATAATTTCCCAATCTGTTTTGACTTTGACAACATAACTTAGAATAATACTTTGGTCTGGGGACAGAATACTTGTAAATGGAGAATCTTGATACCATAGACCTCTTTTAATAAATTGGTGAATTCTAATCCTTTGAATGTAGAAATTTTCAGCAACTAAATGAAGAAGAAAAGAATCAATGCCCCAAAAACTATAAGCATAGCAGTAGAAAAAAAAATTGGACAACCCATCATACACATCATCAATCAATTAGAAAAATAGTCAAAATTAATTTTTTAATTTTTAATTTTCTTTTTTAAATGAAAAATTGTGCATGTTTCAAGGGGAAGGCAAGAGTTCTCACACCTGCAGACTATCTGAAACTATTCCATTCAGGCCATAATCAATTATAAGAGCCCCGCCACCATCAGAACCTATTCTCTTAGCAATTGCATGAGTCAATTCAGTTGCCTTTGGGCAAACCTCAATGTGATCAAGCTTAGTGATTTCTTCCTTTGCAGCCCACTTGCACCGTTCTATCAAATAAAGAGTTGCAGGTGTAGGTTGTGGAGATAGAACAAAACGAAACCTAACCAACATAAATAAGAAAGAAAAAAACACTTTACTTTCTTTCTGGAACCTGCAGATATGTACACAAGATGCTATAATTTAAACAGAGTATATTCCCAAACCCTTACGATGAATCATCTGCCACATCAACCATCTTCTCACACCAACCACGAGAAGTCCTCTGCAGACAGTATGAAATTAGGAAGGAAAAAAAAGTGAATTACAGATTTGCTCAAACTCATTTACTTTGAGTTTCAAAGAAATGCCATACATCCAGGTACTGAATTTTTTTATTATTTATAATTACCTTGAGATGCTCTAGTATCTAACTCTTAGAAATGGAAATTAACAATATTGTCATTTAGATAATTGATTTCAGATTTTCAAAGAACCTATGAATACAGTATACATAGGTACTCCATGCGTATATTTTATTAAGAACTTAATCAAATACCCCTTCAAGTATATCAATGGAGCCATCTTTTGAAAGAAATGAAAAGAAAAAAAAAAAAAAAAACCTCTTTTGAAAGAATCTCAGACAACCTTACGGGTCCATCAAAGGACTCAACAAGTTTGGAGATTCCATATATCTATAATCTCATGGATGGAAATATAAAAGGTTCTCCCCTTATAATACAAAGAGTGATACATACAGAGCCAAATTTTATGTTATTGAAACTTGAATGTGAGTTCATATTTGCTTTCACTACCTCCATCCACATTCTTTTGGGGGTGTTCTCTTGCTCTTTTAGGCCTCCAACTTGAATATTTCTTCTAACTGGGGCTGTAATCAGCCTTCACTGAACATGCCCCAATCATCTCAGTCAACTTTGTCTTGGTTTATCCCCTATTGGAGCTACTTATAAATTTTTCCCGAATATATTTGTTTCTAATTTTATATTTCCTAGTCTCTACACTGATCCATCGCAATATCCTCATCACTGCTGTGCTCAATTTATTTTTTTTGAAAAGACCGCGCTCAATTTATTAACATGACACAAGAATGAAGCAATATTATAAGACAAATTATTAAGTGAGAATTTATCTTATTCTTTATAAAAGAGTAACATAACCCAAACTTTTCCAAAACAGAAATCCAACAAACGCATGAAGGTCCTATTTATATTCATTTGATGAGGTAAATTCAATCATTTTATAAGAATAATCAAACAACTAAAATTTCAACAGTTTCAAAAGATATGCTATGACAGGCACACTGTGGATAAATATCATTGCTATCATCCTTACCTCTTAATAACAACCTGAAATTTACTTTTCAAAAAAAAAAAAAAACAACCTGAAATTTGAAACCAAATATATTCCCGTAAATATAAATCTTAACAAGGAGAGAGTCCATTTAAAATATATCAGAAACAGGGATCACTTAATAAGAAACCTCCTTGTGACAAAAGTAATAGGAAACCAACCTGAAATTGATGAACTGGCAGAGCATCATAAAATTCATGGGCAATGATGATGGTTGGAACTGAAAGAAAAAGAAAAGCAAAACCATGTGTCAAGTGGAGAAACAAATCAATATTTTCAATGCAATCTAAGAAAAAAACTCACGAGTTCACAACAATATCCAGTCAATTTAAAATGAGAGTAACACCTCCATTATATGACATGCCATCCTTTCTTTCCTTCTCATTTATCACAATTTAAAATGGCCATTGAGCCATCAACATTAAGTAGAAGACTCAGAACTTCTTGCAAAGCAAAAAAACATGCTTCAGAGTTTAAGGTTTCATGAACTTGATAACAAAAGGAAATGACTGAACAAGTGAAAGAGTAAATGAGCATATAGTCGGGTGAAAGAGTGCTGGGATTGGGAAATATAGTAAGACTAGGAAAGTAACCGGGAAGTGTCATTATTTGGTAAATATTGCTAATCAAGATTCAGGAAAATAAAGACTTGTTAGCAAAGTTACTAACTAATAGACTAGCAGTTAGTTATAGAGAAAATCAACATCGCAGAACCTTTCTTGTATAAAACTTACAATAGAAAACAAACACATAAATGGCAGCTCAGCTGGTGGTCAGTTTAATTTGGCAGCAAACATTAAGTGAACCATCCCACTATTACAAAATTGAGAAGAAGAAAAAAATAATCAGGCAAACAAGAAAATAATTTAATATTATGTGAAGAACTTTATGTGCTTGCTTCCTCACTAAGACGACTTCTACTCATGTTGTCTATAAAAACTTGGAAGAATGCTATTCAAGTTTGGATTACTCCAAAAAAAAATGCATGAATAAAGGTCCCACAACTCAGTAAAGATCACTTCATCACTTCAAATATAACAATTTGCAACTGAAATATACCTCAGTGCCAATGATGTAGCCAAGCATCTCACTGACATGATACCAAACTACAAATCCAAAGCTTTGACCCTGATTTCTATATTACAAAATTCACATGGTATGGTGGCCAAAACCTTTTTTTTTTCTTCATTCCCAATGGAGCTGATAATTGTTTGTATTAGCAAACTTTAAAACCCAGTAAATAAATCACTTTTATGATCATGTTAAAGGACAATAATATTAAAAAGGGGCAGCAGGAAAGAGGCCAAGAATACAAATAAAAGGGAATTCTGTGAGAGAATCTCACTACAAGTCTACAACTCCCAAGGGGAAACGTAACCAGATCACTTATTCCTGTTCCCAGTAAGATATTCTTTTACGACTACAAGTCAAGCATGCTCATTCAATTGGCAGTGCCATAGACATCATGATGACAACTGAATAATATCACATGGCATAAGTACCAACATGAATATCTTGAAATTTAATGCATTAGCACAAGATTGAAGTACTTTGAAAAACTATACAAGGTCTGTATGGTTCACAGTTAGTCATTTATACTTGAGTTTCCATTGCACCACAAACTGTAGTCAAATTTCACAAGCATCCAAATCTAAGTTACATACCTATATGGTACACTGAATACGAATGATGAAGAGTTCATCGTCAGGCACATTAAAATTCACTATTTGGGTTAGTTCTCTTTATTCTTGTTCTTGCTTTTTTCTGGTCAAAGTGGAGTGAATCACCATTGAGCATGAGCAAGAGAGGACAAGTTTCAATAGTTTAAAGTTTTCTTCAAGTGAGGTGCTGATCCTCATTCACCAATGCAGTCAGACCATAGTAACAAAAAACGGTGTTTTTTTTTTTTTTTTTTTTTGAAAGGGCATTTTTTTATAATTAAAAAAAAAAAAGTGTCTAGTACCTCTAATGATTAAAACGATAGAAAAAAAAAAGAAAAAAGAAAAAAAACACTACTTTTGAAAAAAGTCTCATTTATATATATATATATATATAAAGTCACGTTTTTTTTTTAAACGCGTATTTTTTATGTTTTAATTCAAAAAAAAAAAAAAAAAACTGAACACTTTCTTTTTTAATGTTTGTTACATAATAGAATTCGGTGATTCATATATGTAAAAATATGGGATTTGATGCTAATATCTTGATTTTTCATTTTTTTTTTTTCAATAGTGTATTATTTTGAACAAAAGATGTTGATGAGTAAACTTTTTTTTGGCATCCTAACATGTTTAATTATGTTCGAGAACATGTTACATTGGAAATATAGAATAAATTAAAATAAATTAGATATATACATTTTTCATAATTTTCAATATATATTTGTTATCTTTTATTTTTCATCGTTTTTTTTTTCATTTCTTTCTCCTATTTTCCCATTTTTTTCGAAGTTTTCCCTTGCCGTTTTAAACCCGTACTCCGACTTTGTGACTATGAGTCAGACTAGGATCTTGAGATACCATCAAATGACAAAACACTTGTATTGGGTTCTAGTCCAGCTTACCCACTAATAAAATGTTTTGTATCTCAGTTTGACTTCTCCATGCATTACAATAGCATTCACATATTGTAACGGTATATCACTCTGATGTCTCAGCTGAAGAATCCACTAAGCAGCTATGGATGGATCCAAACTAACTAATCACAGGTATAGTAAAAATCATGGAACTTAAAAGGTTACTATGACCCTCATACCCACACAACTGATAAAGATTCTTGAACTTTCCATAAAACATCTATATGAGTCTTTCTAATACAGACTACCCTCCTATGCCCAAGAATGATCCTTAGGAAATATATACATAATTACAAATGAATATAGCCGTTACATAGATATGGATGTAAAGAAAGGTAGATAGAGATATTGAAAGATTAAAAAAATCATTATAATCAAACAAAATAAAAATGATACATTTCAATGCACAAGAGAAAAAAAAAACGCAGAAGTTTAGGAAGAACTCCATACATCCAGATGGAACCTGTTCCAGCATGGCATGCCAAGATACTGGAGATCCTGTCAACATGCTAATAGTCCTTTTATCACCATTGCTTTCTACTATATCTTCATCTGCACACTTCAATCTAGAGTACTGAAGTTTTTGCAGTGCGGGACTACATTCTACCATGTGTATATGCAACGACTTTGTAAACTTTCCAAATTTCGATGTACCCTACAAGAAAGACCCACACCTTGTAATTTGAAACTGGACAGGTAAACTTAACAAGGGGAAAATAAATATCTATGCATTCCATTGCTTTGTATTATTAACAGGAACATACAAATCCTAAACAAAGATCGATAATACATGAAAATTGAGGCGCCTTACACGGAGAAGATCAGCCATGAGGGTTCCTCTTCCAGGACCAAGTTCAATCAGGTTCACTTTTTCTGGTTGTCCCATTTGCTCCCATAGACACATAGTCCAAACACCAACCATCTAAAGGAATATTGTCAATATGAATAAAACCACATTCGCTTTGTACGAAATCTTGAACGGGTGCATGTGAAAGGTAACAAAAGTTCAAGCATATTAGCACTGAGATTAAATAAAGTTGAGAGAAGATATGGTTCAATATGAAGTTAAATGGAGAAATAGAATTCAAGTTGCCGACCCCGGCATAAGATGTAGGTGATGATTTCGATGATCAACGAGCAATAATTTTGTTTGAAACGGCCAACTCTGGATTCTAATTGGAACTATATTGAATGTTTAACAACTACAATTTGGATTCAATGTGTTTAGGAGACCCAAAATTGTACCCCACCACACTTACAAAATGACCCAAGATTATTGTTTTATTCATTTTTAAGTAAAAAAGTCTCACTTGTTTGGTCTTGTAGTCATCTGAAATATCCCCAATGTTACTCAATGATGCTTATATTTTCCGCTAATTTCGACTAATAAAATGTTCAGAGTAGATAGAAGAAATGCAAAGCCACCCATTAAGTCTAAAATTTAAATTTACCTCTCCAAACATCTGGCTAACTTCAGGAGAAGTAATGAAATCTCCCTCTAACCCAAATACATCTCGATTGATGTAAAACCCAGCTTTAGGATTCGTCAAAACCTCCTCCATATACTCTGCAACGGAGATTGGTCCACCACGAAACTGAGAAACCAGCAACACAAAATAGAGGGGGGAAAAATCAAACACAGTCCAATTTCCAAACAATAACAGAAACAAAATAATTAGTTCAATCTGACCTTGATTATGCCCCTTAAATGTTTAATGAGCTCGGAATCAGAAGATGGTTCATGAGAATGCTCTGCAAATAAGAAATTAGTGAGAAAAAATAAAAATCAAATCTTTTGCTATATCGAAATCAATGAGAAAAGTGGATTGGAGTGAAAGTATGATAAAAACCTGAAGGATTGAATAATCCGGAGCGATCGATGGAGATTTTGGAAGAAGGATGAAGGGTTTCAGTGGTTTGGTTTGAATTGTCGAGGTGGTTGTCTTGGAGAGGAGGAGAATGGTTTTGGGATTGGGACGAAGAAGAAGAGAAGTCTCTGTTGAAGGATTGAATCGAAGGAATGGTTCGGCGAACTCCATTAGAGATCAGTGGAGAAAGTAGGAACCTTTTCAGCATTTCTCTCTTGTGTTCTACGTCCTTCGTGAATCGTAAGTCGTGACTTCCTCTGTGTAGTGTGAACCATTGGGATTAACTGAAACCAAGGCTTAACAAGTTAAAAATTATAATAATAATATTAATCATGTTAGGTGCTTTTCAAAAATGGGGATGTAGCTCAGATGGTAGAGCGCTCGCTTAGCATGCGAGAGGTACGGGGATCGATACCCCGCATCTCCATTTAATAGTTTTTTGTTCGCTAAATTATACTTTCACTTACATTTCGACAATTGCATTTACATCCACTAAATTATTCTTTCACCCCTATGATTTGGCGTAATTTTATGTTGATCCCCTAACATTTTGACAATTGCATCTACATCCTCTAAATTATACTTACACCCCTATGATTTGGCATAATTCTATGTTGATCCCTTAACATTTCGACAATTGCACTTACATCCCTTACTGTTAGGGGTGGCAATGGATCAAGTCGAGTCATCTTCGTGTTGAGATAACGATATTATGAAAATTTATCAAACCTAAATCCAACTCATTTATTAATCGTGTTACAAACCTAAACCAAAACCCAACTCATATATAATTTATTTAATAAAATTATAATTTTTATTAAAAAAATAAGTTTCATTTCCACCATTAAAAGTAAAAAATATCATTATTAAAAATAAAGTTACACAACTGTAAACTAAATTTAATAGTGAAAAGTAATTTTTTTTTTTCTTCTAAATTTAAAGTTTCTAGAATTTTTTTCCTTTACAACTATATGACATCAGATCATGTTTTTGGACACTATAAGGTAATGTGGTCAGAAAACTTTTTTTAATAACTTAGTAAGGAAAGTATTTTTCAATAACTAAGCAAAGTGCATTTCATTATCACATGAGACATAATAGCCCTACTTAGTAAGATTTTAAATTTACGGAGGGTCATTTTGCCAATATTAGGATTCAAACACTACATTACTTTAGATTAAAAAAAATATATACAAATATAAATAAACAACTTAATAAGAAAAGTGATTTTTCTTTCCAAAACTCATACTTAACCATTTATTAATTTAAAAATATCTCAAAACACCTTTTTCTATTTTATAAAATTTGATATTAAAAAAAATATAATATGAAAAAGTTCTAAGAAATTCTAGAAAAAATGAATAATTTAAATAATTGTTGATTTATTTAAAAATTACACATTAACAATAAAATAATTAAACATATCTAAACGGGTTAGGCAGATTGATGTCCAAAACCCAAATCCAACCAATTTAATAATCATGTTAGATGGGTTGATATTATTATGATCCAAACCTAATTAGACTTGATCGAAACCCACTAATTTCAAGTTGTGTTGAGATTGCCATCCCTTCCTCATAGGCTAACAATGAAATAGCATCTAAAATAATACATTTCGTTTGCAAATGTAGAGAAAAAGAAAAAGAGAGCATTTGATTATTTAAATTTAAATTAGAATAGAATCATCTTGTTCTTAGTAAATCTCTTTGAGTTCTTCACTTTTTATCCATTGTTTAAAGAGCAAGTTTTGGTTCTTGCACTCTCTCTCTCCATAGAAATAATGTTAAAAGAGTCTTGATTGTCTAACTCTCCTTTGACATACTCCCATCTACTCTCTTGACGTAGCATGTGAATAGAACCATAGATTTTTCCTTGGAATAACAATTGTACATATTTATAAGAATGTATAGTTGTGTATCCCAAGAAAAAAATCTATGATTATATACACATGCCACTTCAGGAAAGTAGAGGAGGAATCAGCTTATCATTATTCACATTTAAATGCATTCTACTAATACTACCTTAGAATAGAATCATTAATGCATTGGAAATACTCTATCGATCTCGCAAGCATCCTCACATCTCTTCCACCCTCAATCAAAAGAGAGCTTAATAACAAAAAGGAGAGAAATTTCTACCTAAATGAGATTGTGAGATTAAAGGAAGAAAAGAAAAATGGAACCATGGAAGAACTACAATGAAAAGGATATCATGGCAACAAAAGTCATGATCTAAGACAACTTCTAGAATATGATATATAGAAATTCCTTGTAACCTAAGATAGGTTTTTCCTTCGGATCTATTTTACCAAATTTATTCCTATTGGAGCAAATTTTGACCCAGCATGAAACCATCATATTGTTCGTTCTAACTTCATGGAATACAACGTTGGGCAAGCAAATTGTGAAAGATACAACGTATTTTTTTAGAAAAATTCCAATTATATCTCTCCATCTTCCTTCTTCTTTCTCGTGGATGTATAAAGAGATGCAATTTGTATTCAACTCTTACGATTTTTTAATGTTACAGCTGTATTTGTAACTTGCATGCTTGAATTATACTCGTGTGCACAAGTAAATTGAACTACCGAACAAATCAAATTCATTCTAGAATGGCAAATTGAGAATCACAAATCCAACAAACTTGCAGACAATTGTTTGCGCATAAATATCTTAAAATTAGGGTTTGGATGATTAAAAGTGTATGTTGTTTGAGCTATTTTTGAAAGCTTTGGTGGGTAGGTTAGAAAAAATACATTATTTCAAAGTTAGTCGACACAAAAAAAAACTTATATTAATCAAAATCCTATCAACACATATATTACTCGAAACAGACAAAATGTGGTCTTATAATAAACGACTAGTACTTGTAAACTTTCCATCCAAACACACACACACACACACGTGTGTGGCTGTGTGCCCTAATCCGCCTCTTGCAACCCATCCAACACGACCGAGCCAACCAACAACCCAGCCGCGCCAGCACCAAGCGCACCAGCAATCGTTGCCTGCACCACCACAAGAGCGACTGAGTCATCAGGAATCAAAACGATAGCAGCGATCGCAGCCACGAACAGTGGTAGCGACGCCGAAGCCATGGCCGCAGGAGAGACACTAGCCACCTTTTCAAGCAAACTCAGCAACCCTAGTTCTTCAGCTTTAGAGAAAACCCCTAATTTCTCTATAGAAGACAGAGTAAACCCTAATTTCTCTGCTTTAGATAACAGTCCAGCTTTCTCTACGTTACTGAGAACTTTCTTCTTCTCCAATTCCTTAAAAACATCGAATTCGACATCTTCGCTTCCTTCTACGAAGATTCCCGCCCCGTACCATTGTTTCTTCCATTTAGGGTTATATTTGTTAACCTGAAAAAACAAGAAAAAAAATCTAAACTTTAGTCTGATTTGAATCAAAGGAGTTACAGAGATCGAAATTGGGGGATTACTACCTTTTTCTGTGGTGCCATGGCGACAATTGTTAGGGCTTTTTTGGCTGGAGAAATGCGAGAGAGTTGGGAATTAAAAGTAGAGAGAGTGGGTTCGAATTTTCGAAGATAAGCAGCCGGACCTGATGCTGCTATCGCCATTGATGAAAGTTTAGAGCTTTTTTCTCTGTTTGTTTTTCTCCTCTTCTGTTGTAAGCAATGGATTTGAACTGCCACGTGGAATTTTCTCAATGAGGTCGAATTATTACAGCCAATCAAATGCTCTTGAGGCCTATCCATGCTACCATGCACAAGTGTCTTGAACTCCTCGCAAGCCATAGAAAGGCTTGTGAACAGCCCTAGGACTGCTTTTTTCTCAATGTAAACAAGGGATTTGGAACAACTAGGGTTAGATAGGAAATGGTCCATCACCTTCCATCAATCAAATCTTTGATCTCAATCATATGTGATTCATCTTCCTGGATTAGGGCTCGAAGATTCCACGATTTGATGTCCTATTTGAACCACTAATGTACACCTTTCGAGATGGTCCCCACTCGTTTAGTAAAGTAGATAGTATAAAATTGAATATGAAAGAGTATTGTCAATAAAAATAAAAAATACATCATGTCTATACTCGTATCTCGAGAATGGTCTATTTCTTATTCTTTGCAAAAAGTCTTAAATCTAAGAAGATTCCTATGTCAAGACCCTTCAATATTCAAGTTACTAAGAATCAAGAAAGGTTGAGTAAGACCACGAGTCAAAAAGTTTTTTTATTTGTGTGTTGATTTATTTGTTTAGGAAAATGTTAGAATGACACAGGGTATTTATTGTGATTCTCACAAGTCTGACTTGGGATGTGCAAATAACCATAGATATGTTTTTTCACAACACGAGTAGAGAGTCATCTTTATATATGCATCTCCACGTCAGAATTGTGAGAATCACAATAAATCATGTGTCACCCTAGCACTTCTCAGTTGTGTATAGACTTCGTCCTTTTCACATTAATAACTTCTTTCTCAAAGATCTTGCAGATACTTTGATATTTTATTTGATAAATATAAAAGAATTAGGATTTTTTTTCTTTATCTTATCGATTTCATAATGAGTCATAATTCTTTCTTACATTGGTCTATTCCTAAGTTGATTTGAGAATTTATATTTATGTAGAATTATAATGATTCTAGGAAATCATTTTTTTGATGTTCGCTGTGATTCTTTTGTTCCTTTCCTTAGTGAATTAGCTATTCAGTCGTGGTCAATCGAGTGTTCTAAGTTCCACCAAGGTCACTTAGATTGAGTCCTCTCAACTAGTCGAGTGAACTGATACGTGGCTGCCTCGACTAAATAACACGCTTGTCAAGTGGGCTTATTGACTTTAAGGAAGAGACCCATGTCTCTCCTTAGTCAACCTTACTTTGCTTTTTGCAGTCATGTGGATGCGTTTTACTAGTCTATGTCATAAAACGTAATTACACACCCACAAGCATGATTTCTTGTTTGTTCTCATGGACTATTCCATTTTGTAGGGAAGGGATGGGGGGATTCGAATGTTACATGGGATAAATTTGTTTACGCAATTCATTGAAAATCTAACGATGAATCCCAGAGCATTGAGGAACTGTTTCACTAATTTCTGAAAGAAAATATTACATAAAACCCAAAGTCTAATCCAGAAATTGTAACTGTCCAATCCATAATAATGCAAATAAGGTGACTACTCCATTAATTAAGAATCTTTACATTTGAACATTCTTTTCCTAATCAGATAAGCTTATACCTTAATTATATTTGTCTCACATGGCACTATAGACAAATATAATCCAGATCTCAAGATTCATGCCTAGATTGCATCTCGGACATGTGATAGCTAGTTTCTTGGCATAAATACTTGGATAGGCTCTAGCATTGAGATACATGTTGAAAAAATCGTATGGAATTGAATCAACGTTTTCTTTAACCTTTATTTGCTTCATTTCGGAATTGAATCAAGAATGTAAAAAGAGTTTTAACAAACACATTCCAGGATACCGTCCAATCTTTCTATTATCTCTCATTGTTTTTGCACTAATAAAAAAAAATTATGCCCAAGAAAAATAAAAATAGAGATTTGAAAATACAAGAAATCTGTAATATCAGTGTAGTAAAAAGGGTTCTCAAAAATTTGAATTTTATAGAATGATTGTATTACTTTGAATAGGCACCATGATTGTTGCTTCATTCTGTTTGACTCACAATCATACCTATTGACAAGTCATTGCACAGTCAAACTATGTTGATCCACTCCTCAATGGTCCTAAAACATCCTATGCCTAATATTGCAAAGTGCACCTCTAAAACATCCTAAATGTCCAACCACCCTTTCGCATGACACGCATGCGTGAGTTACCGCTATGCATATACAACAAAATCAATATATTAAAATAATTATTATTATAAGTAAGGAGTCATTTATAAACTTGCGGTGAGTCTTATTCATATTCCATGTTGGATTAAAAAAAAAATTATAACTCCATAATGCTAAAAGTTTTTAAAAGAAATTTGAATTTCCTTAAAAAAACATT
Source organism: Akebia trifoliata (assembly GCF_017979445.1). Lineage (NCBI taxonomy): Eukaryota > Viridiplantae > Streptophyta > Magnoliopsida > Ranunculales > Lardizabalaceae > Akebia > Akebia trifoliata. The sequence goes on from NC_141379.1 coordinate 5,352,817, forward strand.
TGAAATTTATTAAAGGACAAAAATAGTTTAAAAGTACAAATGCAACTACTTTTAAACAAATCTTTTGAAAATTCAAAATTTTAGAAATTTTAAAATAAATTATAAACACATAATTTATTTTTAAATTATAAATTTTATAAATTAAAAAAATCCTAACAATAGGCACTTTTGAGTGTCATGCATCCGATCTAGATGATGTATTATGTTATCGTCCTGCATCTTTCATTTCAAAAAAAATAATAATAAATAAATAAATAGTTTTGTCCGTTCTGAATCATAACTAATATTTCATTTGTAATAATAAAAAAAAGAACTATTTTTTTATTATTGCAAGATATCCTCACACCCTTTAGGATGGGATTAGTCCCTACGATCCCACGCCTTAATCCCACTAAAGTTTTCCAACATATACCATCAGAAGGCTACCTAATTTGAACATATGGCCAAAGATAGCAAAATCATTTTGCAAGTTCTACTTCTAATCCAACCCCTTGGAGGCTAGAGCTTGTTTATATTACAGATGCACACTAAGAAAGACTCACCTTTTTGAAGTCTCGAGGTTTAGATCTCGAGTTGTTTATATTAAAGACGCACACTAAGAAAGACTCTCCTATTTAATGGATATATTGCACTAACTGTTGCTGCTTGACAATGCTGCTCCTTTGGTTTAACAATGAGTTAGGCTCTCGTAACCTTATCAAGGCTTGTTGGACCTCATTGTTACCATGCAGGCAGTAATACCTCAACTATCTACTGTGCATAATCTTGATTATATGTTTTTTTTTAAAAAATATATTTGAGCAAAAACTTTGAGAATGGTTGGTCATTGAACTCCCAAATTTAAAATTAAAATTTAATGATGAAAATTATCTTATCGTAAAAATAATTTTATATATATATATATATATATATATATATATATATGTGTGTGTGTGTGTGTGTGTGTGTGCTCTACGTCCTTGTACTATAGGATAATGATTTTGGATGCAAATAAATTAGTTATGAAGCTTATCTTTTTTAGCGTAATAACTAAAATGATTCAAAAAAAAAAAAAAAATACAGATGCTCAAATATACTCACTTGTGTAGTAGTGTACATGGAACTAATGCTTTTTTCCTTGTGTATCTCGAGAAAAAATATATGATTTATTATAAACTACCAAGCAAGTGTTTTTTCAGTTAGTTTAGAACGTAAACTGGCTCAAAAAAGAAAAAAAACCCTCCAATACACTCAACTAGTGTGGAATGAGCACATAACTATAGATTTCTTCCTTTCAAATACATAAGGAAAAAAATCTATGGTTTTGTGCACGTTGCATGTCAATTGAGTGTCTTTTTTAGTCATTTTAGCATAGCTCGTTTTTTAATGAGCCGCTAAATGACTAAAAAAAAAACACTCAATTGACATGAAATGTACATAGAACCATAGATTTTTTTCTTGAGATACACAAGAAAAAATTTATGTTTATGGGCACATTCCATGTAATTGGGTGTGTTTGAGTGTCCAGTTTTGTAGTCAATTTAGTATTATTCTTTTTTCATGTCGTAAGTTTTGTCCAAGAGACCATATCTTTAATTCATTATTTTCAATATTTTCAGCTCACCCAAAAATCCATCTCGTTCTTGAGGTCTGAATGATGAAGTTGGAGAAGAATTTTCAGGTTGAAGATGAGAGTAGGAGATTATATTTTCTACTTTCTTGAAAATCCATCTTCGTTGATGGGGCTAGTAGGTTGAAGTAGGTAGAATTTTCAGGTTCAAGATGAAGGTAAAAGATATCGTCTTCTAAATCCCCAATATCCTTCTCATTCTTTGATTCTAGACATTGAAGTAGATAGAAATTTCAAATTGAAGAAGACCGCTTTTGACAATAAAATCAAGGTATTTTATGTTGGAGGTTGAAAACGAAGGCGTATAAGTCATTTACTTCAATGTATGAAAGAACAACAAGGGCGGTATGTCATTAGTTTGAAAATATAAGGGGTATTTCTAATATTGACCAAAATGAAGGGGTTTCATGTAAATCACCCCTTCTTTTTTTTTTTTTAATAGTCATGAAGAGGCACGTAGTGAGCAAAAAATCACACTACCATGTGCTATGAGCAAGTTAGCTCAGAGCAAGGTATTAAATTTTGATTTCGATATCTATTTCAATTAGTCTGGAAATGAAAATATTTCGTGGAAATATTGTGATTAGTGTGGAAATGAATACAATATTTGCAAATGACAAACATATTGAAGAAATTTTAATTGTTCATATGGGAAATAATAAAATAAGCATTAAAACATTCTTCTACACATACACACATGTATTGAAAAGCTGGCAGAGGAAGAATAATAACGGTACATTAACTACATACAACTTAATATGTAAGACACTAAAATTAAGTATTGCATTCATGTGTTATTATATATTTTTAATTTTTTGAATAAGAATAACTAAATTGCTAATGGATCCAACTAATTAAAACACGATCGATTGTATGCATGCTTATATAAACGTATTAATATGCTTAGAATACATTAAAATAATATATAATAGATAACTAACTAATCCTAATTCATTTATACTAACAGATGAATGTCATATGCAATTTTTTATTATTACTATATAATTTACAAGTTCTTTCTCAAAGCAATTAAAAACTTTTTCAAAACATAATATTTCGGTCAAAATTTATCATTCATTAAAATATTTTCACCGAAATATTGCATTTTATACCTAAAATTTGTTCATGTCAATCGAAATTCACTATTCATCAAAATATTTTAAGAAATGAACAATGATTTTCACCGAAATATATACACAAAAAAAAAAAAAATGTGAGTTAAATTTTGTATTGGAACTTGTGGAAATAAAAATATTTCGAGAAAATATGTTGATATTTAATACTATACTCATAGCCTAACAACTGTTTGACATGTGGCGTGAATGACATCAACCATGAGAGAGAAATATTCTCTCTCTTGCCCATAGTGAAAAAAAGAAAAAAAATTTATTTGATTATCTTATGACATTCAAAAACATGATATGATGCAATAGGGTTGTAGATGACAAAATTATATAAATTCTACAAAATAGTTATTTTTCACTGTTGAATTTTACTTTTAAATTTAGGTGTGTGGTAGCTGTCTATTTTTAACACTTATAATCAAATTCAAATATATATATATATATATATATTTATTTGAATATAAATATTTTCTTGAAATCTACGAGGCTGTGTTATCTTTAGATTGTCAATACGATAATAAATGTGGGCTTAGGATACTTTTTAAGATTTGAATTCTTTAAAAAATTAATTTGTGATTAAGTGGGCACATGTGTGGGTAAGAGAGGGAGAACTTTCTCCCTACTAGTAATGTTATTCACACATGTCAAATGGTTGTTTGGTTGTGAGCAAATAATCACTCCATGTGGCATTACTAAAACTTAGAAAACTTGTCGACGCAGCTTAAGGGTATGTTTGATTGCACATGGAAATAGGGTAGAAAAGTAATTTTCATGTAAAATGACATTTTTCATGTGTTTCATTGCACATGAAAATGAAAATTCATTTTCCACCTCAATCAAAAAGTCTATCAAATCATGGATCTCACTTTTTCATTCATATGGGTGGAAAAGTGAAATCTACTCATATTTTCCATCCTTAATTCTTTCACGTTCATATCTTATTCTTCCCTAACACTATCGTCACACTAACCTCACCGTTGTTACCGTCGCCGTCGTCATCATCTCCGATTACATTCTCTCTCTCTCTTCTTCTTCTTCTCCTTCTCCATCCCTCACCTCCGCCACCACCACCACGTTCTCTCATCATCTTCTTCATCACTTATCTCCATCAACGCCGTTACCACCACCACATTCTCCCCCTTCCTCTTCTTTCTCATCTTCTTCTTCCTCTCCCCTTCCTCTCATCTTCTTTCTCCTCCTCTTCCTCCTCCTCTCCTTCTTCTTTTTTCTTATATAATTTTTTCCATAAGTTTATCCAAATAAAATCAAACAATAGAATTTGATTTTTCAACTCTACATATTTTTCATCACAATTTTTTCATGAATTTTCAATTTCATGGAAAATCACTTTTCATGCATTTAAACATACCCTTAAGTGAAAAACAAGAGACTCTATTACCACACCAACTTTTGCTAACACCACACTAATTCACACCCAAATAGCTTAAGAATTAGCAGACGTGTTGGGGTGGCACTAGTAAAAGTTAGTGTGGCAATAGAAGTTCTAAAAAACAATGCTGTTTCAGAAAAATTGAAAACATTGAAGATGCTATTTATTTGAGAGCCAGAGAACATATCGATCAAATTGTGGTCCATAATTTTTGATTGATGTACATAAACTGTACCGTTTTGCAGTTGGGCCCACCATCATGATTCATGACAGACCAAAGAATCATCAAATCTGACCAAATCTGATATAAATCAATTACTTCCAACAATAATCAATTCCATACAAATACATACAACCATGGTATTACCATAGCTACGACCATCACTCGATCTTCACCCATACACCACGACTTGGAATGCCAACGTGGACAAGAAACAACAAATAATATCCAGGTGGCGCGATTGCAGCTGTTGTGGGCCCAATCACACTAACCTCATACGATGACGTGGACATCTGTAGAAAGCTTACTACTTTTAACAACAATAATCTCTGATTCATTGCGAACGAATGTGTAGTAAACGAAGGAGCCAGTAGCGTAACGGATATCCCTTGTTCCGGATGATAAGCCGATACGAAAAGCGTTACAGTAAACAATTGCCGATACGATAATAAATTCCCGCTTACTGATACGATCGTAGGGCGGATATCCGTGTACTGTGGGCCCAAGTAATGAGGAGAGAACGATTCCAAACTCAACTCAGTTGGGTAAAGTACGTTAGCGAAGTTATACAAACGGTGAGGATTACTGCCTCCCACTAAAATGCGCCCATCGGATAGCACAATCGCAGCTGAATGGTACAGTCTCGGAATCTGTGACGGGTTCAGAACATTGAATCTTTGGGTCGGGTCGGGTTCATAAGTCCGATAAAGAACCGGATTCAAAACAGGGTTCATCGCATACTCCCAACCCGCCGTACCATTTCCTGCACCATTGATGATGATCACATCTCCAGTTGGAAGAAGCAGCATGTCGGACATGACCCGACCCATTGGCATCTTTTCGATGACCCATTTGGGTTTCGGATCATTTACTTTGAGGCGACCACAGGTGTTCGATGCACCCAAGAAGATACCATGCCCCGCTTGATAAAATGCGCCGGGTGGCGCACCACCACAAACCATCACCTCCGATTTCGGCGTCTCAGTTTCATTCCCGTCGGCGAGATTAAGCGGTAACAACACTGATGATCCGGTACTCGGATAATTCCTCTTATCGAAGCCAGGAAACGCAGGAAACTCTCTCAGAACACGATTTCCGACGTAATCGAGTAAGATCGAACGTCTGTTAGCGAAGATGAAGAGATTTCCGTCTGGTAATAGATGCAAGAACGGATAAAGATTGTTCTCATCGTTATAATCTCTGGTGTCTTTCAAGAAATTAAGATAAAAAATCGAAGAAGAAGAGTCGCTAATCGAATTTCTGGGAAAAAATTCGTAATTAAAGGCTCTCCGACCACCAACAACGATGACCCGACCGTCTGGAAGAATCTGATTACTGGAGTACCATCGCCGGACAGAAAGATACTCCGGCAACTCAGTCCAATCACATTGGTCATCATCACTGCAAGGTGCTAATGTGCGCACGACGCGATCTCCGTCATTGTAACCACCTGTTTGAACGAGTGTCCCATTGGGGAGTACAGATCCCGAGGAACACCACGTGTCGGTTTGCACCATGAGCGGTCGGACAGTGTTGGATGCGACATCGTATAGTAAAGAGTGTGCAGTGCAGTCGGTTTTGAGTGCAATGTCGTTAGGATCGATGCGACAACGTGCGAAAGGGAGAGAGATGTTTGATGGACCGAAATCTGTACGGTCGAAGATGACGACTTTGTCGTTGTGGAGGAGCTGCATGTGCATGGCTGAGAGGCCAATGCTGGATTGAAGAACAACCCATTCTCCGCCGGTGTTTGACGACACTACGGAAGTTGGTACCGGTATCTGACCCACATCTTGGGATTTGACGAGGAGAAAGAGAAGTGAGAGGAGGAATAAAAAATAGGAGAGTGGGTTCTTTACAGTGGCCATTCGTGAGATGAGATTTTGTTCTTGTTTGTATATAAGACTCAAAGTCAGCAAGAGACGTTGACGTGACGTGAGTATAAGAGTTTAAGGTCCAGAAATAGGAGAGAAAAATTGAAATTACGAAAAAGGTCATTGTGAGTGGGATTTGGTAAAGGTCATTTAAAGTTTTTATAGATACCCCCACCACACTTTCCTTGCTAGCTTTGGTAAGATTTAAGGCCGTACTAAGGGTCGTTTTACTCAAATGGATTACCACGTCATAATCCAACACCACTTAGATTAAAAAATTAATAAAAATAAAAATAAATAAATAAATATTTATTTTTAAACTTAATTCAAGATTTTGAAAACGGCGGCTATAGATTTTTCTCTTAACTCTTAGATTTAAAATTAAAATTTTAAGTGAAAAATATATATATATATATAGATATATATATATATATATATATATATATATATATATATATATATTATATATATATATATATATATATATATATATATATATATATATTTTGAATATCTTTTTCCCAAAGGCCCATTGTAAGCGTGAATACTTACTTTGTGAGTTTAGGGGAACTAAAAAAAAACAAAAATCAACCAACTTGAATTATGAAAAATTATGAAAAAGGGTTGTGGTGGGGTTTCCTAAGTTAAGGAAACGGTGCTTAGAGTTTTAGACATGCCCTGCACGTTTAAGTCAACATTGGAGATGTAAAACATGGCTTTTGACCTTGGTCTTCTTTGAAAGACTAATATAAACGACTTAAATACCCTCAACTTTATCACCTAGTTGAAACCCACTTGATTTTATACTCTGATCGGTCATCTTTTAACTTAGTGTGATGTTTTTAACTCTTATATTCATCGTTAGGATTCTTTCTTCGAACCTCAAGAACAAGTTAGGAATATCGGAGAAGTAGAAGGAAGGCTTTTCATATTAAAACAAATCAAGGATTTTTATAAGATATTGAAAGGTTAAAATCGATTGGTCTTAGATGTTATAACAATTTGAAAATAACAATTTTTTCAGATAGATTTAATCTTAATAACAAACATCAAGAACAAGATAAAATTTTGAGAGAGATCTTAAATTCAAACCCCAATGTTGGACTAGTATGTGTGGTTTACGGGATATTACATGTACTCTGGAGATTTGAACGAGATATGATACCCTAAGAGGTTAGTTGCCTCATCGTCCTTGCTAGTCGAACCTACGAGTCAGAATACCCCTATCCCCTATCATAAAATATATAGAAAATCTTACATGTTGATTACGTTAAAAATATATCATCCTAAAGGTTAATAGCTTGAAGATGATAGAGTTGGGAGGAAAATCAAGTGTTCTTACTAGAGGTTGAAAATAAGGGCATTTAAACCCTTCCGACCTAGATAAAGGGGAGATGTCATCCGTTTGATAACAAGGGGTATCTCTAACATTGATAAAAGTGGAGGGGGCATGTCAAAATTACCCTTTAAGAAATTAGGGTTCATGTAATTTTTATCATTGATGAGGACCTTATTAAAGGAAAGACAGTCATGAGTTATGATGGTAGTTTTCTTGGTGTGCGTGGTTATGAGAGTGTGAATTGGTACATGTTCGTTATCGTTTTCTTGGTGGGACCACAAAGGGTTGGAACTAATTAAGGGAGTTAATGCTCTACAACCTTCACACTTTCCCCAAATTTAATTGGGCCCTTGTACTCCTTCTTATTATATCTTGGTCCCAAACTTTGTTTTCTAATATTCAAAATACATTTATAAAAAAAAATATATATTTTCCAATAGAAAAACAATGGTTTGTATGGTCTAAATATCAATATATCCCTGGTTGGGACCCAAAAGGCCATGGATGTTTCTACACAAATTTTTTACACAATTAGGTAGGACGCATATAGGAATGATTTGAAGGTCCAAACTTGCTAATTGTGTTCATATAGTGATCACGGTACAAATCCCACCTTCAATTAATAATTATTGACCATTAATTTTGCTTGTATAGAAAAATAAATATACGGAGAATGCTAACGTCAAATGTTTCATATGGACTAATGCCTTCTCTACAACTATTATTTTCTTAAAATGTATTTATCATTTTTTTTTTCTTTTAGAGCATGAATTAAGTGTTAATATAAAAGTCATTTGGACCAACAAAGCAGTTCACATGGCCTAAATATGGACCTTAGTCAATGTTCTACATGGTCCCTTGGTCCATACAACCTTTTCCACACACACATATCCGGGTACACATATATCTACTCATATATGTACAACGTGTTTTGTCCTATGTGGGCTAAAAGTTTTAGATTAAGCTGATTTTTGGTGAGGATGATATCTATGATAAGGAGATTATCATCACAAAAAATCAGCTCAATCTAAAACTTCTAACCTCGTCAAAAGTGATTTACAAAAAATAGACGGTTCACGATTCTTCAACTCATAAATATAAGGTTAGAAGTTTTAGAATTAGCTGATTTTTTGTAAGAATGATCTCCTTGTCGTAAAGATCATCCTCACCAAAAATCATCTCAATCCAAAACTTTCAGCCTACATAGGACAAAACATATTGTAGATATATGTGTACACGAATCCTGACCCATATATATATAAGGGGGCACATCAAAAGTCAAAGAAATGGCCAACAACATACCGTCTATATGGGTTAGAAGTTTTGGAATGGGCTGATTTTTTTTTTGTGAGGATGATCTTGTCGCCATAGAGATCATCCTCACAAAAATTCAGTCAATTCCGAAACTTCTAACATCATCAAAAGTGTTGAAGAATCATCGATCGTCAATTTTTATCGTTAACTAATAAACTAATTTTGATGAGCTTAAAAGTTTTATAATGGACAAGATTATTATTGAAAAATGAATGTGGTGGAGAATGTTAAAGTCCCCATGAGGTCTTGAACATTAGCATTCCCCTATACTAAAGGAGTTTGCTCATGCCTACGACATGAGACTCCTCTTTTTGAGGTTAAGTAGGTATAAAAGGGAAGGTAATAAAGTTGGAGGAGTACTATTGAAAAAAAGGTAGTTGAATAAAGATAATAATATTGGAGAGGTATTCTTGGAAATGGAGGTAGAAGAAGAAGATAATAAAGTTGGAAGGGTATTTTGGAAAAGAAAAAATAGAGGATAGACGATAAAGTTAAAAATTGTCCACAAGATTCTTAGGGATATCAAATCCCAACCCCTTTTTATGTAGGGGAGAAAGGGGTGGAATCCATCGTTATGTTTTATTATATATCTATTGAAGACTAATTTTAATCATAAAGATGATATTCAACAGAGTTTTTGAGAAATTGATCAACAAGCAGTTGTTGTTAAAACTCGAACCATTCATTTGGTTTTCATTAATAGATGACCCAACCACGACTCCTAATTCATGCTTTTATAGGATCACAAATTTTAGACTTACCTTTTTGTTTTTTGGATAATTCTCATTATAATCATCCCTATACTCATCTCTATGCAGGGTTTCAAATCTTATCCCAAACCGAGATGACACGCCTGAGTCATCTCGTTATCATTCACTAAGGAGATTGAATTACAATGCTTATCAAGCTTCAAATCATTGTATGGGACAAGCAAGACGACTCAGATGATATTTTAACAATCTAGATCGAGAAAGTAAAACTTGGCCAAGCCAACCAGGATTTTGCATTTTTGATTGAAATAATTATTTTATTATGATTTAAATAAAAAAGATCTTGTTCGTATAATCTACCTTATTTTATAAAATGATATAAAAAGAATTATACTTGTTTTCCCTCTTCATACCTCGTCCAATATTTCAAATTTGAGGTTCAGATCCCAATACATCAGTGGAACAATGATGAGTTTTTGGTTGATCTCATCCTCACTGCAAGGAAGAGGATTTGTGATCCAACCCCGCAATACGACAAGGTGATCGACTCTGATCAATTATACATTTGAGATCTAATTTGAGGTGTTCTTAATGAATTTATAATTAAAACAAAAAAGATGAAAGAACAAAAGAAATTGAAGGAAGAGTAATAAATTAGAAGAGAATTGCAATATAACTTTAGAATTTCATTAAGAAAATAAAGAAGAACGAGAAAATTTATAGATTTTCGAAGCTCTATTAATGGAATTTTCTTATCTTTTTCTCCATTATTCTATTCTAAATATCTAAATCTACTTTCTCTTTCTTTCTTTCTGATTTTCTCCAAATCTCTTATTCTCTGATCTCTAACAATTATGGAAATAAATTATCTCCATAAATTATGCCAATTTTCTAAGATTTTTCTTCTATGTATAGAGAGAATATTATAATTATTCACCAACTCCCTCACTTACATTTTACAATTATTATATAGTACTCCATCTGTACTTCTACAATTACTACAACTTTCTCACTTCTTCTTTATAATTATGACAAAATAACTCTCTTTCACTTGTAATTACAATTATTCCCAAAAAATACTCCAAATATAAGAAAAATTATAAAATTCTCCCTTCATTTACAAATATCCCCAATAAATCAATTTAGAAAAATATAAAACCAATCCAATTACATACCAAAAATGCATGTGCCAATTTTTACCTTATAATGATAAAGTCTCATCGATGTTGGCCCGCCAAAGTGAAGCTCAAGGGCCAACATCAAAGCAATCATTATTATAGAATCATCATCTTTACAAAAATCTAACTTTAGTTAGTGTAAAAGACGATTTTGTAATCAATTAACATCGATCATGATTTCATCATTAAATCTACAAAATAATATAAAGAACATGAACAAATAGAGAAGACAAGGATTTCTTACGTGGTTTGGCAAATTTGCTTACGTCCATAGGTTCAGGGATCCGTTTCACTATAAATAAAAATTTGTTACATAACCTCCTCGCCTCAGTCTCCTCCCCTCTCCCTTTTTTTTTCCTCCCCTTTACAGCGGTCTTATGGCCTTTAAATATAAAAGTCCTAAAAAGAGTCATAATTTTAATAAAATTACATTTACCCCTTATCCAAATTAGTAATTACATAAGAGGAAAAAAATATTCTTAAGTTGGGATTCTTCTCTAATAAATAAACACTTCAAATGACGCCACGTGTCCATCTCAGGAAGCATGTTATTGGTAAGAATGAACGATTCGGATAAGAAATAATTTTATCTCTCCACATAGCCCCCCTCGAAGGTGGAAATTGGTGTATCAAGATCCGCTTTCGATAAATACTTCTGACCTGAGTAAGCACCATCTTTGATTTTCGAACTAGTATAATTCTTAATCCCTCAAGCTTATTTTTTACAAATTTGATCTTCCTTGTAAGTTAGATTTTTGAAACTTAACCTTCTTGAACCTACTCAACCTCATATAAGTAGGGCTTGGTTCCTACAACGAACCAAGTCTTAGCTTTATTAGACCTTCTTAGTCATGTTCAACCTAAAATAATATGATTCGGCTATTTCAATGAACCAAATTACCTTTTCGATAATACGAAATAAATCAAAAGATATCATTTTTATTATTAACACAAACCAAATTAAAAACATTGTAGGAGAACTTTTATGTCTCATAACGTAAATCTCCTACTTACAATTTAAATAAATTCATTTATTTATTAAAATCCTACTTGTAATACCTTTTTAAGTAATATTTGACTCCAAGTTCTTAAGTAATTATACTTGGACCGAGCCCCTATGTGTAAATTAACCATTTTACCTTACTAACTGGACTTACATTGAATTCATACACGCTAACTTCAGCCTGCTCTGACCCTCTAAGCACCCCTATCTGTGTGGTTGCCGATATGAAGAAAATGTATACCACACTTTTCAGGTCTATGGTTCTACTGCCAATGTAACAATTAGGGCGTCGTTGTGCAGACTTTTTACTCCTTCCAAGTAATTATGAGTAAATATTGTTGCCTTATCTCCCCATGTTGTTCTGAAATTTGATTGGTATGGTTCGAACTTCCATTTTCCCGAGGGTCAAAAGCTCGGTCTTGTTGATATTCGGGTCCAATACAACCTCTCCAATGCTCTTAAGCGGCTCAGATTCTGCTACCTACTGAAGAGGAAAATGGAAAAATCAGAGAAGAAGAAAATAGAGCTTTGATTGGAAAATTCAAATGGAGATGGAGTTCGAGAAAAGAAATTGACAGCACTTTAACAAGGAAAATGGAGAAAAGAAAAGTATTTATAGGAAAATAACCTCGAGATGCGTTACTCATCCTACGATCGGGGTTACCTTAGATAAATGGCACATAATGGGCTATCTATTGCATTATTGTACCCAAAGAATGAGGCAACTGAATGCCATTTGCCACATGGAAAAAATCAACTGTTGGGGAAGTCGAATAAAAGAAATAAATGCGTCCTCATAAAGAAGCAATGGCTCAAGGTTGTAGACCAACTAGGACAAAACACCTGTGACGACTAATTAATGTGCACATTGGGAACCATAACTGAGTTAACTCGTGTCGTTTTAGGAGATATAGGTCAAAAAAGTTGATCACTCAATGGTAAAATATTTATGAAGTTCTCGAAAGGCCAAGATACTCTTGACCTCCCGAAAAGGGGTATTGTGGAGGGATAAATTCTTCGACCTATAGGATAATGGCATGTGTCATTTAGAAACAGAGAAGTTCGTTATTCTCTTTTTTTTGACTATGTCTGAGTAGCTGATCAAAATTTCTATGAGTATATATTACTTGGGAGGATGGAACTACGTGAACAAAAAGAGATCTAATCCTTAAGATCTCGAGATTTGGTCGACAAAATTAAAAGGAATTCTTAGATAATAGATCCTATACAATGCCAATCCCATGAAAAAGGGAGATAAGGTGGAAATGTGTAAATAAAGAATCCTTTCCCTACAAATAAGGATGGATTCCCATACTAAAAGTATAAATTTTTGTTGTAAAAACTCTATTCTAAAGAATTTGATAAAATCTAATTTAGGCATCGGAGGCTTGTGGAACAGGTAACAAGTAAGTTTTCTAGAAGTGATGTGCATCACACGGAGCAAAAGCAATCTCAAGGTAATCACAAAATTGACTTCTACAGCTAGCATCCCCAGTTTAAATCAACATTTTCCGTGTCTTCTTAGATAGACTAAGAAGTGACATTGAATGCCATTTTGACCTTATAACACTTATTTATATGTAAATATATTTTAATAAATAATGTAAACCGAGTTAAATGGTTTATTTCGGTCGAGACGAGACTACTCATCAAACTGAGATTTGAAACCATGTTTCTATGAGATATAATACTAAAGTTTGCTCGTGCCTGCGACATGGGCATCATTTTTTGGGTTAAGAGAGTAAAATAGGGAAAATAATAAAGTTGGATGGGTATTATTGATAAATCTTTAAGGTTAAGGGGTAAAACTGAAAAACAAATAATAACTTTTGAGAGGTATTATTAAGAAAATGGGGAGATGAGGAAAGCCAATGAAGTTAGAGAGGTAATATTGAAAAATGGGAGTAGAAGAAATAGTGGATATTTTTGGAAAGAGGAAGAAGAGAAAATGCGAAACCTACCCACGAGATATGTTGTTTATGGAGTATAAATCTTGAGATAAAGAGAGTGTTACCCATTATTATGTTTTATTATATAGATTGGAGTTTGCATGAGTGGTAGTTAAGAGGTAAAAGAGAAAAATAATAAAGTTAAAAAGGTATTATTAAGAGACTTTGGGATTAAAAGGGTAAAAGGGAAAACTAATAAAGTTAGAGAGATTTTGTTAAGAATTGGGGGGGGGGGGAGATTGAAGTTGGAGAGGTAATATTGAAAAAGGGAGGAGAAGAAGAAAGATAATAAAGCTAGGGGTTATTTTTGGAAAGTTGAAGAACAGAAAAGGTAAAAACAACCCTCAAGATATGTTGTTTATGAGGTATAAATCGTGTGACAAAAAGAGTAGAATTCACCGTTGTGTTTTATTATATAGATATATAGACTAGATTATACTCATGCCCATAGTAACAAGAATAATTTAATAATAGAAAGTTTCAGAAAAAGTTGGAAAAACATATGATAAATTTAAAAATAGAAATAACTTTTTTAAATATAAAAATTGTAAAAAAAAAAAAATATGTATTTCATATATTAAATGATAAAATAACATTAAAAAAAATAATAATAATTAAAATTATTTGTGTTTTTTTCAAAAACTTCGTGTCTTTTTGAAAAAATCGTGATTTAATTGTCAACATTTAAAATTGTGATTTAATTGCAATTTTTTCAAAAAAATCACATATTTTACTCATTATACCCATGACGCATGCCATCCTCATTGGGGTTAAAGGGGCTTAAAGGAAATATTGTAAAGTTAGAGGGATATTATTGAAAAAGAGGGAAGGAGAAAGAGAGAGGAAAGATAATAAAGTTGAAGGGGAAAAAGAAAATGTGAGATAATGTGGACCTCACTCAACTGTAGTTTGAAGGGACATTTATCTACTATATAATTGTAGCTATGAGATTGTACATTTCCAACACGAAGAGTAACAAAAGTAGACAATTTTATGGGTGCCCATCATAGAAGGTAATGAATGATTTGCATTAATTTATATAAGTTATAAATATGATATTATTTATTTTAAAATAAAATGTATAAAATTTTTCAATTACAAGATCATAAAAATGATTTCTTATGGGTTGATGAAGCCGAGAAAATTGATTATGATGATAATAAGCATATGAAGAAAAAGATAATACCAAATATTTTTGCACATGAATGATTTTTATATGCATTAGTGATATTGCTTTTGTTATCTATTATAGTTGTCATATTTTTATTAGGTAGTTGTATGTATTATGAAACATGTTATTTTTACTATAACGCAGTTGATCATTGTTCTTATAACTATTTATGACAGGTTATGAGTTTATGAAATCTTCATATAATGAAATCGCCTCGACTCGTTTTCCACTAAATAGTTAATAGGGGTCCGATTGGTAAATTGAGGATTTTTAAAAAATAGGGAGTCACCACATAGTTTAGGTCTAGAAATCATAGATAACTCCAAAATGGATCAGGTTGGTCCACGAATAAGATAAATGGGTAAGGGTCAGATTATGGGTTTCGGAAGGAGTTAGGCACTGAACTCACCCGATCAAGATGATCGGTCTTTACTACGATCTAAAACTATCCAATGATCAATAGACAGAAACTAAAGTCAAGCTAAGGTCCCATCATCATCAATTTATATCGGATGTGCTACACAAATCTTATGGCTAATATTCTCCCAAATGTGACATGATATCTCTAATTCCGTACAAAAATGAAAATATTTGAAAAAACCTTAATTCTAGCCTATGCTCCAAAATTCACGTGGCAATATATTTCAATTGAAACTCACATACGCAAATACTTTCCCAATTAATTAAAATAGGAATTTATGAAGATTTTCTAAGTTAGAAAATTATGAAAATGAAATTTCTAATTTGGTAATTCATGGAGTTTCTAACTAGAAAATTTGAAATTTCTTAAATTAGAAGTTTATGGATACATGATGAGCTGCCAAGTTGGAAACTTGATAAAATAAACTTCCCCAAAATAGAACTTTTCAAATATAATGAATTCCAAATTAAAATTTTATAAAAATAAATTTTCAAAATAGAAAATTATGAATATTAAAATTTTCAAATTAACAATTTATAAATATTAATTTTTCAGAATAAAAAATTATGATTTTAGGAAATTCACCAAACCAATGAACAAATTGAATTTACACAAATCTCCAAAATTGGCAAATTATGATTTTTTTAAAACTTATTTTTATCACATGAATTCTTCGAATTTTGCATAGTGGAGTCCCACGATTGATAATGCTTATGTAGCACAAAAAAAAAGTGAATTGATGCGGTCATATTTTGGAAAAACGAAATTAATTTATGTCACGTGCACAAAAGTCAGTGAATCGACTCATTGATGACATTTTGAAAAGTAAAAAAAAAAAAATTTCATCCCCGATGTTCACAAAATCATTGAGTTAACTCACATGCAAGTTTTATCGAAAGAATCCGATTTTAAACTTCCTATGTACACAAAAATCAGTGAGTTGACGTACGTGCCCATTTTATTGAAAAGATTTGATTTTAAACTTCTTCTGTACACAAAAATCAGTGAGTTGACTCACGTGCCAATTTTATATGGAAAATCAATTTTAAGCTTTCTATATATACAAAAATTAGTGAGTCGACTCACGTGCCAATTTTATTTAAAAAAATCAATTTTAGACTTCCTATGTACACGAAAATTAGTGAGTCGACTCCCACACCAATTTTATAAGGAAAATCTATTTTAAACTTTCTATATACACAAAAATCAGTGAGTCGACTCACGTGCCAATTTTATTGAAAAAAATCGATTTTAGACTTCCTATGTACACGAAAATCAGTGAGTCAACTCCGACAACAATTTTATTGAAAAAATCGATTTTAGACTTCTTATATACACAAAAATAAGGGAGTCAGTTTAGGGGATATTTATCTCAAAACAAATCAACTAATGCCACTTCCACACGAAAAAAAATTGACTCAATGCTCAGCAAAATACATCAATTAACTCGCTCCCGATACCCATGAGTTGATAATCTTAACGAGATAAAGAACAAAAAGGAAAAATCTAGTTGCCATGATCAAAGAAGAAATCAGTCTCTTGCATTCAACATAGATACATTAAACCGTGTGTCTTAATTCATGCGATGTTGGAGCATACCCATCGGCCATACACTGAATTAGAGATTCCATATGAAATTATAAGACTGGAGTCCAAGTTACCTGTACAAGAAGCAAACCTTCTAACAATAATAATAACCAATGGCAACAACTTACTCTAAGGAGAAGTGGCTGCTGTGGAATTCCTTCAGGATGCCTGAACAATGTTAGAATTATGAGAGTAACCTGCAAAATCTGAGATTGAAAGAAGGTTGTGGTTGGTCGAATTGATGGAAGGGAGAGATGCTTATGGCTTCTGTCCAAACAAAAGAAGGGTCTGAGAGAGGACAAAGAGAAATTCTGAGGTACGGAAAAGATGGTATGGGCTACTACTACTGGTCGCTGAATTAGAGAGCGTTTGAAAAGGTTGACAAGAAAATGGTATAGACTGAGAGCATGAGGGATATAAAAGAGAGGTAAATGGGTGATGAGTGAAGAAGATGAGGAAGGTGATGATGGAGAGGATGATGGGGGCTGCTGTAAGAGAGTGTTAATGGTGATGGTAAGAGAAGAAGATGATAATGGAGAGGATGATGAGGGCTGCTGTAAGAGAGTGTTAATGGTGGTGGTAAGAAAAGAAGAAGATGATAATGGAGAGGATGATGGGGGCTGCTGTAAGAGAGTGTTAATGGTGGTGGTAAGAAGAGAAGAAGATGATAATGGAGAGGATAATAGAGGCTAGTTTTGGACTGTTTTAATGGCTGGAATGGGGCTGGTTTTTTTTACTGATTTTAGATTGAAATGGGGCTGATTTTTTGGACTGCTACGTTAGACTCTCCTTTTATTTACACTTTCTTCCCTTTTTTTAGTTCTTTCTTTTTAGAAAGAGTGAAGTCTCTTTTGGACAAGAAAAATCATTGTTTTCCCTTTTGCTTACTTTCCCTTTTCTTTTTTCATTTTTATTGGTTTTTTCTTTAATTTTTTTATTTTACCGAACCAAAGAGAAACTCTCTCTCTCTCTCTCTCTCTCTCTCTCTCTCTCTCTCTCTCTCTCTCTCTCTCTCTATTTTGAGTTTAAAAGGAAAGGGACCGCAATCCTATGCTTCGCGACTCGTGACACATTGGTGGATAATTGATGATTAATTTTTTGATTTTTAATTTTGATTGATTAAATTAAAATCTTAATTTAATGGGTTAATTGTGTTTTACTTTTCGATCTTGATTGGTTGATTAAATTAAAAGTTCACTTCGATTGGTTGATTGTGTTTTAGTTTCAATTTGATTGGTCGATTGAGTTTTAGTTTCAATTTAATTTAGATTTTAATTTTAATGTTAATTGGTTTGTTTTATATTTTGGTTGGTTAATCGATTCGATTTTAATTTGAATGTTAATTGGTTGATCGGATTTTAATTTCAATGTTAATCGGTTGATTGAATTTTAATTTGCATTTTGATTGGTCGATTTTATTTTTGGTTGGTTGATCGATTGGATTTTAATTTGAATGTTAATTAGTTGATTAGGATTTTAATTTAAATATTGATGGGTAGATTAATTTTTGATTGAATATTGATTTAAAGTTTTCAAGTTGATCGTTTAAAATTTAATTTTTATTTTGATTTTAAAATTTTCAAGTAGGTTGTTTTATTTCGATTTTCCTATGAGTCAAGGTCTCTATGTACAAGTTGGACATCGAGGGGCGTTTCTGTCATTTTGTGATTTTTTGTAAATTTATCTGATTTTGTCGATTTGAATCTCGTTAGACTCGAAATCATATTCTAAAGACAATGAAGGTACTTTCAAGATTTTTCAGGGGTCCGAAATTCATGAGGGGTATTTTCGTCATTTTATTGACTTTTGTCCATTTTTGTGAATTTTGATGTGAGATTTTTTTCAGTCCCAACGTGATTATTTCTAAGTCTTGAGATCATATTTTCTTAGTGTAGCGAGGTCTCTAAGTTATCGAACTATGTAGCGAACCTAAGCGTACGTGCTTACTAAGTCGAGTGGAAAGTTTAACGATCCTAAGCGTGCGTAATTCTATATCATGTGGTTAGGAGGAAGAAGAGAATAGAATTAGAAGACAGAAGGAATTGGAAGGAGGCTTCTCACAAGCTTTCAAGTTCTTTGTGCTCATCATTAGGAATCCACAACAACCGGGTGACGGATCATCAAGTCAGACGGATGCAAAAAATTAGGTGTCTACACATAGTTGTATGTATGATGATATAATGTTTTTTACTATGTTATAGTTATCATATTTTTTATACAAGTAATCTTTAAACATGTTTGTTTTAATATGTTCAAGTTTTAAGGGAGGTTAGGCCGACATTTTTATGGATTAAAACAATATCTATTACTTTTTAGAGCATAATTAGTTGAGTTATAATGTTAAAAATAGAAAATAGTATTATAAGGGTATTCTTGTCATTTTATCAGAAATCAGAATAGTTCCAAACACCAAAACTCTATCAGAAGTACTTTTGACAACACTTCTCAGAACCAAGATCCAAATGCACGACTCTTATTCCTTTCCTTCAGATAGTACTTTTGACCATACTTTTGTTGAAGTACTTTTGGCTCATGTATCCAAACGAGCCTTAAGTAAGTGGAGCATTAAAGGTTGTCCTATTTCTAGGGTTCAAAGACAAAAGACCTGACACTCTCAAGAGGGGTTGAGTTTTGAGAAATTATTCACTCATAGATTCTCCATGGCGTGACATGTGAACTCTAATGAAGGTAATTATGTAAATTCGGGGATGTCCTCAACACATATGGGCTAATATGATTGGTCGATCCTGGATCTTGTGAGATCGGTGAGAAAAAAAACTTATGGAGTTTCCCATGCCAAAACATGTCAAGTTGTTCTTCAGTCCATTGTTCTTATTAATGAACCTAAACTTTCTCCCTAGAAATCCATTATCTTCAATTCCAAAAATGTATCTTGTTCTTGAGGTTTGAAGCTTGAAGGAAACAAAATCTTGACATTGAAGATGAGGGTAAACATTTTCAAACTAGAGATTCATGACAATGGGATTTTTAGAGAAAAATCAAGAATTTTGATAATAGATCAAAGAAGATGACATTTAGGATCCATACGATTGTAAGAAATTAATTTTCAAGGAAAATGAATTCCTCAGGGATTTTAACTTATGATGCAATTTTATAATAAGATGATGTGCAATCATTTTATATTATAAGTTTGGGGTATAGTAATAAAATAATGGTTGTGACAATATCACTGTAGACATGAGATTTTCGAGTCCGAAGATCTCTCCTACTTAGGTTTGGAGTTGCAATCATTTTTTTGGGAAAATGGTGTGAACGGGCACCCGAAAAGTGGTTTTGAAAAAAAAATTATTTAGTAGTGACTCTTGTACAGATAAGGCCCATTGGTCCATCCTAGATCTAGGTAAGGGGGTTCATATTAGGGAGTAGGGAAGGTATTAAGTACCCTTTTTCCTCTACCACTGGTGGTAATTTTGGATTCGATCAATTTAAAAAAATAAATAAATAATCGAAAAAATCCGATTTGTGCCTTCGAACGCGAGGGACTTTGATTTCGGTTTGAACCATTAAGGGTTTCCTTATTGAGGAAGGGACCTTCTATGATCCATACCTTTGACAAATTTTAAAAAATATAGACTTTTTTGTCAAGGGCCCAAGGCTGTCTTCAAACATTTTTTTGTGTGTGTATTAGTGTAGGGATTTTTTTTTAAAATATTTAGAAAAGGGTTTTTCAACCCCTACCCTTTCGACTAAGTCAGAGCTTATCGATGGTATGGGAGGGTATCCATTACATCTTCGGGTTGTTCTAGTAAAAAAAAAAGGAAAAGAAGAGATAATTAAAATAAGAGAATTTTGGAAGGGAAAAAAGAGGGAATAATTTTTCTTTCTCTTTTTCCACACCCTACATTGTTCTTTTTTATCCTTCTTCTTGATCTTCACTTGATGAGCCTTGATTTTAGTCTTGATGTGTTAGAGGTGTAAAACTTTTAATGATTGATGGATATGAGTATGGTGATTGTGAGAGCGAAGGTAGAGTTGAGAATTGAGGAAGTTGAGAGAAAATTAAGGGAATTGAGACTTATTAAAAGAGTTCAAGTTTTTGAGGGATTGTGTTAAGAATGAGGGAGTTTTATAGGATTTTGGAGGTAACTTTTAGAGGTAAAATGAAATGAAAGAGTGAAAAGAACTAAAATGGTGTGAGATTTGTGAGAGGGTGTTTGTGTAAATTGAGAATGGTGAATGGGTTGTTTATGATCCAAATAACTTGGATCTTTCAACCCATTTTGATTGAGTATTAGGTGAGTTGAATGAAGTGAGTTTTGGTTAACAGAATAAGATGTGTAAGAGAATGATTATTGATTTTTTTTAAGGTGGAGAATATGGTAACATGTGTCCAAAAGGTGTTCGGGGTGTGTGTTAGTTGAATTGATTAGGAAAAAAAGGTGTGGGGGTAACTTGTGATGAGAGACTTGAAGAGATTGATGCGGGTACGTTATGACATAGGTATGAATGAGATGTAGGTAGGTTAATTTTTTAGAAAAAATGATGGGGTTGGTAGATGAATTAGGGAGGGGGTTGTAGTGGTGATGTGTCCCATTTTAATGATCTTGGTGATTGGTTGTAATTATTGGGTTGAGACTTGGGCTTTGAGTTAAAAAGCTTAGGTTACGTTTTGAGTCTAATAGGCTTAGTGATCGGTTGTGTGTGTATAGGGTTGGATTTTATGTCCATGGGCCAACAAAGAGGGGGTCCTAGACTATTTATTGGAAATATAAGTAAATTTTTGAAAGATTTGGGCCTTAAGCTCCATTTTAATTTTGTGGTCTTTTGCATTTTGCATGGAGGGCCATCCAAATTCGGGTGTCTACAATCACATCTTTATATTTATTAAGACTGCAACCTAGGTGGGTTGGGCAGATTGGAGGGTAAACCCAAGCTCAACCCAACTAGGGGTGTCAATGGGTACCCATTTAACTGAAACCAAATTGCAATCGGGGAATTGGAATCGAAAACCCCAATTTCGATTCCTTTTTATTGGAACTGATTAGAACCAGGTCTAAAATGGAATTGAATTGATAGGGACCGAAACCATTAGGTTTTATCAAATGGGTACTCGGAATTGATATATTTTTTCACTTCTTTTTATTCTATAGATGATTTTTAAGGTATTCTTTTACTTCAAAATTAATGCATGTTGTAGAGGCGGAATCGAGTTTTACTTTTATCGACTCTGCATTATTGATCCGAAGTAGCTCATTAGTCTCTCCTATAAGCACCAGTGTGGTACCTGTCAAAGATCCTCTAACGCCCAAGTTAGAGTTGCAGAGAAAACAGTATTTAAGAATAACAATAGTTTAAGCTATTTCTCTCTTTGACAAAAAGATTCCCTCGTCTCTATTGATTCCCTTATTTATAGTTTCTCCCTTCATATCAGAGTTTCATCTTCAATCGGGATGTGATCTCAGTGATTTCCTTGATTGCAAGGATCCTAAACGAAATTGAGATATCTGAGATTGGGTCAAAGATTCCTGGGAGATCTCTTCCTAGATCTCCGGATTGGATATGTGCAATCCAGAATCACGCAGATATCCGAACTAAGCCTTCTCTGCTAAGCAGACCTGATTTCTCCTAATTTTTTCTTGCCCCACTAGTCAGACCAAGCGTTACTAACTTGCTCTGCCCTGCTACTGTGCAGGACTAATTCACTCCAGGTACCACTTGATCTGTTAGGACACGTGTACAATTTACATAACGTACCATTATTATCCTCTACACATGTTATATAAAGTTCTTCAATTTTACATTTAACTTATTGATTGGAGTTTAAAATGACCCATCTCTTCTTAAAATTTATTACTTTTAAATAAGATATAAAAAAATTCTAGAAAAAATCATTATATTTTTAGTATAATAAATTATAACTTAGTAATTTTGGAGATAATATGCTAATTTTTTTCATGGAAAAAATATATTTCTAATGATTTGAAATACTTTTTTCCTCATACAATCTTGAGAATCGAAGCTGCTTGGTACTCATGTTTTTTGGCGGTTCTGTCCATTAATTTTGGAAACTGACCCAAAATGAAAACCCACAAGATCCGAAACCAAAAACAATATAATGGATATGGTTTTAAGTTCCTTAGGAACCGACCCATCGACAACCCTAAGCCCAACTATCTGACCTAAGCACACTAACCCAAGCTTGATCTTCTAAAATCATGTTGAGCTCGGATTAACCCTAGTTAGGTAATTTTGGACGGTTTGGTTGGTTGGGCTTGTTGAATAACTCTAATTTCACTTGAGAATTGCTATAGATATCCCAACTAAAAAAAAGAATGAATGATTGAAAATAAGTAAAATTTGGAGTGCCAATAAAAGCTTTATTGTTTGTTTGTTTGTTTGTTTTCTTCCTCTAGATTTTCTATTTTTTGGGTTTAGAATTTTACATGAGCCTAAATATAATTGCCAAACGTTTGTAATGTTTAGTGTGTCTTAATCTTTAATTAGGGTGATAAATAATTTAACAAATTGGGGTGTAAAAAATAAAAGTTGGTGTGTCAATAACAGCTCTCTCTCATTTTGATTTACAAAGAAATTTTATATTTATAAAATACAACGTCAAAAAAATAAAAAGAAAAAAATAACCTTCAAATTCATCATTTGTGTTAAGATTTGTTGAGATTTGGTTAACTATAATTTTGGAAAATCTTTACTACTTATATTTAGGAATTTGTAATCCCTTCATTCAAAGGAATTAGTTGAGATTTTCTTTTCTTTCCTTGTTCAAATCATGATTTGATCTTATATATGTGTATATATTGTAGCCTTTTGACACAGAAACAATATAACAAAAAGACGCAACTTTCTCAATTATTATTTTGTCATGGTATCAGAGCAATGATCTTATTGCTTCTGTAAATTTCCATATACTTTGATTAAACATGTCTACAATTGTGATTGATTCAGCAGATCCTCTGTTTCTTCACCCTTCTGATCATCCCGGCATGATTCTCGTTTCAAAGGTCTTAGACGGAACAAATTATATCATGTGGAAACGATCGAAGTTGATCAACTTTAGTGCCAAAAACAAATTAGGATTCATCAAAGGAACCATCATCACTCCAGATGAAAAGAATCCCAAATATTGTTTATGGCAGCATTGCAACGACATGGTACTCTCTTGGATATTCAATTCTCTAAGTCAAGACCTTACAAACAGTGTTCTCTATGCTGAAACTCCCTCAGAAATTTGGACAGATCTTCAAGAACGATTCTCTCAAGGTGATTTTTCTTATTATTATGAAACTCAACAATCTATTGTTGAATTGAAACAAAATCAAGAATCCATTTTTTGTTACTATACAAAGATGAAAATTTTATGGGATGGGCTTACCACTTGTAGCCCCTCAATCACATGCACATGTGGAGGACAAAAAGATCTAAAAGAAAAGGAAGAAAGAATTCGGCTTAGTCAATTTCTTATGGGACTCAATGAGACATACTCTGCTGTAAGAGGACAAATTATGTTCATGCATCCTTTACCAATTGTCAAAAAGGCATATTCACTTTTATGTGAAGAAGAAAAGCAATGAGGTCTTACTGAAACAAATAGCAGTGATCTTATTCATGCCATGAGTATCAATACTTATGAAAAATCTAAGGAGTCACAACTTGTGCCTTCAAGACAACAAAAACAGCGGTCATCCGTTCATTTCAAGCCTCAAGAAAATCAAAAACCTCTCCATTGCTCTTATTGTGAAGGCACTACTCACACTGTGGATCGATGTTACTTTCTCAATGGGTTTCCAGTTGGTCACAAACTTCATGGCAAAGAAGTTTAGCCACCCAATCAAAGTAGGAAAACCGTTGCTTACCAAGTCAGTACATAAATAATTTCAGACTCACACAAGCCTTTTATCGAACCTACACCTTAATTCATCACTGAAGAACTTGCTCAAATCAAAGCCTTTTTTAATGGTAAACAATCTGCCTAAGCAAACTATACAGGTACTTCTACCCCTTTTTGTTCTACCTTTACTACACAAAAAATAGCCTTGAGTCACTGGATCATTGATAGTGGCGCCACTAATCACATAGCCACATTCGTTTCAATCACCTCTCCTCTCTCTTCTCAAGTAACCTTACTCAATGGTGCTTGCTCTACCATAACTGGCATAGATTCCATCCAATTTTCAGATCACACCCATCTTTCCATGTCAATTTACTGTCAGCTAGTCAACTCACAGCTACCTTAAATTGTTATGTTCACTTCTTTCCTACTTTTTGTGTATTGCAGGACCTAACTTCGAAGAAGATGATTGGTTTGGGGAAGCAACTTAATGGTTGTACTACTTTGTGCCATCAATAAAATCTGCATCACCTACCAAACTGACCACTTATCATGTGGATTCCACACCAAAAATTCCACGGCACCAGTGGTTAGGACATCCTTCCAAGGCACCTTCACAGTTTTTGAGTCATGTTATTCCTTTAGTTGTATTTAAGTCTCAATATTCTTGTGAAACTTGTCATTTGGCTAAGCAAACACGGCTATCTTTTCCTTCTAGTACTA
This sequence comes from Akebia trifoliata, assembly GCF_017979445.1. Lineage (NCBI taxonomy): Eukaryota > Viridiplantae > Streptophyta > Magnoliopsida > Ranunculales > Lardizabalaceae > Akebia > Akebia trifoliata. The sequence goes on from NC_141379.1 coordinate 5,378,236, forward strand.
TTCAAACTTTACAATCTTTTGATCTTATTCATTGTGATATTTGGGGACCCCTTCATACTGCAACTCATATAAGGGCACATTATTTTTTAACCATTGTTGACGACTTTACTAGATTCACCTAGACATTCCTAATGAAATTCAAGTCTGAAACACAAGGGTTATTAAAAACCTTTATTTCTTTTGTCAATACTCAGTTTAATTATTAAGTTAAATGTATTCAAAGTGATAATGGTTTAGAATTCACGTCCATGAAATCATATTTTTCCAATCTTGGTATATCATTTCAAAGTTCTTGTCCATCAACACCTCAACAAAACGGTGTACTTGAACAAAAGCATCAACATCTCTTAAATGTTGGCAGAGCCTTAAGAATTGATGTTAATCTTACATTGCAATTTTGGGGGGAGAGTTTGCTTCTTGCCACCTACCTTATCAATCGTCTTCTTATCCCTGTGCTGCAACACAAATCTCCCTATGAAATGTTGTATAACAAGCCACCCATTTACTCTAACTTGCAAGTTTTTGGATGTCTTTGTTATGCAACAAATCTGCACCCTAACAAATTTGATTCTCATGCCAGAAAATGCATCTTTGTTGGCTATCCCATTGGTCAAAAAGCTTACCGCTTATATGATTTCAAAACTCACCAATTTTTCTCAAGCCGAGATGTCATCTTTCATGAGGAAATTTTTCCTTTTCGTACCACAGCACCCTCACCAGCTACAAACATTTTCCAACCTCAGATAACCGAATACACCATTGAGTTGCCCTCTCTTATAAATCCCCTTACTTTTCCATTACCCGAGACCACTTCCACAGAAAATTCCTCCTCTCCTGTCTCATCCCCAGCACCTACTCTTCGTAGAAGTGAACGCACAAAAAAACCATCCATCCTTCTTCAAGATTTTCATTGTGGACAGGTGAGTACAATGCCATCAAATGCAATCTCCAACCAGGAATCTTCAACCAAGTCAGGTACTTAAGTAACTACATTTCATATGATTCTTTATCTTCTAATCATAAACACTTTGTCAATGCTATTTCAAGTGTTCTCGAACCAACCTCATGCTCAGGCTGTATTAGATCTGAAATGGCAAGATGCCATGCAACGTGAATTTGATGCCCTTACTACTCAAAAGACATGGTCCTTGGTTCCTTTGCCTACTGGTTATCGTCCCATTGGCAGCAAATGGGTATATCGTATCAAATACAATTCTAATGGCACGATTGAACACTACAAAGCACGATTAGTTGCCAAAGGATTTTTTCAACGAGAAGGCTTGGATTACACTGAAACATTTGCACTTATTGCCAAGTTAACAATTGTTCAATGTATTCTTGTTGTTGTTGCCGCCAAACAATGGCCATTACATCAAATGGATGTGACCAATGCCTTCCTCCATGGTGATTTAGAGGAAGAGGTATATATGACTCCACTATCAAGTCTTTGTTGACAAGGGGAAAAGCTTGTATATCGACTGCATAAGTCCCTCTATGGACTTAAACAAGCCTCTCGAAATTGGTTTGCAAAATTCTCTCATGCCATCAAAAAGGCTGGTTTTGTTCAATCACATTCAGATTATTCTTTATTTGTGAAAACTAAAGGTCCATCTACAACTATGGTGCTAATCTATGTAGATGACATAGTGATAATAGGCAATGATGCAACTGCTATACAAAGTCTCAAAGATTTTTTGCATCAACAATTCCATATCAAAGATCTCGATTTTCTAAAAAAATTTCTTGGTTTGGAAGTCGCAAGGTCAAAAGCCGGCATTGTAATATTTCAATGAAAATATACCTTAGAGATTATAGATGATGTTGGTTACTTAGGTGCTCAACCTTCAAATTTCCCAATGGAAGTAAATCTAAAGCTCACGGATGATCAAGGTGATTTGTTACATGATCCAGAGTGTTATAAGAGATTAGTTGAAAAATTAATCTATCTCACAATCACAAGACCAGACATCTTAAGCCAATTTATGCATGCACCAAGAAAGCCTCATTAGAATGTTGTTCTTCGCATTAGTAAGTACCTTAAAGGAAGTCCAGGTCTCAGCTTGTTATTTTCATCTAGCAATTCTTTCAACTTGAAGGTTTATTGTGATGCAAATTGGGCAAATTACCCTATGACTTGAAGATCAACTACGGGTTATTGTGTGTACTTGGGAAATTCACTGATTTCATGGAAGGCCAAGAAGCAAAAAACAGTCTCAAGATCATCCTCGGAAGCTGAGTACAGGTCCATGGCAGTAGCAACTTGTGAATTAACTTGGCTCAGATTTTTACTTAATGATATGCAAATTTCCACAGGACCAGCAAAGTTATTATGTGATAATCAAGCTGCACTTCACATAGCAGCAAATCCAATATATCATGAGCGCACCAAGCACATAGAACTCAATGGCCATGTTGTAAGAGAAAAGATACCAGAAGGTCAAATTGTTACAGAATTTGTTCCATCTCATTTGCAGTTGGCAAACATTTTTACAAAAGCCCTTGAAGGAAACACGTTTAAGGACTTAAAAAGCAAGTTAAACATGCTAAATATACATGCTCCAACTTGAGGGGGAGTATTAAGATTTGTTGAGATTTGGTTAACTATAATTTTGAAAATAATTTTTACTGTTTATATTTAGGAATTTGTAATCCGAAGATTCAAGGGAATTAGTTGAGATTTTATTTTTTTTCCTTGCTGTTCAGATCATGATTTGATCTTATATGTGTATATATTGTAACCTTTTGACACAGAAACAATATAAGAAAAAGACGCAGCTTTCCCAATTCTTATTTTGTCAATTTGAGAAAATATTTAGACAAACCGCATTAATAATACCCAAATGCCCACAAAGTCATAATAACAATACCACTAACATAAATATACCTAAATATTCATATATTAATATCTAACATCGGTTCCGGATTGCTTCAACCCTCAAATTGAGCTCAAACCAGATGGAGGTTGTGTTGAGATGGAGGTTGCCCAAGCTCTTGCAACACTTATTTTAAGTAGCCTTAGACACCGAACCTCAGAACTAGACTTCCTCATATGATGTCTTGCTCTTCATCTCATTCACTGAGGAAGAACAGTTGTTGCTAATGTAAAACTTGCTTCCCTGCTCCATACAATACATGTATAACAACCAGATCGAAACCAAAGTGATCACCACGGACATGGCGATGACAAACCACTGCCCAACAGTCGGTCCTACTGTAAAAATAAGTCCGAAATTAAGCGACACAAATATTACCCACAAAGTAATCTTTAAGAAATCTTTCCTATTAGATTGCTCTTCTTGTGGTAATCGTTGTAGAAAATGAACACACCCAAACAAGGCAATTATATTGAAATAAGTAAAGAGAACGAAAGTGAACATTTGGTAATCTTTATTAGCGTGGGCACGTACAAGTGCGAGAACAGCGTCGAAGGTCACAACACCAGTACAAAGAATACTCATGTAATCGAAGCCTTCATTATCAGAGGCTTTGTTAGCATGAGAAGAGGGCTTTGCAGATGATTGAGGCTTTTCCATGTTTGGACTTTGAGGAACACAATACAAGAGAAAAGCCCAAAAAAAAAAAAAAAATTTAAATAAACTCAGCAGCACAGATATAGAACCTCGTGTGTGAACAATCTATTCTAACTGCAACCCTTATAAATTACAAGGAGTATTGGAAATTCAAGGAAACTTCGTAGTACTCTTATTTTCAATTTTTGACACTGTTCACGTCACATGCAAGGACATTGAAAACGTCACATCAATGAAGGTGCAAGGACATTGAAAACGTCACATCAATGAAGGTGCAAGGAAGTTTCGTGGAAGGGTGGAAACACCCGCCCCGCCCCCTCCCCTTACCCGTAAGTTAAGGTTGCATTTTCATTGAAATTTCGATTTCTTCAGAATAATCTTTAAATATTTAAATTATCAAATTAAAATTTGTTTTGAACCTAATATTACCAATTTTACAGGGGATGCTTTTAAAATAATATCTTTTTAAGATTTGAGATCTTAAAAATAAATCTATTAGTTGAGGAAACTTTCTCTTTATCATTGATGTGAATCGCACCATATGTCAAACGATCGTTGGAATGTGAGTAAAAGTCAGAAATAACATCTCATCAGCAATAAAATTAAATCTCACACTAAATATATGAGGAGTTCAGAGTAGCCCATCATTTTTAAAACATGGATTTACATAAAAATTGAAAAAAAATAAGATTTTTTTTTTTTTTTTTAATTTAAATCTAAGCCATGGTTATAAGAGTCTGAGATGTTAATTTCTTTTAAAGTAACTCTCATCCTTTGAAAATGTGCCGGTACAGAGGATCTGCCACACAAAATTTTAAGCATTAATTATTTTGGATTGTAGCTAACGTGGAATACATGGTCATTGTAATTGGGGAAAATTATGAAATAAAATCAAAAAAAAAAATTTATTTCTTAAAAAAATCAAATTTGTTGATAATTATAATGAGGATACTAATTCGGCCATTAAACGGCCGGTCAAAATTCTCTCTTTCTTTTTCTCTCTCCTCTCAATTTTTTTATAAAAAATAAAAAATTTGACTCGGTCAAATTATCTCTCCTCTTTAAAATTCTCTCTCCTCTTTTTTTCTCTCTCCTTCCATTTAAAAAAAAAAACGAAAATATTATATTCGGCCTGGCCGGTCAAATTCTCACTCCTCTTTCTAATAAATCTATTAGTTGAGGAAACTTTCTCTTTTATCATTGATGTGAATCGCACCATACGTCAAACGATCGTTGGAATGTGAGTAAAAGTCAGAAATAACATCTCATCAGCAATAAAATTAAAAAGCAATGTCATGAGGTCGGTCAACAGGCAATGTCATCCACCAAAAAAAATTGAGAGGTTAGGGAGTGAAGACAAATGAGGCATGCAATTAGTTGAAAATATAGGGGTGTCTCAAAATTCTGTGGGGACAAAATTTGGAGGGAGGTGAGGATGTGAGGGACAAATGGGGTATTTAATTACTTGAAAATATAGGGGTATCTCAAAGTTCTGTGGGCACAAAAATTGGAGGGAGGTGGGGGTGTGGGGGGCAAATGAGAAAAGAGGTGAGGGAGTGGGGATAAATGGAGCATGTAATTAGTTAAAAATATAGGGGTGTCTCAAAGTTCTGTGGGGGCACTTGCCCCCACCAGCTCCTTACTAGCTCTGCCCCTGTCCTCTGTCATGTTTTAGACCTACAACCACTAAATCTATCATTGAAATAATATTTAGACAAATCTTATTAAACCAAATATCACATTAAGTAGATTCAAATATGAAGAAAAATCAATTAAAAAAAAAATTGATCTTGATCACGATCTTGATCTTGATCATGATCATGATCAACATCAACATTTTATGATCAAGATCACAAAATCAAGATCTTAGATCATCTTAAAATCTTGATGTTTATAAAATAGGGGGAATTTTAAAAAAAAAATGGTCGAATATATTATGAAAAAAAGTGGTGAATGTTTATACAATTTGACCAGTCATGTAATGGCCGAATATATTTTTTGTTTTCTTAAAAAAAATGGAAAGAGAAAAAAAATGAGGAGAGAGAATTTTATACAGGAGAGAAAATTTGACCGGCTATTTAATGGCCGAATATAATATTTTCATTTTTTTTCTTAAATGGAAGGAAAGAGAAAAAAGGAGGAGAGAGAATTTGACTGGGCCGAATTTTTTTAAAAGAAAATTGAGAGGAGAGAGAAAAGGGAAGAGAGAGAATTTGACCGGCCATTTAATGGCCGAATTAGTATGCTCGTTATAATTATCAATAATTTTGGTTTTTTTTAAGAAATAAATTTTTTTTTGGGTTTATTTTCATAATTTTCCCTTGTAATTGTCATTAATTCTTTTAAAATACTTTTTTTTTTTTTTTTTTGTGTCATTTCAGCATTTTCCTTAGAAATTTTGGTTCCTTCGGACTACACGGTTGCGTGGAATCCACTCTTACTCTATCTAAATTTGGGGCCCACACGGTGTCTTCCCTTGTCAAGGAGGGATATTTCTCTTGTTGATTTGGTAACAAAATGAGGAGAGAGGGTCAAGGTTATAAGTTATAACCCAAGATCTATCTTCACCCGAATTCGAAGACTAGATTGCTGGAGCAATGAAACAACAGTTCAACTTTCTTTGGATCACATGGGGAAAGGATTCGGATCAACAGTGCCATTTCAGGATAGATGGCTAGTGTTGCAGATGTCCTCTGCCAGGGGCGGAGCCAGGCTTTTTCTGTAGTGGGGGCAAACTATGGTTAATTGTACAGTGAAGATGAATGATTTTAGGGAGAAATAAAAAGGTGGGTAGAAGTTGAAGAAAATGATATTTAGCTCATTTCCCATTAATATTTAAAAAATACTAGTTAAAAAGCAATGTCATGAGGTCGGTCAACAGGCAATGTCATCCAACAAAAAAAATTGAGAGGTGAGGGAGTGAAGACAAATGAGGCATGCAATTAGTTGAAAATATAGGGGTGTCTCAAAATTCTGTGGGGACAAAATTTGGAGGGAGGTGAGGATGTGAGGGACAAATGGGGTATTTAATTACTTGAAAATATAGGGGTATCTCAAAGTTCTGTGGGCACAAAAATTGGTGGGAGTTGAGGGTGTGGGGGCAAATGAGAAAAGAGATGAGGGAGTGGGGATAAATGGAGCATGTAATTAGTTAAAAATATAGGGGTGTCTCAAAGTTCTGTGGGGGCACTTGCCCCCACCAGCTCCTTACTAGCTCTGCCCCTGTCCTCTGTCATGTTTTAGACCTACAACTACTTGAAGATATAAAGTATAAATAATACCTTGTTGTAGGATTCATAGTTAATATTATTTATTGAATTTTGTTAGGAAAAGATTTGAACTCAAGACCTTATTTTCTCTTGAGTGTAATTGGTGTAGGATTCTTTCATTTGTGATAAAACCTTAATTAAGAGAGCATTTTTCTTATTTGTGAAAAGTCAAAGATTCTTTCTAGAGTTGTAAAGATAACTCTCTAAACATTTAATCCCACATCTAGTAAATATAAGACTTACGCTCAATTTATAAGTATTTCCACTTTCATACTTGTTTGAATATGAGAGAGGGAGATTGGGTTTCTTGCGCACATGGAGCCCAAGGCCCCATGGGATTGCAGCCCATTGTGGGGCCAACCCGTCAAAAACCTTTAGTACGCATGTGTGCATGCAATGCGAGCCCAAAAAAGGTGCAAATCTCCTATTTAAGCCTCATGTGAGTGCGTATGAAATGCCCACTTTTGCTCAAATTTGTTTGATCTCATCTCAATAAAGGCCCAAATATCTATCTCTTTAATTCATTGGACTATTGGGATTCTTTATACCGTTTTGGACATAAAAATACATACTGTAAACATAAACTTTTATCTCTCTCTCTTTCATTCTTATAATTCTCACTGCTCGTACACCTACCGATTTAATTAAGTTATTAGTAGGTTTATTATTTTCGAGTGAGCGGTTAACAGACTTGTGACTGTTGAATCTTTGAAATCGATCGCTTGAGACCAACTGCACTGTGGATATCATCCTAAAGGGGCGAAATTGATTTTAAGGACAACGACTTCTCCATGCCTCAATCACTTAATCTGATAAGTTCATTCCAACTATTCTTATATTCTGATTTATGTAACATTTTTCTGATTCAAATTTATACATTAGATTCAAAAATCTTAAACCAATTTTCTTCATTATCTACTATTTAAATCTTGAATAATGGACTTCAAACTCGAACATGTTAAACTAAATATGCTGAAACCAGATCCTTGCAATGAAAACTTTTATCGTAGGTGGAGCCAAAAAATGTTGTTAATCCTCGAAACCTTGAACGTTGTATTTGTACTTAAGGTGGAAAAACCTGCAAAAATCGACCCTAACATAAAAAAAACTAGAACATAGTAGATGGGATCTATAGAAATTATATTTTATCTTGCCTTGTGAACACATTTTATAATATCTACTGTGTTTATGAGTCTGTTAAAGAAATGTGAAATGCTTTAGAAAAGAAGTATGCTACTAAAAATGTCAGGTTTAAAATATATATTTTAAAGATTTTTTTAGAGTTTACCATTGTAGACGGAAAATCGGTCATGGATCAAGTAAACAAGTTTCAGAACATCGTTCATGAATTAACTTACAAAGGCATTAAATTACCTGAACAGTTTGTTGTTGGGTCTCTAATTGAAGAATTGCCTCTGAGTTAGAATAAGTACAAAACAAACTTAATGTAAAAAAAGAAAGACAAAACCCTTAAAGATCTCATCATTCACATCAACATAGAAGAAATCAGTAGGCAAAAAGAAAACAACAGAAAATTGAATGAACATGTTTCAAAAGCTATCTTATCGAAGGGGGTTCTCAGTTCACCAAATTAAAGTCAAAGAAGACATTCAAGAATGATGAAACTAAGGCAAAGAACGTTGGTGGATTTAAGAAACCTAAAGGAAATTGTTATGTCTGTGGAAAGCCTGGCACTTCACTGTAGAGTGTAGGTTCATGAAGACTAAAGAAAGACCAAGGCAAAATGTAGTAAACCTGACAGAAATGGATGGAGACACTATAGTGACAGTTATTTCAGAGGTCAGCCTTGTGGAAAACACAAGGGAGTGGATTGTTGACATTGGTGTTACAAGACACACGTTTGTGGAAGCAAAGAAATTTTTCCTCCAACAATCTAGTAGGGGATAAGGTAGCCTACTTAGGAGACTCAAGGACATCTCATGTTATTGGAAAAGGCAAAGTACTAATCAAACTGACTTCTGGAAAGACATTGGGGCTTATTGATGTTCTTCACATTCCTGTTATTAAAAGAAATTTACTTTTTTGTTCTCTTTTGAACAAAGCAGTAGTGAAACTTATTTTTGAATCTGATAAACTTGTATTGACTAAAAATAAGGTATTTTTAGGAAAGGGGTATTGTAATCAAGGACTTTTTGTATTGAATGTTATGAGTGAAAATACTTCTTCCGCGTATCTTGTTGAGTCTACTTCTCTTTAGCATGATAGATTAGGTCACACTAGTATAGGAAAATTAAAGAATTTATGGATTCTATCAAATCTAAAAATTAAAGAGTTAGAAAAATGTGAAGTTTGTGCAGAATCAAAGTTTACCCACAAACCATATCTTAGTGTATCTAGAATCACGCTAGAACTTCTTAGTTTTATACACAGTGATCTAGGAAACTTTAAGAATCTTGAGTCTATGGGAGGTGAAAGGTATTATATTACCTTTATAAATAATTATTCTAGATATATGAGAGTTTATCTTCTAAGAAATAAAAATGAAGCAGAAGATATGCTTTTGAAGTATAAAAATGAGGTAGCAAATCAATTTGATGGGAAAATTAAAAAAATTGATATCAGACAAAGGAGGAGAATATAAGTCGAATATTTTAAGTCAATTTTGTGAATAAAATAGAATTATCCACGAAGTAACTCCTCCGTATTCTCCTGAGTCAAATGGTATAGCAAAAAGAAAAAATATGTTACTTAAAAAGATGTTAAATGTTTTACTTATAAACTCAAGAATGCCCTTTCACATCTGGGGATAAGCAATTTTAACTGCTTGTCATATAACTAGTAGGATTCCTCATAGGAAATTAGAAAAAATTCCTTATGAATTATGGAAGGGTTATGCACCTAACCTAAGTTACCTCAAAGTGTGGGGGTGTTTGTGTAAGGTATGACTCTTAGAAACCAAAAAAAAAAAAGATAGGTCCTAAGACCATTGAATGTGCATTCTTAAGCTTACATTTTAATGGAAGCCCAAATATATTTGAAGGGTACAATGATGCTAATTTGATCTTAGAATCCAATAAAGCTAAGTCCACTAGTAGTTATGTCTTTACACTAGGTGCAGTTGTCTCTTGGAAATCTTTCAAGTAGGCATACATGGTCAAATCAACAATGGAATCAGAGTTCATTACTTTGGAATTGGCAGGAACTAAAACAGAATGATTGAGAAATCCTTTACTAGATATTTCTTTATGAGAAAAACCAAAGCCTTCAGTATCCATTCATTGTGATAACCAGGCAACTATAGCCAAGGCTAAAAATCATATATATAATGATAAGAGTAGACATAATATAGTAAGACAACTAATGAATGATGGTGTGATCATTGTTGACTTTGTGAGATCAGAAAGCAATCTAGCAGATCCGTTAACAAAATCACTAACTAGAGGGTTAATCAATAATACATCGAGGGGAATGAGACTTAAGTTTATGTAAATAATTAGTCTGTGATGGAAACTCAATCAATGTGAATGAAGATCCCAAGAAGTAGATTTAATGGGTAATAACAAGTCATTGAACTAATGGATGAGTACTAATGAAAAAGAGTTTTACCTCTACAACCCTTTCTTATGGTGTTGAGTGGTGTTATTCTATAACGATGTGAGGATGAGCTAAAACTCTTAATAAATTCCATAGCCTATATTTAGGTAGTGTGTAATAGTCATAAAACACACTTGATGGAATACCTATGTAAATATGGGGGTGGGACTGCTTCCTTTGAGTACTGTAGGCAAGTACTCTAGAGCATTCATAAAAAGAACCAAGATTAGACACACGGCCAAAACGTGTCAAACCAAAAGATTTCGATCAATCTAAGAAAGAGAGATATGTATGATATAATAGTTAGCTTACTCCAAAAGGAAAAGGGTTAAGTAACCTACTTACACCAAGTCTCTGTAAGTTCTATTTATCTAAACTAAGTGTTGATTAAGTCCAAAAAATATCGACATTAGATATCTAGAATTACACTTTGTACGAGCAACATTTCTTATTTCTTCTTACTATGAATATGTAGGGGATTGTTGTAAGATTCATACTAAATTTTATTTATTAGATTTTGTTGAAAGAAAGATTTGAACTCAAGACCTTTTTTTTTTTTTTGTGGTTGGTGTAGAATTTTTTTCATTTTTGGTGAAACTTTAGTTAAGAGAACATTTTCTTTATTTGTGATAATTGAAAAGTCAAAGATTCTTTACTTTACTTTTCTTTCTTTTGAGAGTTGTAGAGATAATTCTCTAAATATTTAATCCAACATCTGGTAAATATAAAATTTATGCTCAACTTATAAATGCTCCCACTTTCATACTTGCTAGAGTGAGAGAGAAAGAGATTGGGCCTCGGACGCACATGGAGGCTTAAGGCATCATGGGACTGTAGCCCATTGTGTTTAGGGATAACCCATAAAAAAACCCTTAATGTGAGTGTGCGCATGTGATGCACACACAGGGAGGTGAAAATCTCTGATTTAAGCCTTATGTGAGTGCACGTGAAAGGCCCACTTTTGCTCAAATTCGTTTGATCTCTTTTTTACTTAAAGATCTCATCTCAACCGTTGATCTATCTAACCATTAGAATTAATCCAATAAAGGTTCAAACATCTCTCTCTTTAATTCATTGGACCGTTGGGTTTCTTTATACCGTTTGGGCTTTAACCATTATAAAAAAAGAGTATACCCCAAAGTCCTGGACGCAAAAATCCAGGCTGCAAACATAAACTTCTCTCTCTCTCTCTCTCTCTCTCTCTCTCTCTCTCTCTCTCTCTCTCTCCTATTCTACTAATTCTCATTACTAGTACATCGATCAATTTGATCAAGTTCGTAGAAAGTCTGTTATTTCCGAGTGCACAATTAACAAATTTATGATTGTTGAGTATTGAAAATCGATCGTCTGAGACCAACTGCACTATAAATATCATCCTAAAGTGGCGAAATTGATTTTAAGAACGACTTCTTTGTGCCTCAATCACTCAATCCGATAAACTCATTCCAACTATTCTTATATTCTGATTTATATAACATTTTTCTTATTCAAATTTATACATTAGGTTCAACATACCTTTCTTGTTATTTTTAATGGTAAGTGTATAGGTTCCGCGGATCCCTCCCTGCTGCTATCCCTGACTCTGCTGCGCTTTTCCCCTAGCCCCCGATTGGGAAATGCGCCTGAAGGGGCGCCGGGTCTACTTTTTCAACCATAAAAAACCCAATATGCCTTTCGCTTTCTATATGGGTGTAGTTCCGTCAAGGTCCAAGGGTTGGTCGAGCGAGTTATCACTTCCTTTTTTTTAGCCCCCATTTCATTTAGTATTAGTCGTAAGCCGAGCGGTATCTTGCACCTTTAGTTAGCTAGTTTGGTGATTGTCTTGATCAGCATTGGCATCAGATGCTCTGGGTAAGCTAAAGAATGGGAAAAAAATGTAGTTTTAAGTATGAATAATGATGAATGCACGCGGTCTTGGTACTCGGCTCAGCTCACGTGGCAAGGGCTCAGAACCACACATCTTTTTCCTATGTATCCTGATGAAAACAATCTATGATTCAACCGTTTGTGCATTCGTCACGACTCTTCTTTAGGTATACCACTACATAGTTTGAAGAATATTTCAGACACCCTTATATTTTTCAAATTGATGACATGCCACCTTTGAATTCAGTAATTTTGTGATAGATAATGAACTAACGTCATCATCTTCTAACCAATAGCCGAAAACCCTAGTTTTCTCAAAACTAGTCATTGTGTGATGGGTTGAAGATAAGGTTAAGCAAATTAAAAGAAACTTGCCATGAGAGGTTATTGCCTGAAGATAACGGATTTTGGAAGAAAAATAAAGGGGTTTTAAACTAAAGGTAAAACAAGACATTTCCATAATTTAGCGTTGGTCCATAAGAAAAACCAAGGTCAAGGGAGGCATGTCGTCAGTTTCAAAACATAGGACCACATCAAATATTCAACAAAGTGGAGAGGGGTAAATATAAATCATCCACCACCCCCTTCAACTGGCAGTATTGGAAAATTTATTGTTTTTTTTTCCTTAAGAAACTATAATTACTTCATCAACTACCACGCAAAAAAATACATACAAAGATGACCAACCTTCATGGGTTAGCACTAAGAACAAGATACTAGTAGATACAAAAATTTGCACTACCTTGGGATCTGTGATATGATGTCTCATGATCTCCACTTCTTGTGCTTTTGGGTGTGCCTGCAACACAATCCTCTGACGTCCAAGTCAGACTGAAGTACAAAAAATACTAGAGAAACCGTGTAAAAAGAGAGAATCATACCTTTTAGTATCTCTGTCTATGTATTTATATAGTAAAACCCTAGAATCCCCATGGATCTCGTTTACCAATTTCATTTTATCTGATTTAGAAAGTAGATTTTGATTTAGAATGTATCGAATCAAAATCTTATCCTTAATTCACTCCTTCCGTTTAGGGATTTTACCTTATCGAAGTTTCAATCACTTTTGACTAAATCCTGATTTTTAGGGGTTTGGGTTGATTAAATCGTCCTACCATGCATCTTTGACTAATATTCCCTTGACCAATCGAGATCCAAACCCATGGTTGGTTTGTGACCAAACCACCGAACTTACCCTAGGATGAGTCAACTCAAATCTCCATACCTAACCTAAATCCGTAGGTGCCCTTAGTACCCAACAAAAAATATCCTCCACAATACTCATGAATGCATTAAAAGAAATGTTCTAATTATTCCAATGAAATTATAGCACCCATCTTGAAATAAAATAATCAAAATGCAATATATCATTGCTATAAGATTGTTTTTCTTTAAAAATCTTAATTGGGACTAACTTTTGAAAATAAAAAATGGTGAATTGTGTACAAAATTCATAGTGCCCAAGCTGCAAATCCCACTCATCAAACATATGTTCTACAAAACAAAATAACTTTTGGGAACAAAAGATGGGAGGATGTAACTACTTACCTTCACACACAAAAAAAATCACGATTTGCTGCATTTTGTACGACTGGAAGGGCACCATTTGCTGTATTGTCTCCTTTTGCATGCCATGCAGTGCATACTGTGACTCGTGACGCTCGAGTCATGCTAAGGGCCACCATGACACTAAGCTTTTCATATGAAAGACAAGTAACTTGCATAGTCACTCTTTACGAAATTTTCCTAGAAAGGTTCTCCAAACCACATCCGACACACTTGAGTACGACTGTTTCTGTTGTGGGATCGGGCTTAATAACAAACTTGACACCAAGGAAATCTCTAATATGCCTTAGTGTTTCTAAGGCATACGATGAGAGCTTTCCCACACGAACCTTGGAAACGTCTCGAGGGCATAAAGCACAAAGAAGGAATAACAAGCCCTACAAACATAATTAACATCAATTCAATTGGATGCAGTAGATTGTTGACAAATCCATGTCAACCCTTGTCATCAATGATCTGGTGAAGGTTATCAAATAATAATAATAGAGTAGATACGTGCACAAAAATGAAAAAAAAAGTATCATACTCTGCAGCACAACCCACATACCTGGTGTGTCGAATCTACCACTCCCCCTTGCTCAATCTCTCCAAGTAGCATAGAAGCAGCCTGCACACCAATGTCTTCAGGTGGCATCAGCTCTTTCATCTCATCATCCTCATGGTCCTCTGTGTCCTCCCCATGCGCATAACAAACTGCAGTATCAATAGAGATGAAGCAACCAGATGTAGTCTCAGCAACCAATGAAATACCATAGCCTGGTGATCTGCCATAGGATTGAAAAACCCATTAACCCAAAATGTGTAAAGCCAGGTACTTTTAAGGCAGGACGATGGTTTAAAACCTCATATCGTTTCAATGTTTCAGTTTTCTGAAAAATCGAAACGATACCAATATGTTGGCGATACATTCAAAAACATCTTTTAGAGTAGACCAAGGTCAAGGGGCATGCCACCAGTTTGGAAACAAAGGAGTATCTCAAATATTTACCAAAACATGAAAGCGGGTTATTTAAATAACCAATCTTTGAGAGGAAACCAAGGTCAAGGGCAAGTCATCTCTCTTTGGATCTCTCAAGTTTCACCCTCTTACAGACGAAATCAAAATCAAAATTGAACTGATGAATGCTTAGATTCTATAATTGTATCATATCAGAATGTTAAAAAACCAATACATATTAGCCGATACATTCCAATATGATATGATATTTTAAACCATGGACAGGATAGAATCAAATCAAAGTTGAATATCGAAACTTCCCTAAATTACAGCATGGTCATGGTAACAAATAAAAACTTTGCATGAATTTATTTTAGAAGTACATCAGCTTTGTTTCTAGGAAGAAAATAACTTTCCGAATTACTTTTATAAAACAAAGAACATACTTTCCAGCTTGTAGACCAGATTTATGGTCAGTATATATATGAACATCAGGAAGTAGACGATTAAAGATTCCACGAGCAGCATGAATCATAGTGTTTTCAAACTGAGAAGAGACTCTGGTAGAGAAAGTTACTCCTCTAATCCTCTTAACCATTCCTTCATCGACCCACGTGACTGCCTGCATAAGAGATATACAAAGTGAATGAAACCCAATAACATAATAGATGAAGCACCATATCATTTATCAATAATTCAGGAAACTCACTGATAAGCTTTTCTGAATGATGGGTACTCCCAAAACAACTTCTCCACCACCCTGAGGAGGAGCTCCACGACACACAATTTTCAACTCCAATCCGTCTGACGGAATTCCAAAACGCTTTAGGATAGGCAACGTAGTTGATCGGAAAGTATCAACTGATGGATCCTTCAAATCATTAGTAATTCCTGTAAGCAAAACATCATTTTATACTTTTAGCTTACTACTACAAATGGAGCATGTGTTTGTTCTTGTATAGACAAACATGCAATCCACATACCAAGATAACTCGTGTGGTAGAATAGACAGCACCACCATGAATGTATGGACAGAACTGTGTAATATGGAAGTAAAGCATGCAAGAGGTGCATCTGAGGGATGGAATACACTAGGGGTGTATTTGGTTGCAAAATAAGGACCAAATTCCATGCAAGAAGGACCACTTAGCTAAGTGGTAAGACCTTGTGGAGGTTGTTCCCAAGGTCTCAGGTTCAAACCCCTTGAACCCCTTCTTATACTAAATATGGAAGTAAAGCATGCAAGAGGTGCATCTGAGGGATGGAATACACTAGGGGTGTATTTGGTTGCAAAAATAAGGATCAAATTCCATGCAAGAAGGACCAGTTGGCCAACTGGTAAGACCTTGTGGAGGTTGTTCCCAAGGTCTCATGTTCAAACCCTTTGAACCCCTTCTTATACTTATATGCTAAGTGTTAACCACTAACCCCACCAAGCAACAAAAAATAAAAAATAGTTCCATGGATAAGTTCCTTGTCCCTAGGCAAGAGAAAAACTGATTCCCTGCCAAACACATTCACTTATTTGTAAATGAATAAGGACCCATCTGTGCCATGGCTAGCCCGAGCGGAGTAGGTGTTTTTTACAAGTCATCAACATGAAAGTATGAGAAGGACCACTCCAGGAATGAAATGCAAGCAAAGAGGTGAAAGACATAACTGCAAAGGAAGGAAAGCAAAGGAGGCTAGTGATAGTGAGCTCTTCACACTATGGTAACCCTCTCCCTCTCCTCTCTGGGATATTTATAGATGCGCGCAATGTATTTAAAGGCAAAAGGCGCAAAGGCCTCCTACTGTTTGAGGCACAAGGCGAGATGCAAACCTAAGCAAAGTAAGGCACAATAAAATTATAAAAATAAAAAAATTATATAGTGAAAGGTGGATTCTAGATATTGTAAAATTATCACATGTATAAATGTCAGTTTTTATTGGGAGGATTCTTTGGCAATGAGAAAGAGGAGTTATGGAGGAAGATTATTACGGCCAAAATTGGGGAGGATTCTTTGGGGTGGGAGTGTAAGCCGTGTAGGATTCCTTTTGGGTATAGATTTTGGAGAGGCATTTCTAGTTTGGGGCCAACTCTGGGGAAGCACATTCGTTATGAGGTGGGGAAAGGAGACCACATTCGCTTTTGGGAGGATTGTTGATGCAGTGAGTCCCCTCTGCAAAGTATGTTTCATGGGTTGTACTCTTTATCCTTGAGGAAAAGAATGTTTGTTTCTGCTTTCTGGGTTTCAAATAAGACGGGTGTATCTTAGGATCTCAAGCTCAAAAGGAGACTGAATGGTTGAGAGATTGAAGATGTAACCGCTCTCATTGACTTGCTTGCTTCCATAGGCCCTTCCCTAGAAAGGGCGGATCGCCGAATTTGGAAAGACAGCCGTGATAGAAGCTTCTCTATTAAATCTTTCTATTCTTTGCTAAAAGGTAATCAAGACCCTTGTTTTCCTACTTCCCTTATTTGGTCTCCTAATGTGCTTACCAAAATCTCTTTTTTTCATTTGGTTGGCGACTCTGAATAAGCTTTCTACAATTTATCTCCTAAGACATAAGGGTCTTTTTTGATTAATTATTGTTGTTTATGTAAAGCGAGTAGAAAGTCGGTGGACCACCTTATTTTCTTTCTCTTTTCAAGGTCTATTGGTGTCTGCCTCAATTAGTTATTTCTCACTTGTTTGGTTGAAAGTCCATATCTTTTTCTGGTAGGTTGAAGTTTCTTTGGAGATTCTTTCCCTTTGCTATATGTTGGGGGTTGTGGAAAGAGAGGAATGGGAGCACGTTTGATGGGAAAGAAATCTTTATGCAAGTATTAATTTTTAACATTTTTGGTTTGGTGTTCTCTTAGTGTAAGCAATATAAGGTTTTTAGAGGGTTGTTTTTTGAAGATTCTGTTTAGGTGGGACATTGTTAGTAGTGAGAAATTGTAATTTGTTCTCTTTGAGGACTTCTTGTCCTCTTATCAATAAATTTCATTTATCAAAAATATGTGAGTTGTTACAAACAAGTTAAGGTATTCAACACTTCAAGAAGAAGAATGATCAATAGTAAAAGAAAGAGAAGAGAGGAATAAGGAGAACAAGAAGAAAAGAAGGAAAAAAAAAGTATAAATAGGCCAACAACATGTATTGTTGCTCAAAAGCACTTTAACGAGTATCCCAATTTATTTCCTATCCATGTTCTCTTTGCCGAAGTCAGTGGAAGTGAAGATTGAGACTCATGAAAAATTTTCTGTGGAGGTGGTAAAAAGTATCATTTGGTGAAGTGAAAGGTGGTTTGTACTCCGAAGAAGTATGGAGGTTTGGGGATTATAGGACTTAGAGTTACTAATAAAGCTCTCCTAGGCAAGTGGCTTTGGAGATTTGGAGAAGAAAGAGACAACTTGTGGAGGAGAGTGGTTCAGGCTAAATATGGAGAGAAGAGATTTGGTTGGTATAGCAATGAGGCCAGAGGAACTTATGGGTGCAGTGTGTGGAGAGGTATTCTGAAGGGTGTTCATAAGTTTGATAGGGAGATTAGATACAAAGTGGGGATGGGGGACAAGGTTAGATTTTGGGAGGACTTGTGGTGTGAATCTTCATCTTTGTCTACTCAATTTCCATCCTTGTACACTTGCTCTTTGAAAAAGAATAACTCAGTTAGGCAGTGTCTGATTAGGGACGGGGTCACAAACTCTTGGGATCTGGGATTTAGAAGAAACTTCAATGACTAGGAATTGATGGAGGTTACATCTCTTCTAGGTCTCCTTAATTCGATCCAATGCAGGGAGAATGAGTTGGACAGGAGAGAATGGGTCAAGGCTAAGGATAAGAAATTTTCTGTTAAGTCTTTTCATAGTTGTTTACTCCCGCTTTGTGAGGTTCCTTCTTTTCCTTCTGTTATTTGGTCCGCTCTTTTACCTTCCAAGGTGTCTTTCTTTGTTTGGCTTGCCTCTCGGGGTAGAATTCTTACTTTGGATAATTTGATCAGGAGAGGTTGGGCCACTCCAAATTTTTGTTTTCTTTGTTTGGGGGATGGGGAGTCTATTAATCACATTCTTATTCATTGTTCTTTCTCTCGGGCTATCAGGATGTTCTTTTTTTCCCGATTCCAGGTGGATTGGGTTCTTCCTTTATCTTTTTTTGATCTGTTGGAGGGTTGGAGTTTGAATATCTTCTCTTCCAGAAATAGACTTCTCTGGGCTATCCTTCCATCGGCCATTGTTTGGGATCTTTGGAAAGAGCGCAACAACAGGGTATTTCATAACAAGGAGAGCTCGTTCCACACAGTGACTTTAGAGATTATTGGGCTCCTGTTCCTTTGGTCTAAGATGAACAAAGCGTTTGAGGGAGTGTACTTTCAATATTTCTTATTTAATTGGGATACCATCTGTGACAGCTAGTGACAATCCTTGTATTTTTTCTTTATTTTTGTTTTCTTCCTTTTTTTGTTGATTCTCGTGTGTTGTTTGAGGGCTATCTCAGCCTCCCCCTCTTCTCTTCTTCATTTATATAATCTTATACTTATCAAAAAAAAACATGTATTGTTGCTGCCATGACACAACAACTAGGGCTATCAATAGCAAGTTCAAGTCAAGCTTGGTTGAGCCCTAACCAAACCCTAAAAAGGCGGGGCCTCTACCTTAGACTAGTTCTATACTCTTATCTGGCCTAAGTCGACTAAGCCTTAATAGGCTTGGGACGAGTAAAAATCACCATATGTAAAATTCAATATTTTTAATGGTAAAAAATTGAAGTTTTCAAACAAATCTAATTTTGTATGTAAAAAACTTACACAATTAAATCTAAAATTAGTGTCTTATTTAAACAAATTAATTCCTTTTTAGTGAGGCGCATGTCTAGTGCGCCTTGATCTACCTCACTTAAACTGCTTCAACTCACATGTATTAAGGCGCCTTTGGTCAACCACGCCTTGAAGCGCACCTGAGAAGCACCAAGGCGTGCACCTTGATCACACTGCACGGAAGTGGAATTGGAAGTGTAATGAGATAGAGCATTGCGACGCCTTTTAATCCTTGGTTGTACAAATATATTCCCAGTCAGATTAACAACGTATGTCAATAAAAACGAGACAAATGTGCCTCTATGCTCCATTTCTCTCAAGTATTGGTGCCCTCATGCAGCACTTATAGAAGGCATTACCAACTTTACACTTACTTCAATCATCATTCCTACAATCTACTCCTTCTCCTACTTGGTGATCCCATGCACCGCTAAGTGGTATGTCATTTCTACCCATAAGATACCATTGCACTAGGCACTGACATCATCTAGGATGTCTTGACAAGATTGTCACAATCAATAAATTGATTGTTGCCTCAAACCAAGCCGCTAGTTACTTGTGGAAGGGCAAAGGTAACATTCCCATGTGAGCCAAGAGTATATTATGCAATTGTGGTAAAGGGACAAGGGTATTATGACCATGGAAAAGGCTCATATCATGAATATTGGGGTAATGGACATGCCTTCATGAGTATGACAATAACGGGCACGTTTCTGTAGTGAATACCATGGTAAGGGTCAAGATGATATTGTGAATGTTATGGCACAGATCACAAGACCATGATCAATAAAAGGTGCAAAAAATGTTGTTAGGAACATGCATTATGAGGGAGTGATGGACCCCATAGGAATAGGTTGGTTATTCCGTTTGAGAACAGTCATCTCGCCCATTTCTCTTTCTAGCCAACATCACGAGTGTCGAATGTTAGGGCATGGGCATATATCACTTCATAAGGGTCTTGAGTACAAAGGAGGTACTATCAACAGTCACAATGGCATCATGTGCACCACAATTATGAAGGTACAAGGACACCTTCAATGTTGCCATCATCCCAGAAATTTGGGTATCATGTGCGCCATGGTCATCTTAGGTGTAATGGCGCCATGGATGTTGTGGACGTCTATTGTTGTGTTGGTAACGTGGCATCATTAATCCCGAGACTAAGGGCACCACGAACTCAATTCATACATAAATGTCTTGCAAACAGGAACCTAACCTCCTGTTCGTATTTACCTTCTATACTATATAATTTTATTTCACCAGTGGCGAAATATTCCCAGTCGAGGATTATTGATGGGGACATCAAATATTGAAGAGTAGATTTTAATTTTTATTTAATTTTCCATTCTAAGACTTTAATTTTATGTTTTTTGAGCTTATTCTGATGTTTTATTAACTTATGATGTTAGTAGAGGTTTTAGGGGCAAGTTGGTAACTTTATACTAATTTTTTAATAAGTTTTCATAAGCTGAAAATTAAAGGGAAATATAGTTACGGGACTGAGACATAGATGGTATTTCTACTTTTGTTTTATTTAAGTTGTTTTAAGTTTATTTACAACCATTGGATTTTCTTATTTTAGTTGGATGGTTGATATTAGACTTAGGGTTTAGAGAAGATTATAAATACTTTCTGTAATTTTCTTAAATGATGAATAAAGTTGAGATTGAAGCTTTGATATTCCCATTAATGGTGTGGTGTGAGGTCAATTTGGAGTGAGTTCAATATAACATTATTTTCTTCTAATCTTTATTTATTTTTTATTTTTTTATTATTTTATTTTTCTTGATTTTCTTTTAGTTCCTTGTACTTGATTTTCTTGATTATTGATTCTTTGAACCCCTTTCTTGGTTCTTGATTTCTTGAAGTCTTGGATTCTTGAAACCTCTTTCTTGATTCTTAATCCTTAATTCTTGAAACCTACAAACCTTAATTCATACCCTACAAACATTTAACCATTTTCATTAGGATTGTGATCATACTTGCCCAAAATCATAATTAAATTACCCTATCCTACCCAAATCCTTATCCAATCCCCAACTAGATTTTCTTAAATCCCCTATGTTTCCTAAATCAAATTCCATTTTTTCTTATCTCCCCTCATCGTCCTACATCAAATTGGTATCAGAGCCTAGGCTCAAGCAACACAAATTAGCAAATCACGTTGATGGGAGATGGACTCAACAAAGATGTTCTCAAAGGAGTTCAAATATATGTTGCCAGAATTACGTCGAATGCCCACTCTCAAGCATATTTTCGAATAATTCGTGACCGTATTATAAAGGAAAACGAAGAGTACATGCAATTATGTGATACATGAAATGAAGAATTCAACCAACAAAACTTGTGCTCCAAAAGCAATCTTCTTTAACACTTTAAATCGAAGTGCTCAAATAGGGATAATGAAACAAAAGTGATGAAAATCCATACATCTAAACTCAAGGAGTAATAAAGAAATCGATGAGCCTAATCTAAACGATAGTGGGATTGAAGAGTGTGAAGCATTATTATTGGATGAAGAAGATCATGAAGTAGAAATTACGTCAAAAAAGCCTAAAGAAGATCTTTTGGAGACATCTACAATTTTTGTTCATGATGCAGTTGTTCCATCACTACCTCAAACCGACCAAATCATCTCAAACGGGTACAATGGAGACTTTGGCAATATAGAAAATCACAATTTGAAGTTAATAGTTCAAGACACAAGAACGAATCTTCACCCAAAGGAATGAACCACAAATTGTCATGATCATTCTCAAGCACTTTAGAACTCGAGGGCGAGTTTTCTCCAACTAGAGGAGAATTATGCAGAACGCAACTGATGATGAGAATTACTACAATTTTATTTCACCAATGGCGAAATCTTCCCAGTTGAGGAGAATTGATGGGAACATCAAATATTGAAGAGTAGATTTTAATTTTTATTTAATTTTCTATTTTAGGACTTTAATTTTATATTTTTCAAGCTTATTGTGATATTTTATTAACTTGTGATGGTAGTATAGGTGTTAAGGGGCAAGTTGATAATTTTATATTGATTTTTTAATTAGTTTTCATAGGTTGAAAATTCAAGGAAAATATAGTTATGGGATTAAGACATAAATGGTATTTTTACTTTTATTTTATTTAAGTTGTTTTAAGTTTATTTACAACCATTGGATTTCTTATTTTAGTTGGATGGTTGATATTAGACTTAGGGTTTAGAGAAGATTATAAATACTTTCTGTAATTTTCTTAAATGATGAATAAAGTTGAGATTGAAGCTTTGATATTCCCATTAGTGGTGTGATGTGAGGCCATTTTGAAGTGAGTCCAATATAACATTAATTTTTATTTTCTCTTTTTTTCTTTTTCTTGATTTTCTTTTAGTTCCTTGTACTTGATTTTCTTGATTATTGATTCTTTGAACCCCTTTCTTGGTTCTTGATTTCTTGAAGTCTTGGATTCTTGAAACCTCTTTCTTGATTCTTAATCCTTAATTCTTGAAACCTACAACCTTAATTCATACCCTACAAACATTTAACCATTTTCATTGGGATTGTGGTCATAGTTGCCCAAAATTATAATTAATTACAATATCCTACCCAAATCCTTATCCAATCCCCAACCTGATTTTCCTAAATCAAATTCCATTTTTTCTTATCTCCCCTCATCGTCCTACATCAAATTGGTATCAGAGCCTAGGCTCAAGCAACACAAATTAGCAAATCACGTTGATGGGAGATGGACTCAACAAAGATGTTCTCAAAGGAGTTCAAATATATGTTGCCAGAATTACGTCGAATGCCCACTCTCAAGCATATTTTCGAATAATTCGTGACCGTATTATAAAGGAAAACGAAGAGTACATGCAATTATGTGATACATGAAATGAAGAATTCAACCAACAAAACTTGTGCTCCAAAAGCAATCTTCTTTAACACTTTAAATCGAAGTGCTCAAATAGGGATAATGAAACAAAAGTGATGAAAATCCATACATCTAAACTCAAGGAGTAATAAAGAAATCGATGAGCCTAATCTAAACGATAGTGGGATTGAAGAGTGTGAAGCATTATTATTGGATGAAGAAGATCATGAAGTAGAAATTACGTCAAAAAAGCCTAAAGAAGATCTTTTGGAGACATCTACAATTTTTGTTCATGATGCAGTTGTTCCATCACTACCTCAAACCGACCAAATCATCTCAAACGGGTACAATGGAGACTTTGGCAATATAGAAAATCACAATTTGAAGTTAATAGTTCAAGACACAAGAACGAATCTTCACCCAAAGGAATGAACCACAAATTGTCATGATCATTCTCAAGCACTTTAGAACTCGAGGGCGAGTTTTCTCCAACTAGAGGAGAATTATGCAGAACGCAACTGATGATGAGAATTACTACAATTTTATTTCACCAATGGCGAAATCTTCCCAGTTGAGGAGAATTGATGGGAACATCAAATATTGAAGAGTAGATTTTAATTTTTATTTAATTTTCTATTTTAGGACTTTAATTTTATATTTTTCAAGCTTATTGTGATATTTTATTAACTTGTGATGGTAGTATAGGTGTTAAGGGGCAAGTTGATAATTTTATATTGATTTTTTAATTAGTTTTCATAGGTTGAAAATTCAAGGAAAATATAGTTATGGGATTAAGACATAAATGGTATTTTTACTTTTATTTTATTTAAGTTGTTTTAAGTTTTTTTTTACAAACATTGGATTTCTTATTTTAGTTGGATGGTTGAGATTAGATTTAGGGTTTAGAAAACATTATAAATACTTGTTTCTTTCTGTAATTTTCTTAAATGATGAATAAAATTAAGATTGAAGCTTTGATATTCCCATTAGTGGTGTGATGTGAGGCCATTTTGAAGTGAGTCCAATATAACATTAATTTTTATTTTCTCTTTTTTTCTTTTTTTCTTTTTTTCTTTTTTTCTTTTTTTCTTTTTCTTGATTTTCTTTTAGTTCCTTATTCTTGATTTTTTTTATTCTTAAAACCCCTTTCTTGATTTTTGATTCTTGATTCTTGAAAGCTCATTCTTGATTCTTCATCATTGATTCTTGAAACCCACAAACTTCAATCCATACAATACAAACCTTTAACCATTTTCATTGGGATTGTGGTCATAGTTGCCCAAAATTATAATTAATTACAATATCCTACCCAAATCCTTATCCAATCCCCAACCTGATTTTCCTAAATCAAATTCCATTTTTCTTATCTCCCCTCATCGTCATGCATCACCAACTTTCCCATTTACTCTTTTACAAGTCAGACAATAGATAAGCTCTTAAGTGTTGTGTATTTTTAGTGCATCCAGGCTAATCTGCTACAATTCAAGAACTAAGCAAACAAGCCAAATAAATAAATAAAATCTATGCATCAGATTCCTCAATTGTAATCCAAAGATCAATGCTAAGAGAACAAATGTGTGCCAAACACTTCAAAAAGGGTGCCTAGTCTATGTCAGATAATTCAATCTCAAGCACATATGTCGCCATATTGGCTGAATCTTAAGTGTGGAAATGAGTAATAATGCATCACAAATTCAGTGCTCGAGATTGACGTTAAAAAATGACCATAAAGAAACTTAGCGTTTCTAAAGTTTAAACAATAAAACTACAAATACCCTTCCAATTAATTCTTTCAAAGGAGGGTTCTACATTCAACATATCAACCTTCCCTAACTACTAAGGTCCAAGGCAATGTACCCATTTCAACAAGTATAACATAATAGGGTTTTAACCTCATCACCTTCAAAATACATCCCAAAAAAAAGTTTCTTTATAAGTAAGAAATACATAAAATTATCAATAATTCCTATTTTTCAATTTGCAAGGATCTGAAAATTACTCTTACGTTCTTCCTGGCACTACCAACAATTGATTTTTAGAAACAACAATAACATGAGCCGTGCTACACTAACTTCCTCGGACACTGCGTTCACCACTGTGCTGATGTGGCAGTATATATAAGACCGTTGATTTTTCAACAGTATCTCAAGGAAAGCATCTATGGTTCTGTACACACTACCACGTCAGCGCAGTGTTGAACACAGTGTCCAAGGAAGTCAGTTCAGCATTTTCCTAATAACATACATAACAAAGTTTGGTACCTAAACCAATCATGGTTTTAAATCTCGTCTGAGAACAAGACTCTCGGTTTCGTCCACCGACAAGACGAGACGTCAAAACAAGTTTTTAAACCATGAAACCAATACGCCAAAAGGCCTAGACCTGTTGGAAGGTGTCAACTTTAAGCCCTTAACCAATTAGTAACGTAACATACAACTGAAACAAGTAATGCAAATTAAGAACCCAAAAGTTCAAATTGAAGAACTAGAATGAACAAAAATAGTAGAATTGGAAGCAAAAAAATTTCAAACCTTTGAGCGTTATAGAAAGAGATTTTTTCCCAAACAACCCGAGCACCATCAATGGTTCCAAAAAATACCCAATTGACCGGCTTAGACCGCAATCGTGCACAACATTCCTCCCACCCATTAGAACTCCTGGTTTATACTTCAATTTCGTTCCTGTAATATAGAGATAGTAACCCATTAAATTCTTGCACTGCAAACCCTAAAAAAGGAGGCAAAAAAATCAAATTTTAAATAGAGATAGGAACCCATTAAATTCTTGCAGTGTAAACCCTAAAAAAGGGGGCAAAATACCAAATTTTAATTATTTTTACCAGTTTCGTTGATTCAACAATACAATCGTCGGAAAAATACCAAATTTTACTTATTTTTACCAGTTTCGTTGATTTCAACAACACAATCGTCGCTAATCTTCTCTAACAATCGAAGAAGTGAGATCTCGTGCGGGCGGAGACCGGGCCATGTGTCGTCGGGTCGGATATCTTCGATGAGGACTGGAGTGGCTGAGAGGGTTGAGAGCAGAAGACGTTGCCTGAGATGCTGGCTTCCCTTCACCCTCCTATACGAAGTCTTCCCCATCTCTCTGCGAATTGATTTCGAAGCTGCGAAGGGTTTAACAGGTAAAGTTTTAATAAGAGAACTACTATTAGGACCCCAACTTTTACTCATTACACCCCAATTTTCTTAAATTATTTATCACTCTCTTTCATAAAATGGTCTGTATTCTGTAAGGATGTGAAAGCGATCATCTAATCGACTCAAATCACTCCATCCGTCACAACTTAGTTTCACCTTTAAGAGTACCATTTCCCAAAATGTGTGCAACTTATGTCAAAATTTCAATTTGACGATCGCAATATTAAGTTATCAACGACTTAGTTGATTATAAAAGTTATGTATTACTGAAAAAACATGTTTTAAGAATTAAAATGAATAGTATACAGGACTTGAAATTTTGTCATATTTAACATAATGGAGATTCACCATATTTTTAATTGGGATGTAATAAGTAAATGTTGGAATGCCAATAGCAGCTCTCTTTAATAACTATTGGTGTTACTAGTGTCATGGTTGCTAGAAATACGGCTCACTCGTCTTAAAAGAGTCATAAACATTAATCCTGACCATTCAAAATTTTGGGTCAGTTGTTTGTTGGTGATAACCTAAGTTTTCTACAATCCTAGCTGCCCATTGACGTGCTATGGGCATCTAGAGACTATCCAAGTAAGGATTGACATGCTGTTGTATCTTTTTGGTTAACTGATATGCAGGGCGGAGCCAGAATTTTGCCTATGTGAGGCTAACCTAGAGTGAAAAAAATATTTTGTGAGGCAATTAAAAGTGGAAAAAAAATTTGTAGAGACAATGGTGATGGATTTTTTTATCTGCTAATATTTATAGTAATAACTTACTAATCTAAAGACTTTGAAAATTCTTATAGGGGCAAGTGCCCTCACTGTAAATCCGCACTTGTTGATATGCATATGGTAATAAAATTCTGATTCGATAATCAATGGAAGGTAGTTGGGGCTTCAATTTAGTTGAGGCTAACTTTATAGGCACACACCACGAAATGATGAATACAACCATTTATTTTGGGTACATAACCTTTTAAAACAGGGATTTTTTTCCCAAAACATGTGCAACCTATATCCAAATTCCAATTTCAGTACATTGTTTATTTTAATTCCCAAAACATGCTTTAATAGTGAATTCGTCACTTTTATAATCAATGAATTCATTAATAAATTACCAACGAGATAGTTGATGAAGCAAATTCACTGGTATTTTATCAACAAATTTGTAGTATAAAAGTGACGAATTCACTGTAAAAACATGTTTTGAGAATTAAAATGAAAAGTGCATAAAAATTGGAATTCCGTCCTATTCAACACACAAAATGGAGATTCACACTTTAAAACATTTAGAGAAATGTTATTGGCACCCCAACTTTTACTCATTACATCTCGATTTCTTAAATTACTTATGACACCCCAATTAAAGATTGAAACACACTATTAAAACCTTACAAATGTTTGGCTCAAATTATTATCTCCACATTACAAAACATTGTAACACTAATTCAAAAAAATTCAGTAGTTGTCCACAATTAGGATTAGGCTCATATAAAATCCTAAACCTAAAAAATTGAAATATAATAATAAAAAAATAGTGAAACTCCATTTCGTGTGCTGAATATGACAAAATTTCAAGTTCGATACATTGTTCATTTTAACTCCCAAAACATATATTTTGAGTGAATTTGTCATTTTTATCATCTACGAATTTGTGAATTCACCACTTTTATTATCAACGAATTCGTTGATAAAATACCTGTGATTTTTTCATATCAATGATCTCACTGGTAATTCATTAGCGAATTCGTTGATTATAAAAGTGACGAATTGATTGGAAAACACGTTTTTGGGAATTAAAATGATCAATGTACCGAAATTGGAATTTTGACATAAGTTGCGCGCGTTTTGGGAAAATCCCATTTAAAGAGAGAATGAGAGTTTTTATTGGCACCCAATGTAATTATGTGATTTTTGAGTTCAAAGATCAATACTACGTGGATTTGAAGTCGTTGTCATTCTTTTTAAGAAAATTGTGTGAATGCTCACCCGAAAATTAATTTTTCAAAAATTAATTTTTTTTTAAATTGACATTTTTTACATCATAGTGACTCTTGTAAAAATTCGGCACCAATCTACCTATGATCCAAGTAAGTGGTTCGATTAGAGATTGAGGGTGGTGTTAGACACCACTCCCTATATACCTTAGGTGGTATCCTTGGGAATATGACCAATTTTAGAAAATAAAAGAAATAATATAAATTCGAGTAAATGATGATTTGTACCCCCTAAATGAAGGGGGGCATTAATTTCAATCTAAGTCATAAGAATCACCCTCATTGAGAGAGGGAATCTCAACCATGACTTTACCTTAAAGTTAAATGATTTTGAAAATTTTAGGTTTTGATAGTTATGGCCCATTCTTATGAAAGAAGGGGTCAAATACCTTAACCTCAAAACTTGTTTTTTTGTGGTGGGTGCGAAGAGTGTCTGGTTTAAAATGATTTTTTTTAAGTGGCTTCAACCCTTACACTTTTGACCGAGTTGGATTCCGATCTATCAGAGGTATGAGAGGGTGTTCATTACATCTTATGGGCTTTATAAACCAAAATTATAGAAGGGGGAGAAGAAGAAAATAGAAGACGGAGATGGAGAGTGGGAATTACATAATTTTAAAATTCTATCCTACACCCACCTTGAAGCTTGAGTCACTTTATTCTTCTTAGATATTTAGTGAAAAATTTATGTTAAATCATTTTGTCTTTTAAGAGAAGAGAATGAGATATGTTGAGAGAAGGGCTTGAGAGCATGAGATTTTCAAAGGGTAAGGGGGTTTTATATGTATTAAATGTTACTTTTAGGGTTAGGATGGTCAATGTTAAAAGATGAGGGAAAAAGTCATGAGATTTAAGCATGAAGTGTTTGGCATTTTGAGGTGGGGGGGGGGGGGGGTAAATGTGAAAAAGGTGGTAAGTGGATTGCTTTTGACCCAAACCCAATTGGGTTTGTTAAACAACTCATGCTTAAGTTGAATGATGGCTAAGTTAAAGGGTGAAGGTGTTTGGTTGAAATAATGGTTTATGTAAGGGGTAAGATGGTTAAGTTTTGGGAGGGTGAGTATTGTAATGACATCTAGCAAAAGAGTATGGAGGTGTGTGGGTTAGGTGAGTTGATTAAAAAGAAGAGGTGTGGGATTGACTTGTGATGAAAATTTGAAGAAAATAATGGTGTTTGGTGATGACATGTGGTGTAGTTTGAAGTATGGGTTATGTAGCTTTTGAGGGTGATGATGGGGTTAGGCAGATTGATTTTAGGAGGTTGATTTTGGTGGTGACAATTGGCAATTATTTGTGAGCATGGGCTGTTGAGGGTTTACTGACCTTTGATCTTGGGCAATGGATTCTGATTGGGTTCTTAGGGTAGTGTTAGGTTTGGATTTGGTCATAGGTAGGACATTGAGCTTGTAGCTATGCGATTTTCGAGTACGAAACATTGAACTACATGGTTTTAGAGTCGTCATCATTTATTTTTTTTGGAAAATGGAGTAAATAGGCACCTGAAAAATATTTAAAAGAAAAATCATTTTTTTCTAATAATGACTCTCGTACGAATAAGGATACTAATCTAACTAAGATCTGGGTAAGGGGGTCCATCTTAAGAAATAGGAAAGGTATTGGGCACCCTGTTTCTTCCACCTTAGGTGGTAACCTTAGATTCGATCATTTTTCATAAATAAAAAGGAAAATCAGTAAAAATCCAATTTTGTGCCATCTAGTCCGAGAGACTTCAATTTCGACCTAAACCAATGAGGGCTTCCCTATTAAGGAAAGAGCTCTATTATGATCCATGCCTTTGAATATATATTTTGAATATTGTGGACTTATTGATCAAAAGCCCATTTTCATAGGAAGGGGCTCAATGCCTTAACCTCAAAAATGTTTCGTGGCAGGTGCAAATGTGTAGGGATTTTGTAGAAAGTTTCTTTTGAAAATGCTTTTAACCCCTACCCTTCGATGGAGTCGAAGTCCAATCTATCAGGTGTAGGTGAGGGTATCCATTACATCTTAGGGTTGATCTAAAAACAAAAAATAAAAAAGAGAAGAGAGAGGTAGAAGAGGAAAAATGGAAGGAAGAGAATGAAGATTTTTTCTATCATTTTGTCCTTACTTTATCTTGTTCTTGGAGTATTCTTTCATTGATATTTTGTTTCTTGATCTTCTAATATGTCTTCTTGATCATGTATTTTGAACTTGAGGGTAATAGTGGAGGTATTTTAGTGTAAGGATTATGAGTTGTGATTTAAGAGATTTTTAGAAGGGCTTGAGAGAGATGGGAGAGTTCTTAGAATTGAGAGGCTTGAGAGAGAAAATTCAAACATAGGGGATTTGTAAGAGAATGGTGTGTTTTTATAGAACTTTGAGGTGATTTTTAGGAGTAAGATGGGGTGAAAGTAGAAAATAATAAAAAATGACATGAGGTATAGAGAATTTGTGGTTAGGGGAGGGCAAATTTTGTAAAAAGGGATTGAAATGGGTTGTTTGACCCATATGGGTTGAGTATTATGTGAGGTTAAAAGGTTAGGTTAAAAGAATGATTTTTGTAAGAGGTTAAGTGGTTAGATTTTGGAAGGTGATTGTAGTGAAGACATATGGAAAAATGTATAGAAGTGTATGAGTTAAGTGAGTTGATTAAGGAAAAAAGGTATGGGGATTGCTTGTAATGAAGGTTTGGAGAAAATGATGAGGGTGATATGGGGTGTGGGTTAATTATTTTTTTGAAGATGATGATGAGGTTAGGTATATTGATTTAGGAAGGTGGGTTGTGGTGGTGACAAATGTCCATCTTGATGATCATTGATTTTTTTTATTGATTAGTTGAGATTATGGATATGGATATGGTTTTGGACTTAGGTAGATGTGTGATTTAGAATGGACTTTTGTGTATGTTAGGCTTAGGATTGGATAATGGTTTAGGTTAGGGTATGAGTTGGGATTGTCTTAGGTTAAGGTTAGAGTTAACGTTAGGGTGAAAATTGAAGAATTTGCTAGGGTAAGGTTGAGACATTTTTTAGGAGTCAGATGAGTTGGTGGGCTTGTGTTGGCTTGGGGCTTGATGGGAGTAAAGGGCTTAAGGTTTTGAGAGATTTTTTTGAAGAAAAAGACTTTTGAAATGATCCCATGGGTTCATTGGAACCTTGGAGACTTTATTTGAATTGAAAAACAAACTTTTTAAGAGTTTGGGTCCTTAGACCCTTTTAATTTTAAAAAACACTTTTTTTTTTACCTTTTTTGCAGGGCTTAGGATTGGTTTTAGGTTAGAATTTGATTGAGGCTTTGGCTTGGATTGTGTTAGGTTGATGTACTTTTAAGAGTTGGATTGGATGGGGGAACATTGGAATTAGATTGGCGAGGTTTTTAGGGATTTGGCTCGAACTAGAATTTGAAAGAAAGTTGAGGTTATTAAGTGATTTGGAAGTGAAGGCTTAGAAATGAGTGATAATGCAATGGAAAATGATTCATTTTTTAGCCCATGGGACAAACAAGAGGCCTTAGGCTTTTATTTTAGAAAAATGATTGGTTTTTTGAAAATGAATTCTTAGTCCTTTTGATTGGTAAATCATGTAAAATACACACTGTTTATGGGCATTTTCGAGTGAATCCCATGCAATTCGGGTGTCTACACCCCCAACTTATGCTTGTCTCAACCATTCACTTACGTTTTTTATTTTTAATTGGAGTGTAATAAATAAGAGTTGAGGTGCCATAACAACTCTCAACATTTATGATTTATTTGGGCACTCCACCCTACAAGGAACCCAACTCTCCCTTTCTCTCTCTATCTTCAATTTTTTCTTCCTCTCATGCCACCATCACTACTGTCAATATCCCTCTCTCTCATTCCTATGTTTTTTTTTTCCAGAAACCCCTTCTACATTCACCATCTCTTCTTCTCCTCCTCCTTATTCTTCTTCTTCTTCATCTATTTTTTCCCAAAAGGGTGGGGGTGTTGGGAGGATGATGAAGGTGGTGGGGGTGATTTGAGAGTTATATATATATATATATATATAGGGAAATGTTCAGCACCCTAAGTTTTACCACACACTTTAACAAATGTTTTTTGTCCTACATGGGTTAGAAGTTTTGGAATGAGTTGATTTTTGGTGAGGATGATCTCTATGATTAGAAGATCATCTTCCCCAAAAATCAGCCCATTCCGAAATGTTTAGCCCCATGTTTACACGTTGAAAAATCGTGGACCGTCCATTTTTTGTAAATCAATTTTGATGGGTTTAGAAGTTTTGGAATGAGCTGATTTTTGGTGAGGATGATCTCCTCACCATAGAGATCATCCTCACCAAAAATCAGCTCATTCCGAAACTTCTAACCCATGTAAGACAAAACGCGTTTGTTAAAATGTGTGGTAAAACTAAGGGTGGCGAACGAGACCCATATATATATATATATATATATATATATAGAGAGAGAGAGAGAGAGAGAGATGGGAGCGGTGGTAGTGGTGGTTGGAGAAAATAATAAGAAGGGGTGCTCGTAGAACTAGCCAAAATTAAAAGTGTAGGGGGACCTTAAAAGTTCATGAAGTGCCTGTAACATGGGCCTTTAATTAATTTGGATAAATTCAAGAACGTTTCATAATAAAAAGGAGGAAAGCTTGAAAGACATACAAATGAAGTTTTTGAACAAAATCCATCATCTTCAACCCCTAAAAATCCTATCTTAATCTTGAGATTTGAATGTTGAAGAAAATAAAATTTTGAAATAAAAGGGTAAAACTGTTACCATATTTCAAGATCAATCAATAAGTCAATTAATTAGTCAATTTGTTGAATTAATCAGCTAATCCCTTATTCCGAGACATTTACAATTTTTTTGGAAAAAACTTGGAGATTTTTGTGACTATGTATAATCCAAGTGGTATACTCAGGACTTGGCCTCTACATCCACCGAAATGGAGTTTTATCGGTTTAAAATAATTCATTAGTTGACATTTATATAAATAATAAATATTTAAATCATTTACAGAATAATTATTTTATATCAAAAAATGCAAATCCTCTTGACTCAGCCAAGTTGTTATAAACTCTATTAATATTTTTAATATATTGGACGAGTCAATGTGATGGACAATTCATATTGACTACATCTCCTAATTGCCTCTGAGATCAAATGTTTGAGTCATCCCAGTTTCGGACAAGTTTCAATGGGCTAATACTAAATTAATGGATTTGAGAATATTTTGGTAATTTAGACTAAGTAGCCTGGATTTTGATGAATATGTGAGATACCCTGTATTATAATTGCAAATGATAGAAATGACCTCACTTCAACATCTATCTAGTCAAAAAAAGCCCTTGATTTTCTTTCGAAATTGATGGTCTTCAAACTCTTTACCTATATAGGATAAAAATTTCTTTGACTTATTCAACCTTATCAAGACATGATCTTCAAGCTTTTGAAAGAAAAAAATAATAATAAATCTTCATTTTCCTTACAAGTCCATGTCCGTGCACACGAGCATAGTTAGTAACGAGACAATAGGGGCAATTTTCAACTAATTACATGTCTCATTTGCCCGTCCCCACATCCTCATCAATCAACGATCTTAAAGCTTTTGAAAAAAATAATAATAATAAATCTTGATTTTCCTTACATGTCCATGTCCATGCACACGAACGTAGCTAGTAAGGAGACTATAGGGGCAATTGCCGCCACAAAACTTTAAGACACCCTTGTATTTTCAGCTAATTACATGTCTAATTTGCCCCCACGTACTAATCAATACATGATCTCAAAGCTTTTGAAAAATAATAATAATAAATCTTGATTTTCCTTACACGTCTTTGTCAGTACACACGAGCATAGCTAGTAAGGAGACAATGGGGGCAATTGTCGCCACAGAACTTTGAGACACCCCTGTATTTTCAACTAATTACATGTCCCATTTGCCCCCATGCCCTCACCTCTCTCCAATTTTTGCCCTTTATCAAATTTTTGAAGATGACATTGTCTCTTGACTGAGCTTCTTATCATAGACTAATTGGAAATGACTTAAATATCATTTTCTTCAACTTCCAACCAAAAATCTCTTAATTTCTCCTCAAAACCATTTATTTTCAAGCTCTTCACTTATACCATTAATTATAGTTTGCCACCACTACAAGAAAATCCTGACTCTACCCCTACCATGCACGCTTACTGAAAAAAGCCATATATCATCCTCAATTTCTCGAAAATCCTATCATGTTCTTGAGGTTTGGAGGTTAAGAAAGTCTTAGGTCAAAGACAATGGGTTCAAAGAAAAAAATCAAGGGTTTTCAACAAGATGTTGAATCAAGGACATTTTGGTTATTTAGCTTTAGTCCCTCAGAGAAGAATGTGGTCAAGGGTTATGTCACCAGTTTGAAAATGCAGGGATTGGGCTTTGGCCTGGATGAATAAGTCCATGGTATGTTGGATTGGAGTTGGGTGAAGATCTGAGTCTGGCTGAAGCCTAATTGCAACTCAGTAAAAACACAGTTGACTCATCGGCTGAGTGAACTGGGTTAATTAAAGTTCTGAGTTGACCCGACTTTGTGACAGAGAGGGGCTTAGCCGCAAGGTTTGATTCCAATATGTTTAAGTTG
Organism: Akebia trifoliata; assembly: GCF_017979445.1. NCBI lineage: Eukaryota > Viridiplantae > Streptophyta > Magnoliopsida > Ranunculales > Lardizabalaceae > Akebia > Akebia trifoliata. The sequence continues at coordinate 5,413,328 of NC_141379.1, forward strand.
ACTGTAACAAGCCTTTTAATTATATTGAATTAGATGGTTTACCTAATCTTAAAGACTATCAAGTTGTACTAAAACCCACGTATCATCATATTTGTGTATTAAGGACTGGTGGAAAGCATATATTAAAATATTCATAAACAAAATAAATCATAAAATCCAATGATCAAAGTTTATTCTTGAAATATCTATTAATATGATAATCTCGATGTGAGTTTAACCAAAATACCCAGTATTTTACCGAAATTATAATCCCTAGCTACTGTTTTGAAATATTTATGAAAAGGGTCACCTACCATTTTGGTAAAAAAAATTAAACAAAACTGTTGACAATTTTTATTTTTTTTAATTATAGATTTTTCATGAAATAGATGCCACGGGACTGATTTTCTCATTGTTGAATTATAATTTAAATTTAAGAGTGTTAAGGCTGTACATTTTCAAAACCTTGGTTCAAGGATTTTTCATTCAAGTCTGTTTTTTTCCATGAAATTTAAAGGGTTGTGATATGTGGATTACCAATCTTTTCAATTTTATTGGATTTGATATTTTATTGATTTAATTAAATTTCAACAAATAAGGAATATTCAACGTGTAAGGAGCACGTGCACATGTCATACATGTGCTATAGGCACGGGCATCTATTAGTTAATATACAAGATATATAATATTGGGATACATACTAATTCATGCCCCCACACTTGATCTTAGTAAAGATTCTCCGAGATTCTAGGACACCCTCCCACGACTTAATGGAAAGGGATGGCATATGATCGGATGCTGGTTGTGTGCTCCGGTTTATCAATCCTCCCTATTCGTCTCTTCCTTTGGTCTCTCATGTGAGTTCCTTTCTTGGAGTTTTGAGTTGGGATTTTATATTTTGACCTTGCACATACAAACTCAAATTGTTAGATATTGTATTTAAATTGTCAAGATCATATGTTTTTCTTGAATTACCAACTCCATCTCTTATTAAAATATTTATATCATTTAAATTTGATATTTTTGTAATTAATTTTTAAGGGATATCATTGAAAAGCTATTGGGGCTTTCAAAATATTTTCTTTTACTTTAAACAAGTTTAATGATAAAAAGAGTTAAATTTATAAGTAAATGTTGAGGTAGAATCGAGTCTTACCTTGATTGACTCTACTCTATTGATCCGAAGTAGCTCTTGAGTCCCTCCTATAAGCATTGGTGTGGTACCTGCCAATAATCCTCCGATGCCCAAATTAGAATTGTAGAGATAACGGTATTAAAGAAAACAGTTTCAGCTTTTATTCTCCTAGCCAAAAGATCTTTTTTGTTCCTTCAAATAAGGATTTCCCCTTTAATTGAGATTCAATTACGGTGAATCCTCTGGTTGCAAGGATATTAATCGGAATTTGAATCTCTGAGATTGAGTCTAGGGTTCTTGAGGGATCTCTTTCGAGATCTCCGGACTTGATATGCGTAATTCAAAATTATGCAATTATTCGAATTAGACTTACCCTGCTAAGCAGACCAAGTCTCCCTTTATGTTGTCCTGCCCTATCAATCAGGCTTAGACGCTACTGCTTTCGTTTACCCTACTATTGGGCAGGGTTAGATTTACTGGCACACTCCAAGTATCACTTACTCGGTTAGGACACATGTACAATCTAGATAACGTACCATCATTGCCCTCCTCAGTAAATAAACAAAGAGAACTAATAATACTATCTTACCCAAAAAGATTCAAAAGTTCTTACAAATTCATCTTACATAAATATAAATATAGCCAATATTTTTTGTACTCCCCAATGGACTAGAAGTTTCAGAATGGGCAGGTTTTTTGTGAGGATGATCTCTATAATGAGGAAATCATCCTCACAAAGAAATCAGCCCATTATGAAACTATAACCCCAGTTTACAAGTAGAAGAATCGTGGACCATCAATTTCATGCTTAATTTGTAAACCAAATCGATCCCAAGTTTTTGGGATAAGGCTGTGGTGGTCATAATATATATTTTTCAATATTATTTTAGTTATAGTAAATAATATAATTAAATGTATCATAAAAAATTTAAATTTAAATTTCACTGTTAAATATGAATAGATAATATCTTATATTGTTGAGAAGATTCATTATGTTTTCTAATGGATCGAACTTTATAACAAATTGAATTATGGCTAAAAGATGTGTAGTGTTAAAAATACTTGGGAATATTTTTCCTTACCAATACACTTGTTAAAAAGAGAGAAATTATAAATTATCTAAAGTTTTCCTTTTTTCATTAGAAACAAATTAATAACTACTGCACCAAATGTGCTTTGAATGGAGAGTCCAAAGAGATTAAATGTTACAAAAAAAATTTATGAAGGAAATAATTAGAGTTTAGGTCGTACACACCCAAGGAGAAGGGTTGAAACCCATTCCCACACCTCAATTCTTGACACGTAGATCTCTCAATAAGAGGTCTACATGGCAAATTTTGAGGTGTGGGAGTAGGCTTCAACCCACATCTCTGGGTGTATATGATCCGAACTCATAACAAAAAAGGAAACAAGTGATCTCATGATTTAAATTAGGAAAGACTAAAATTTCCTCATTGGGTTCCAATAAGAATTATTTTTGAGTTGTTCTAAACTGACTTCCTACAACACTACACTGAACGTGACACGAGTTCGTAGAGCCATAGATTTTTCCTCGATCAAGAAAAAATCTATGATTTTGTGCACACCATCATGTCAGCTCAGTGTCGTAGGAAGTCAGCTCAACATTATTTTTACTAGCAAATCTCTAGTTTGGATTTCATTGAATGCTAGTCATCAATTATATGCGTGTGGGCCCTTGTATCAATAGTTCATATTAAATGATAGTTTATATCGCCCCTTGTCTATAAATATGTTGATCTTATTCTAATGTCATAGTCATTCTTGATGGGTCTTGGTTTGAGACTCTTGCTTTTATTTTTTGGCTAAATTCAGTTGAGGGTTTCTCTAAGTTTTTTTTGTTGTTGTTAAAATAGTTTGAAACAATAGGATGTGCATACAAAAGGTAGGATTTATTCCAATTGAGCAAATTATGGAAATCATTCATCTTTCATCCATGTTGTTCTCAATCTTAACCCTAAACCTCAAGTGGTTGACAATCTGCGATGAGAAAAACATGATGAGGTCACAAGTCCGATCCCTTCTCCCTAAGACTAAAGGTATGTCTATCTCTATAGTAATTTCTCTTGATGTATTAGAATTGTTAAAAGAGTTATAATAAAATGAGGCGTTAACACGTACGTGGTTGATGTGGCAAGTGCACAGAACATTAGATCTTTTCTTCAAGATACACAAGGAAAAAGATTCATAGTTTTGTGCACTTGCCATGCCAACCGCATATGTGTCAGTGCATCATTTTATCATTAGTCTTGTTTCAAAAAGTAATGTTGAAGTGACCCCCAACTTGACCTCAGATCACACTTTTTTTGATGTGGAACCAAAAATCACATCAGCTACTAATAAACTCAACGATCAATAATAAAAAAAAATACTCAAATTATTTTGTTTCACAAAAATCCCCTCACATTTTTGTGTGTTCTCCTCATCTTCTCTAATGAAATAAACCCTAAGAGAAGAGTTCGAAAAACCATCCCCTCTTATCCTCTCACATTTTTTCTTCTCGTTTCCTCTCCTATGCACTCCTCTAAAACGAATTGGAAAGAACCAAAACCCTAAGAGGAGAGTTCGAAAAATTGAGACGAAGCTTGTCTGATTTTGATAACATCCTCCAAAGCCACGATTCAAACTTCAAAAATCCTTGTACTTGGTTTCACATCACATGTTATTAGGACAATTGTATCACTAGAACGTGATTTCTCCTCTTTTTCAACTTGATTTTTTTTTGTTAATTTTGTTCTCAGTTTATCGTAAAACCCTAATTTTTTTCTTGAATTGCATACATTTATGTGGTTTAGTGGTGTTGAATGATGATTTTTATTTTATTTTTTAGACAATTGGACGATTTTGTGTTCTTATACCTAATTATTAGAATTGGATATGTTATTCACCTGGTCTTAGTTAATTTTGAACAATTCGATGTGATTTGAATGAGTCTAGCCATCCAAGACTGGTTCGAATGGATTTGATATTTATTTTTTTTATGTTTAGTGAAAAACAAAATATTTTTCCTGTATAAAATGAATGAAGTTCAATTCATTAGACGATGTTTGTGTTTTTTTTATAATAACTATGCTCAACAAATAGGATTTGGCAGCGAGCTTATGAGAAGGATGGATCGCAAAGTGATGCTCAGGTCTCTTCTATGTCAACCCCTTGTCAGGAATGGAAAAAGCTCTGCTATAGGTAATAAATTGGTCAATTCCCTTGTTGAAGATGGGGTTAGAAGTTTTGGAATGGATTGATCATCCTTACAAAAAAATCAATCCATTCTAAAACTTCTAACTTATATATGACAAAACACGTTAACTATGTTATTGGCTCTTGAACTTGATCTTATATATGTATAATTATCCTCAATGATAACATATAATAAATGGATGATATAAGATAAATTTTATTTTTTAAGAAAAATAATTCAAATGTTAGAGATTGGAAAGGTTTCATTTTCATTTTACATATAATCCAATTCACCTTAATTTACAATAAGATTTAAATACAAATAAAATAGTCATTAATTATTATATTTAGAGAGATTCTATTGGCATACAAACTTTTACTTATAACACACCAATCCCTTAGAATTACATGTAGATGGTGTGCTATAAGTAAAAGTTAGTGCGTTAATAGAAGCTCTCTATATTTAAAGATATGGAATTTTATACTTTGAGTGTCATTTCACTCTCATTCTGTCTTATCCATTACAAACATTAAATGAAATGAATTCTTTATAATATCATAAGGTTAGTTCATCATTGTCACTATTATGATGGTAATTATTATTAATAATTGCTCTTATACATATTATTATATACATAATATGACCAGTTGATTCATAAAAAGACACAAATTTCTGATTATTAAAGTATTTAATACAACAATTGTAATTATCCTAGGAATGTAATCTATTTCTCAGACAATTTTAACCAATTTTTTTAGGGTAAATTACACCTTGACCCCTTGTGACTCGGCATAATTCCATGTTGACCACCTTTTAAAAAGTAAAAGACTATTTTACCCTTTTTAAAATATTATACTTTTTATAAACAAAATATCATGTGAAAAAAAAAGGATTTATTTGTGAATGCATAGATAAAATGAAAGGGTAAAATAGTAAAATAACATCTAGGCTTTAACATGGCGGGTGTGAAAGGGGAGGTAAGTGCAATTGTCAAAATGTTAGGGGGTCAGCATAGATTATGCCAAACCACAAAGGGGTCAAAGTGTAATTTATCATATATATATTTTTTATATTACGTCAACAATCAACATCAATAACATGAAATCCTTAAATATCAAATCCTATTGCATCTCGAGTGTGAAGATTTCGTGTTTTTTCATTTGTAATTTGTCAGCCACTGTATCCAATCCTATTACATATTAGGGTTGTCAGTAGATTAGATCTTGCATGAAATTGGATTCGTTCCATTCAGATGACTATTAGCTCAAATGAAGGATTTGAGTTCCAATAAGAAGACAATCCGTTTTGGATTGATCATCTTCCAGATCGATTTGGGTTAAAAACTAGGATCAATTCGAAAGTATTGTTTTTAGGGATTGGGTTTGCAATAATTCATTTCATATCGAATCAAGTTTGGGCTTGCAAATGACGAATCAAATCGAGTCTAATAAATTCATTATTGGATCAGTACCAATTTGCTACTAACCGGATCCAAACCTAATCCATTGATAAGCCTAATTTAACTCTCATTTTACTAGATTAGCATAAGAGTAGCTAATTAAAAATTAATATAATCAAGGAATAATGGATTCAATTTCCCTAAAAAAATTGTTTCAAGGAGTACAAAACAATTGTTATTTAAAATCTATAGTTGTAAGCTTTTTATATTATAAAACCATTATTTTAAATTTAAAATTAGTTAGGTGATTATTTTAGATATCTCACATTTTCAAATTGATGACATAACTTGATGACATACCTCCTTGACAATTGGTCTCAGCCTCATAAGATACTAATAGAAAATGACCTAAATGCCCTCATCTTCACCTTCTCGTAAAAAATGCTTGATTCTTTTCCTCAAAACCAATTACCTTCAACTCTGTAAGATTATTTTTTCCCCCTCATCTCGAACTTTAAAAACTTACATGATCTCATGGATAAAATAGGATTTTCTAAAAAGTAGAAAATGAGGGATTTTATTCAAGAGGTTGATGATGAACATATGGTGAGGCAGAATATGTTAAAAATAATTTACTTCTGAGGTTAAAAAGCTTGAAGACGACGAATTTTTGGGACATGGGTGGAGTTAGTAAGGAGATAGTGGGGGCAATTGCCCCCACAAAACTTTGAGATACCAGTGTATTTTCAGCTAATTGTATATCCCATTCTTCCCCACTCCCTCACCTCCCTCCAATTTTTGCCCCCTCCATCCTTTTTTTACTTGATTCGGCTTTTCTCATTGGCTAATTGAAAATGATCTAAATATCCTTTTATTCAACTTTCAATAAAAAAACTGATGAATTTCTCTTCAAAATCATTCATCTTCAAGCTTTTTCAATTGTACCATTAACTATACCCCTCCCCCCTCTCACACACACACACATGCGCGCGAAAACCTTGACTCCACCCTTAAGGTAAGGGTATTTATGTTATTTTATTAGTCTTCCCAAGTAGACTAAGGTAAAGGGTTATGTCATCATTTTGAAAATACAGTATTATCTTAACGAAACGTGGAAGGGTAGAAAAAATATATTGCATTTGAATGTGTCAAAATCTACTTTCATGCATTGACCAATCATCACTAAATTTAAATTTGTATATTATAAAACAAATAAATACCCATTATTTAAAAAAAGAATTAAATGAGAATTATAATTATAATATATTTATAAAAAAAAAAATTCAGAGATCAGTGAATCAAAATAACAGTTTAATAAATACAAATTTTCAAAAAAAAAACAAAAACAAATAAAACCAAACAGTGCATAGAGAAGTTACGATCTGGTTGTACATCCGAATGTATTTCATTAGATGTTCCTCGAGATTTGCACTATTGAGAGTAGTCCAAACACCTGAAACTTAGGGAGGACGACTGTCCGGCCACATAGTATCAACTATTACTTAGAGTTGTTTTTTTCTCCAGATTCACAATTGTTGAAAATGGAGCAGAGCTGAACGATCTGAAAATTAGGGAGGACGTGCTCCTGAGATAATATTAATTATGCCTTTCTAAATTCCCCAATTCCTCTGCTGCCCGCATTTTCCAATTCTATCTGCCCGGACTGCCCGTTCTTACCTTTCTCCTCGCTCTGGTTCTCACTCTTTCTTTCTCAGAAACACAGACATCTCTCTCCTCCTCTCTCTGCGCTTTATTTGTCTTCTTCTATATATTCTTCGTCAATGGCTTTGAAAGCTATTTGCACGCTCAGCTCTCTGTGTGTGGGCTCTCAGGCAGATGGATTTATCTGCCCATGTGATTTATAACAGAATTCTGGGTAGATTTCGCCTCTCAACCATCGATCCCTTTCAGTTCATTTCAAGGGTTTTTGTTTTGGAGTTTCAGAGGAGATTTTGAGTTGATTTTACTGGTATTTGGTTTGAAACAGTATTCTCTGATTTGAGGTTTTTTTTTTTTTTTCCTCCACTTGTTGATTTGGTGGGATTTGAGACTTCTCTAACTAATTTATGTCACTGAGGTCAACGGTTTTTATTGCTGATTTGAAGTATCTGAAGAAAGGGGTTTTGAAAGTGATGTTTTGATTTTTGGGGGCGATTTGAGTTTTATGGTCTTTGTTGTTTTATAGGGTTTGAGGGGGTTTCAACTCTGATTCTGTAATAGAGGATTTTCTTGGCAGATTTTGTTTGTATTTTCTGGTTATGGAACATTTTAGGGTTTAGCTTGTAAGACAGATTCAAAAAGGTGGGAACTTGGTGTTGGTTTCAGTGATTTTTGGGATTTTGGAGATATGGGTTTGTTGAGTTAAGATATTCAAAGATGGGGTTAGGTGCTGAAACTATTCAGGTGGAGGCATGGGATGTTGGAAAGTCGAAAGGGAAGAAAGAGAAGAAGGAGGAGAAAGATGGAGTGGCAGTAAAGGAGGCTGGGTGTTGGATTAAGTTTAGGTTTATAGGTAGCTGTATCTCTTCAAGATCCAAAGTTGATAGCTCTATAAGTGGCACCAGTACTCATAATGGTAATCTTTTATTTTAAAGAATATCGTTCTTTCGTCGATGTTGTCTACAATTCCCCTAATTCAGCTGTTTTTGCTTGGCTTCATTTGTTTGTCGGATGGATATATGAGTTTATGATGTATTCTTTATGTTTATGTTTGTTTGATGTTGTTTTCATGAACTTTTTTTTTTTATTATCTTTGTTTATCAGCATTATTTGTTGATGGTAACTAGTTTGTCTTTTTTCTTAGTGAAAAAGATTTCAAATTTCAGAAATTCACTCATTAGCTAGTCTTCATTTTATTGGAAATTCGAAATTCTATGAATTGGTCACTCAACAAATGAAGGTCATTTCTTGAAAATTTGGGATATTCTAGTTGTTTTACTAAACTCCTTGCAAGAAATAAATGTGGGTTATTATTAAATTTTCATATTTCTATCATTCTCAAATTTTAGCCTGTGATATATAATATAAATTATGATTCATCTACATTTTGGAAACAATGACTGCTTCACCACGAAAAATTACTGAATAATTCATTAATTATTGTGATTTGTAAGAAAACATTGTGATATGAGATTCTTCATGTGGACCAGCCGAAAGTAAATCAACAAATGACAGCAGAGACCAACCGGTGGGCCCAGTAATATCTTCTTCAACGACTAGTAATGCAGAGAGTAACCCTTCAACTCCAAAAGTAGGTGAGGAGCTGAAAGTTGCTTCGCAGCTTCGAAAATTCTCGTTTAACGAGCTAAAGGCAGCCACACGGAATTTTAGACCAGAGAGTCTTCTTGGAGAGGGTGGTTTTGGTTGTGTGTTCAAAGGGTGGATTGAGGAGAATGGAACTGCTCCGGTAAAACCTGGCACAGGGCTTACGGTTGCAGTTAAAACACTTAACCATGATGGACTTCAAGGTCATAAAGAGTGGCTGGTATGAGCTTTTCTTTGTTTATTTTTATTTTGATCTTTTGAGATTTTAGCCAACTTATATACCTTTTTTAATTCTCATATATGTCCCAATTTTGGCAGGCTGAAGTTAATTTTCTCGGTGACCTCCTCCATCCTAATTTGGTTAAATTAATTGGTTGCTGCATCGAAGATGATCAAAGGTTGCTAGTATATGAGTTCATGCCTCGAGGAAGCTTGGAGAACCACCTCTTTAGGAGTATGTAATTTCCAACTATTTGGTCCTTTGCAATTAGCTTGTTGTATCTTGAAATTCTAAATTGTTAACTTAAAACTTTCTATATTGAAGTATCTAAAGGTATGAGGTACTTATGGTTTAAATTTCATTTGATTTTGGTCTGTCTTGGCCGAGTCATCTGGGAATTTGGCATTGCTGAAAGTGAACAAGTCATGAATTTTGTTTGTTTGTTTGTGTTGGAATGTTTCTTTTTAACTCAATTTGTATAGGCAAGACTAATTGTGGCAATTGGAATAGCAAGTCATTCAGGAGGAATAAAAAACTATATAAAAAAATTTCATGGCTTGAAATCAAACAATAATACTGATTCATGATGTGTAGATGCACCAGGAAGTGGGCCAACCATTCATACTGTAGTTAATCTCAGAAAGAGCCCACTGTTTCTCATTAAACATATATATATTTTTTACTATGATAGATAAATAGAGAAGTATATCCTATGAGAGCCAATACCAAAATCATCTGATTAAAATTCATATATCTTCTCCATTATGTGATGGATATTTGGTAGCTTTCTAAGCATTAATTATATTTATGTACAACTTTTCTTTGTGTCTTCTTAGTGTACCGGTGTATAGGTGTTGGTGTGAAAAATGTGTTCCTTTTAAATAATAGTTCTGAAGATGTTAACTAACTGTAAATTTTGACCGGAATGATAAAATTGTAATTATAAAAATGCTAGATTTTGGTCGAAATATTTTAATGAACAGTAAATTTCAATAAATTTTTTATTTTTTTGAAAACTATTGTAAAGATATTCATAAATTTTAGAATAACTAGAATATATAAAGTGCTTGTAAAAGGGACTTATAAATTAACTATAATATTTATTCATTAGTAGAAAGGAATTCCGATTGATAAAGGTGCCACCTTGGTGAGGTGGTACAGTCTGTGTTGGTAATAGGCATGGCTGGGATCAAAACCCTTCCTTCACATATAAATGTATTAAAAAAAAAAAAGGAATTATGATTAGGTATTATCAATTTATTTTGTTGTATGCAAAGTGTGTTGGTAGTTTAGCATGCAGCAATAAGCATGCTTTAGACATTATTTCATGTCTAATTAGTTGGATGTATTACTGGTGTATGGATAGATATTTAAGAAATGGAAAATGAGGCTTGAATGTAGTCTTTAATTGTTACTTAAATATATATATATAGTCTTTAATTGTTTGTTCATTTAAACTAGTTTTTTGTATACTAAGGTGTATATAGTTTATGTGACATGATTTTTTTTCCCCACATAAAAATAGGGTTTTTTGGCTTTTAAGCTCTATACCCACACCTGTGTTATATCAACAAAATGTTCCTCGACATTTCCATCAATTCTACACTATTTACATCATATTCATGAACATTGTCTTAATTTCCACACTGGTCGAAGCGTTTTGTGAATTATTTACATTTCCAGACTGACCAAAATAGATGCTAAAATTGAACACCCCGTTTCCATTCTCCTCTGAATTTCTCACCAAGTATTAAGTGAAAGGCATCCACAAATTTTATTCCTGTAACCCTAGCATCCGTTTTTTTTTTTGATAAATATAAATTTTATTAATGAAAGAAAAAGGAGAATAGGAGGCTGAGATAGCCCCCAATCAACAAGACAAGAAAAAACAAGGGAAAAAAATACACGCCTGGCTTGGGGCTACTGGTAACAAACGGTTTCCCAGTTAAAAACAAAATCTTGGAAGCACACTCCCTCAAAATCTTTACTCATCTTTGACCAAAAGAAAAGAAACCCCAAAGTCTCTAAAATCACCGTGTGAGACGAGCTCTCCTTGCTATGGAACACCCTAGCATCCGTTTTATCATTCAAGTATTGTAAAGAGTGTGAACATCATTACAGGATAAAACAAAACATCGGATTTACCATTAGTCCTTTAATAATTTATTGTCACATGTGGAGTTTGTTAGGCAACCTTGTTATTTGCAAGTTGCTTGTCACATTAATGACACCGTCTGTTAGACATTTGCCTTCTACATCAGATGTTTTAATGTTCTCTGGTAACAACCATGTTATATGCAGAAGGGTCCCTACCTCTTCCGTGGTCCGTCAGAATGAAAATTGCGCTAGGTGCTGCAAAGGGCCTTGCTTTTCTTCACGAGGAAGCGGAAAGGCCAGTTATATATCGTGATTTTAAAACATCTAACATCCTCTTAGATGCGGTATGTGGCTACATCGTGGCTTGATAGTTTACATTTTTTTTTCCTTTGTATTGGTCTTATTTTTATGAAAATATGTCTTTCAGGACTACAATGCCAAGCTCTCTGACTTTGGACTTGCCAAAGATGGCCCTGAAGGAGATAATACTCATGTATCCACTAGAGTTATGGGAACTTATGGCTATGCAGCCCCGGAGTATGTGATGACAGGTGTGTGGTTAAATTTAGCTACAAGACTTTGAACAATTTATTTTACTTTCACTATTTTATTAACCTTCTTGGACTAGAGTCAGTCATGGACTGAAATTAGTTTATATCATTGCTGATAAATACTTTAATGAACAAAATGTTCAGCTATTGCATTCGCTATCAGCTAATAATAAAACCATTGGCAACAAATGAACCACAATGTTGAAGACACAATATATCATAGGAATAGCTGCAACATTCCAATTAGGGAAACCTTCCTCCCAACTGATCTTTAATTGTCTCATTTATTGAGAAAAACATTGATAAAACCAAAGAAGTACCCAATGAGGATGGTTAACCTTTGTTATTGGTACTAGGGGGTTGAGTAGTTCTAGAAGACTTCACATAAATAAATAGAAGGACAAAGGCACAAGTCTACCATGCTGTCTTGTCACCACTATGGATTTTGTTCTTACTGATGATCCAAGCAAAGAATGAAGATTGTTCTCTGGAAATCGAGTGCAATTCCATAAGGTGTAATTTGTTCCTGACTCGTTATGATGTTTCAGAAATAGAATTAGTTCATAAAATTATATAAGATACAGATGAAAGTGGTTAATTAAATTATTTAATCATAAAATTATAAAAGATACAGGTGAAAGTGGTTAATTAAATTATTTAATCACACAATTTGCAAACTATATGCCCATTAATGAATCATTATTAGTTCATAATAGTTTTGAGATAAATTTTGTCTTTACTGAGGTTTTTTATCGAGACAAGTAGTTGCCTAATGTGTGTATATAAGGGTTCTAACGGGGAATGATTCTTTAAAGAGCGCTCCATCTCATGGATCTCTTCCTTCTTGAATGTGCTGAGAAGAATATCTTCTCCAATAACTTTGACCTTCGTCTTTATAGTACCTTTTCCATCATAAATTTGAGGTTTACTATTTTTCCAACTCTTGTAGATTTGCTCAACATAACTCGATTTTCTTTACTTTCCCATTGATTTGTTTTGATATATCTTTTAGAACATCGAATGATCTCTTTGAACTTGTTTCTTTAGTCTAATCCAATCAATCTGTCTCAGGGCATCTGACTTCAAAGAGCGATGTCTATAGCTTTGGGGTAGTCTTACTTGAAATGCTGACTGGCCGTAGATCCATGGACAAAAACCGACCAAATGGGGAGCACAACCTAGTCGAATGGGCAAGGCCACATCTAGGGGAAAGGCGGCGGTTTTACCGTCTTATAGATCCTCGTCTTGAAGGTCACTTCTCGATCAAAGGTGCACAAAAGTCTGCCCAACTGGCACACCACTGTCTTAGCCGTGACCCAAAAGCCAGACCTCTCATGAGTGAAGTTGTCGAAGTCCTCAAGCCATTATTGAATCTCAAGGACATGGCCAGCTCTTCCTACTATTTCCAGACCATGCAAGCAGAGCGCACAGGGGCCAACCTCAGCAACCCAAATGCCAGAAATATGCTAAGAACACAGGGAGGGTTTGTAACAAGGAATGGGCAGCCAATGAGAAGCCTATCAATTCCAAATGGTTCTCTTGCTTCTCCATCCCCAAAGCAGGGTTACCCCCATCCATCCCCAAAGCAGGGTGGTGATAAACATCCATAGCATTCAGTTCTCGTTCGTCACCTTCCCTCGGTTCTTTTTCTATTATTTTTCTTTCTTTCTTTTATATTATATATGAATGAATATATATTTTCCACGGGGCATTCTGAGTCTTGGGAGACTGGAGAAACATTGGAGCGGTATGTTTATGTGATCATAATTTAGAGTGGTGAGAAGGGTTGGTGGGCATTTTGGAGAGAACTATTAGGCCACCTTATGATGCTTACAATTTGTCTGGAAATATGAAATGGTGGTAAATAGAATACTTGAATAACTAATGATAATGTTTCATTGCCCATCTTTTCTTCTAATTATACGAGTAATTGAACGACTAATGATGTTTCATTTCCCCGCGCACCATCTTGTTATGATAATGTATTATCATTTAGAATGCTTTATAATTTGTTGAAGGCTTGAGATAATTAATTCCAATATGTACACATTTTTGCAATAAAAATCCCTTAAGAAAAATCTTGTCTAGAGCATTATAATGGTATCTAATATTAATTTTTGTTATTATTTAAAATACATGCACTAAGTGAAAGCCAATGATTCTTGTATAGAAACTAGAAAGGGAATGCAGCTTTCATCAATGTAATTACTATTTTACTGTTGTTACTTGTAAGCAAAGTAAGCAACAAGGTTCAAACTCTAGTCTTCTCGAGTCTCTGCACAATATGTGCAAGAGGTCTATTACAAACCTTCATGATAATTTTTCCATTTCAGATGCACTATTGTCAACTAGTTTCAATCCGAATTTGGAGATTCTGCGTTGCAGATGGCTTTCTGGGTTAATTGATCCTTGAAGATGCTCTTGAAAATCTTGTCAGCCTTTCTAACATCGAAACCATCACGCCTGTGGAACTCATCAATCTGTGTAGCTCAAAAAGGAGAGGAAAACCATAACCTACTTTTTAGATAATAGTAGATAGAAACCATGTTCAGGGAGTCCTATTGAAACTAAGAAATGTATCCCTTCGTGCCATCCACACCAGAATAGATGTAGTTTTCCGAAAAAATAGGGCAAAAGAGAGCCAGGTACCGGAAACTGATTAGAGCTGGATCTAAAATGGAACCAAACCGATAGGAACCCAAACGGTTGGGATAAATCCGACAGGTACCCGGAACTGATTTATTTTGTAGTTTATTTTTTTAATATTATAGATGATTTAAGGTATTCTTTTATTTCAAAATTTAAGTTCTTCAATTGTTCATATAAACTATGGATTGATGATTAAAATGAACTCTCTTCTAAAAATTTATTACTACTAAGGTAAGAAATTTTTATTTTTGAAAAAAATCAATGTCTTATATCGAATATAACAAATTATAAATAAGTTAATTATTTTGTAGATAATATGTTAATTTTTTGAAAGTTTTTTTTTTTTTTTTTTAAATAATGTGATACATTTTTTATCATTCAATTCTTGAGAGTAGGAACCGATGGGTACCCGTGTTTTTTGGCAATTCTGATTTTGATTCCATTTATTTTGAAATTGGAATTGACAAGAATTGGAACCCAAAAAAATGTTATGATTCTAAGTGCCTTATGAATCGGACTGGAACCGGCCCATTGACACCCCTAGGTAAAATACCAATTTTGCTACTCTTAGAGGTGTCCTTGGGCACCCATTTAATCGGAGCCGAAAACCCTGGTTTTGATTCCCTTTTTGTTGGAAGTGATTAGAGTCAGGTCTAAAATTGTATAGAACAGATAGGAGTAGGAACTATTAGGTTCTATCCGATGGGTATCTGCTGGTGCTAGAACCAATTTATTTTGTCATACTTTTTATATTATAATGATTTGAGATTTTTAACATTTTTACAATTAATACATTTTAAATTAAAGTTCTTCATTTTTTTTTCATATAAATTATGTATTGGAGCTTAAAATGGGTCATTTCTTCTAAAAGTTTATTACTTGTAAAGAAGAAAGATTTTAATTTTTAAAAATTCATTAACTCTAATATTTTTTATAGAACAAATTGTAATTAAATCAATATTTTTGTAGATTATATGTTAATGTTTTAAAAGGAAAAAATGTTTTATAATGATTTGAAATATTTTTTTTTTCATTCAATTTTTGAGAACCGAAACTGACAGGAACTTGTATTTCTTGGCGATTTCAGTTCCACTTATTTTAGAATCGAAACTAGAACCAACAAAAATTGAAACCAAAAAACTATGATGATTCCGGTTCTAAATACCATAGGATCTGGACCGGAACTGACCAATTGACACCAATTTTTGTAAATATTTTTCATTAGTTGGTAAAATTTACTTATTTTAAAAAAATTATGGAAAAAGGATCAAAGTCTTTAGTTACTTATCGAAAAGATAATAATTTTTAAAAAATTACCAAGAACAACCTAAATAGTTGGCCCGTCTAGCGTTCTAGTAACTCGTTGTACAATTCACTCTGTTTTATGTTATTTTATGAAATAAATGACGAAAATATCCTTTGAAGGCCTTAATGGTAGAGGAACATTTTTGGCGATTTAGTGTAAAATCAAATTTTTTACAATCCGGTGATTTAAGTTGTTTTTGATAATTAAATTTTTTATTTTATTTTATATATAATTAATTAAGACTTTAATTTTATTTTATTTTATGTGATAATTTTCCCATTTATTTTCTATATGATTACTAAGAAGGGCCTTAATTTAATTCTGGTTGATAATTAGGAAGCAAAATCATCAGCAAGGTTCAAGTTCTTTATTCTGTTGAGCCCGTCGTGCACAATTCATACAGGAAGTATACTACAAACCATACAGGAGGTGTACTACAATTCATACAAGTTCTTTATCCCGTTGAGCCCGTCGTGCACAATTCATACAGGAGATCTAGTACAAACCATTTCAGATGCATAACTGGCTACCCAGTTTTTGTTTTTTTGTTTTTGATAGGTAAAAGTAGTGGTGAATTTATCTTGCTATGGTGAATTTAGCTACAACACAATACTCTTTCTCTCAAATGGCTTTCCTGGTCAATTGATCCTTCGAAGTGCTCTCGAAAATCTTATCAGCATTTCCAACCTCGAAACCATCACGCCTATGGTACTCCTCAATCTGTACAGTTCAATAACCCAGAAAAACCATAACCAAATAGAAAACAATGTGGGCTTTGCTGGTTAAAGCTTCAACATGAGCGTAGAACTAGGGCTGTCAATGGATCAGATCAGACCTGGATTCCGATCCGTTTCAATAACTTTGGGTCTGGATCAACCATGTCCCGATCCGATAAGGATCGGATAATATGTTAGAAAGTATATAAATTATGTTATATATTTGTTGAGATGTATGAAGTTTATTTAGATTTTGTATATTTGGGTTTGGCCCGATCAAGGTCTGATCCGATTGTTAATGGATGGGTTTGGATCTTAATATTGAGTTCTGGTTTAACCGATCCAATAAGGGTCCGATCCAAAACTTATCAGATCAGTACCGGATCCGATCTGATTCGTATTGGATCGGTACCACAAATCAACACTAATCTGATCCATTGACAGCTCTACATAGAACAAATTTACTTTCCAAGTTTATGTGTAAATGATAAAGCATACTCTGTTTTAAACTACTAAGGTAGTAAATGTGCATTTCTGGATATAAGGTCTTGGGGAACGTATCACAACCAGTATGATATATTATTGTGGATATGACATGGGTCTGATTTATCAAAATGGAAAAAAGAAATTCAGGTATCATGTCTGTCGCACTCGCATCAAAGGATCATATATATAAGTGTCCTGATAATATGACTCACCAGGTGGCATACTCAATTGACTCCCTGACGTGACAAGTTCGGGAACCGTAGATCTGTATGCCTTGGGATACACGACTGCACTTCCCCATAAAGTGTTTCCCGAGGGAACCATGTATCCTGAGGCATACAGATCTATGGTTCCCAAATTTGTCACGTCAGGGAGTCGATTGAGTATGCCACCTGGCGAGTTATAATATCACGACTATATATAAATCAAATTGTAAGTAGAAATATAGATACCTCATTTTCAGGGAGATTTTTATATGAGGGCAAAACAAGACGTTCTGCAAACTCGATGTACGACCGTGGAACAGGTTCAGTGATACCATCAGCAAAATGAAAAGTTGTCGAGTCAGCAACAGTTGAACTTTGCAACAGAAGACCATCAGGGCTCACTGTTTGCAGCAGAAAAAAAAATGTTTACACCAGTAAAAAGGAATAAAGCCATTAGATACTTGAAATAATGTTGAAATTGGTCTTATCTGACATTTAACTTCAATCAGTTAAATATGAAGACGAACAAAAGATATCTGTCTTACGCAAAAACTGGTTCAAATGTAGGAAACTGTTACCTTGCATGCCAATAAACTGTTAGAATTCTATGTCGTGTGGCCCAATTCACCTCACAGTTTTGTTTTTTTTAGTTGCACAAGGATTCTATAAACATTATAGATATCAATATTTAAAGAATCCCCATATCGTTAGAATTATGAATATTCTTTATCTATAGAAGGGGATCGGCGACCCCATATTAGAATGTAAAGAGTTCATAAGAGTGATATCCATCAATCACTAATACCTAGCCGACCTACATAGAGAAAAGGGGGAAGGTGAGTCTAGAAGAAAGAATCAATTTGATTGGGGTTTTGAAAACTTTGGGAACATATTGATCGAAAGGCACACCTCCAACGTTTTGAATCAACAATTTCACAATGGCACAAGGTAAGTACCATTAACTCAATTTATATTGAATGAATAGCATGTTTGAGATATGTGAGAGATTAGATCCTACTGGGAAAAATCAAAGTATGTTAAAGTTATGTTTCAGGATTTTGAATGCGTAAAATCTACCAAATACATGATTTCTATGAGTTCCTATTTTGCAAAATATTTCGACAGAGAGTTTTTTTTTTATCCCTTCTTTTTTCCCTAGGTAGCTGGGATTGAACCCATGACCTCATGGTTGAGGTTCAATAAGTAAGCCAATTGAGCTACACCAAGTTTATGTCTATAAATATGTGATTGGAGACTACTGAAGTCGGTAGTTCCAGTGACATTGGCTCAAGTGAGTCAAAACCAAGCCTACAACTTTCATACTGCAAGTCAAGCAATGATGTAACTGAAAAACAAATTGTACTCTCAACTAGTTTTAATGCATTTCCTATGCAATTGAAATGCTCGGGGCGAACAAAGGAGAGGATCACTGCCTTTTTAGATTATTTGCTCTTTGGGCCTAATATCTTTTGATATTGTCCTAGGTCAATATTACAATTGTCAGAGATAGGCATAGCTCACATTTTGCATTTGTATCGAAGTCAACTTAAAGTATAAAAAGTGTGTGTGTGTGATTTGGGAGGGGAGGGGGGAGTATCCTACATTCCTACCACATTTCTCAGAGAGAGCAACCTTTGTGAGAGTAATTATGATACACCATAGTTCTGGCTTTTCCTTGAACAAGTTGTCATATCTTTAAAAAGAAAAAAACTAACAGGAATTCAATGAAGGGGCAGGGTAGTAATGAACCTTTAAGGACCCCTCCTTCAGAATTCAACTTGAATCCATTTTCTTCAATGAATTGGTTGAGACTCTTGATGTTTTTCAATTGAGATTTTAGCCGATGAGTAGAAATAGTGACATGGTTCAATGCATAGCCATTGACAAGAGTCCATGCAGCATATTCACTCTCCCTGCGAACCCAAAAACCAAATAGTAAGAATCCCATAGTGGGAGTTTCTATACCTGTTGAGTGAGATATGCAGTTGGCTTAGAGCCTCAGTAATACAGAAAGAATACAGCTCAGAAGAAAGAAGAAAAAAAATGTGTCCAATTTACCCAGGACAGAAACCAACAGTTTTTTCATTCCTTTTTTAATTTTCTAATAGCCAATCAGTGTAAGTTGGATATATCACTTGTTCATAGAAAAAAGAAACTCAGAGAAGTACCTAGCCAATTCCTGGAAGTCAGAAAATAAGGGATTTCCCCATGTTAAAGATCCCAATGCACTTGCAAGAGTTGCATGTTTACTTCCATCACCAGATACTTTAGTATATTTTCTAATTATTTCCTGCATGAGTTAAATCTTTAAAACTTTATTGACGTTCAGATAAACATGCATTAGGATTATAAATACACCGTAAATGGTCTAAGTTGCTTCAATTTCAAAAAAATAAATATGTAGAGAAAACAGCATATCCTTGCATTTAGTAGAGCAATCATGTCGTACACTCACTCATAAAACTTTGAAAACATTTAGTAGAGCAATCATGTTGTACACTCACCTCATAAAACTTTGAAAACATTTAGTAGAGCAATCATGTTGTACACTCACCTCATAAAACTTTGAAAACATTTAGTAGAGCAATCATGTCATACACTCACTCATAAAACTTTGAAATATACTTGATAGCTAGGTCAAGACAAGAGAAAGCATATCATGTTAGTTGTGTCAGAACTCTTCTAATTGTGAGCTTTCTCACACACCATCTCAATCAGTTGTGAAAATTGCAATTAAAGTTATAACCAATTTGGCTAATTCCCAACCCTATCAGGTCCTTCCAGTGGTTCTGCTCATGGAAGCACTGGGGATGAGGACATAAATACAAAGAGCATCCTCAAGTTCAAACCTTTCTAAGGGAAAGCACTTCTATCAAGATTAGGATCCCTGGTGTACCATTATATGGAAAGAGATAAGAAGACATAGCTGAATCATTGCTTAGAGCTTTTTAGTGACGAATCTCAAACAGGGTTTCCAGGCTTATTATATGTAGTTTCTTACTCAGATCGACTTGTTGGGTCAAAATACTTACAATCCCCATAAAATGTTTTTTCCTACAACAGGACATAGGCCATGACACTGAAAAGCTTGATTTCCAAGGAAGGCACTAAGTTTTAAGATGTCCATTGGATTTTCCTGATGGAGTGACTCGATGAATCCAACCAATAAGTTCAAATAGTGATTTTCAGATTAAACATTGAATCTGACTCCCGAAACTAGTGGCATACAAGTCTGGAGTTCTACAGCCACATTTAAGCATCCTTTTCGTGAAAACGCTATCTAACATGACTTGAGTTGTGAATTGTGATTATATTCTACTGAAAGAATCTAGTGAAAGCTTTTGTGTCAAATTTCTCTTACTTATCATCTACCTTTGGTATGTTGGCATTAACCTCCACAAGCAAGCAATGTAACAAGGAAACAACACACTTAAGATTTTTTCATGTTGGACACAACCCAACAAACATCCTCACATATGATTGTGTCACCCATCATTTTAATGATAAAATAATTTATTAAGTTGTTCAACACAACCTTGATTTGATATCAGAAACTTACTTATATTAACTATGGTGAATAGAAATGTTTTTTGTTTTACTTTTTATAAACAAACTTTTTTTTGTTATTGGTAAAGCAGAAAATGATATTAATAAAGAGAAGAAAGGGAAGCTATACAGCAACAACTCACACCTCACATAATACAAACTTTTAATTTAAACATAGCTCAAACATTATTGGGAAATTTTAACTTCCATGGAAAGTTAGGGTATTTTAACATAACACACCTGAGCTCGAGGACTCATCTCATCTACGAGAAGCTCTGATATAAAAACTCTAGGCAGGGGCCCATTAACACCACTCCCATTATCTGCATGGATGGTAGAGGGAGGAGGAGCAAACCACAATGCTTTCAACTTTTTTGCAGGAAATCTCAATTCTTCCCGAGTTGTATAACCAAAGCCCAGGAAAAAGTCGGAAAGGGCGTTAATCCCATAACCATCCACCTATCGAGTCTCAAAAAAGTTGGGTTCAAGGCAATTCATCTTACAACATTTGTTACATAAGTTATCTTAATTTGAGAAACTAAAAGATGTGCAAAATGAAAAGAAATTATACCCCAAATGTTCTAAATGCAAGATGATCATAGCAAATTTGAGCCTCATTACTTGAGTGAACAAGTTCCAAAATGGCATTTGCAGTTGGATTCCTGCTTAAATAGACCTTCTCCATACTTGTAAGTACATCCCTAAGGAATGATTCAGCACCCTGAACAAAGAAACGTCAGGAATTAATTTTTATTCCAAAAACTTGAAATTTAAGGAAGGGGTATTTATGAAAAAGTGATCAACTTTTGACGAATTTACGATTCCGGCTCACTGTTCATTTTAATTACCAAAACATGAACGATAACTAATTCGGAGCACTGTTTTTTATGTTCAAAGTGTATCTTGTCTTTACCACGAATTATGGTCCTTGGTTAACACTAATTGTTGTTTTGCCAATATTTGCAGGTTCTTCAATTTTCTTTCTCGGGCAATTCTGATCAGTCAATAAAAATATATTTCAATGCTATTTCTTTTTTGTTTTTCCTTAGTTTAGCCAATCTATCATGAAAGGGAAAAAAAGGCTTAGCCAATCTATCATGAAAGCAAAGCTTCTTTCATTTTGTTTGGTCAATAACTAAAAATCCTAACTATGGGTCGGCTAGAATCTCAGCTTTCTTTGAATAGAAACTCTATTCATATAAGTCTTTCTGGTAACTATCCTTAATTCTCTCATTTCTTGAACCTATTTGGTATTCTCGGGATCAAAAAATGAAATGATCCTCCCTCGAATTCCTTCGGGTTGTGAGACACATAAACATTATAATAATAAGTATAGAATTCAATATCAATAGAATTCCCGAAAATGAAAATAAATAAATAAAAAAGCCAGGGAGTGGTCAAAGTCAAACTACTTTAATGAAAAATAAATAAAGAATAATAATTGGAATCGTCCTGAAGATGGCTGTAGCTACTGAATGGGTTTTGGAATCGTCCAAAAAAGGGTTCTGCTAATACTCCTGCTGGTACTGAAACGATTAAAATAACCCCTCTTTCACTCTCATGTCACGTCGAGTTACTGCAGAAGAAAAAACTGCAAAATCCGATCCAATTTTTTTTTAAAGTCACTATTTGTTATACGGCGATTTACAGGGAGAATCGAAATTCCGCAAAACAACTACAAAAATGATCGAACATATTGAAAGAGTGATAGTTAGATCTAGGTTTAAGTTCCTGTATTTTGGTATATAAAATCATTCAAAAATATTTATCTATCTAGGTTAGATAGATAGAAGCATGAAGAGAGATGCACCTGAGAAGAAGGAGATTGAAATTGACCCATTTTAGATCCAGAAATGGCGCAGATATCTCGATTTATGTTGTTGTTGTTAGAGATCGAATTGCAGGGAAATAAGTTTCTCTTGATGGGAACGAAATTTCTTGATTGGATTTGGATGAGAGACAACGAACAAGAAGAAGAAGCAAGAAAAAGCAAGGAGGACGGATACCTGGTTTTGATCGAGACTTGCATGGACAACATCGCCAACCAAATCTCTCTCTCTCTCTCTCTCTCTCTCTCTCTCTCACACACACACACACACACAGATGACAAACACGCATGGATTCTTCAGAAAACGATGACTCAGGAAGCACGCGAGCATGCAATTTATGGATGTGAGGCTATCATCACCATCAACGTGTCAAATTTCTATGACTGATGGATGTATGGATTAAGCTCCACGTAATTTAATCTGACGGTTGAGAAAGCGCCACGTCATAAAAACCAAAATCCTTAATTTGAAATATTGGAGGGCAAAAACAACCGTTCAATCATAAGTAATGATTTGCAACTAAGCAGTCAATCTCGACCCCTTTTCTTAATTTCAATACTAAAACGCATGATTAAGAAAACACCATCTCAAACTCTTGAAGGTTGCAGAGGACAAAATTCTATGAATTTTAAATAATTTTTTTTTATTATTCTTCATCGTTAAATAATAGGAGCTGTTCTCTCTATCATTTTATGGGTCTTGTTATGAACGTTAAAGTGCATTGTTTACATCTGGGAAATTGAATTTTGTATCGAAAATACCCTAAATAAATATTTGTTTTCATGAAAATACTACCCCCCCAAATGCTTGCACTTTAACTTGTGCCCCAACTAAACAAGACTCTTCTTTTGTTGAGAGATTTACGGGAAGACCTATCTATTTTATTACAAAAACTCTCTTCACTATCAACTTTGTTTTTTTTTTTTTTTTAGCAAACCTTACTTTATGAATCATATTAGCACGACTAACTTAGTAAGATTTCAAATCTTACTAAGATTTGTTGGAACCACATGAATTATTAAATTAGCAATTCAATAACACAAATTTATAGATTTTGTGAAAAAACTTAGATTTAAAATAAAATTAAAAAAAAAAAAAAAAAGAACATTTTTGAACTTGATCATAATTGTTGAAAATGGATGTCTACCGAAATCTCAAATTTAAAACTATAATTAAAGGGGGAAAATTAATTTTTTTTTTCTAATTTTTTTTTTTCAAAGTTCTTAAAATTTTATCTTGTATAATTCTCTATGCCATCAAATCATGTTTTTGAATCCGACAAATTTTAATTTTATGACGTGGATTTGGACTCCAAGGTTTTCTCTGTAACAAAATTAATAATATGAGGTTTAGTGGGTAACATACTTCATAAAGTTAGGTTCCCTTGGAGTTCTGACAACTCCAAGGGAGTTTTTGTAACAAAAATGCTACAATTTGATTTGCCCGATAAATCTCTCTATTTTGTTTATGTATAATTATTGAGTCTTTTTAATGTGTGTCCCATGAGCACACGTTAAAGTGTAATAAATACACTTTGCAAATTGATTTTCAACCAAAAATGCTTCAGAAGATTTTTTTTTTTACCAAAATTACCCCTCAAATGCCTATTTCGAAAGTGTATTTAATGCACCTAAGGGCACACGTTAACAAAACTCGTAATTATTACTTAGGGTGTGTTTGATTGCATAAAAAATCAAAATCCATAAAAAAAAAAAATAGTGAAAAAATGATTAGGATAAAAAAATTGAACACGTTGTTTGATATTATTTTTAAAAAATATCAACAAAAAAAAAAAACAAAAAAAAGAAAAAGAAGAGGGGAAGATGTAATGGTGGGGGTGACAACAAAGGTGAGGGAGGAAGAAGAAGAAGAAGAGAGAAGGATGTGGTGACGGAGGTGAAGGAAGAAAAGAGAGAGAGAAGATGAGGTGGAGGAAAAAGAAGGTGTCCAACGATAGAAATGTTGATGACGATGGTGAAGTTGAGTGCAATGGTGATTATGGTGGTGGGGAAAAAGAAGAAAAAGATATGAGTTATGATTTTAATTTGAGGATGGAAAATAAATGTGTACTTCATTTTCCCACCTTTATGGTTTGGAAAGTGAAATTTAATTTTTGTTAGACTTTTGGATGTAAGTGAGAAATGATTTTCTATGAAAAAATATAATCAAACATAAAAAATATCATTTTCCACGTGCAATCAAACATACATTTTATATTAAATTTGTGAAAGTTAGATTTTTTTTTTGTTTTGTCCAAAATTATTTGAGACACTATAAGATCAAAAGCTTTCCATCTTCATAGATTTCAATTTGTGAATTGTTAAAAATTCAATTTTTAACCATGAATTCATAACTACAAGAGATAAAGGCATTGTTTGATCCATTCGATGTACTGGTTAGGTTATTATCATATGGTACACGTCCTAGCTCAATTTTGAAAAATGGTACATCCTAGGAATCTGAAAGGAAAACTACAAGTGAAAGTTATCGTATAGTAGATCATTGTGGACATTGAAGTCTTTTTTTTTTAAAGATGTTAAGAAAGAGATGATGATACTATTGAATGATCTAATGATAATCAAATCATTCTTATAAAATTTTGATACTTAAAAAAAAAAAAAAAAATTAATTCTAAAATATTTCATAGGTTGCTAGAATTCCTCTTTACATTACATTAAAGTCGAGAAAAACATGTGAACCCCTTCATTACTAATATAGTAAGATTTTGAGACTTAAACTAAGGATCGTTTTGCTCAACTAGATTATCACATTAAAAATCCAACACCACAGAACTTTCATTGAAAAATTCAGATAAAAAAAATTTCGAACTAAATCCAAGATTTTGACAATGAGAGACCACTAAACTTCCATATAACTCCCAAACTTAAAATTGAAATAGAATGGTAAAAAAAAATCTTTTATAAATAAATTTAAAAAAATATATTAAAATTCGTAGAATTTCGCCTTCTACAATCCTAAAGCATTAGATCATGTTTTTGGATACAAGAAGTGAGCCCAAGACGCTTATTATGGGTGAAATCCTTACAAACTTATTAAGGCTAAAGGACATAAAAATAAAAAAATAAAATCTATTCAGCACACTCAACTCTATCAAAACCCACAAGATACTTTGGATAATATATCTAGTCATCGTTATCAACAAAGCCATATCCCAAAATTCGAAGTCATCCTAATAAATTATTTCCCATTCTTAAAAATTGCTGACGCTGCAACGGTCAAACAAATACTTTTTTGGAAAGTTGAAGGAAGTCAGGATTCCATTGCCTACCGCTCATTTTGTTTTTTTAAGGGTTTTTGTTAACGGCACACAAGTTAAGGTGTATTAGTTAATAGTTACACCTGTGAAATTGAATTTTGTACTGAAAATGCCCTCAAAAAATTATTTTTTTACTAAAATACCCCGACATACTTATTTCCAGGGTGTGATTAATGCACTTTAACGTATCCTCTTAATAAAACCTTTACCGTAGATCTGTGTGCTCATCGGGATACACAGGTGCACTTCCCCATAAAAAAGTGTATCTCGAGGTATGCGACTTGGGGTAATCAGATTATCACGACATTTTTTTTTTTTTTTTTAATGCATTAGAAGCGTGAAATTTATCACAATTGAGTTGGGATCCAAAGATGTACAAACGAACTCACATATGCACAAATGAGATCAGCCGTTAGACCGCAACTGATGTAATGGCTCAAATCTATTTTTTCGTTTAAATAAATAACATCTCGTTTATTATAGGGCTGTCAACGGATAGCTATCCGATCGGATACTGCTATATCCGAATTCGAATCCGAAAAAAAAAATACTATCCGAATTCGAATTCGAATCCGATCGGATATCCCTAACAAACATTCGAATTCGAATTCGAAAACTATATCGGATATCCGATAATATCCGATCCGATCCGATCGGAGTTTGCACAGTCGAAATCCATAGATTTCATCTGAAAACTCCGGCGGGTTCAGATCATAGAGAGAGAGAGAGAGAATATATATACCTGGATGCTCGTCGGCCGGATTAGACATGTCGGAGTTCGCATATTTGAAGTGAAACCCATATATTTCCTTCAAAAAATCACTTCGATTGATTAGATCGGAGGGAGAGAGAGAGAGAGAGAGAGAGAGAGAATACCTGAGGCTCGCCGGCCGGAGAAAACCGTAGTCACGGAGTTCGATCGAAATGGAAACCCACTGTTAACGTCCTCTGTTATTTGGGTTGAAGGTGGGTTCGTTTGAGAAGATAAAGATTTGAAAATAGGTTTTGTTGTATGACACGAATATTTAACACCATATATTTGCATATATAATGTTTTGTTGTACAACAGAAATACATAATATATGTATTATTTTCGGAGCGGATATTATCGAATCGGATATCGCAATATCCGAATTCGTATCCGAAACTCATTCGAATGTAAAAATGGCATCCGAATCCGAATCCGATATCCGAAAATTTCGGATAATATCCGATTTTTCGAATTCGAATTCGAATTCGAATTCGGATTTCGGCTATCCATTGACACCCTTAGTTTATTACAATGTCATCTATGAACTTGTCGTTGATTAGTGCTACTTCCCTCAACAATTTTAAACCTAAAACACAAAAACAGAGGTGTGCTCTGTTCCTCACACCTCTCTTCATTCTCATCCTCTCTGAACTTACTTTTTGACCTCTTGGCCTCTCTCGATTTCAGACGAAGCTCACTGATCTTTCAAGACGAAGCACTCTCTCAATCTCAGACGAAGATCACTGATATCTCATTTCTTAGCCTTACTTATTCTCAAACAGATTCAGCCCTTGCTGCCTCACTGATTTATCCTCCAAAATCAGGTATGACCTCTCACTCGATCTCTCCTATCACTCTCCCATTTTCGTGGTTCCATTGTTCAAGCTTAATCTTTCTAAGCCTTATTACATAATAATCTCAAATTGGATTTGTTTCATTAGGTCCCAAGCTTCCATTAGAATCTTTTCTTGGAGACCCATGTTTGAAAATGTAAATCATGTTAGAACTTGCAAAGGAAAGTGGAGACGAAAATCAGATTGTCATTGCCTTATCGTCGCCGTCACAAATCGTTGATGAGTGGAGAAGAATACGAAACTGGTTAGGGTTCCGTTTGGAGTCACACAAGAAAAGAGAGGGACTGAAATCGCAAGAAAAAACCCTTTCCCTTTCTATTCTTTATTTGCATGAGAAGAAGTAAAAGAACTCTATGCTCTGTAATAATGTTTTGGGTTTTAAGTGATTGAAGGGTATGTAAATAAATAGATAGAAGTTAAAGAAAGGTGGAGTAAAAACGTTAAAATTTATCACTTTAAGTGAAAAAAAAAATAGATTTGAACCGGTAGATCGAACGCCACTGAGATCATTTGTGCGGATGAGAGTGGATTTATGAGTCTTTGGATCCTGACTCGCCACAATTTGATAAAGCCATGAACCTAGCTAAACTGATACTGATTTTTGATCTGAATGGGGGAAATAAATTAAGTAATGTTTATTGTAGGCTTTTATTTAGAACAAAAAGATAAGAATTTACAAGGGAAACAGCAACCAAGAATTCCTACCATGGACGTTGGATAATAAAAAGAAAGATTAATACTGGAGTGACCTCGGTGGGGCACACAAAATGCGTGGGAGGGGGGAGGGGGTATCTTGATGTGGTTGCGGGCGCATGTCCGTAGATAGTTTTACTTGTTTCTTAGAGAAAATACATCTACGGGCATACGCATGCCACCACATCAAAATGACCCCCGCTGAGGTCATCAGTCATCTAACCTGATCATCATGACCCAATCAAATCATTATGCCCTCCTTTGATGACTAGGATCATCCATTCTGCTTCGTCATCAACACACTCAGATAAATGTTTTCTCAAATGGCAGCTCCAAACACATTCATTAGCAAAAGTATTCACATTCAGCAAAAAAGGATACAAATTTCAAACCACCAAAATAAGCTTCAAACTAATATGGTTTTCATTAAATTTTGGAGGGAAAACGATCAAAATAAGACCAACCGCCACTAACGTCAAGCATGTATCCTACTAGAACAAAGGGGGGAAGGAAACACACCTGTCCAAAACGGCTGGCTAAAATTATTTTTTACAGGAACATAAACCACCAAAATAAGGAGAAACTTGTAACATCACATGCGCTGAACAAAAAATTCATTCAAGAGAGTAGTTTTCCATCCTACAAACCTTTTATTGCTTGCCACTCTTTGAGAGATGGAAGGGCTACTATTCTTCCCTCAAAACCCTCCTCTCTCTGCTCGGAGAAAAAAATTCTATCTAGGGCTTAAGAGCTAAAGAAAACCCAACCTTTGCACTCTTCTCAATGGCCCTGGTGTCCACCTCCCCAGAAATAGTGAAGAGAGACTTTGGCCGCCACTCATTTTGGATGAGGGCACTAACCTTTCCATAGTTGTTAACTCGAGCCTTCACCAATGTCAGGGGATCCAACGCACGCTGTGTTCCAATGGTGAGGGTGTTGTCATTGGTTGAGAACCTATGTGTCAGCTCCACACCAACAGCTGTGTTGTTCAGAGGATTCACCGTTTGGTAGTAGGATGCATTCAGGGCATCACCCTTGTCATTCCTGGATCATCAACAGACACCACCATATGAATGAGAAACATTAGGTTCTTTTCAGTGCTAAGTTACAGCCTAACAGGGACCATTATTTAAAGTGGTTGCAAGAAAGGGTTTTCATATTGGGTTTTGTGAAAGAGTTTTGAAGACACAATTTCATATTCAAGTCTCAAGGGTTTGCAGAAATGAATTGCTCTCTAGATATATCCTTCCCACTCTTACTTTCAAGTTTCATCATGTTACTAACGTATACTCCCACACGACATATACAAATAAACGGACTAAAGGAAACTACCCCCCATAAAGGGGATTTGGGGAACTATCAGATAGATACCAATGACATGACTAATAATACAGAAGACATGTCTCCTTCCTGCCTGAACCATACACCTGACAAAATTGGTGGTACAACATCATTTCCTTGACTTCAAGGGGGAAAAAAATGGGAGAACGAGGGGGGATAACACCATCTTGGTGAGAACATTCACAAAAAGTGAGCATCAGGAGCAGAGCCAGGATGGGGGGCAAACTATAGATGACCGATAAAGGGTAAGAGCTTGAAGATGAATGCTTTTGGGAGAAAAATCATGGGTTTTTTGTTAGAGATTGAAGAAAATGGCATTTAGGTAATTTCTCATTAGTCTATGAGACAAGCCCCAACTCAAGGAGGGGCAATGTCATCAGTTTAAAAACTTATACAAGGATCTCAAATATTGACCAAGAACAAGATAAGATTGACGAATATCCCGGTTTACCTTCTATCCTTGTTCACGCTTCCTAGGTCGGTTGAAATCAGATTGGAAAGACTTATGAGAATTTTTTTGTGAAATGACAAGAACGATAGGAGGAAGTATCACCTAGTCAAGTGGAAGGTTATCTGTATGCACAAGAAGAATGGGGAGTTGGGGATTAGGGGTCTTAGACTAGCTAATAGAGCACTTTTAGGGAAATGACTTTGAAGGTTTGGGGAAGAAAGGGTTGTGGAGGAGGGTCATTTTGGCCAAGTACGTGAAAAAGAGGCTAGGCTGGTATAGAGGTGAGGCTAAAGGCTCGTACGGGTGTAGTGTTTGGAAGGAAAAATGAGTGAGGAGTTCGAGAAAGGGATTAGGTTCAAAGCGGGTACGGGTAATAAGATCAGATTCTGGTAGGACAGTTGGTGTGGCACATCGCCTCTAGCAGCTCAATTTCCGTCCTTGTACGCCTGCTTTTAAAAAAAGAACTGCTTGATCCAGCAGTGTTAAATTCGCAATGATTTCAGTTTTACTTGGGATTTGGGTTTAGGAGAAACTTTAATGATTGGGAGCTAACAGATGTAACATCTTTCCTTGATCTCTTGCATTCGTGTCCTCTCGACGAAAGTGAACAAGACAGATAGGAATGGACGAGGACTAAGGACTTGAGATTCTTTGTCAGCTCGTTTTTTAAGTGACTCAATCCTTATGCCGAGCGATCTTTCTTGGGGTCCATCATTTGGTCCAATTCTATCTCATCTAAAATCTCCTTTTTTATTTGATTGGCTTCCCTTGGGAAGATTCTTACGATGGACAATTTGATTGCTCGGGGGTGGATCACACCACCTAATTGTTGTTTCCTTTGCTTGAAAGATGGGGAGTTTGTCGACCATATTTTAATTCATTGCGCATTCTCTTATCAAATTTGGTCAATATTCCTTGGTCTTTTCCGCATTCAATGAATTTTCCCTCATAAGTTCTCGTTATTAGAAGGGTAGGCCAGTAATGTTTTCTTTTCCAGAAAAAGATTCCTGTGGGCTAATCTTCCCTCGGCTATTACTTGAGGGGTGTGGAATGAGAGAAATATAAGATGAGAAACTCTCATGCCATTTTCTTGGAGATCTTGGGTTTGTTATATCTGTGGGCGAAGCAGAACATTGAGTTCATGGGGATTACTTTTGATGACTTCGTTTTTAGATGAAACTCTTTATGTAGTCTTTGATGCTTTAGTTTTTCTTGCTTTGTTGCTCTTTTAGAGGCTTCCTCGGCCTCCTTGTACTTTGTTTTCTCTCTTTCAATATATTATACTTATCACAAAAATAAAAAAATAAAAAAAGAGAGATCAAGATTTTTGAAATATAAGATGATTTTAAAAAAAATAAAAATAATTCCAGGATTTCCTATAAAGGGAATAAGGCGACGTTGAAAACGATAGAATGAAAATAATTTTCCATAGAAATTGACGAATTTGAAGGTGACTGGTTTTAGGACAAAAATGAAGGGCTTTTAGTTACAGGTTGAAGATGAGGGTATTTAAGTTTTTTTTTTTTTAGTGTAGAAAAAAGAACAAAAACATGTCTTCGGTTTGAAAAGATAGGGGTATATCAAATATTAATCCAAATGTGAAGGGGTGTCCAAATCAGCCAACTATTGGGGGGAGGGGAACATGTCATCAGTTCGATAACATAAGGGTATCTCAAATATCCACCAAATATGGAGGGGCATGTCATTGATTTCAAAGCAAAAGGGTATTTCAAATATTCATCAAAAAATTGACGGGTGTTAACAGAGTCAAAATGTGTTTGTCATCTGTTGAAAAACACCAGTGGTATCTCAAATATTAACCAAGTGAGGAGGGTTCTAAAAGTCCAAAAAATTGAGGAGAGGTGGTAACTACCGAAAATTCAAACAGTGGGGGCAAACGCGGGGGCAAGTTCAAAACATATTAAAATTACAAGCCCTACTGATAATTTTTAAAAATTCTTGTGGGGGCAAGTGCCCCCACTGTAAATCCACCCCTGGTGAGGATTGCTTCTTTTCCTCCTCCCATCCTGAGGTAAGTATCCCAATTCATTTTTGTCTAGGTGGGAGAGGATTTCTCAAATTCACAAGAAAAATGTGCGAGTGGAAAAAAATATATGTATGAAAAAACATTCCTAAAGTGGAAAAAAATACTCACATAGTCAGGGAAGCAATTAGTTCAGCATTGGAGAAGCTCAACCCAGCATTGTACTTGGTGAAGTTCCCAGTTGCCGTGTCAAAGGAGAGATCAGTCCCAAAAGCAACCGTGTTGCTTCCCACAACACCTGATAAGTTAACAATAGGGTTCGCAGTCAACCCAATGCCCGTACTGATCCCTGCATAGTCATTCTGGTACTGAACTTCCACCTGTTACCAAATCAGAAGACAGTTTATATTTCGAGGAGTGGAAGCCTAAAATTAAAAAAATGTCATAAAAGCACTTCAAATTTTCTAGAGGTCATGTGTGATGTGCCATGAAATGAGATGACCACGCAATAGCACAAACTGGTTAGGCACGTATTTTCTTACAGTTATATGCACAATAGATTATAGCAAAATTGTAGTTAGAACATATTTTGTTGCAGAACTACATTGGTTGCCAAAAATTGTTTCCATACCAACTAACATCTAAGCATATATTGCTATATATCTACTCGTTGATTATAGACACAACAAATCGCCATTAAATTTATACACATGTATGGAACGTTTTTGAACAAGTTTCTCATAGTTATTTATGTACTACATCAGTGAACATCTGCATCAACCACAGAAAACCCTTGTGGGGCATTCATCAGCCACAGCAGAAGATTGGATGAAATTCCTCATGTAAGATAGTCAGAGAATTTAAGCATACCACAGAAGTAATGCATACAAATGAAATAAATCTACATAACAACAGCAAGAGTCATGGGTTGTCCACAACTCATAGCACAAACCAAGGTTTTCATTATGACACTTATAAATAAGAATATCAAATGACAAGATACAGAGATAGTACATACCTTGCCAGACCTTTGATCTGGAATGATGAAATTAAAAATCGTCTTGAGTCCAGGTGTAGGCTCATCGACCGTAATAGTTGTGAAAAGCTGGAAAAAAAATCATGCATAATTATTAACCAAATGAGAAAAGCATCACTAAAATTGAAATTCATGTTTAAGAGTTAACTTTAGACTGGCCAAGAAACTAGTGATGTACTTCATTGTTGATGGATATCAACTAGTAGACAAATAAAATGCAATAAGTGAGAGAGAAAGAAAAGGTGCATCCATGGTCACATGTAATTGATTTATAATATTTTACCATGTAATTAATTGATAATCCAACACAAAAGTCAGAATAAAATGTTCATTAACATAGTACAGCCACTATAAATCACACCAAGTGCAAAGGTGCATGCATATACATAAAAAATATTTATATGTTCAACCCTAGATCCAAAAAAGGGGGCTAAACCATTAGCTGCATCACAGTCTAACAAAAGAAAATAAATAAAACGAATTACCTGAGAGTTTGTGTCCACTTTGATATCAGTTGTAACATTCTTGTTTTTCAGCTGGGTGTTTATATCTGCTAAAAGCAGCTCACCTTTCTTTGTTCCTGATGTAGCAATAGCCTGTAATGTCAAATAAAGGAAAATATCAAAAGAAATATCAAGTCAAATAAAAATAAAAAATTCATATCTAAAATGTAGGATGGCAGACAAACAGGATAAATCCAATATCAATTCCATAAAATGATGATCACTGAAAATTGTTGCTAAGATGTAGATGGTGTAATGATGCTAAATACATATGTGTAATGATGTAGATGGTGTATGTAATGATGCATACAGTTTAATGACCTTAATATATATTATGACTAGAAATTATGGTCTATTTGGTGGCGGCAATATTTTTCAGAGAAACAACATACAATTTTTAGAAAACTGGTTAAAAAAATAGTTTGGTTAACACTGGAAATTATTTTTCTAATGGGGAAATAAACTTGGATGAACTTAATGGAACAAAGAATGTCTAGAATGCCGACGGGTTGTACCATGTTAAGCAATTCTTACAAGGAATGGGGAATGAGGCCTATTTTCAATCAAAAGAAGCTATTCTTTCAGAACTTAGAATGAAATTTAATAGTATTTATATATAATAAAAAAAAAAGAAAGAAAAGAAATTATAAAACTGTAGTGGACTGAATTTCCATTCAAGTATAGTCAAAATGTATCACCACTGAGAATTTTCTAGTGGCACCACTGAAAATCTACATTATCTTAGCCACATAGCAGAGCAAAATACTATGACCTAATTTGTAAATTTAGATACAAAATATTACTATTAGTCATCTCTTCTAAGAAAATCAATTCTCCTTCCATGTATTTTTCAGGGAAAACTCTCGATCCACATAATAAATCAAATATCCATCCCCGGTACAAAGACTATAAACTATGACTCTGCTTGGTACACTACAAACCATTTGCATTTGCAAATGTTTTGCGATGAAAGATTTACTATTGCTTGGTAACCATTGGGAAGAGTCTCCTGCAAATCTTTTTTTTTGGTGGTGGGTCGATGTTTGCAATAAAAAGTTTTGTTGTGATTTCTTGTTAAAATAAAACGTGGAAACAATTTCAACTTATTCAACCTCATCAAAGAAATTATTCAAATTACAAATATACCCTCAGTACTTGCTACAACAACATACAAATAAATTTGCAAAATATACCTATCAAAAGGTATAGTAACCTACATATTGACATTATAAAAATAACCGCGTCAAAGAAACTATTCAAATTAAAAAATACCTTCCGTAATTGTTACTATAACATGCGTATGAATTTACATTAATACCTGCATGATGAGGGCTATTTTTGGAATAAATCTTACGATGAGATGTGAGAATTCATATTGCAAGTTACTGCAGTAAGTATTCAGTGTAATGTTTATAATTTAAAAGTTTCTTTGATAAGGGGTACTTTTATAATTTCCATATGCAATTTAACATATCTTGAGGGGTATTTTCATAAATTTATGTGCATACTAACGTACCGAGTACAAAGTGCATTTTTATAATTTGATTAATTTCCTTGATAAGAGGTATTTTAGTAATTTTGATATGCATAGAGTAAAATAATTTGCGACACTTTTTTTTTTTTTTGCCACAAATCATTTGCTGAAATTTCTTAAGAATTTAAAAATGATCCATGCAAATCTATTAGCATTATTTAACCAAGCACCAATAAAATTGATTTTAGAACATACCAAGCAGGGCCTACAAGGCAATGTCTACTTTTTTGAAAATTTCAAGACAGTAGACAAACCTTTTAAGCATGAACAATGATGAATGCACGCGGTAAATCATAAGCAGTCTGTACACGGCTAATATGGAAAGGGCACAGAACCGCAGATCTTTTTCCTTGTATTACCAAAGAAAAAGATCTATGGTCCTGTGCCCTTGCCATGTCAACTGTGTACAGACCGCGTATGATTTACCATGTGCATTCATCACGACTCTTTAAGCATTTGTTTTTAAGGAAATTTTCATAACTTTCGTAGAGGGCCTAAGGTAATCAATGCCAACCCAACCAAGCACCTTTAATCCAACATGGCTCCATGAAAACCCATTATATCCAAATATCCTGCACAGCCGACCCTTACCTCTACTCATCAAACACTAATAAGACATCAAATAGTGGCACCCCACCAAAATTCAATCGAGTTTGCACAATGAGAAAGGATTAGATCATTATGAATCCCACCAGCATTGTTATAGTTCAAAATCATTCATTATTCCGCCAGAGAAGATAAAACAAATACAATCACACAAAAATATGAGAATCTTCCGTCTACAAAAATATCAATTAAAAAGCTCTCCTTATAGATCCGAAGAAGAAAATAAATACAATGTAAACCGACAAACAATTTACTGATTAGGAACCATGAGATCAAGATCATAATTATTTACATGGAAATTCAAATAATCAAATTAATAAGATCGAAATTAATAAATTGCATGGATCAATTAATCCTCAACAATTTAAAAAACACAGATACCCTACTCTCTTCAATCGATTAAGTCGATATAAATAATAAAATTTTAAAAAGAAACTTACAACTCCAGTGGAACTGTAGCAAGAAATGATGAATTTCTGATCGGTATGGTAATCCTTGTACAGAAGATCTACAGATTTAAAAAAAAAAAAAACAAAATCGGGATAAATAACAAAAAAAAAAATCAAATATGAGAGCTACGAAGCACAAACGATCGATCAAACCTCTAGCTTTCTTGCCAATATCAGAGTAGAGACCAGGACCCTTTCCCATTGTTTCTTTCTTGATTCGTTTAATCGAAGAAGATACTCCAAATTAACAGATACACTGAGAGCGAGAGGTCAAGAAAGATGAGAAATACTTCCAAAATAAAAACCCCAATTTGATGTTATATTTTGTCTGTTTTGTTACATTTTGCTGGAAGGTCACGTGTCATTTTCTCCTTCCGATGAATTTGAATCGTTGGATTGATAAGATTGAAAATGATTCACTGTGTGGACCGTCGATTTATGGTTTAGGAGAACGGGCGAGCACGTTCTCAGGCATTTCTTGTAGAGAAAGTAGCGTGCGACGTGGTCCCAATTTCAGAGTCTCCAGACTTTGCACCAAATAGCAAATTATTTTCGAGAATATCACTGGTATCTCGAGGTCAATCAATGGTTTGAATACAGACTTGTAGTTCAGCAATCGATTTGATGAGATTAATGGCGGTAAATGGTAACATGTTTTAGGACGAGATTTTGAAAATCTCGGCCTAGTCAACAGGGATTCTTGTAGATTTTATTAAACTAATAATGTTTTTAAAACTTAAATATTTATTATATAATTAAAACATGACATCATAACTAAACATTTTTCTAATCTTTCTTATTTTATTAAAATATTTTAATTATTTTAATTTAAATATATGTAAATCAATCATTGTAAATCGAGTTAAATGGATTAATTCATTTACGAAACCAGACGTGAAATCATGGTTGCAATTTCTATAAGAGTAATGCTGACATGAAGGTGACAAAATGATGTGGTGTCACGTACATTACCATAGATATTTTTTCATAAGATACGACTAAAATACATCTACAGTTATGTGCGCGCCACCACATCATTTTTGTCACTTTTGTCTCTATTTGAGTCATTTTAGCACTTTCCTTTATCTATCTTTTGGACTTGAATTTGCATAAAGAAAAAGAGGAATCAGAACAAGGGTATTTTAGTCCCAATTCCAATTGAACTAGCACCTATTGATGTCCCCATACAAGAATATTCATCTTCATGATATTTGAAACTTGGAATGGGGACATTACTTAGATAACCATGTATCTCATAATATTAGTAAGATAGCGTAATTTTTCAATAATAACTCTCTAACTTTATTATTTTTCCTATTTTATTCTTTTCGGTACAAAGAGGATGTCATTGATGTAGGCATGAGCAAACTCTTGTTTATATAAAGAAACATGACGCTCTCTTTATCCTTTCCGTAAAGAGAGATTAGGATTTAATCTCTTTACAAATTTCGAGGACAATTTTAATTTTATTGTCATTACTCTTTCAAAATACCATTTCAATTTTATTGTTTTTTTCTCTTCTAGTCCCTTTTAAAAAAAAATTTATAAAATATTTAATTTGCCCATCTTTTGTAATACCTTGGTGACAGCTCTCTTATAGTTACAATTAAAATTCGCCATGCCACAATATTATTGAAAAACGGGTAGAAGAATGAAGGCAATAAAGTTTGAAAGGGTATTATTGAAAAGGAGTATAAAAGAAAAAACAATAATATTGAAGGGATGTATTCTTAAAAGTGGGGAGAGAAAATAGAATATAAGTTAAAATATTCTTCAATATACATGTAAGATTAAATATGAACTACTCTTTATGGGAAGATAAAAATTGGGAGAAGGCAATCATTGTATTTATTATATAGATTTTTGATACAAATCAACTTTAAAATAAAAGATTACTACATTCAAAAAAATATAAGCTAGTCAATAATTACACTTTATAGACAAAGTGAAAAAATTGAGACACGTGAGTAGATAGTCTCAATTTCTTAACGAGTAATAAGTTGTATAAATTTCCTAAATAATATTAGGGTTTGATTCATCCAAATGAGTCAAAAAGAAAAGATGGGATGATTATATGGATATGACGAATAAGTAAGACAGTAGATCTCTCCTAAAATTAGGTTTTTTCAAGTGTATGATTGCACATTATACGTAAAATTTATTTTATCACCCAAAGTAATTTTCTATGAAAAATATATTTTTCAACCCTAAGAAAATGAGATTTTCTCTCTCTACCTTGAAATTAAGATCATCTTTTTCAAACATTTAGAAGGTTTTACTGGATGACAAAATTTATTTTTGGGAAAGATTACTTAATAGACCATGTGGAAGGGTTGTCTTCTAAATAGTCCCTAACTTTTGGGTGATGCCTTGATAGTATTTTTGAAGTGCCCAAATTATCATTTTCTCATTTTCTTCACAGTCTTAAGTTTTTCAACAACGATTACAATCACTTTTTACAATTTTTGATTGTGAACGATGAATGGAGAATGATTTTACTTCTAATTTGGAATAGTTAGATGTATTTTTTGATTAATTTTAACGATTTATAATTTAAAAAAATGAATGAATAAAGGTGAGGTTCTAAATTTTGATAGAAATTTGGGTTGAGCGTCCAATTCGCAACTATTATATAAGCAAAATGGGATTTCAAGAAAATCTATCAAGTTTTGAAAACAAAAAATGGAAAAAATAAAAAATAAAAATTGGATCACATTTACAATGCCGAGTTACCTACCTTTTGTTATCAAGTTCATCAATTTTAAAAAATTGTTGAGAGCTAATGCATTGGAATTTTCGATATTATAGCTCAACAATAAAAATTATTGAATTCTGTCAATTTTTAAAAACTATTGAGTTCAACAATTTATTATTGTTTAGTATAAATTTTCAAACCCAACAATATTTTTTTTTTTAAATGTCAAAGTCGACAATAAAAAATTGAACTTAACAATAAAAAGTAGTGAGCTCAACAATAAAATGAATTAGACGATAAAAAGTAGTAAACTTGACACTTTAAATGTTGTCTAGATTTTTTGTTTTTCAACATCGTTACTTGATAGGTATTCTTGAAATACCTGATTTGCATATATTATAGATGTGAAACAGAAATTCAAATAAGAAGTTACGAAGAAATTTTTAGAAATTTAAAAATTCAAACCTTGTTCATCATTTTCTTGTTACAAATAATTGAAAAATACATGTAAATGTTTCAAAGTGAATATCATTTTCTATTTGTCATTTATTGGAAAAAAAAATTGTAATCACTTGTGAAAAATCTAAGCATGTGAAGAAGATGAGAAAATGGTAATTTGGGTATTAAAAAAATTATAATGGGAGATCATTTAGATATAAAAAAATTTACTAGGACTATTTGATTGTAAGAAAAAAATGAAGATGGAAAATGGGTAGGATTGGAAAATCGATTTCCGTTGTTTGATTGCATTTATAAAAAAAAAAAACTCAACTCAACTGAGGAAGAAGAAAAAGAGAGAGAGGGTTGAGGTGAAGGGAGAAGGAGGAGGGGAAAGAAGAATGAGGGAGGGAGGGTGGATAAAG
Organism: Akebia trifoliata; assembly: GCF_017979445.1. Lineage (NCBI taxonomy): Eukaryota > Viridiplantae > Streptophyta > Magnoliopsida > Ranunculales > Lardizabalaceae > Akebia > Akebia trifoliata. Next base: position 5,452,944 of record NC_141379.1, read on the forward strand.
GTCGGGTGGAAGGAGGAAGAAGAGAAAGCAGAACAAAGAGAGAGAGAGAGAGAGAGAGAGAGAGAGGAGGTGATAGTGACGACAAAGGTAAAGGAAAGATGAAGAAAAGAAAAGAAAGAGAGGAGGAGAAGGTGGCCGACGATGAGCAAGAGGATTAGGATCAAATGTTATAATGACAATGGTGGTGGTGTAGAAGGAGGATAATATATACGATTAAAGGTTTAATTTGAGAGAAAAATTGTGGGTAAATTTTAGTTTTTCATAGTTATGGGTGGAAAAAAATGCAATCATACACTTGGACACTTAAAAAATGTCATTTTCCATGCCTAATCAAATACATCCCTAATGTTAAAAAGTTGAATACTATTGGGAAAGAAATTCGAGAACTAAGCAACATGGTGAAGGATAAGCATTCATTTATATTTTGAGTGCTGATAATTTGATGTATTTTTGGCGCATGCACTTGACGCACACTGATGTAAAAGCATATAACTTATTAAAAAAACAAAAATGAGAAAAAGAGAGTTTCTCTCTCATGCCCTTGGTAAAAAAAAAGAAACTTTCAAATCTGATCACCCTGCGACATTCAAAATCATGATCCGATAAAATGGAATTGTAAAAGATGAAAATTATATGAACTTAAAAAAAAAAAGTCATTTTTCACCGTTGATTTAATTTTTTATTTGGGTGCTTGATAGCCACCTATTTTAAATACCTTGGATCAAACTAAAAAAATAATTGCTTTTATTTTAATATGAATATTTTCATGAAGTCTAGATGGTTGTGTTGTTAGATTGTCAATGTGATACTCAAAGTGGGCCGAATGATCCATTTTAAGATTTGAAATCTAAAAATATAAATATGTGAAGTAAAGAGGTAGAGAACAAGTAAGAGGGAAATTTTCTTAAATATATATATATTTTTTTAAAGAGTTTTGATAAATCTCTATCCCAAATGGCAAACTCAATCGACGTATGATAAGTTTGTGAATAGTAGATCTACACTCCTCGGGATACATGATTCCTAGTAGATATATTTTTTTTACGTGGAAGTACACTAGTGTATCCAAAGATTGCAGATCTATGATTCTTGAGTTTGTCAGTAAAATAATCGATTGAATTTGCCACGTAAGATAATCAGAGATTATCATGATTGTCTTTCTAAATTAATTATATACTTCCACGTCAGCATGCGTCAGGTGGGTGCGCCCAAAGTACGTTTTTCTCCTCAATTCAAGCTTTTGTCTTACTAGCACGAGAAGTTAAGCACGTAACATGTTGTACGTCATTCCGCACATGATATCCCCAGATCTATTTTGTACTTATTTATGTTCAACATCGTATCAAATTTAACACCACCGTTGGATCTTCCTACTTTTTTGACACTTTTCCCAATGAATATTCTCCTATGTAACGTTTCGCCACGTGTTTGAGTTTCATCCGCAACTTTCCCATCAGCATTGCATCAATATTTTGTAGAAACCCGTCCCCTTGCGTGACACGTGTTCGTTTCTGCTTAACCTCAATATTCTCTTCTATATGTAATAATAGTAATCATCGTCAAAGCTAAAATCATTAATCTATAAGAAAAGACCGAGGTCAAAAGCGTGTGACGAGTTTGAATCGTTCTTATCCCAATAACACGATGGGTTGGCTCAGTGGTAAAACAAGTAATAAGAATTTTTTATTTTTTCTAATTCTGTGTACAAGATTGGTTGACCTCTTAAAATGGATCAAACTTAACTCAAAATCCTGAATGATTTGATAAGATTTGGATTTTAATATCCCTTGCCACACAACCCAAAACTAGGGATGATCTCTCCGAATCCATGGATGTTTCTAATGTAATCCATGCCTATTAATTGACTCGACGGATTTGGATATGGTCATTGTTATACTGATTCTCCATAAGGATATGGGAAAACCTTGGGATAAAAATAAAGAGTAAGATCGACCTCATTAATTTAGTAAGATTTCAACTCTTACTAACTGTTGTTGAGCTCACATTCGAACACCCAAACCCTCTAGATTTCATTGAAAAACTCATATATATATATATATATATATTGGGTGGCGTTCAAGGGCCAACTTTTTAGCAAACTTTTTGGCAAAACATTTTTCAAAACATGGGTTAGAGGTTTTGGAATGGGCTGATTTTTGGTGAGGATGATCTCTACGGTGAGGAGATCATCCTCACCAAAAATCAGCCCATTCCAAAACTTCTAACCCATGTTTACAAGCTGAAAAATCGTGGACCGTCCATTTTTTGTAAACTGTTTTTGATGAGGTTAGAAGTTTTGGAATGGGCTGATTTTTGATGATGATGATCTCCTTGCCGTAGAGATCATCCTGACCAAAAATCAGCCCATTTGAAAACCTCTAACTCATGTTTTGAAAAATGTTTTGCCAAAAAGTTGGCCATTGAATGCCCCCCATATATATTTTAAGCTTGATTTAAGATTTTGAAATGGATGGTTACCAAACTCCCAAGTTTAAAATTAAAATCAATAGTAAAAAAATTAACTTATTTCTTTGATTTTTTTTTTTTTTTCAAAATTCATAGAATTTTTTTTCTCTACAACCATGTGATTGTGGCTTCGAATCGTGTATTTGAATGCTAAGACTTGAAATCTTACTAAGAAAAGTGTTTTAAAAATGGAGAGATTTACTTGGCAGACTCAACCATTACATTTTTATTACAAAAATTCCCTTCGAATTTTGACAACTCCAAAGGAACTTCCTTTATTATGTTTGTTACCCATCAAACCTTGTAACAGCTATCCAAGTCATAAAGTTCAAATTGATGGAACTAATTTGTTACTTAACATATATTGGAGTGGATCCTAACCACATCAATATTTGAAATTCAAAAATATGATATGATGCTACAAGGTTATAAAAGACAGAATTCTAAGAACTCTAGAATTTGTTTTTTGAAAGAAGTAAACATTTTAGTTTTAAATTTAGGAGTTCGATAAGACTCCATTTTTAACACCTTCGATCAAAATAAAAAAAGATTTTTTTTTGAATCTTGTTATGTTGGATATGAGTTTTTCCATGAAATCTAGAAGACTATGGTGTCGGATTTGCCAATTTGATAATCTATTTAGGCTCATTGACCCTTAGTAAGATTTCAAATCTTACTACGTTAGTCATGCTAGCCTAATTCATAAAGTAAGGTTTGTTAAAGAAACATTGATAAAGTAAGGGAGTTTTTAGTAAAATTGCAACAAATTGGCCTGCCTTGTAAATCTCTTGAAAAAATAATACATCAACGAAAACACGTGCAACTTGTCATATAATCGTATGCTTCATCCTTCTGAAGGTGGGAGACAAGATAAAACTAATTTTGAATCAAAATTTAAGTTTGAAACTCATGTAAATGTAATTAACCTCTTTTGGTTAACCCAAGAAACAAAAATGAGATAAATTTATAGGAAATCTTAGACATTTAGATAGGGTAGATTAAGAGGGAACACCAAAATAATTGACTGCTGAGCCACATGAGGTAGGAAACTGCTTTTTGTGATTGTATGGCGAGCGGCGCACTTTCATGATGGTCCGGAGATAAAAAATTCAATATTTGAATGAAATTTCAAGACAAGGTTATTATATAAATAAAGAAAATAAAAGAAGCTCAATCTGATCTACGAGCACCCTGCGGACCCTCTACGAAAATCAGAGATTTCATAAACTGAGGTAGCTGCCAGAGAGTCATCGATCGATAGGAATCGTTGGACCCCGTAATTTCTTTCTCAATGTTACCATTGATAGGGGAAGCAGCAACAGAGACAGATTTAGTGCTAAAGTCTACTGTTCCGGTCCCCGGTCCATATGTGGGTCATCCAGTGGACTCAATTACATCGATCCTCATATTACATTGACCCTTTACTAAAAAAATGCAATGAAGGGTCAATGTAATATGAGCTGATGCTGCTGTTCAAACTCGATCAGTTGGTTCTAGGACTGGATATGTATCCTTATTTGGGCGAGATGAAGGTAAGGATCTTAAAAAAAAATAAAAAATACGAAATTGTTTAGGTCAAAACTGAATATTTGTGAAATATCATTTGAAAATGAGTAGTTCAAATAAAATTGAACTTTCGATTGATCCGGGCACTTGGGATGTTATGGATGAAGGATTCTTTGAACTCAGTCTTCTCGGGTGCTTGCAGGAACGGTGCTTCCTGTAGGGTGCCTTCACTCGGCTCCTTTAGTGGTCAGCCCTGACCTTCCGTAATGGGGGGCATACAATGAGGCAAGTAGGATGCCTGAAGCTAGGAGCGAATAGGTCTCTTGAACTGGCACCTACGGTTGGAACAGCTTATGGAGAGACGGGGCCATAGTGAGCTTGGCTTGTCGAAAAGAGATTGGGTTCGTGTGTGTCAAGCGTAACACATCGATATTGGGTCAGTCTTCCGTGATTGTCCTGGGCCAGGCCTTGACTTTGAAAAGGAATTGGGATCAGGGTAGAGCGAGTCGGCCAGAGCACGCCTTCGAGCTGATACAGGCGACTACGATGAAGCAATTGTTGATGCCTTGTAGTTGGCAAGAGCTTACGATGTCCCTATGTCCCAGCCTTCCTTTCACTTCACACTACCACACTCGCAACGGAATAGTAGAGCCATTCCTAAGACTGACGATTTCCAAGCCGTAAGGTGGACCAACCGTGATTGGAGCGCATCTCATCTTGGAATCGTGTAGGCCAACTTGACTACAGCCGAATGCTTGTTGATAGGGTGCCATAAGGTAACAGATGAGAGGCTCTCCACGGGTCCCTTACTGTTTTGATAACATTGATCACACCCTAAGATCAAAGTACTCTTATAAAGTGCGGATAGCCGATGGAGATGAGCCAAGCTATAAGAGATTTTCCATCCGCTTTACCCGGTCTACATTTCCGAAAGGTTAGGCCGGGTTTAGTTCAATTCTCTGAAGGCGGGTGACGACATCAAAGTTTTTTTCCCACGTGGCGGACCGAAAAAGTACAGCATCCGAAAAACATTAGAGGAATATTGTTCTGCTGCTTTGTTCGATATAGAAAGGTTGATGCATTTCCGTGACAATGACTCGTGGGTTCGTGTCTGTTTCTCTCTGTCTGAAGCTCTGAATCCGCGTAAAGAGAATCTGAATATGAATATTCGACACTCAGAACTATAAAAATATGGATTCTCTCTCTCAATTGTGCCTTTCGATCAAAATGTCTACGGTTAGACTGGAACCTCTCATGCATCTCTATCGCAGAGAAATCCCCAGTTTTTGTCTCCAAACTTCTAAGAAAATCAAGCAAGATCGTTTGAATTCTTCCAAGCTCATCTTCAATGGTGGTAGCTTCTGCACCTTCAAACCTCATAGGAGTCATGCTGTTACAGCTAGTTTTAATGAAACGGTTCTTATGGATATTTCTGAAGCTTCCGAAGTGTCGTTTAATGAGAAATTTCCCTTGAAGCGAACTGAAACCGTACGAATTTTTTATTATCTTGTCTTTCTTGTAATATATATATATATATATTTTTTCTAGGTTTGAATCTTGTTTCGGAATTTAATGTTGCATGTTGTTTGATTGATTTGAAATGGTAGGTGGAAGGGAAGATTTCGGTGAGGTTAGATCAAGGGAAGGATGAAGAGAAATGGCAGCTCACTGTGGGATGTAATCTTCCAGGGAAGTGGGTTTTACACTGGGGTGTAACTTACGTTGACAGCGTCCACAGGTTCGATTCGATTTGATGTACTATGTTTTGAATTTAAATTCGATTTCTTTGTTCTGCAATTTGAGCCAAAATTGTCTATTTGGATGAACATAGAGGAGAGGAGCTTGAACTTGGTCTTTTATGACTTTGAATTTAAATTCTATTTCTTTGTTCTGTGTTTTGAGGCCAAAATTATCTATTTGGATGACCATAGAGGAGCTTGAATTTGGTCGTTCTTGATTTTGAATTTAAAAATTATATTCTTTGTTTTGTGATTTGAAGCCAAAATTATCTAGTTGGATGAAAATAGAGGAGAGGAACTTGAATTTGGTCTTTCATGATTTTGAATTTAAATTCTATATTTTTGTTATGTGCTTTGAGGCCAAAATTATCTATTTGGAAGACCATAGAAGAGAGGAGCTTGTCTTTTGTCTTTCATGATTTTGAATTTAAATTCTATTTCTTTGTTCTGCAGTTTGAGGCCAAAATTGTATATATGGATGAACATATCACATAGAAGATCTTGAACTTGGTCTTTCATGAGTTTGAATTTAAATTCTTTTTCTTTGTTCTGCATTTGAGTCCAAAATTAGATATTTGGATGGGCATAGAGGAGCTTGAATTTATTCTTTTATGATTCTTTTTGGCTGTTTTTGTTTCATTATCTACACCTACTAGTAATGATGATTGCTTTTTTTTTTTTCACCTTTAGTGGGGATTGGGATCAACCTCCACCTGAAATGAGACCTCCTGGTTCTATTGCGATTAAGGTATAGATGGATCTCTTACATTGGAATATCGGCACTTTAGGTTTCCGTGAGCTACCTGTGTAAAAAAATGCTTTTTCTATCTTCAGGACTATGCAATAGAGTCACTCTTGAAGAAATCATCATCAGCCATTGAAGGGCGATCACTGCATGAAGTCCAAATCACTTTTAACTGTAACAGTTTGGTTGCAGCTATAAATTTTGTTCTAAAGGTTCTGATTTTCACACTTGGCAGTAAAAAATCTTATTGGTGGATTCATTTTTCAGTTTCAGATTAATTTCGTTTCCTGGTTTTGGTGGTGTAGGATGAGGAAACTGGATCTTGGTATCAGCATAGAGGGAGAGACTTTAAAGTGGCACTCATGGACTGCGTTCTTGAAGAAGCCAACCTTGTAGGTGGAAAAAAAGGCCTCAGTATATGGTCAGGTTGTAGTGATGATTTTTTATAATGATATACTAGAATCTGAAATCTAATTTTCTGTGTCTCCATCAGTATTCGATATTGCATGGTCGATTCCACTGTTAAAGGTTATAGTTGATTTATAATACCTAATTTTTTGTTGTTTTGATACTAAATGGAGTACTATTCTCATTCCTCATGTGAATATACATATCTTCTGAGCAAGAAAGCAGGATTATGTTAGCTGAATATAATGTCCATGATCATTGGGGCCACACCCCAAATGTTCACCACCCTAGGTTGCCCAGCTCCTTTTAGGGCATTGCAAAGAAGAATCAAGTCACCCACCAGGGGTTGGCTGAGTTGGTACGAGGCGACTGGGTTTGCTCCCCAGGTTGTGACTTTGAGTCTCTAAATGCTCCTCCATGTAAAGTGGCTACTTACCTGCTGTAACATGTGACGGTGGGATGATGCGTGTTGCCCCAGGTAGACTAGTCTCACCAAAAGTGGGGACACTCCCTGGGTTACAAAAAAAGAAGAAGAATCAAGTCCGACTTGATGGGTACATTAAGCATTGAGGACTTTTCCCCTCATTTGAAGCCCTGAATTCTGTAGTGTTCTTTGTAGTATTGCGAAAGAAGAGACTGAATCCAATAACTACTGAAGCATTAATAGATATGATTTTAATGATCCTCCGCTCGGCCCTGGATTATCGCTCAATTAATCTGTATGTAGTTTACTACTACACAACATAAATGAGGGATGGAACTTACATTTTGCTAGCACACAATTTGCCTTCCTGTGAGACTATGCTGCATGGAAGCTTCCATTATCTAAATTGTAGGTCTACATTTTTCCCATGATGTATTCACATTTTATTTGTCTGTCACACCTTTTACGCATGACTCACCTATGATTCAGGATAGATAGTTCTGTTTTGGGACCACCTCCGAGATCTGCCTTAGGGGCCAACTTCATACCTATTAGAAGGTCAATCCTATCTCAATCTACAATTTATAGTTACTCATTGGAAACAGGGGATTATACACCTGTAGTTCGATTTATGTCTTTCCAACCATATGATTTTCAAGTTAGACCTTCCAGGGGTGAATAATTGGTTGAACTTTCTGAGTTTGATGACCATTAAGCTGTGTATAGGATATGGGGGAGGAATTTTTTCCCGTCTTGGGCACAATATATCATCATCTGCTTGTTCCAACTATTTGTGTTGGCTACATGATTCCTGTTCTGTTATTTCGATCCATCTTGGTCCGCATTGATTGGATTCAATACACTTTCCACATTTTTCATTCCCTGTATTCCATTTCATCATCTAAAGGTGGCCAAACAAAATGTTTTATTCATGTAGCTGGTATATTTTCCTATACTAACTGTGTTTCAAAATTTTCAAATGAAAATGTTTCTAACATCTGCCAGTTTCTCTTGAATGTCGTCAGGGGCTTTTCACCAAATATCTTCTATTTTTCTCAAAGCAGAAGGATCTCAAACTAAAGGCCTAGAGAACGGTGGTCAATCCAAAGACCCTAAGCGGCATCGTGGACATTTGAAAGTGTTCTATGAAGAATATCCCATCCTAAAAGAAATTCTTTTTCAACATGTTCTATCTGTTTCTGTTAGAAAACTCCCTGAGAAGAATGAGAATCTCGTGCATTTAGAAACTGATCTACCTGGAGAAATTATTGTTCACTGGGGAGTCTGCAGGGATAAAAGTAGGAGATGGGAAATACCAGCTGCTCCACATCCTCCAGAAACCAAAATCTTTAGTAAAAAGGCTCTTCGGACTTTGTTAAAGGTACGGCTGTGAAGCTCTTTCCTTTTTTTAAAATCTATTTTGAATCTAACTGTGCGGTATCTAAATAAACACATTATCATTGAATACCTTGTGTTATCATACAGGGCTGCTTTTTGGTAAAGATGATCTTCTCACCATGGGATCATGTTTACGAAAATAGCTCTTTCTAAAACTTCCAATCACATCAAATGTGTGTGAAGAAATAAACTATTTGATTGGACACATCCCAAAATTCATGCTATTTTTATTACTCTACTTCTACAATCAAGGCTTGGAGGTCACTCATTTACCTTGTTTTACCTGTTTAATTTTTGCTCCTGTTTTGCATGTAGTTACGGCAATTAAAGAATTTTCCATTTTGTTTCACTTATTTCATTGTTTGTTCTGTTTTACTTATTTCACTTACTGAGACCTTCTCGACCTTCTCTTTCACAGCCACGAGGTGATGGATGTGGAAGTTGGGGATTATTCTCTTTGGATAAGGAAATTGTGGGGTTGGTTTTTGTGCTCAAGCTAAATGATAACACATGGCTGAACTGTATGGGTAGTGACTTCTACATTCCACTTCAATGGAAGCAGTATGCCTCTAGTTCTCCTAGTGTTGAAGGATCTGAATCAAGTTTGGCAGACACATCTGGAAAGACTGTGGAGGGAAATGAGGTAGTTACGTTTACTGATGTAATCACTAAATTTATCAGTAATTTGATAGGTGGCATTTTCTCTGGAAATAGTTGGAAAACAAAGTCAAAAGAAGCTCATGAAAATATCCTTCAAGAAAGTGAGAAGTTGGCTGAAGAAGCCTATAATAGTTTCAGAAGCTCAAGTCCAGCACTTTCGGTGGAGGTTGTTTTAGATGCTGACACATTTAAATTCCCTGTGAAAATACGCCAAGGGACAGGCTCTGGATATGAAATACTGTGCCAAGGATTTAACTGGGAATCTCATAAATCCAGAAGATGGTACATGGAGCTCAATGAGAAAGCTACTGAATTATCTTCACTTGGTTTCACTATGGTATGGTTACCACCACCTACAGAATCTGTATCACCTGAAGGTTACATGCCAAAAGATTTGTATAACTTGAATTCCAGGTAATCCTGCATAACACACAAAATGGATTCCCTATGAAGAAATTGTTTTAACTTTAGTTAATTTCTTCCTACAAATATTCTTGGGTCAGACAGTTTTATTTAATCTTCAGTATTTCCCTGCGAAGCACAGTGTGCCTACTGCAGCCCGGCATCCCATACTGTGGGTTGGTGTATTCTGGTTCTGTGACACAGGTCAATTGCCAAGAATTTGCCTGCTTACACAGACACTCATACACAATCTGCAATTAACACTAAGCTGTGAAGCGCCAAGGCACTAAATACCAATGCCATTCTTTTCAATGGATGTATTTTGGGTTTTTTTTTTTTGGTTGATTATTTATATATCGTTCTTAGATGGGCAAGCTGGATTTGAACCCACGACATCAATAATCAATGTTTCAATCAGTTGAGTATTTTAAGAGACCAGATACTTGTTAGTCTACGAAGTTCATTGGTCGGTTGTCATTATGGAACTGAAATTAGGTAATGCCACTCTAAAATGTGAATTCCATTGCTATGCTTCTTATTTTGATATATGTATATACACTAGATATGGAAGTATGGAGGAACTAAAGATTCTTGTGAAGAGATTCCATGAAGTTGGCATCAAAGTTCTTGGTGACGTTGTCTTGAATCATCGGTGCGCTCACTATCGGAATCAAAATGGTGTTTGGAATATTTTTGGCGGTCGGCTGAACTGGGATGACTGTGCAGTTGTTGTGGATGATCCACATTTCCAGGTATGATGTCTTTGTTATGTAGGGTTTCTTCAATAAGGACCTTTATTTTTGTTTTTGATAGGCTTCAATAAGGAAGTTAAAGATTTTAACCAGTGGAGGTTCTAGTTCAGTACGGAGATTACATGACATGAATCTGTTTTGAAATAATTTGGTGCTTTCCCCTGTGGACCTCTTCTTTCATGTATCTAAGAAGTATATAGTTCCAACACTTGATGTTGCCTAGTAGTCTCATTAGATATATTTTGATATTCCTTTCAAATAAATGTGTTATTGTCATACAGCTTTTTTCCCATCTATACAATGTCAGGAACTTATATCTTCTGTTGGGAATTTCTTGCAGTGGAAACTCTCTTAAAAAAATCTCTACATTTTTCTGCTGCGACTCCTCTTCACTCAATAAAATCTTTAGATATGTTGTCTCTTGCTCTCTTAACATAATGGAATTTGGTTCAGGTGCAGTTTGATTACTTTGACAAACAGCGTAGATAAACATTCCTGGTTAGCTATCACTTAGTTTTATCGATTTTAGTCAACGTTGATTGAGCTTCTCCTTGTGGAAGAGTATGAAGGGAAAAGTACTGAAAAAACGGAGGGCATGTCATGATTATCAAATATGCACATTCCAATATTTTAGATGCAGAAAAGTAATGCATTTTAAATTAGAAATATGAATTTTTTTTTTTTTTTTTTCTGTATTAGGCTGGTCTTCTTGACCTCCCTCCTATTTTTTTTGTTAAGATATCATTATATCTATCAATTTTTTTTTGGAGCTATGGATTTTATAATTGCATTGTTTTGAATGATCAACCTTGTCACATAAAATGCTTAGATAAAAAATTCTACTGATCAGATGGCTAAGGTTATCTGCGTAAAACTATTTTTAGGAATGCATAATACAAGAGGTGGTTCATCAATTGGATGGTTTGGATAGATGAGCAAATCATTATTTTATTCTTTCTTTGATTTTCAGTGTCCAAACTTTGGAATTGCACATATTGCTTACGGTTTATGTATACTCTAAAGTACCTTCTTGTCCTACAGGGCAGGGGAAACAAGAGTAGTGGAGATCATTTCCATGCTGCTCCAAATATTGATCATTCACAAGATTTTGTGAGGAAAGATCTGAAAGAGTGGCTCTGTTGGCTGAGGTTCGCCAAAGTCTACTTTTCATTTTCTGTGGGATGTGTGTTGATACTGCATACAAATTCATTTTCACCTTCATTTTTATCTGTACTAAATAGAAAACTTATCCAATTAAGAAATAAGGACAATTAGGGTAACGATTGTTTGAAAATGAAAAAAAAAAGAGAGCTAGGGGAGATGATCCCTTATATACAAGACTTGCCTGCATGCACACTGGATCTTCCTTTTCATTTTATCCTTTTTTTTTTTACAAGTTGAGGTCATTGAAAGCTATTGGAATGCGTATTACAAATTATTGATTCCTGAGCAAGGCTAGACACATTTTGGTATTTGCTTGAAATGGTTGCAGATAGCGAATTATAAAATGTCAGAGAATAAAGTTCTAGCATATCTAGGAATAAATTAAAATGAGAAACCTAGGGAAATTGGGACTAATTTCAATTGCAAGGAATACTCTAATGCTGCAATTGTTAGATTTAAAACATACAAAACCTTTATTCACATAACTATTAGTCTATAATTCTCAAGCATCAAGAATCATTCATATATCTCAAGAAACCTATTCATGTTCCTAAGAATTAAAGTTTAGGGTACTTACCTTGTGCCATAAGTCAAATCAATAATCCAAGATTATGCTGGAGGTGTGCCTTTTGTAATCCACATGCCAATGAACCAATGTGTCTAAATCCCCAATCGAGGTCTTCAATTTCCAGACTCACCTTCTCGCTCCTCTCTATTTGGATCGGCTAGAGTTCTAGTGATTGATGGATATCACTAAAATTCAGAACCCTATGTGTATGTTGTGCATCTCTCACTATTATGAGGTGCCGATCCACTTAAATAGATGGACATAGAGGGCCTAGATATCCTCTTTTAGTAAGATTCCTATCCATCAACGTTTCCTACTAAAACGTAAAGAGTGTATTTCTAATTCTAATTATATTGGGAATTATCCTTTATTATTGACGTCTTTAATACATAGAATCCTTGTGCAAATAAAGTACTAAAAACGTGTAGGTCAATTGGGCCACATGAAATTGGGTTCTAACAGCAATATGAGATGATGATGACAGCAATGTTTGGCATTGACGTGGAAAACCTTAGGACAGAAGCAGAGAAGAAAGTTTGGCAGTTGTGACATCTCATAGTGTATATTATGCGGGAGGGTTAGGAAAGATATGGCTGTTTGTTTACTCCTTGGTCCCTTTCCGATTTATTCGTTCAATTATTTATTGTGCAACTTCTAAGAAGGCTGTATAAAATGGGATCTCTATGTCTAGAATTTGTATTTTATTATATTAATTAACTGAATTTATATTTTATTATATTCATTTACATAGTTTTGAGGATCAAGGTATTGTTGCTGATATGGTATGTGTTGGCAGCAAAGCATGATTTAAGAACTTATTTACTTCCAGAAATTGCTTATTTAGTTGTCATGATTTCTTCAACACGCAGAATATAGTTTTCGTGCCTGTGTAGGAGCTTGGTTTTTGAACAATGCTACATATCCATTTAGTATTTAGGTAGCATGACCCATTGCAGATCAAGTTCTACATATTTTGGTCTAGCATGAATGTTTTATACTCTTAAACTTTGACAACATATGGATGAGCAGAAATAAACGACAACTATTTTTGAGAGGAAGGTTTCTGTATGTACATGCTTTGTTTATATGCTTATGCAGTAATGCTTTTATATTCTGAAGTTTAGTTGTCATGTAATTGCTGTAACATGTCGAGTGCAGAAAAGAAATTGGGTACGATGGATGGAGACTTGATTTCGTTAGGGGATTCTGGGGTGGTTATGTCAAGGACTACTTGGATGTTAGTGAACCTTACTTTTCAGTAGGCGAGTATTGGGACTCCCTCAGTTACACATATGGTGAAATGGATCCCAATCAAGATGCACATAGGCAGAGAATTATTGACTGGATAAATGCTACAAATGGAGCTGCTGGGGCATTTGATGTCACTACTAAAGGGATCCTTCATGCTGTAAGAAAAAGTTAGATTATTCTCTTTTAAGTTATTTTCTCCAATTTCTGTTGCTCATTAACAACTTGACTTGTAAGATAGTCGCATGTTCTTGGACTCTTGGAGAATCATCTGTAAATTAAAACCAGTTAGTGGCATATTCTTTGATTGATTTTGAAGTAATAACATAAAAAAGACCTAGTTAGTAATCTCTCTCTCACAAACACACACACACTATATATATATATATGTGGATACATTTGTTTGGCTCATTTGTATGGTGAGAATGGACACTTCCATGTTCTCCAGTTTTTTTTTGTAAACAAGTATCAAAGATATGCTCACAGTTCAAATAAATTCTTTCAAAATAGGCTCTGGAAAGATGTGAATATTGGAGATTATCAGATCAAAAGGGAAAACCACCAGGGGTTATGGGGTGGTGGCCATCACGTGCTGTTACCTTCATAGAAAATCATGATACAGGTTCTACTCAGGTGTGGATTGTTATCACTTCTTATTCCCTAAAATTAATGCTGCCAGTTGCCTTTAAACATGTTGAATTATTGGAAGAAACTATAATTTATTTCTAATTGAAACTTTGATTGCATCCCCTATTCTAAGTGTAGAGGATAGACCGGGACAGAGAGCATCAATGTCTACTCCTTGTGCTAAGAAGGTTGTTTGCAGAGTTTTAGAAATAGCATCATTCTTTGAAAAAATCTGCACATAATTTTATTCTTCCAATTAGTTTTTCTTATGCAGGACGCAACATATCATTATCATTGCTTCATTTATTTTTACTTGTAAATTAGACCAACAGAAAGTCTGTTAAGATATACAAGACGATTGTTACTGTTTGATAGAGGACTTCTAACTTAGCCTTCTGTTTATTCTGAAGGGTCATTGGAGATTCCCAGGTGGGAAAGAAATGCAAGGGTATGCCTACATCCTGACACACCCTGGAACACCAGCAGTCTTCTACGATCACGTCTTCTCTCATTACCAGTCTGAAATTTCAGCACTTATATCACTTAGACACCGAACCAAGATTCATTGTCGGAGTACTGTACGTATCTACAGCACTAAAGTTTAAGTTCATTTGCAAAAAATGCTTTGTGATATTTAACAGTATTATGCTTTTGTGAGTGTAAATTTAAGATGCATGTTTAATGATGAAGCCGTGCATGCGATAGAAGACAAAACTCGTAACTTGTGTGATCAATATGAAGTTTCATACCTTCTCACAGCACACTGTCCTCTTACCCGTGCCTACGATTTTTCTCTGCCTATGTTCCTCTTATTTTGCCCCATAAATGTTATAAATGCAAAATTTTGCTCTAACTCTATAGTGTTTGATGTGTGATACAGGTTAAAATAATCAAGGCCGAAAGGGATGTCTATGCTGCCATTATTGATGGCAAGGTGGCGATGAAGATCGGACCAGGGTATTATGAGCCTCCCAGTGCATCCCATGGTTGGGCTATGGCCGTTGAGGGGAGAAACTATAAGGTCTGGGAGGCATCGTGAAAATAATACAGCATTATATCACATAAAGTACGGCAATTTCATTGCTGCTTAGATCTGCTAAATATTTATCAACAAAACTAGCAAAAGTTACACCAGAAATAACAGTTCTGTCCCCATTATAGTAATATGGGCATCAATTTAATAATCCCACTTGTTTTCGCAAAAGTGAAGGGATTAACGTAAGAGCAACATGAATAAGGAAAAGGTTATATGCAAAATGTAAAGAAACTATGGTTGTGAGATATAATATATACGAGAATAGAGACTTGACACATTATATATTTGTGGAATTTGTAGAAATATTATTGAAATTAAAGGATGCTATTATTCTTGTTCAATTTCAGGGACATTTATAACATTTTTATTAGTTATCCTTTTCTGAAACCTGAAATCTAGTGCAATCCTTTATTTCTATGATAGAGAAGAAAATATATCTGATGAGAACTTCATTAACTACCAGAAACCCAATAAAGAATATCTGCCCAAAGCCACATTTTATAGTTCTTACAACTTTTTCCATTATTATGTACTTGTGTTGATGTCCATTTCATATTATTACATGCAGTGCAAAGAGAGAAGGGCAATTCTGGTGAGATATCAAGAACTACTATTATCAGGTTGAAGTATTCTTTCACTCTCCACGGTCATTTTCCCTAAATAAAACCCAACTGAAAACGCCAACACCGTTGTTAGAATAACTGTCTTGTTCCTGCTGATCTTCTCCATTGCACTTTTCATCAAAACCTCCAAGTCTTCCTTTCTCCAGCTCTCTTTTACTCTCTTTCCTATTTTCTCTCCATTCAATCCTTCTTTCCCACCGTTTCTTTTGCTCTCATAATGAAGATCATGACCATGGTCATGTTTATAAGTATCATCCTCCTTCTTTGATTTCTCTTCGTTGTTGGACTTATCATCTCTCTTACCTTCCTTGATTTCATTTCCAGTTTGATTATCCTTCTTGGATGGTTCTTCCATTGTCTTTGTTGCTTTCTTTGGGATGATTACGAAGAGATGTTCATTGTCCAATCTAGCGCTAATCTTGTCGATATCTGAATCTTTAGGCACGTCAAAGACCTGCTTGAAACGGCTATATTTTTTCTCATCGACTTGCCTCTCCCCACTGACTGTCACTTTCCTCAAGTCGTCAACTTGCACCTGAAGCTCTCCCCTTTTAAAACCTTAGGAGAAGAACAAAGAAGACTAGCTTAGCCATGCACGATTATCTATTCTTATAGGAAAATGCTGCAATGATACAAACGGAGACACAAGGGTGACAAAAATGATGTGGTGGCGTGCACATAACCGTAGATGCTTTTTACTCGTATCTTGCGGAAAAGCATCTATGGTAATGTGCACAACACTACAAGTTTTTGTCGCCCGTGTGTCACCCCAGCACGACTCATTCTTATAACATAATTCTGCAATTTTCCACATGAATCGAGGCCAAATATTAAACCAAAAAATTGAAAATAAAAATAAAAATAAGAATAAATTTAATACCGGGAAGATCAAGGAGGAGAAGATGGGAATTTGACTCATGGGTCCAAACAGGGGATGGTTGGAAGTCCTCATATATGAGTTGTTGAGTTTGAGTTCTCTCTCCAAGCTCGCTTGGTCGTCTCATTTTCTCCATCATGATTGATCACAAAAACAAGACTGGATTAGACTTGATTTTGAGTTGTTAATACATTGCAAAGGGAGATTGAGTTATTTATATAGATTATAAGAGGCAAAAATATGTTTCTCTTTTCAGAGATGATCGAATATCTTTTCTTGTAGAATCATGCATTCCTATTCCAAACCCTTTTTGTGAGGTTGGCTAAGGTGGTGACCTCTCTACTCTCTCTAGTCCTTCCTCGAGGAAAAAGTACTATTCTTTGCTTTCCCAAGGTTGAAATTGGCCTTTTTGGGCTTAATGGCCTTTTTGGGCTTAATAGATGATGGGATAACTAGTCTGATTTTTCAAGACTTAAAGAGTACTTTTATTGGCAAACCAACTTTTACTTATAACCAGTCAATTAATAAAATTATTTATTACACGCCAAATAAAATTAAAGAGACTAACTAAATTATCTTCTAGAATTTCTTAAGAAAATCTAAGAGAAAAAATCTTAAAGAGAGATGGAGAGGGAACAAGATAAGAGAGCAAATAGGAGGGATAAAAAGAGGAAGAATGAATTTGATTGCAAAAAATTAAATTTCAAAAACTCATTTAAAAAAAAAAAAGAAAGAAAGAAGGAAAATTACTTAAAGGACCCTGGTGGAGTAACTTTTTTCTGAATAGTCCATAAGTTTTGGACAGTTTCTTAATAGTCCATTTAGTAAACTTTTCTCTTTCTTACCAGTCACTAGAGCTCATCTCCCACATTTCTCACGATTGAATGTCCTATCCATTCAAACTCATAATTTTCATCAAAAAAATAGGATTTTTGACATCTCAATTGAATTTTGGAGACTCAATTCTGTCGGAAAGAATTTTAGAAGGAAGAAGTCATTTTCTAGCATCTTTTCACTTTGTTTTCTTAATTTTTAGATGAAAATTGATCAAGAAAGGTTCTTTTGGGGTGAAGTCATTGTCTTTATCTCAAGTTTTTTATTTTTTTATTTTTTTATTTTTTTTATAGGTAAGTTGGATTTGAACCCATGACCTTAAAGTTGTTTTGCATTGTGTCAAACCATCTGAGGTATGGGTCTAAGCCCATCTCAAGTTTTTAGTCTCTTTCAATATATTTTAGTAAAAAAAAAACTCAAAAATTGAAAATGGGTGAGTTTTACTAGTGTCAAGTTCACCACTTTTTATTTAAAAATTGGTGAACTCAATAGTAAATAAAAAACGTCGAGTTCGACATTAAATAAAAAATGGTGAACTTGACTGTAAATAATGATGAGTTCGAACTCGACACCAATAAAAAAGTGTTGAGTTTAGCACTAATAAAAAGTGGTGAACTTGACAGTAAATAAAAAAACGATGAGTTCGCCAGTAACGAGGGACCATTAAGAAAGAAAATGTTTACTAAATGTCCTATCACATTACCTCCCAAAACTTAGAGGCTATTTAAAAAGAAACCCTTCTGTGAGTGTCCTTTAAGTAATTTTCCCAAAAAAAAAAAAGTTACACAAGAAATTCTAGATTACAAAAACCCTCCATGGAGGGTAAGAGAGAGAGAGAGAACTGCATTCAATTGGTTTCGAGGATAAGAAAAAATGGGGAAAAATAAAGAACAATCCACATCTCACAAATCATTTGTGTGAAAAAGGTTTGTGTGTTATAAGTAAAAGTAGGTGTGCCAATATAAGCTCTCTACGTCAAATATGGCTGTTTGTACTGTAAAATCAGGGAATATGCTTTTGATGAGTGACGTGGAAGAAATTCCTTCCATGGGTATCCATGGAAGATGAGATTTAAAACATTCCATTGGTGGCTCCTAGCCTAGGCCCCAAAATCAGTTCAATTGGATAATTGTACTTATGAATGCAATCCATCAAAACTTGGCATCTGTTAAGTGCACTTTATGTGTATATGGACTTCCACGATCAAAAGAATCCAATTAATTTTTTAGAGATACTATTGCCAAACCAACTTTTATATGGGAAATGTTCAGCAACAAACATTTTGGCAAAACATTTTTCAAAACATGGGTTAGAGGTTTTGGAATGGGCTGATTTTTGGTGAGGATGATCTCTATGATGAGGAGATCATTCTCACCAAAAATCAGCCCATTCCAAAATTTCTAACCCCATAAAAAATGGTTTACAAAAAATGGACGGTCCATGATTTTTCAACTTATAAACATGGGGCAAGAAGTTTTGGAATGGGCTGATTTTTGGTGAGGATGATCTCCTCACCGTCGAGATCATCCTCACCAAAATCTCCTCACCGTCGAGATCATCCTCACCAAAAATCAGCCCATTCCAAAACCTCTAACCCATGTGTGGACACGAGATTTTCAACATTCTTCAAACATCCCTCCACTTTGGGGTGTTTTGGAGTCGCCACCATTCAAATATGGAATTGGGTGTGAATGGTCACCCGATGTCTCATTTTTTGAAAAATTAAATTATTTTTGATGTGATGACTCTCGTAGGATAATGCATGTGGTCCCACCCTTGATTCAAGGTAAGGGGGTCCATTTATGGAGTAGGGAAGGTGTTAGGCACCCTACTCCACCCACCATAGGTGGTAACCTCGGATTCGGTTATTTTTAAAATAAAAGAAAATAAATGAAAAATAATTTGATGTGTACCCTCAAGTGTGAGGGGCTTTGATATTGATTTAGTCCATTGAGGGCACCCTTATTGAAAAAGGGGCCCTTGAAGGACTCAAATCATTGTGGTGTGTGCAAGGTGTAGAGAGAGGGGAGAGTTGAAGTGGGGGTTAGAGGGGATGGTCCTTTTTCAAACCCACCTTGTCCCAATCTTGATCTTCAAAGCTTTTCTTGATATTCTTCTTTTGAGTTGACTTGGACTTGCTTGAGGTTGTAGAAGATTGAGTTGAGTTAAGAGTGAGGTATTGAGAGTAGAGTAGAGTAGAGTAGAGGGTTGTAGTTTTGGAGGATTTTTTATAAAAATTTCATTAGTTGTTGTATGGGGAGAATGGAGGGGTTTTTATAGAGGTTGAGAGGTTTTTTTTTAAGGGTATAATGGGGTGAAAGATGAGAGTAGTGGTTAATGGCATGGGTTTGAGAGGAAAATGGTATGAAATTTGAGATGAAAATGAGGGTATTTTTGTAATGATGGAAATGGGTTGTGTTTTAACCCAAATGGTTTGGATCTTACCCAAATCCATTTGGGTAGAGTGTTTGGTGGGGTGAGATGAGTGATGGTTGATGGGAGGAGTGGTGGTGTAAGGGAGTTGTTTGGAGAAGGAGTGTTGAGATGGTTGAAGAAGTATGGTGTTTGATTTGGAGAGATGAGTGGTGATTGGTTTGATTTTGAGAGGATTGAAAGGATGATGACATGTGGCAAATGGGGATGGAGAGTTCGTTGATTGGTGCTGGTGGTTCGATGATTAAAGAGAAGCGTATGGAGGTATGGGTTGAGGTATGGGTTGAGGTGCTTTTCTGAGCGTTTTTAAGGGCCCGTGCTGGATAGGTATGGGTTGTGCTGTGGGTGGTTCCCGAATGACGCTAGGTTCGGGTGTATCGGGTGGGTTGCGTTGTGGGTTGTTGCTGCTGCGCGGCTGGGGCTCGGTTAGGTTCGGGTCGGGTTCTGGGTTGAGTTTTGGGTGTGTTGCTGCTGCGCGCCTGGGGCATAGGTTCGGTTCGGGTCGGGTTCTGGGTTGCGTTGCTTCGCTGCGGGCGGTGGCCGGGGATGATGACCTGTGTCATCTCTTGGTGCTTGCTTTGCTGAGCTTGCTCGGTTGGGTTGGGTTTGGGTCGTGGATTGGGCTTTGGGCTTTCGTCCTGCTTGGGTCGGGTTGTGGGCTTAGATAATGGATGGTTGGGTAGGGTTTACGTTGAATTGGGGTGTAGGAAAATCGTTTGGGTTGCTTTTAAGGCTACTGCGCGTGGTGAGGTGTGCGGGTCCATGGGCTACGTAAATGGCCTCGAACTTTATTAATGGAAAATGCAATGGGTTTTGTGTAGGTTTGGGTTTCAGGGCCCATTCCAATTTTCGATTTTTGGGGGCATCTTACGTAGAGGGCCCGCTCAAATTCGGGTGTCTACACCATGTTTTGCCAAAATGTTTGTAAAAAAAGAGGAGATCATCCTCATAAAAAATCAGCCCATTCCAAAACCTCTAACCCATGTTTTGCCAAAATGTTTGTTGCTGAACGGGACCCTATGGGAAATGTTCAGCAACAAATATTTTGACAAACATTTTGGCAAAACATTTTTCAAAACATGGGTTAGAGGTTTTAGAATGGGCTGATTTTTGTAACCCCAGTTTACAAGTTGAAAAATTGTGGATCGTCCATTTTTTGTAAACCATTTTTGATGGGGTTTGAAGTTTTGGAATGGGCCGATTTTTGGTGAGGATGATCTCACCATAGAGATCATCCTCACCAAAAATCAGCCTATTCCAAAACCTCTAACCCATGTTTTGAAAAATGTTTTGCCAAAATGTTAGTTGCTGACCATTTCCATATATATATATATATATATATTAACAAACGTTTTTTGTCCTACATGGGTTAGAAGTTTCGGAATGGGCTGATTTTTGGTGAGGATGATCTCTATGGTGAGGAGATCATCCTCACCAAAAATCAGCTCATTCCAAAACTTCTAACCCTATCAAAAATGGTTTACAAAAAATGGACGGTCCACGATTTTTCAACTTGTAAACATGGGGTTAAACATTTCGGAATGGGCTGATTTTTGGAGAGGATGATCTTCTAATCATAGAGATCATCCTCACCAAAAATCAGCCCATTCCAAAACTCCTAACCCATGTAGGACAAAAAACGTTTGTTAAAGTGTAGGGTAAAACTTAGGGTGCTGAACATTTCCCACATATATACATATATATATATATATATATATACATACATACATACATACATATGGGGGGCGTTCAATGGCAAACTTTTTAGCAAACTTTTTGGCAAAACATTTTTCAAAACATGAGTTAGGAGTTTTGGAATGGGCTGATTTTTGGTGAGGATGATATCTACGGTGAGGAGATCATCCTCACCAAAAATCAACTCATTCCAAAACTTCTAACACCATCAAAAATAGTTTACAAAAAATGGACTGTCCACGATTTTTCAACTGGTAAACATGGGTTAGAAGTTTTGGAATGGGCTGATTTTTGGTGAGGATGATCTACTCACCGTAGAGATCATCCTCACCAAAAATCAGCCCATTCCAAAACCTCTAACCCATGTTTTGAAAAATGTTTTGCCAAAAAGTTTGCTAAAAAGTTTGCCCTTGAACGCTACCCTATAATATATATATATATATATATATATATATATATATATATATATATATGGGAAATGTTCAGCACCCTAAGTTTTACCACACACTTTAACAAACGTTTTTTGTCCTACATGGGTTAGAAGTTTTGGAATGAGCTGATTTTTGGTGAGGATGATCTCTATGATTAGAAGATCATCCTCCCCAAAAATCAGCCCATTCCGAAATGTTTAGCCCCATGTTTACACGTTGAAAATTCGTGGACCGTCCATTTTTTGTAAATCAATTTTGATGGGGTTAGAAGTTTTGGAATGAGCTGATTTTTGGTGAGGATGATCTCCTCACCATAGAGATCATCCTCACCAAAAATCAGCTCATTCCGAAACTTCTAACCCATGTAAGACAAAACGCGTTTGTTAAAGTGTGTGGTAAAACTAAGGGTGGCGAACGGGACCCATATATATATATATATATATATATATATATATCAGCACCCTAAGTTTTACCACACATTTTAACAAACGTGTTTTGTCTTACATGGGTTAGAAGTTTTGGAATGGGCTGATTTTTGGTGAGGATGATCTCTATGGTGAGGAGATCATCCTCACCAAAAATCAGCTCATTCCAAAACTTCTAACCCCATCAAAAATGGTTTACAAAAAATGGACGGTCCACGATTTTTCAACGTGTAAACATGGGGCTAAACATTTCGGAATGGACTGATTTTTAGGGAGGATGATTTTCTAATCATAGAGATCATCATCACCAAAAATCAGCCCATTCCAAAACTTATAACCCATGTAAGACAAAAAACGTTTGTTAAAATGTGTGGTAAAACTTAGGGTGCTGAACATTTCCCATATATATATACGGTTCAAGGGACATATGTAAAAACAATGGTTTCTCAAAATATGGGTTAGAGGTTTTGGATTGAGCTGATTTTTTGCGAGGATGGTCACTATGATGAGAAGATCATCCTCACAAAAAATCAGCTCAATCTGAAATTTCTAAATCCATCAAAAGTGATTTACAAATTATTGATAAAAATTGACAAAAAATCGATGATCCACATTCTAAATCACTTTTAATGAGGTTAGAAGTTTCAGATTGGACTGATTTTTTTTTTCCTGATGATCTTCCCATCATAGAGATCATCCTAACAAAAAATCAGCTCAATCCGAAACTTCTAACCTATATTTTGAAAATTTATTAATGTTACATTGTTTTTACATATGTTTTTTCACATGTCCCTTGATCCTGACCCTATATATATATATATTTTGGACTAAAAGAGGGTGAGAAAACATGAAACTGTATCTGGCCAACATCATCAAATACAGTCTCTACATTACAAGGCTCCTATGAAAGATTTACTAAACAAGTGGCTTGGCTCCTGACCTGATAAGTCAATTCCTTCTATTCCTCAAATATCCCAACGAGGTCAATGAATTTTAATTACAAATCAACGTTTTGAGTGCACTATTACCATATAGATGTTGGATCCAAAACATTTCAGGATTAAAATGGCATGAACACCCAAAACACACAAATGAAATTACATGGGACTTGGGAGAGCTACTACACTTTCTGATTCTTAGTTGTAGTCGAACAGACAGGCAGATACTTTCCATCTGTTGATGTTGTTGGAAGGTTGAATAACCATCGTATGATGTACAATTTGTTTGTGATTGATTGCTCTTCTTTAGAATGTTGTCTGCAACAAAACAAAAACAACAATTCTCTTTTTCAGTGTGACAAAAAAACTAAAAAAAATGGGCGTTTACGAAAACGGGTATGAAGTTGGCAAAAATTATAGTCATGAAGATCACTGGATTAAAGTATTTTATTGGACAAAAAATAAGTTCATACTGGAGCTGCAAACCATAGAGCCATGTTTGGGAATCACTAACCTTCGAGTTGATTGTCCCTATGTTGTCCATTTCTTGGCATGACGTGGGAGCCTTCTCGCGTTCTATCGACTTGGTGAACTGTCCAAGAAAACACCACGAATAAAATAAGTTTATACTGGAGCTGCAAACCATAGAGCCATGTTTGGGAATCACTAACCTTTGAGTTGATTGTCCCTATGTTGTCCATTTCTTGGCATGATGTGGGAGCCTTCTCGCATTCTATCGACTTGGTGAACTGTCCAAGAAAACACCACTATAAAAATAATAATGCATACCTTACAGTTTCTCTGAGACCTTTTGTATTATCCAAAATTTATGATTCATAAACATGCATGCTTGCAGAAACAGGTGCACACATAGGGGAGTGAGAAGGGGGGGGGGGGGGTGTGAGGACCTGTGATGCTTTGAGTTCGAGTTCTTCCCACTCTAAGGATGGATTGGTTCCTTTAACTATCCCAGCTCCTGCATAAATTAATGCCCCAAGACCCTAAGGACTCAAGTTGATCAGCACAAAACATATTTTCATGATTAGTATTCAAAAACAAAAGAAAAAAAAAAGAAGCCTTCTAATTGAGGGGTTATTCACGAAGTTCACCTTTTCCACTAGGGCTGATCTGATCCCAACAGCAAACTCTGTCTCTCTTCCTCCAAACCATCCAACAGGCCCAGCATACATTCCCCGGTCAAACATTTCTGGATTACCCCAAGAACCATGTTTAAGTAGCTAAACTTCTTCTTCTTTGCTCTCTTTTTTCTTTTTTTTTTTTTTTGCATTAGATAGCATTTAGAATTTTGTTCTCTAAGATCAGATTCAATTAATTATAGAACTTGAATTAGCACCCAAGAATAAACAGTGATGGGCATGATGCACATGCTACCTGACAATGTTTTTATCTCTAAACAATTTGTCCAGATTTATCATGGTATCAGAGCAGGGGCATATTAAGTTCAGTCCCAGATCGGGGAGAGTTGTACCATGACATGCGATATATCTCACAGTTTCTGTCGAGTTTACTCCCAGATCGGACACTCATTGCCTTGTCCCTCTCCTTATAAGCTCCTAGGGCTCTCCACTCATTGCCAATTGGTTTTGAGTTGGACCCTCAAATTTATCATGGTATCAGAGCGGGCCTTTCTCTTCTCCACGTCGCGCAGTTCATATCTCCACATGCTTTGGCTCAGTCCAACCCACACGTGCGGGGGCGTGTTGAGTTTAGTCC
This sequence comes from Akebia trifoliata, assembly GCF_017979445.1. NCBI lineage: Eukaryota > Viridiplantae > Streptophyta > Magnoliopsida > Ranunculales > Lardizabalaceae > Akebia > Akebia trifoliata. The sequence continues at coordinate 5,478,077 of NC_141379.1, forward strand.
CAGATCGGACACTCATTGCCTTGTCTCTCTCTCTTTTTAAGCTCTTGGGCCTCTCCACTCATTGCCAATTGGTCAAAGGTGGAAGCCCAACCTTAGTCAAAGGTGCTATTATAATGTTTTGTCATGCTTTTGTGAATCATGTGGAAAGAGGGGGAACATGTGATTCTCTTCTCTAAACCTAAGCATTAAAAAAAAACAAAAAATGGACCTCTGGACTAAGTAGAAACAAAACATTCAATGGTTAGTTTCCTCGTGAAATTATTGCTAAACAGGAGTAACATAATGGAGTGTATATACCAGTTTCTGCTATGAATTGACGCGCCACTTCTGTAGGAAATCCACAAACTGCTGGGCTTGGGTGAAGAGATGACAAGATGTCAAACTGGGAAAGAAGAGGAAAACAACAAAGCTCGCCATAAATGAAAACTAATCCACATTCCAAGATAACAAAACCACATGCTCAACTCATTCTTAACGTGTTCATCAAAGTCTTCAACTCAGTAATTCTGTAATTAAATAAGGCAGCCGAAAAATGAATGAGGAATCCAAGATTTATGGCTTGTGATGATGAGGATTTCATGATGTGATAATTAGAACAGAGTTTACCTCATCATCTTCATTTCTCAATCTGCCTGATAATTGAGCATACAAGTGTTGTACTCTTGGAAGTTTCCGAATTGCTTTCTTTGGTTCTACTAATACCACGCTACATACATCCTGCATAGAACAGACTTTCAGGAGAAAAAGAAAAAAGGAGTCCGAGAATCATTGATCTCCCAAAACACTAGTGGTTTAATGACACATTCATGTCAGATCATGAGTGAATTGTTAGTTGGATTGACAACCCCTTATTTTAACTTTTCTTTTCTGGTTCATTTAGATGGCAAGAAAGAATTTTGTCTTCAATAGAACCAGACAAAGCCCTGCAACTATCAAATGAAAGATTTTTTTGAAGCTATGAAACAGACTTGACGTAAAGGAATCTAAAACAAAGTAAATATGTGTACATGTTTTGGCATCTGTTTAAGAAGAAAATAACTAAGATATGAAAAGGGTATCCAAAGTCAACTTGCCTCTAATTTCCTTCTAATGCTCTCTCGTACTATAGTAAACTCAAGATGATCCTTTGGACTGAAAAATGAACAAGAAACCACCATTTAATGGCATAAAATTGAATGTCAATTGAACATGAACAAACCGGATTATTCCTAAACCATGCATAATCAAGACCGGTGCTTAGGAAATTTTTTCTTTTAAGTTGAAAGTCAGAAGAAAACCTGCAATGTAAATCATTTTCTATCTGAAGATCAATAGCCTTTGATCCACCCCTGGCACGAGTACCAGCTAAGGCTTCACTAGAAACAGCAAGGCGTTTTCGGTGAAATAGTTGCTCTGGCTATTCACAAGTTTGCGTAAGTAATTAGTCAGAAATAATCACTTAATTCAAGCACTAATTCTATCTGTTAACTCCTAGCATTTTATAGAAGGATATAAAGAATAACATAATATAAGTGCAAGCATATTTGCATAAAAATAGAGAGGGCATAAAAGCTTCCTTATTGTCAAATTATACATACAGTGTTCCCGATAAATGCAGGTGCGTTGGGTGGCTGAATACAAAACTGATAAGCATTTTGTCCTTCGACCTGCATTTATAGAGAAATACTAAATTTTTATCCCCAAACTGAATGTTATAGCAAATTTCACTGACTAAGAGATTCTAAAAAGAAAAAGAAAGACGGGAAGTAGTACCTGTAGATAAGCTAACCATGCTATAGGATCGATATCAGTTGCAGTAATTACTCGACTACGACGTGCAAGTACAACCTAAATTTCCATGAAAAACTTGCTATATCAAATTAGGCCATTGTGATGAAGTGGGTCACAAGTTATTTGATGTCCTCATTATTAAGTAGAATGCTTGAAGCAAGCTGTTATTGAATAAAGAAAAGTAATGCATGGTACCTTAGAAGAAAAGGTTAGTATGATACCCTCAAATACCTTAACTAGCTCTGAGTTGCTTCTATTGATCTTTTCCAAAGCTTTATTGACACCGATGTCCCACAATGCCTGGTTTGGAACATGATTATTTTGAAGGATGAGTGTGCCTGGAACTTCTTTCCGTAACTTCACGACGATGGAGGAGATCTGCAACACTTTTAACAAAATATCATATAGGGTGTTTTATGAAAATGGGTATGAACATTTTGACAATTACAGAAGCGGTATGAAAAAAGAAAATTAATTACAAAACAAGCATATACCCATTTTCATAAATAACTTTTTGTTACAAAAATGGATAAAGCAGCGAATTTACTGCTTTTTTTTGTTGTTGTTTAAAAGCGGAGAAATCTATATTATCAAGACATAACTTTTGACCCAGGCATCTATTTGCATATTATTATATGAGTCAAGATCCAAAATGCTGTCCCATTCCTATAGCAACATACAGTGTCTACGGGGCATGTTTTGGTTGGAGATTGAACACATCGGACTGCATGCCATGTAGAAAACGGCTTGGTTAGGAGCCCAATGTATTTAAACTCCAACCAAAACGTGCCGCATAGACATGGTTACTATTCTATAGGAACAGGACGCCTTACCTGATCCTGATTCTTATTATATATGCTTTTGGGGTAGTTCGCGAAGATCTATCCAGATGTAACAGCGAAGCGGTTCGACTGTTCTTATTTTTTGCCACAAGTTTGTAATTGTTCAGTTCAGTTTCACTACTAAAATAACCTTGAAATGAGAAATATAAGAATGTTTAAACCACTTTATTGTTCCATATCGATATTTAACCCACAAAGCATCTATCATTAAAAACTGACCTGACACATTGTGGCCCGAAGCATGTCCACTGCTTTTCTCCAAGACCACAAAAGGGTGTCGTCCCATGCTATAGTTGCTGCAAGCATAGAACTTCCTTCAAGCTCATCAAATTCGACCTGTCATTCAATTTCTAGCAATGGGTTATTAATTACTGAATTAAGACTGCAAAAATTATTCGCATAAACTTGACTGGAAAAGAATTTATAACTGGTTTACCAAGGGAACCATAAAGTAGAATGAACCAAAGCCCTCCCATTCAAACGAAATGTTAGTCCTTGCATCGAAACGAATGGCTCCATATGCACGAATTAGAGGGCAGTCCTCAGAGAGGAACCTTCATTCAAAAGTTATATTCAAAGTATTCAAAAATTAAGAAAAAAAAAATATATTTTTAATTGCAGTTATAAAGGTAACAACAATGTGATTTAGATGTACCCCTCCACGTTTTGGTGCATGTTTGATGTAGGTGTATAATTACACCTGCTGACTGAGAATTCTTAGATGAATATTACATGAATCCTGATAGGATATTTATAGGGATTACATCAACCAAGATAAAAAAACTAGCCTAACATAAATATTCAAATTTATTAGAACTTCCTAATGTAGAATATCCTAATTGATATTGCTATATATATTATTCTCCAACATTCCCTTTCTTTTGAGATGAGATACATTGATATGATACAATGTATCTCATGTATTATAATATGTTGCATCTAGTTCTCTAATATCCTCCCACAATTGTATGGTCCCTTGAAGAAGGAATATGCAATTGGCTTCTCCGAATAATTTTTCTCGATCTCATTAAGTGGCACGTTATTAGATCGCCAAAAATCCAATTCTATTTCTTGGAGGTCACTGCCTGTCTGTGAAGGCCATCACTATCGCATCCCACTCTTTTTTTTAGTCCATTGGAGCCAGTGGCTTATGAGACTAGGTCTGTCATGATCTTTCCAAGAGCAAAGAAATTAGGATTGTGCGATTTAAATGAAAGAATTCTCATTGGAGAGATTTTTTTTTTGTAAGGAAAAAAAAATGAGATCGTAAGAGATGAATGTATAGACGTGGGAGATTTGTAGAGAAAAATGAGATGCGATTTTATTAAAGAAAACTATAATAATAATAATAAAGTAAAAAAATGGATTTAGGTCCAACGATGGCGGTGGCGCCATCGCCAAAAAACAGCATACCAGAATCGATGCGTTTAGTGGAGTTTGAGCTTTGATACCATGAAGAAATCTTAATTTTATTGAGAATTCTCGGATGAATATTACATGAATCCAAAGGATATTTATAGGTATTACATCAACCAAGATAAGGAAACTAGCATAACATAAATATTCTAATTTATTAAAACTTCCTAATGTAGAATATCTTAATTGATATTGCTACGTATATTATTCTCTAACATTCTCTTCATTCTGAGATGAGATACATTGATAAGATACAATGTATCTCATATATCACAATATGTTGCATTTGGTTCTCTAACACTAACGTGTGTCAATAGAAAACCTCCACATGGCCGTTATTGCATGAGTTAGATGAATTAGGATGGAGACATGTTGCACGGTTTGTGTTAAAGAATTGACTCAATTGACAAGTGGTTTAAGCTGAGACTCCCACGTGGCAACTCTTCTAAGTCCCAAAGAGGACGTAACATGTGATTGGAGTGAGCACTCGACTGAAGACTAAGGGCATTTAAGACAAATTCCATTGGTCTTCTTAAGGGTGTATGTCATTGTCATCAATTTGAAAATACACGGGCATCCAAATATTCACCAAAAAAGGAAGGGTATGTCTAAATCAACCATAATAGTTCTTATATTATAATTTATAATGAGGATTGAGGAGAGACATAAATAAAAGCTTTGGGTTAGTATACCTTTGTATGCACTTCCAGTGATCCAATGAGAATGGATTGGAATGTTGGAATAATACAGAAGCCCCCACTCCAGCAACGCTAAGTAACTTCCACCCCACAGAATTCTTATGACTTTCTCCATTAATGGAGTCGAAGATGAGATCCGACACAGTACTACCCTGACTTCTACCAGAGAAGAAACAACGAGGAAACAGCGGGTGTTGTGCCTGGAGCCAATCAATTGCTTCTAATTCTTGCTCAATTGGCACCTTCACTTCCACCACAACATACAATTTCAGTCATTTTATGTTGGCGTTTCATCAAAGACTAAAGTCAATAAATATGTCATTAGCTCGAAGACACAAAACATAGGGGGGATCTCTAATTTCCAAAATCCAGGAGGGTTCTTCAAAATTAACAAACCCGTAAAAAATTTAAAAATAGGGAAAAATTCTTAATGCACCATGTGTGAAGGTGGTCTTTTTAAATGCACCCCGAGTTTTGGGGCGTATTCTTAACAATACAGTAAGTAAAATTTTTCTAAATGCCCCCTCACAATGATGACAAGGAAAACTCAAATCCTAGAGATCCAGGATTTGAGTGGATGATCTTGACGATTAAAATTGTTGATTCATGTTGAAATGTCGAGCTCTACAATTGTGATAAGGTTGATCTCAATGATTTACAATTTTTTTATCATAATGGTTGTAAAAGATGATCTTGGAGATTGGAACAAAGATTGATTTCAATGATTTGAATGGTCCATCTCAACAATTTGAATCATGGATCTCATTAATTGAAGCGGGTGATGGCATTAAGGAGGAATTTTGTTTTCTAAAATGGACCATCAAATAAAGGTGAAAAAATTAGAGGGATTAAAAAAGAATTTCATCCTATGGGGGTACAGTATGTAATTTTTCCTTAAAATAAAAGTTCAGTTATAATGTTATTTTATGATATACCAAGACCACAGCCCTGATATGACAGTGCACAGATAGCCATAGATTTCTTTTCTTGAGATAAAATTTTAAAAAATAAACTATTCTCTATACATTGCCACGTCAGCTCAGCGTTGAACACAGTTTCCAATAAAGGCATTCCAGCATTTTCCTTTAAAAAGAAAAAAAAAGAAAAAATTTACAACATCTCACGTACTATCTCAGTTTTGACTTTTGAATCCATTCAGATATTTAAAATGGTGAAGTAGGTAGTACTGGACGCTTTCTCTGAAATTATTGTATTAGTAGAAAGGGCATTTTAGACCTTATACAGATTTGGATAGATCAACTTCTTTTGTTATCTCTTTCTTCCAACCAACGCCAACGACAGAGAATCCAAAATCCTATCTTCTATCTACTTCGAAGAAAAAGGATTCACTGTAAAATGTAAATTATTATTATTACCTGGAGACGAATGATTCCAGAACTAAAAGCCGGTGGATCGGAATTTAACTCAGAAATCGCCGAGTTTAATCGTTCCATGGCCATTTCTGGAGTTTGGACAGGCGTAAACGTCCGAGTCTGAATCGTCTCCACTGGAATCGTAAGGCCTCCTTCGCAACCATTCATGGACAATGAGCAACACTGGTTCACAAATTCCACTCAGAAAATTTAAAATCAAATCACTTTGGATACCAAAATTAATTATTTCACACACACACACAAACATAGAGAGCAAAACTTACTCTAAGAGTTGAACGAATGGACTGATGGCTTGGAAAAGCTGAAGCAGAGAAGTAACTTGTAATGGATTCCAGAGATGAAAACCTTGCAATTGAGTGCTTCGCCATCGCAGCCATTAGAGAGAAGAGATGGCTTCAGAAATGGAGATATTTAAAACTTCATGTTTTGCTTTTGCTGTCCAATCTCCAATGGGGACTTTGGACTCTTATCTCATCAACTGATGTATATAAAGACTAAAGAGTGATTTAGATTTTAGACTTAACCTCCACGTTTTCATTAATATTTGATATATATACCCCTATACTTTTAAATCTTATAAAATGACTCTCTCGTATATTATTTAGCCAAAAATCTATTTTCTTCTGTTTTTTAAATATCCTATCTTCTTCTTGAGGTTTGAAGTAGAAAAAAAAATCTCACATTTGAAGATAAATTGCACTCAAGAGGTTAAGATTAACTGGTTTTGGGTATTAAAAAAAATCCAGAGGTTTTTTGGCTACAAGTTGAAAAGGAGGGTATTTAAGTCATTCTAAATGTGTATATAAGAGTAGATCAAGGTCAAGGGGGCATATCATCAATTTCGAAAAAAAAAACAGGGGCTTCTGAAACATTCACCAAAAAAAAAAAGTTGGCATCCGAGTCGGACGAACCATTGAGGCAGTACAGTGACATCTGACATGTAGGAAAAAGGAAAAGAGATTGCAGATTACCAAGGCAAACTGTATCCTTCTTTCGCTCTCCCTCTCTCATGTATAAAAAAGGAAACTGGTTGCTTAGGTAACCGGTATGTCTTTCCACATTCCCTCTCATTGATGAGAGATGAGTGCGTCATATAAACAAAATCTTTCTCAACTGCAGCAGGAGGTTACTTCTGTAACTTCACCCCTCTATACCAGTTGAATGATCTTCTTGGTGTTCTTCACACAAGTAACCTCAACCGTTGAAACTTTACCTTAGACCATATTTCTAGCTAAAAAATGGCCAGGCCCCACACTACAAACATGAAAATATATACAAAATTAAAAGAAAAATGTCTTGGGTTCGGCATTCATGTAGCATTTTCATGTCATAATGGTATAAAGTTCCTAAAATATTCCATCAAGAACTACTACTACTAGAACAACTAAGAGAGCAACACCACTACCGCTGTACGATAGACTACTTGCTGTCAGATTTGTTCCCTGAATTGACCATAGCTGGAGCACTCTTGTACTCGCCCATGGCTTCCTTATAACGCTTCTGATCAGCTCGAGCCATTGTTTCGTAAGGCTCTTTCTCCTCCGCTGCTCACAAAATGAATCAAGAAAAAGGTTTAGTCCGTCACCAATGGAAGGGCAGAGTGGTTCACACTAAAACTAACAAATTAATCCATCCTAACAAACTGCAAATATGGGTTTAATGAGTAACAAACAATGCAACAAGTTCCCCTTCTTTTCCCTTTGTTTTTCAGAAGGGGAGCTGATTCTGTCTTGCTCTTCCTACATGTCAGTGTCTCATTGGTCATGAGACGTATAGACATGTGTCCACTCCATGACTTGGCCCATAGCACACTAATCAACATGCAGGACAAGTCATTCAGGGGTCAGACTTTTCATGAACGAAGTAAGCATGGTCTCAGCCACACTAGAAACCAGGTTCTAAGTTGACAAAATGAACAAACACATTGATATAAATCTAACAGAATTAGATAAACATACATGTCAAGTTCCTCCATTTCTCTCCGAGAGCCCTCCCCACATCAGTAAATGCCATACCAGGATTACTTTTCCTTACATTCTGCATATACATAAACAACAGAGTCAATAACCATTCCAAAGGTCTGAATGGGACACGAAAATGAGACCATAAAGGTGTATTTGAGAGTTTGTTCACTAAAATCATCATTATCAAAGCATTATTATTATTGTTGCTACCATTATAGGTAAAAAATTTATTAAAGACAAAAAAGGACACAAAAGTGCTCCAAAGGAGGTTGAGGACCTACATTAAGTAACATAACCAAAGACCTACAACAAAAAGCTAAGAAATTATGAGTTCCCTCCCAAGCTATTTGAACAAACCATCTCCTATTTGAACATAAAATCCCCAAAAAGAACCCAATCAAATCAGGATGCTCAATCTCGCAGTCATTAAGAATCCAATGCCAAGATCCTAAGGAACATCGTCCTCCCATTCTAAGGGTTGAAGCATGATGCATGAGGTGTATAAGCCTTGAATAAATAGGCTCATTACGTGTTTAAAAAGTTATTTTATCTTTTAGTGGCTAAAAATCAGAACATTCGGGACTACTCCAGAACTCATAACTAGGGCCCAAATTAGAACAAAAAATTTGGATAATTTTCAGTTAAATGGCAAGGCATTAAATTTCAGTGTCTATTGTGGTCTTCCCAGAAATGGGAATGTACAGAATTATTTCTATCCATATGGAAATTGTAAATGTAGTGGAAATATTGAGGAAAGTTCAACTGAAACCACCGGAACTGATAAAATAGACATGGAAATACACTCATAAATCATCAAATTACAATAAGTAACCATATAGAGTATAGAAATGAAGATGAGTAGCGTATTGTATGTAAAGATTATATAATCAAATCTAAAATTAATATCTTATTTATACTAAATACATATGTTTTATTCAACTTTTCATAAGGCGTACACCCGGTGCACCTTGCACCTTGCCCCTAGACTAAGGTGCAGTCAAGGTGTGCGCCTGGCTACGCCTCACTTACACTACCCCGCCTCACATGTATTAAGGCGAGTTCGGTCTGCCTGCCTTGAGGAGCACCAAGGTGCTCGCCTAGATTACACTTTTTATAGTAAGCTCACATTTTAATATTTTTAGTAAATTATGAAATTAGTAGTTTAATAAATTATTGTTTTTGTAGTTGGTTAATTAAAGAAATGATTAGCGATTAGTTGGTTTGAATTTACTAAATTGAGTAGTCTAAAGGTTTGTCTCATTGGAATTTTTAACGGTTGCTTAAAGTATAGTATTGTCTAATTAGGAGTTTCTATTTCCATAAAGGAGTTTCTTGGTTATTAGGACCCTAGAATGTAGTAGTTCAAAATCCTAGTAAACTTCTGTTTCTTTTAATTAAATAGTCTAAGGTTGAGTTTGGTTCACAGAAAAATGAATAGAAATTAAAACATTTTCCTTTAAAATTCAATTTCCATGTTTAGTAAAAATGGTAAGAAAGCATAAATGGAAAATTGATTTCTTAAAATGAATTAGGAAAATTGAAAAAGTCTTCTTTTAAACTCCATATATCTTCCATTACTGCCCACCTCATTCTTTTCATCAATTTGGACGGTTGAGAGACTCCCCAAAGTTTCTAGCTAAGGTAAAAAATGGAGTTCTAGTCTACCTGAACAAGATTTAGCAGGATTGGATCCTTAGGTGTTAGGAATCCAATCTTGTTAGCGAGTATTTAGATTCAATTATCAATCAAATGTGGTTGACGAGATGAGGATCCCTAGTGATTTGAAGTAATTAAGAAGCTAACTTCAATAACAAATCCCACTTGAATAATTAGTGTTCAAAGAAGACACCCTTAAACTCTTTAAATATCTTGCTATGAAAAGCCTACAATGTTAACACTTCTGGGAATGGTTGCTCCTTGCCTTTTAAGACAACTATTTCTCTCCTCCCAAAATCTCCAATAGGTGATAAAAGGAATTAAATACCACACTATTCTCTCTTTACCTCAAAAAGTTCACGATTTCTAACTTTCAAACAAATAAAGAACCGAACTAGGGAAATATCCAAAATTATGAAATAAGGACACAAAATGAGCCCTCATGTTCCATGCAAAAGACAAATGAATAGGACGTGATTACCGACTTATCACTAGCTTTACATATGGAGCAGAAGTTAATTGATGTTATTCCTCGGGCCATAATGTTGTCTAGGGTTAGAATTCTATTTGAGTCGGCCAAACATACCAAAAAGGTTATCTTTGAAGGTACTTGATGCCCCCAAGTTTCCACCTCAGGAAAAACTCGATGAGTATTTAGATATAACAAGTGATAGAAAGGCTAGACCAAAAACATATTATCCATAATACCTTCACAAAATATACAATCCTCTTCTAATGGGTGGATATTCAACGAAGATAATATGATTGATAGAATGATAGGAGCAGTTATAAATCGGATTTCCCAATCATTGAAGTATCTTTAGAAACCAAATTCCAATTAGCTCCTCCCTGGCCCGAGTCATAAAACTATCCATGGCCAGCATTTTTTTTATAAAAGATAATATAAATGTGGAAACTTTTCTTTCGGTGGTGAAGCACAACGCTAATGATCCTCCCATAAACAAACTGTACTCCCATTTCCAATTCTAAAGGATATCCTCTTTCACAATTCTGCAAGAATCATAATGATAAATCTCCACACCCCACTCCCAGAAGACACTTGACCCCACCTCCCATCCAAAGTTACTAACCTCAAATTCCACCTAATGTTTAGGAAGTAGATTATAAATAAGGTTTTAAGGATTTGGAATGAAAAATTTGGGAAAAGATCATTATGAGGTTTTGCCCCCTCAAGTCTCTCTAAAGATGTATGGATAAAGTGGTCAGATCAATAAAATATATTAGTTTTTTTTTTTTCTATTTTCTTATATTTTTATTTTCATGCATTTTCTTGGACGAAAGATTGTAGCTCAATGGAGGATGAAAATGTTGTAGAGGTTAAAGGTCGGACGAAAACTCCCTCGAAGTGGCTATTATGAGGAAGACTCCCTTGAAGCAATCACTTTGATTTTACAACTATTTCATAATCACACTGCACTTACGTGATGATATGAAGATGGAAAGGACAAGAAGAATAAAATGCGACCAACAAAAGTTGGAAGACTTTAATTTTCAAATTTTAACCTTGAAGACCAAACTGGTCTCATTCAAATGATAACCATACATACACTTACTATTCTTACTATTAGAAGCTATAACTATTTTAGTACTTATTAGATTTGGTTTAAATAACGTATTTAATAAAATTGGAGTTGTATTGGACTAAGTTTCTTAGAGATTTGATTGATGATGTGATTGGTTAGGTTAGTTTGACATCCCTATCTTGTCTTTAATAAGTAGGTTATAAATAAGGCATTGGGGATTTAGGTTGGGAAGATGGAATGTTTGAGAGGAGTCCATTACGAGGCTTTTCCTCCTTGAAGAGGAAAGATGTAAGGAGATTGTACCCCTCAAAGTTATATATATATATAGAAAACAAGTTATATGATTTGGGAGGCATTGGCCAAACTCGGATCTGAGTCGAACATGGATCCACCCTAAATTCAATTGGATCCATAATACCATTTCATTATGTATGGGTTGGGTTTCCTCTAGGGCTCTATCAACAAACCCAAAGCCGGCATTTGATGTATAAAATTGGATGTTGGATTGGATCAGTTTGGTTGAATTGAATAGTGTCAGATATAGTTTTAGTTATTGGGATCTGAGTAGGATCCTCGTTTTTGTTGCAACAAGTAAATATTTTTCGTCATTCTCTCGCATTCAAGCAGGCAAAAAGAGCATGAATTTCCTACATGATTTCTAGCAACCTAATTGTGTAAGAAGAGGACATACCAATCCTTGTAAGCATGAAGCATGTTTGCTAAAAACGTACCATGTTTACTTAATGGATTGATCAATGAACGGACAATACCACATGCAGCGAGCATTATTGAATAAACATTAACAAAGAAATGAAATAGGAACATGTGATAAGGCCTTTAAAAGATAAAAGGTGAATTTTCCCTTCATGAACATCACATAATAATAAGCTAATATTTTAAGAATAGAGGGCCTTGGGTGTGTCATTGACTCATTGTGAGGATAAGTGATCAAACTGGATCTCCAAAATCTGTTCTTATTTATTTCATTATTTCCATAGTTGATTAGTTATATTAACTTCATAACTCTTTTATGTTTTTCTCAAAGCTTTACATTTTTAATTCAAGACCTATGCCTCATAACGCTTTGAGTTTTGCACTTCGCCTCATTAAAGGAAAAACACTCATTCAAGCCTAGTGATTCTTAAAAACACCAATCCCACCTAACTGGGTTGGCCATGTCAAATAAAGATGATAAATAGAATAGCTCAATTATTTAAAGATCAGATATGATACCAAGAGAGAACCTGAAATGTATTTGTCCACTCTTGCACTATGTGCAAAATTGAATTGGACATAATGCAGTAATGAGTCTAGCAAAAGTTTGAATCATAGGTTTCACAGAGCTATGAAATGTTTTAAGTGAAACAAGCAGAAAAACTGTTCTAGTTTACTACCAAGAGGACTTACTTCTCTTTCAGCCTTCGAGAAGAACATGAAACCAGACATTGCTTTCTTTGGTGCATTTGGATCCTTTTTCTTCTTCTGTTTTCTTCTCTTCTTTGAACCTTCTCCATCTCCATCTTTGGTTTTCTTGGCCTTACTTGAAGATGGCTTGGAAGAAGCTTCTTTCTTCGGTTCCTTTTTGACTGGTTTCTGAAATGGCAGATCAGACCATTTGATATGAGATACATTAGAGCTACAGATAATATTCAACTTAGTAAAATGCTGATGGAATATCCAATGACCCGAAACCCAATTCCCCATTGATCCCATGAACTTTTGGTCCATGTATGGTGAACACACACACACACACACACACACACACACACACACACACACGCAAACAACACACACACACACCCCAAAAAAATCAGCCTGATTAATGATTTCTAAGCACTGAGCTGGAGCATTTTTTTTCCCATGGAGGGCTTGATAAACAGGACCAAGGGTGGACTGCTCAAAAATCAAAATCCACGGAGGCATGGTCTACTAATCAAATGGGTAAGCCCGGTGGTTCCAGTTGAGCCTAGCCAGGTGCTGGCAGTGGACTGGTTCAAGGTCGTAATTTACGGGATCAATGCAACAACTAAATATCCCCAATCAGGCTGATTTTCAGTGTATAGGTCCAGCAAAGGGTGGACCAAAATTACTGGGGTCAGTGGACCTAAACGAGACATTTTTGGGTGAGGAGACTGATAGAGTGGTCCTTCTGATTAAGATGAGCAAAGAAATGATAATCAATTTACCTCTTTGTCATCTCCACTTTCACTTTCAACAGATTCCTCTTCCCCAGAATCATCAGAAGGACAGCCTCCGTCATCGTTTTCAGCATCAAAATCCTCATCCTGGAAATATAAGTACAAAAATTAATAATCTAATATATAAAGATCTAGGATTAAAATCTAAATCTTTTCAATTTAAAGTTTTTATGAGATTTAACCACAAAAACAAATTTATACATATGCAAAACTAGTGCAGAATTGTCAAAAAATCAAAGACTTAGTGCAAAAACTGAGATGTACCTCCTCATCACTATCGTCACCACCAGCTTCATTTTTAATCCGCTCAAGATGTGGATCAACAGCATCGTCGTCACCATCTTGAAGAACAGCAGCAACACCATCTGTCTTTTGGACACCTCCCAGGTTCATGATTTTCAAGCCCTTTCCACTGCTCAATACCAAGTGGAAGAATAATGTATAGGATAACCAATCTAAGGTATTGTCCTTGATAAGGATGGTAGGGGTGGTGGTGTGTGACAAACCTAATGAACTTGATAAGTCTATCATACTCATTCCTCTGAATATTCCGAAAGAGATGTTCTTGCTCATTCTTTAGTTTGATGAGAAGATCAAAATAGTGCATACTTGCACCTCCTGCTCCATGCCTCTCAAACTCAACATATTCAATCTATATTAACAAATGAAGTAGACAAGGTCATACCCCACCAATCAATCGAGATTTAGAACGTTCATATCTATTATGCATGTTAAATCTATATTCCAAAGAATGATACCTCATCATGGAGAATGAGAGTTGGTGGTTTGGGTAGAAAGAAGAAGCCCTTCTCTAGTGGATACAATACTCCATCTTCAGCTTTCAAGGATGATTTCACCGCATATCCATTCTGACAACTACGGAACTTTCCTGGTCTAGTAACTTTTGCGCCTGATAGGCCACGCAATATCATAGTGAAGACCTCATGGATTAGCCCCTGAAATGCATTAGAAATCCAATTGAAACATTACATGAACATGTAAAACACAAGAGGTAAAGCTGGAGCTTCTCAAGGTTTATAATGATCTAATATTGTTGCAGAAACAAAGACAAAAAAGATTCACAAATATCTAGAGCTCAAGTATGAGAAAGCAATTAATTTATACTTTATAGGATCCTTCCAGCCTGTCCTTATACTTGGTATTCAAGAGATCTTTGTTTATTGTTAGGATACTCTCAATCACGAAATCTGTTTCAAACTGTACAAGATGGGGTACAAAAGCACGTCAGTTTAAAGTTACAAAAAATTATAAGGGACCAAAAAACGAAATCATAAATTAACTAAAAATACCTGCAACACAATATGAGGATACAAAGTTTGCCCTTTACGTATGGGTGGATCAAGAGTAACAACAACAAAGGTATGGGGTTGATTAGACTGTACATATCAGAAAACATGTCCACATGAGAACTGAATAAGGTTTGCATATCAATTAAAAGAAAGAACTCGATTAAAACCAGAAAGATGACAAATTTATAATTTGTTAATAGGCAATATGGTGTTGAGATATGCAAACCTTAGGCAATAGAAAAAGACGAACAACACTGCTGTATTGAATTTTGAAATCATTAGCCTGTCCTTGGAGCCGGAAGAAAGAAAGATGAAGTTCAACACTATATCGTCCCCTACAAAAAGCATAAGTATTTTGTTAGCTTTCATTCAGATACAGATTCTGAGGAAAGAGAATAACAATGACTACAATAACCACTTCTTCGCCTTGGTATTATATGAAATGTACCTTGGAGTAAGAATAGCAATCCCCTCAAATGTAACAACCGCTTCTTCGCCCGATGCATCAACATCCGCCATTGACATAATTTTGTCACGGAAAACCTAATAAAAGAAGTCAATTCACATGATAATGGTACAGATTCATCAGAGATTTAACCAGAGATCCCACCAAACGGCATCGATTTACCTGGGCTGGAGGACGAGCTTCATCACCAACATATTGGGTGTTGGAATTAGGTATGTGAAAGCTAATCTCCATCAATGAATCTTTCTATATGATTACAAAAATTGAATGTCAGAAAAATGTGCAAATTACTACGATTGGGTACCCTTAAAGGACGGAGTTTAAAATTTCGTACTTGCAAAGCTAAGTTTAACGACAACTACCATTTTTAAACAGAAATTAAGGTAAGATACTTCATTAATCAAAGTCTTCAGACATAAGCCATGTGAGTATGCATTTCTTAAGAAGATAAGTAAGTAGTTACACATGGAAGTATATTGCAAAAGTTCAAGAGAGAACATTTGTCAAATTTAACTTGTAGATAGTGCTTCAGTTGAAGATCAATTAGGGCTTGACCTGTACACAGCTAGAGATTGTCAAAATTGCAAACTGATTAGGCTTCTAGAGTTAGAGCTTAAATAATTAAATGTTATAATACTGAAAAATTATAATTATAAAAATCATTACATAATGATAGTATGATAATACCCCCCCCCCCCCCCCAAAAAAAAAAAAAAAGAAGACGAAAAAGAAATACAATGGATTCCCATAAGGAGCATGACTTAGTCAAAAAGTACCAAAGAGGTGCATGAGTTCCCCCAGGCGCTTGCTTTTCAATCCTCTTGACATAAAGTGTAGCCTTAAAGAAGGAAAAAAAGGCTTTTTCTTAAGGCACACGCCTCCAACTCCTTTGAAAGCATTGAGCAAAGCTCGTGGGGAGTTCACAGTAAGGAGGATCAGCTAGGCCATTCATGCTAAGATAACTTTTAACTAAAGAAAACAAAAGAAGAGCTAGGATGAGAATTTTGAAAATTTACAAATGCAATAAAGCCTAAAATGGTTTCATTCCTATTTCCATGAGCCCAGGAAACAACCAAGGCATATGATAAGTGAAAGGAACTAATTATGCTCCTATTTTCTTGTCAAGTTTTATTTAAGACAATTAGGATATGAGCAAAACCGAAACATGTAATCAAAAGAACGATAGTGGAACTTGACAACGTGTGCAATTCAATTGGACAATGAAATTACATTCAAATTAAACTATAAGGATCCAAAAAGGATAAAACATTTTGAAAAAGAAACGATGCATGTAAGAGTAACCTTCCTACTTTTTCAAGTCATGTATTCTCTCAAGTAAGGATATCACTTCCCTTATATTTCACCCTTTTAATCGATATTGGGAGTATACGAGTAAAAATATATACCCAAAGGTAAGTATAACTCATAGATATGACCAAGGAACAAGTATCTATGTCAATATCACCATGGTGGATTGACAGAAGTTAAAAGACACAACATACATGCAAATGCCATGACCAACAAATGCAAATACCGCTTGCCGGAATACTAGATTTTAGAAATGTAATAATATAAAGGAAAAATATGAGGAAGTTGGTAAATGAAACTAGTTATTTAATGAAACATAGAAATCGATAACAAAACCTCATTAGCCCCAGTTGTGTCATCCACATGGAACTCCAAGGAGACGTCATTCTTCCCTTGAAGTTGTATTTGCGAGACATCTGCTAAAGATATTTCAAAAGCCTGCTTTGAACCTACTTGAAAACTTAGCATATTCCCTGTGAGGCATATGTAAAGTTTTGACAATTTCAGAATGATAAAAGAAAACAATCATATGAGTAACTAAAGGGATAAGTATGTAAGATTAAGGTTAAAAGAAGAAGACAAAGCAACAGACCAGTCAATGCAAAATAACAGGTTAGAAAAGTTATTGAGTCAGTCCGAAAATGAAGGGAATACAAGAGGTTAAACATATATCAAATCCACAAGATCAACCTCATTTTGAGTGTACAAAAAAAGTGCAATAATTAGACCCCAGATGCTGTCCATAGGTAAAAATCAAATAAGGATGCAGTAGAGTGAAGCCTTAAAATTTTGTGCCTGAATATACCCAGGTGAAGTATGTCAAGATGAAAAATGTGGTAGACAATACAGCGTGTCTCACTAAATAAAAGATCATGCTAAATGCTAATTCAAGTGCGTTGGTGAAAAGGACCATGATGTTCCAAAGTTCCAACCAAAAAATATTAAAAAATCATTTGTTTTCTTTTCATGGTTCTATAAGCTCAACCATAACATGAGAGAAAAAAAATACACAATCAATTGTACAAATAAATTAATCAATATCAAAAAACGTTTGCAATAGCAACTTTTGCCAATAGAAGTTTCTGATAGGTATAAGATAATGGAATTACTCATCAGATACAAGTCCTTCAAAACATATGATGGTAGTACCTCTACCCACAGTAACAATAACTCAAAGTAAAATGGTTAGAGTTGGAGTAGTAGAAGCATGTAATATTTAAGAAAAAGATGCAATGGAAAAAGAAGTTACATTAGCAAGGGGATAAAGATAAGAGTGAAGCCTAATATAAAGCCCATCAATAATTGTTTATCAAAAAATAAAGCACATCAATATTTGGGAAAGAAAGCTTACACACCGTTGATATCAATGTCTCCCCAGTTCCAGCCACTAACGGAAAGTTGTTTTTCTTCTGGTTTTATTCCAATACTGTTTTGGATAAAAGTTGTTACATTAGTAACATCCTGCATAGGAGCATTGAAGAAACAAATTAGAAAGTAACAAGAATGTACAATCACTTAAACATATCTACAAGAACCTTCAAATAGCTTTAGTGAAGACTAAAAACAACAAATCGCAGGGATGGTTGAGTGGTAGACTTGGGTATTATTAGGTTTGCTCCCTAGTTGGTCTCAAGTTTGAATCCCACCAACTATGTTCCTGTGGTGGCCACGCACTGGCTTGGACCAAGCAGGCACCAGCCATAGCCTGGGTGTGGGGCGTAGGGACTAGTCAGGATGCGCGCAAGCTGGCCCGGATACCCTTCATTTTCAAAAAAAAAAAAAGACTAAAAACAAGAAACAATTTTTTACCAAGAATAATGTGAGGAACACAATGGTCAACTCATAATTTTTACTGCAAATCAAATAATAATCACTACTCAATGGAACATGAAATGAAGGCTTCAATTTTTCATTGTAGAGTGAAATGAACTCCTCACTGGTCCAAGTCAACTTTTTATATAATATTCTCAATATTAAGAGAAAAATGACTACACTTTTCCTAGAACATCATCATAAGGTACAAAGAATTCTCCACAAGACTTGGAAAGAAAAAAATATGAACTTTTCATCTCATAACCAAAAGCGACTCGAATCAATTTTTATTTTTTATAACGCAGGGTATCCCAAAACCCTTTTGGGATATGGACTACTCCCTACGGTTGCACGTCCCAACCCCATGGAAGTTTCCCGACATGCAATTGGGTAAATCAAGAGGCCACCTAGTTTCGAACACACAATCATAGGGAGCAAACCCAATGTTGCTAGTTTTACCACCGAGCTAACCCCTTGGAGGTTAGCTCGAATCAATCCATGGTATATATGGAACAATAAATTGGAGCCAAAACTCGATAAACTCGGCACAATGCTGCTTAACAGCAAACTAAAGCAACCATCCTTCATGATGAAAAGCTTAACAAGAAAATTTTTGAGCATATAAAGAACATGAAATAGAAAAATAATCAATCCAGCCAACACAGATGTACTTGGTAGATCACTGCATGACATATTCTATATTTAAAAAAAATGAGGGGCTGAACTTGCAATTTCCAAATATATTCCTAAATGAGTGAAATTTTAATTTCTAGAACTATGATTCAATTCCCACCCTATTTCAAGGTGCCTAAACTAGAAAAATTATGAGTGATTAATAAGCTTAGAAGATTATAGTTAGGAAAGTTTTTTAAAGTTAGCAATCGTAAGTGCGAGAATTTTTAACTCATTCTGAGTAAAACTAGGATGATATGTATAACCAGGTGTGTCGGTTAAATCCAAAGTTATGGTGCCAAGATACGAAGTCAGTGCTAAATCCTATTGATACTGGTACTCTGGTCATATATAGATATCCAGATCATGGTCTAAAGAGTGGACACTGTGATTAGTTGGTAACCAATCCAACACTAGTAGTTGACTCTAGGTTGGGTGGTTTGTCTTCCATCACAAACACCTAGAATTCCATTTCAAGTGATAAACTATTTAAGTAACACTCCAAAGCCCAAAGAAAATACAACTTTAGGAAGTGAAGAAAAACAGTCAAGGAATTTTTTTGCCAATAACCAAAAATAAAAATAAAAATAAAAATAAAATAAAATCTTCACAAATGCTCCGATCAATTGCAATACTCAAGGTGTTCAAAATCTCCAACAAAACGATTTTTTGGATCATTGCCTAACTCCCTTTTCCTCTCAACTTATCAATTCAGCACTATTGTCGTTTCTTTCTTATTTCTAAAATTGTAGTAGTAAAAATTTCTAGTTACAACAACGAAAAATAATTCCTCAGAAACTACCGATTTTGAAAAAGATAACTCACCGAACAAAATAAAGAAAGATGATATCGAAAACAACAAATAAGAGAGCAAAATGTAAATGAACAGCGATGAAGAACACCTGATCATGGAAACCTGTAAACTTATAGAATAAGCCATCTTTTATCCGAATCCCAAGCTGATAAGTCCTGGGAACCTTCATCCATGTCACGCCGACAATGTCTGCCTTGTCTACTTCAATTGCTTTTCCACCGCCCTGTTTCTTCCATGAAATACCTCCCGAATGAACTCTTAGTTGCCCAGGCTTCTGCAGTGCCAACGTAAAGAAATAAAACACCGAATTTCCAATATCATGCATTCCAAAGTAAGATAAAAATTGAAAAAAATAAAATAAAAATAAAGAAATTGTACATCTATCTTAAGAATTAAAATTTACAATCTTGAGTTTTGAAAAAGAAGTTTGGAGAAAAAATCAAACCAGAAACCTTAACAATACATTAATAGAATATGGATTTTTGAAACCATTTGATCAAATTGGGGGCAGTAAAGTAGACAAAGAGGGCTTAAAGAAGGGGGAAAAATCCATATTTTTAGAGGAACCCTCGATATAAATAACTGGAATTGAAAGTTTGAAATAGTAAGTCCAAACCTTCAATTTTTTTTAAAACGATGAATGAAAAAGATATCATAATGGGAAAATTTTCAAATTTTACAATTTACAAACAACAAATTTCAGAAAAACTCGCAAAAAAAAGGTTGAAAATTAAGGTTTGTATGCCATGCAAAAGAATTAGCAAAAAAATCGGAAGAAACCCTAATCCTAGGTACCCTGTATGATAGTTACGCCCAACACTTCAAATAATAATGGCGAAAGAAAACCCACTTTGCTCACAAACTAAAAGAAACCCAAAACAAAAGAAGAAGGAAAAAAAAAAAAAAAAACAGAACTAAATTGAAAAAAAAAAAATTCAAAACCAGGCACCTTGGAAAACTTCAAAGATCACGCATCTCTTCTTAGTTTCAATCATAGCTACCAAAGCTGAAGGAAATAAATCGAGACTCAAAACCAGAAAACTAAAAAAACCTCACAAAACAGGAAACTTTTCTGAATTTGGAAACACAGATTCAAGGAAAACAGAGAGAAAAAGAAACAATCAAAAATCAAAAATCAAAACTTCACTCAAAATCACTAAAACTTAAGAAAGCTATGATTTTTTTTCAAATTTTTTTTTTTAAAGAGGATGATTAAGGTTTTGAAGACGATCAGGGTTTTCGAAGATCAAAAGAAAAAACGGAGACAAAAAATATATAAATAAACAAAAACAGAACTTACAGTTCCACCACGACCACCAAGAAGAATGTTGTTAAAGAGATGACCGTCAGACATGGTTGAAAATCAAGAGAAAGCTTCGAAGCAGAGAAATGGAGACTCTGGGGTTTGGTGAGAGATGCTCTTCTATATTAGATAGAATAGCTCGAACGATAACCTTAAGCGTTATAAACCATCACCAACAATACTCTTATACTCGTAACTGGTTTTGCCGCCATTTTGCAAGCTTGTTCTGACGAGAACAGTAAATATATGACACGTGGCATCATGCATTGTCATTTATAACGTTTTTTAATAGAGAAATGCTAAACTGAATTTCTACAACTCAACCGCTAGCCCTGTACTTTCTTGGTAGTGTACAAAGAACCATAGATTCCTTCTTCGCGATACGTTAAAACTTCTCGAGGAAAATGGTGGTTATCTGGACACATAGTGCAGTAGGTAGTGTTGTAGAAAGTCAGTGTAGTCTGGCAAGGCTCTTTAAATATTATTAATTAGGATTACTGGGTATTTATATATACCCCTTCATGTTTTTTGAATATTTGAGATAGCCTGTGTTTTAAAACTGATAACATACCCCTTGACCAGGGTCTTCTCTTATAGAGATATAAGAAAATGACTCAAATGACCTTGTCTTCACCTCTAGTAAATCACTGATTTTTTTTTCCCCCAAGCCCCAGTCATCTTCAATCTCTAGAGTAAACTTTGGTTTTCCTCATTTCAAACTTAAGATTCCATCTAGTTCAATCTTCAAATCTCAAGCAAAGATTGAAGTATTTATGAAAAATACAATACGATAGAATTTTAGGTAGGAAAATCTAGGATTTCTAGATAGGGTTAAGAAGAGATTGAAAATGATGTAGTGAAGATAAAGTTAGAGTAGATTAAAAATAATTTATCATAGAGGTGTACAAGAGTTTGAAGATAGCAGATTTTTGGGAAGAATATCAAGGACATATCATTTATAGAAGACCAATTTGATAATCGGTATTTTATATAAAGAATAAAGGGTATTATGGGTATTAATCTTTTAAAATAATATGGATCTCACTTTTAAGGTTTGCTGGGTAACAACTTGATAAAGGAAAGGTCTCTTTGAGATGTCAGAACTCTAAGGGAGTTTTGTTCTAAAAACGCAATAGTGAAATTTGCCTAATAAATCTCTCTAGATTGTATAGTAAACTTTCTATATTAGTATTTAAAATATTAATTTTCTTACTCAACAAACCTTGAAGTGGGACCCACATCATTTTAACAAATTACAACCAGTAAAGTTCTGTACATCAAATATTTATTATATCCTCTCTATTCTCTCAACAATTATTATCTCCCAAAACCATGAATCAAGTCAAATTATGATTTTTGTTTTTTTATTTCAAGAAAATCTGAGTTTTATCATGGAATTTAGAAAGTTGTATCGTTGGAATGTGACCCAATGATTATTTTGGGAAATATAATTGATATTGAGAAGAAATGTTATACTAAATATTTGATTTAAATAAGAGATGTGTTATTGCCACACCAATTCGTACATAAATCATCAAAGAATTGCACATAGTTGGTGTGGCGTGAGTAAAAGTTGGTGTCAAAATAATAACTCTCTTAAATAATAAGGATATTATGAGTGTTTAATTGTTTAAAATGATGTGGATCCTACTCTAAGATTTTTTGAATAACAAACTTGATAAAGTAAGGTTCCCTTGGAATTGTCAAAAACTCTAAAGGAGTTTTTATAATAAAAATGCAACAATGAGATTTGCCCGATAAATCTTTTTAGATTGTAATAAACTTTCTATATTAAGATTTAGTATTATCTAACAAACCTTGGAGTGGGCCCCAATAATTTTTAAAGAAAACATATCTCATAATATATTCAATTTTTTATATCAAATACCTATTGTATCCTATTTCCCCTCTCAACATTTATTATCTCCCAAAATCATGAATCAAGCAAATTATGTTTTTTCATTTATTTTATAAATTGAGTTTTATCATGGAGTTAAGAAAGTTGTGCATAGGATTGGCAATGTGACCACATGGACCCATGGTTTCAAAATTCGTCCGAGATCGAGATGTATTGCCCAAGTCATCTCAATATCAAGCGTGGGTGAAACGAATGGACAAATCAATTTTTCGAACGAGTGATTAAACCCCGCGTTCATTTTTTATTTTTTTGAATGAGACATCTCAAACGTATCAAAAAACTCATCGGAAATGACTTGATATCTGGCATGGACGAGACAAGACACGAAATCGAGTTTTCAAATCATGAATGGACCTAATTATGATTTTGGGAAATATAATTGATATTGAGAAGATATGCTATAATAGGTATTTGATTTAAATATCAATGATATTATGAGTATTTAATCGTTTAAAATGATATAGGTCTCATTTCAAGATTTGTTAGGTAATAAACTTGATAAAGTAAGGATCCCTTGGAGTTGACAAAACTCTAAGGGAGTTTTTGTAATAAAAATGAAACAATGAGATCTATCCGATAAATCTATCTAGATTGTAATAAAATTTTCATTTTAGGATTTATTATTATCCAAAAACCTTCGTGTGAGACCCACATCATTTTAAAAAATTAAATACTCATAACACCCTCATTTATTTATATCAAATATCTATTATATCATCTCAACATTTATTTTCTCCCAAAATCATCAATCAAACCTAAAAATATTTTTTTTAAATATTTTTTTCTAAGTGAAGTTTTATCCTGAAAATTAGAAGGTGGTGGCCTTAAATTTTCAATGTGGCCATGTGGGCCTAATGATGATTTTGGGAAAGATAATTGATGTTGAGAAGAGAGAGGTTATAATAGGTATTTGATCTAAATAATGATAGCATTATAAGTATTTAATCTTTATAAAAAAAATATGAGTCTCATTCCAAAGTTTGTTGGATAACAAGCTTAATAAAGTAAGGTTCCTACTTCCTATGGAGTTGTGACAACTCCAAGGGAGCTTTGGTAACAAAAATACAATAATGGGTTTGCCTGTTAAATCTCTCTAGAAAGTAATAAACTTTCCATATTATGAGTTGGTATTAGAGATTTGGTTTGATGTGGGGATCAATTAAAAAATATTTTTAGAATGTTGTGAGATTTAGGAGATTTTCCTTCTATTCATAAATTTAGATTGATCCACCACAACCATCTGAGTGCCGGGTTGGTGATATGGCCAAGACACAACTTAAGACATGGAAGTCTTGAGTTTGAATCGCCGAGAAATTACCTAGTGCGTGTGTGGGAGGGGGGAGGGATTACACGAGCCATGAGGATTAGTTGGGTTAGGGGAGGGGGCTGCATGTGGCCCAATGATTAAACAGGTGCTCTAAGAGGTCCATATGCCTTAGTCCCCCCCCCCCCCCAAAAAAAAAAAGAAAAAAAAAAAGAAAGAAAAAAAGCTCATCCATCCACACAATCAATAGGCACTAACAACCCAATACATGCAAACCATCTCATTAACCTCTAACCGATACCCACACCTAGGAAAGAAGGCTTCAACTTGTTGGAAGGTAAAGATGTTGACGGAGGGACGTAGAAATAATACAATCCCAATGCATGATAATTTGAAGGAATATTGTCACCTTATTGAAGAAATGTTGCAAAGAAATCAGGCATTGTCTCATTAAGAGATCATCTTGTAAATGTTTGTTTGGATGTAGTTAAAAATGATCCCATGATATTGAAATCTGGTTTGGGTCTTGCCTTAACCCGATAATCTTTCAAAAAAAAGAAAAGAAATGAGTAAGAAATACATTTAGAATTAATCTATTTGAATTTAGGAGATTGACTATCTCAAATTAATCTAGGAAGTCTAAAATACCCATTATTAATGTTGTTATTAAGGTAGCTTTGAGATCTTAAACTTAACTAGAAGTCATTAAAATGGGTGGCAAAGATCATCTGATTGGATCAAATTTTACTTTCACGAAGAAATCATAGGTAGCAAATGATGGAAATTATAAATAATTTATTTTTTATTTGTATATTTTCCATGTGACTGGTCAAGGTTATATTTGTTTACGCATGGAAAATGGGTGAGAAAATGCATTTTCCATGGAAAATTGCTTTTTAATTTCATTGTTTAATTGATCATTTTATGTGGAAAATGATTTTCCATCCTCATCTACAACCCACTCTTTGAAAACTGAAGTCCACCCGCTCTCTCTCTCTCTCATCCTGTTTTGTAGTTTTTTTAATGGTTCCCATTTTCCTCCTTTCATTTTCCCAAAGAAATAAAAATTCACAAAATTTGATTTCCCATAATTTAATAGACCCTAAATATATTTTTTCGTTTACTTTGTGGGAGTCGTAGAAGTCTTCCTAACTTCGTTTGGTCACCTTGATTTCTATTGCACATGGATTCCGCACTAATGCTCTATTCAAATTTGTGAATATCAGAGTTTAGCGTGATTGTGTAAAATGACATGCCACTTCTTTTAATCTTCCTCCACTGTGTGTATGCTATCAACTTCCATGATCTGTGGGCAAATTTACCAAAACATGCATAAAAAATCGAATAATTCTCAAAAGGGAGTACTTTTGAACTTATTTTAAAAAATAGTAATTTATTGTGTTCGAAAATTTTTCATATCAAAACGATAAAAGGAAAAAAAAATGAATAATAAATGAATAATTTTATATATTGAAACTACCATTTTTTTTTTAAATGCTCAAAGCCAATGGGATCCTTTAGACATTATAAAAATTAAATTTTGATCTCCTATAAAGGTAATTTAAAAAAAAAAAAAAAAAAAAAAAGAAATACTCAATGATTGACAGGACCCTTTTGACATGATATCAGATTTTTATGCTGTGTTAAAAGATCCCATTGACAAACATGGTTTTTAAACTCATCCAAGACCAAGACGTATCGCCCAAATTAACTCGGTATCAGAGTTGAATGAGATTAACTCACAAAGTCATTTTCTTGACCGAGTTTTACATCTCACGTTTAATTTTTTGAGTTATCTCACGAGACATCTCAAATGTATCAGAAAACTCATCTAAGACGACTTGATATCAGAGCTGAACGAGACGAGACGCGAAACCGAGTTTAAAAACCATGTTGACAAAGAATATTTAAAAATATATATACTCAATGCTAACAAAATATTTTTGACATAAGATTAGAATTTATTTTTGTACAATGTCAAAAGGATCCCATTGACGCTGGACATTTTATTTTTTTTTAAAGGATATTTTTGATAATAAATATTTTTTTTTTATACCGTTTTAGTAAAAATAATAATTCCCAAAACGATAAATTACCACTTTCAAAAACAAGTTCAAAAGTGCTCCATTTGAATAATGCCTTTGTAGGGAAATCAACCTGTATTTCGCATGTGCATCTCCAACAATGGGGCTGCCTCTCAACTTATCCCCATCTCAACTACGACAATATCATCACTTGGAACATATACTAGGAATTAGGAGGCAAATATTAGGAATCTCAACGTGATGTGTGTTAGGAGCCGAGTTGACTATTTTAGACTTCAGTTCCATCATAAAAAAACTGCAATATCTCAAACAATCGGAGAAGAACAAAAGAAATAAAAAGCTAGAGATAAAAATGCTCAGCAAGGAAAAAAAAATAATCCCATCATGTAAAACTACCTTTCATGATACGTTTAATATTCAACAAAAACGTTTAGGATCTCATTTATTCCAACCGATATTAATCCATAAGAAATGGATGACGTTGAGGTCAGTTACCAACTTGATCTTTCTTTCTACTAGGACACGTCCTAATGTTGTGCCCTTTTCCCTTACATAAGTGGCATGAATAACTCCTACCTCTGGGAGGCATGAAGCCTTTCTTCAAATCATCACTTGGTTTTACTCTAACCCCTTGAGGACATGTCCTACGATTATGGGCACTTTTACCACACACCCGACATTGGTGGTGCCTTCTGTCCCTCCTCTTGGTGGGTTCACTCGATCTTGACTTCTGACAAGTTCTTCGGTTATGCCCCCTTTGCCCACATAACCCACATCTGAACCGCCTTTCTACTGAACCATCCTTGATAAGTTCTGGACAGTAGTGTCTCCTATGCCCTTCCCTTCCACAGTAACTACAGAAAAATTTCACTCCTGCAACAGAAAGAGGAACTTGGTTGACATCAAGTAGATAACAGCAGTAGTAAGATTATAAAAGAATAGATTACATGAAAATATGAAATATAACAACAAATGCATTTATAATTTTTTTCTTTTTTGATAAATGCATTTGTAAATTAAGCATGGAAGTCCCAGTGTGGTTGCTTAAGTTTAGAATGAACATATAGGTAAAACTTTAATATACATCATAGGGAAGGAGATAATTCAAAATAGTTAAGAGCATTACTTTGGTTAATAACATGAAGAATTATATTATTAATGCTATTTTGATAGAACAGCTGTTCTGACCTTTCATGGAAATGCTTCTCTTGCGACGGTTCTCTGGATCGCGGAAGAAAGCTTTCAAAGTTTCAGATGCTTGTTTCCTTGCTGCAGCAGTCCCTTTAGTTTTCTGCAAATATAATAAATTACTACTAAACGTAAGGATTTCTATAGTTTTTTTTCTATCATATTGGATATTGTGGGTTGAGATGTAGTCCGTTTCCAGTTTATGCCACTTCATAGACATGGTTGAGCATTTTGATGTATAAAATCTATTATTTTTTCATTTACTTAGCAGCATATGCTTTTTATTATTATTATTATTACATGAGTTCACATAGTGATACATGATAGTTCTATTCTTACAAATATGTGATGTGCTTGTATGTTGCCCGGGCTCATTCAGGATAATAGTGGGTAGTAGATTGAAATTTGATAATGGGATTGGACCATAGAGATCGATCAGCGTAAAGGACTAAATTCTATGAACTTTGAACACAAAAATTCCACAAAAAAAAGTTATTTTTCACCGTTGAATTTTAATATCAAATTTGGGAGCTAGGTGGAAGTTCGGTAGCCATCCTTTTTCAAGACCTTGAATCAAGTCCAAAAGAAAAGAAAAAAATGATTTTTTTTTTTTTTGGATCTGAGTTTTTCCACGGAATCTGGAGGGAAGTGGTGTTGGATTGCCAATGTGGTAATTCATTTGAGCAAAACGACCCTTAGTAAGGCTTAAAATCTACTAAATTAGAAAGGAAAGTGTTAATGATATTTTTACTATTTGGGGACATTCTAGTTCTTAAATCTATTTCTTTTCCATACTAAAATGTCATAATGCTAGATAAAGAACTATGTTTTTGTCATGAGCAAACCTTTGAACACGATATTATTAGAGAGAGAATTGACTTTGTTGCCAAAGATCTAGAAATCTTCCTATGGATGAATGTTTTTAAAAATCCTTCTGCAACTATAAAAGAAAATATGCATGTAAACATAAATTTCCTTACTATTGGATACACATGCTTGATTATTTGCAATCAGGTAATGTTTAGAATTGAAAATCAAAACTCTAATTTTCCAAAATAATAAATCTTCAAATACCAGACCTTAATTGCAGCCACCCTTTGTGCATGAAGCTTAGGATCACGATGAAGAATCTTCATATGTTTACTAAATAATCCTGTTTTTGCATTGAGACTCTGCAAACATCCAACTAAACGTAGAAAATTAAACTTATGGTCCCATTCGCATAATAAATCTATGCTAGTTCATTGAAGCTATCTCCCCAGAGTGAATAGATCTGCAAACTAAATATTAATGTGAAACTTATGAAATATCAAATGCCTTCGGGAAAAAAATTGACTAACTGGGCTTTCCTAGGAAATACCACAAACAACGTAAGCCACAATAGTTGGATTGAATCATAAAATGGGAGTCGTTCCATGTACAAATGTAAGAAAAATTAAAACAGGAAACTAACTCTTAGTGCTCGGCTGATCTTTAAGCCCACTTCAGGGGGTGGTGATTGGTATACACGTTTTGATTTCCTTCTCACATCTAACTTTATATCTAGATTGTCTACTTCATCATCTTCCTTGACTTTAAGTGGAGATCTGCAGAAGGAACAACAAGCACAGATGAGTATACCCAAGAGGAGCATGTTACATCCACCTAAAATAACTCCTGTAAGTGACACACAGAAGCATCATTATGATCCTTTAGGGAATTACAGCATATAATAAATCAATGTGCATTGGAGATTCAAATTACCCATCTATAAATAAATGAGAATCATGATAGATTTAATTTAAAATCTAGAAGATTATTTTTAATGGTGAATGTTTTAAGCAAAATTCTTATAGAAAACTTTAACCAGGGAAGATATCAGATCTAGTTATATAAGAACCACCTATGACATATTTGGGGCCATGGCATTCACAAGTAATTGATATTTGATACTCTTAAATTGATCACTCTATTTTGTTAATGGGTGGATATATATCCATGGAAAAATGCCATAGGGAATTTTTTTTGAAAGCAGTGTCATGAATCATCCCAAAACTGCAGAAGGAATGGTAAGGTGATCAAATAGAGAGTGAACCATGTAAAGTAAATAAATAAAACTTAGTTCGAGCTCACTTACGTGCTTTATGAAAGGTATCCATATAGACAACGATTTGCCCGAACCCAAATTTAATGTGCTTATAATTAAAAAATAAAATAAAAAATAAAAAATTTTGAAATATCTTTTTTTCTTTCTCATTCACAGTTCACATTTCAAACTTTAGTTAACCATCATCTTTTTCTTTACATCTACTTGTAATTTCATGTATGTGAACTTTGAAATATATTTTCAGGATAAATAATT
Source organism: Akebia trifoliata (assembly GCF_017979445.1). NCBI lineage: Eukaryota > Viridiplantae > Streptophyta > Magnoliopsida > Ranunculales > Lardizabalaceae > Akebia > Akebia trifoliata. Next base: position 5,508,000 of record NC_141379.1, read on the forward strand.
GCAAATTTTATATGTTTTTTTACATACCACTTATCTTTATATAAGCGATTATCATTACTAAATTATCTAGTATTAATGAGGAATGAACCAACCCAATCAACCCGACTTGGGTTAGGCTTGGGTTGAGCATATCATGCCCTAGGTTTGGCTGGCACAGGCACAGGTTGGTGTTTGTCCAGTGTGGGTTGGACGCAGGTTGATCCCCAACCCAACCCAACCTGCCTGAGTTGCAGCCCTACTATGCAATGGTGATACAGACATGTGTCAACGTTCAATAAAGGTACAAGGCGTCAAAAACATTTCCTTGAAAGTGGCTGAAGTGAGGGCAAGTCCATGCATGTGTACTATTACATAAAGTTTAAACAAGGGGATTACTAAAATAAATATATGGAGAAGTAAAAGGAAACATTTCAATGTACCAACGAGCTATCCAACTTAATACAAGACTAAATTTATATTAGGGAATGTTATCAAACAACTATAGTTGTATTTTGCAACTAAATAAAGTATTGTATAACACCAACCCTCCTTTAGAAATAATTTTTAATAAAAAGAAAAAAAAAAAAAAACCATTAAAATAAAGGATGAAACTGAAGCATGTCCACATGTCGATTTGGAAAAAAAATTAAATTAAATTGTTGTGTCTTTGATACAAAAAATATGTTCTTCCTAACACTGTGCATAACATCTATGTTAGAGAATGCATTCATTATGCAATTCTCCAATAATGCATAGATCGTGAATCAGTTTAGTTAAATAAATGACTTGGTTGATAAGAATGGCAAACGAATGAGACTTCAGGATCAGAAAGGGCAATATAGGCGAGATCAGACTACAAGCAATTGAGAAAGTTTCAGAAATGGACCATGAAATGATTTATACCAAAAATAACCTAAATCTTGAAGCATGATAAATTGGGAAGTAATATGCGCATGATAAATTGGGAAGTAATATGCCGCCCTCCCCACTTTCTCCTCTCTTTCATTAAATCTCTTCCCATAACTTGGGAAGTAATACAATATTTAGCAACTACATAGATGTTAAAGGATATGTGACAATTACAGAGTTAAGTGCAACTTATTGGCCATGAAGATCACCAACCATGCAGATGTGGGTAAATTGGCAGCAAATTCTACGGAGAATATCAAAACCATAATTTAGCAAACGAAAAGAACACTCAAAAGAAGTTAAATACTTACATGGACCGAGCCCTTTCCCATGGGCGTTCATCAATTGATTCCTCCCATATCACACAGTCTCCAAAGCACTGACGACAAGTCCTTATACCCTGTTATCATTGATGCACAAGCACAAGTACAAAAACCATGTGTTAGAACTTCTACGTTTGTTGAAGAGAATAAATACCTATTTGGATCGCCATTGTTGCACCCAAAAAAGATGTTTTTTGCATGAAAAATCTATAAAAACGTGTTTTTTCTAATCCAAAAAACAAAAATTGGTGTTTGGAACATGAGCCACACCAATGATAGAAGTACTGACGAAACTATTAAGAATAGTTGCACCCTATTCAACAAATATTACAAATAAATGTGCATGGCTAGTAGCAAATGTACACACCTTTCCATTACATTGTGAACAATCTAACCTAGATCTTTCTATGCCCCCACACTCGGTACATTGCATATAACCCCTACCCCTACAACAAGGGCAAGGTAGCTCTCTGATATACTGGCCATTTGGACCAAACCAAGACCTTTGTTTGGGTGCCTTGGAAACAGCATTCCTGAAACAACAAGCTATAAGTCACCCACCAAAAAAGAACATAACAAATCGTCACCGGCCACGAAATCTGAATGAAATGTCATTGCCAATTATATAGGAGTCGCTTCAACATACAACAATTTGTTCAATATTAAGAAAACAATGCTAGAGTGAATGCACAGGACCACTGCATTCAACATTGAGCTACGTCATGGTATGCACGGAACCATAGATGCTTTTCACTCGTATCTCGAGCAAAAGCACCCATGTTTCTATGCACACCTCCACGTCAGCACAGTGTCGTAAGGAAGTCACTTTAGAATTATTCTATATAGAAATTAGAAGTACTTTACCAGAAAATGCTGAACTGACTTCCCTCGACACTGCACTTCAACACTGTGCTGACGTGGCAGTGTGCAGAAATCATAGATTTTTTGTCTTGTATCTCGAGGAAAAAAATCAATGCTTCTCTGCACACTGCCACGTCAGCTCAGTGTTGAAGGAAGTCAGTTTAGAACGACTTGTACATTACCTACAGATGCTTTTATGTGACAAAGAAAAAGCACATAATAATAAACATAGAATAGCTAAAACCTTGGTTTTAGATCGACTTCAAGTCCAAAGAAATCCTCCGAAGGATCATAATCAATCTGTGGAGAAAAAGCAACGAAAACAAGTGATAATTCAGGGAAAAAACGAATTAAAAAAAATGCTGTTTTTAGTCTAAATTTCTTAATAATTCTCTATAATAACACAAAAGAAAATAAAAAGGGGAAATCGAGTAAGAATTAGAGATTACCCGGTTTTGTTTCGGGTCCGAAAGTAAATCGTCGTCCATTGAAGAAGAATTTGTACAAGAAATTGAGCTAATTATTCGATCTGAGTGGAGAAAAATCCATAAATTTGCCTTTCTTCGTCTCCATTGTGGGATTAGGAGACGAGGAGATGAACAAATGGAGAACATTTGTAGATAATTCAGAGATTAGAAGGTAGAGGTACAGCGGTCGGAGCTAACGAGAGCGATCAAATTATAAGATTTTAAGCTAAAAACGATCTTTTGAATTTGCAGAAAATTAGTCTAAAAGGTGGAAAGGAAATTGGGAGAATTTTATGTGTGGTGAGATAAGATATAGTAGGAGTGTTGGACAAGTACCAGCCACCAATGGCTAAGGTCCTGTGCCGGGCACATAGCCACATACCGTACGTGGTTTTTTTTTATAGGTGATTTCGATATACCCCCCTAATTTTTTATGAATATTTGAGAAGCGCGCTATATTTTTAAAATTATGACATGCCCTTTGACCTCAGTCTTTTCTAATAGACTAAAGAAAATCGATTTAAAAATTCCCTTGTCTTGTAAAACAAAACAAAAAAATTGATTTTTCTTCTCAAAACAATTCATCTTTTTTAGCCTACTCCTCAACTTTGAATTATTTTTTACTTTTTTTTACCATCCTCTCTTTGACCCCAAGATTCTACCTACTTCAACCTCCAAACCTCAAGAATGGTAGGTTTGAGGTAAAAGATGATTGAATTTTTTTATTAAAAAATAAAAAATAAAAAAATAGAGGATTTCTTTTTTAACATGGGATTAAAATAAATTTGACAAAACAAAAATAAAAAAATTGAAGATGTGGTTGAATAAATTAAAACTAATTTACTATAGAGATGTAAGATGATTGGATTTTTTAGAGGTGATTTCGACATACCCCTTTAAGTTTTTAATATTTGAGAAGTCCCCTGTATTTTTAAATTGATGACATGCCCCTTGACCTCAATCTCCTAATAGACTAAAGAAAATCAATTTAAAAGTGCCCTTGTCTTGAAGTCGTTAAAAAAACAATTTTGATTTTTAATTAGTTTTTTTACCATACTCTCCTTGACCTCAATATTCTACCTACTTCAACCACCAAACCTCAAGAACACTAGGTTTGAGGTAGAAGATGATTGAATTTTTTTATTAAAAAAAAAAAATTAAGGATTTTTTTTTTACTTGGGATTAAAACAAATTTGGAAAAAAAAAGAAGAAAATAATTGAAGATAAGGTTCAATAAATTAAAACTAATTTACCATATAGATTTAAGAAGAATGGATTTGGAAAGAAAAATTAACATGATAATTGGCATCTATGGTTCTCATACACTTTCACGTCAAGAAGTGTGATACGAGGTTCAGCTTGAGGTCATTTCAGCATTATTCTAAAAAATGTCTTGTGAACTTTTGATAAAAGACATCTACAATCCTAATTAAAGTTTCTATTTCTATTTTTAGTAAGATTTCTATTTCTTAGTTATGTTAGGAGTACAATTCCTTATTAATTTCTAATTCGTTTTTATTATTTAGACTATAATTAGAGATGCTTAGAAGTCTTCAATTTGAATTCTAATAGGATTAGAAAATTAGTATTATGTTATAAATAGTTTAATAATGTTAATTTTTAATATTTTAGTAGAATTACAAGTTGTTATGATGGAGTTATTTATATAAAGAACTCCAAATCCAAAAATTAATAAATCAATCAATAATCAATTCAATTATTTTTTCTCTTTTAATTACTTTTTAACTTTATATTTTATTTTCTTTCAAACTATTACTTGTTTATCAATTGAATCTATTGATTCAAATTAATTTAAAATGTTCCATTGAACACAACTTATTGAATCTATTAATTCACACACTTTCGCTATGTCAACTTTGGATTGAACTGTCATTGTTATAAGGATAATGTTGAAGTAACATTGAAATGTACATTGTTAAGGACATTTTTTATGTGAATGTGCATTAGGACCATAGATGTTTTTTTATCAAGAAACGATGTACATCGTAGGGGGCATTTTTGACGTGAATGTGTGCAGAACATAGATGATTTTCAATGAGATATCATGTCAAAAATGTCCCCCATGATATACATTTCAATGTTACTCCACATTGGCCCTAATGGACTGTCTATCACAATAAATAAATTAAATAAAAAATTAAAAAAAAAAAAAAGATCATACCAAATCCAGTAAAAAATTATTGTTCCAAATAAATCGATAAGAAGAATCATGCATATTTTATATATTTTACTTTATCGTTGATCATGTGGGAATAAAATAAAATATATCTAGTCCATTTATTCTTTTAGAGCAAGAGGATCTCCTACATTAAACTTGTAACAAGAGGGATGCAATTATTTATCAGATCCCATTTAAGGTTAATTGAAACCAAACCCTATTCCCTTCTTATTGGAACTGATTAGAGTCGGATAAAAAATGGATCTAAACTGATGGGTTCTAGAGTCGTAAGGTTTCTTCTATTTGACAGGTAACCACAGGTACTCGGAATCGGATTAATTTATCATTTTTTTAATAATATAAATGATTAAAGATTTCTTATCTTTTAAAATAAATACATTTTACATAAAAAGTTCATTAATTTATCATATAAACTATGTATTAAAGTTTAAAAAGGGTCATCTCTTCTAAAAGTTTATTACTTTTAAAGAAGATAAATTTTAGTCTTTGAAAAAAAATCATTAACTCCTATCTTTGGTAGAACAAATCGTAATTAAGTTGAAATTTTTGTAGATTACAAGTTTTGAAAAGAATTTTTTTTTACAAAGATTCGACTTAATTTAGACTACATTTCTTGATAGTTCCAATTCTAATTCTAAATACCTTAGGAAACGACTCATTGACACCCCTAATCCATTTTGGGTATGTTTGATGGGTCCCGTTCACCACCCTACGTTTTACCAAACGTGTTTTATCCTACATGGGTTAGAAGTTTTAGAATAGGCTAATTTTTGATGAGCCATTCCAAAACTTCTAACCTCATAAAAAATGGTTTATAAAAAATGGACGGTCCACGATTTTCAACATGTAAATATGGGGCTAGAAATTTTGGAATGGGCCGATTTTTGGTGAGGAGGATCTTCTAATCGTAGAGTGATCACCAAAAATCAGTCCATTCCAAAACCTCTAACCCATGTAGGACAATACACGTTTGGTAAAGCATAGGGTAAAGTGTAGGGTGTTGAACATTTGATTCCACATGAAAAAATAAGGTAAAAAATATATATTTTTAAGGAAAATGACATTTTCATGTGTTTTATTGCAATTTTTGATGGAAAGTGATTTTTCACCCTCTTCCAAAAGCCCCAAAAAATCTGGATTTCATTTTCCGACTCTACCTATGGGAAAATGAAATTCACTAGTATTTTTCATCTTCAAATCAAAACCCTAACTTCATCTCTTCTTCCCCACCACCATTATCAGCATCATAGCCATCATTAGTATTATTTTTCATCTTCAAATCAAAACCCTAATTTCATCTCTTCTTCTCTACCACCATTACCAGCATCATACTCATCATTACGTTCATTATCACTGGCAACCTCTCTCTCCCCCTCTTTTTCCTCAGATTTTTTTTTTTCATGATTAAATCGAACAATGGAATTTGATTTTTCAACCCTCTCCATTTCCACTATGGGTATGTTTGATTGCATGGAAAGTCACTTTCAATGGAATTTGAAATCCATGGAAAATTAGTTGTGGAAAATAGGTAGGGTTGGAAAATTAGGGCCTGTTTGGATACCAGGAGTAGAACTACTCTTCCAAAGAACAGGAGCTGAAGTACTCTGTGGAGGAGTTGGAAAAGTAATTCTGTGCAGAAAGGGCGTTTGGCAATCAACTCTGTGAAGTACTGGTAGAAGTACTTTTGTGCTTGAAGTCTGTTTGGGAACCATACTGACTTCTCATAACTTCTAGAAAAAAGACCAGAATACCCTTATATTATACTAGTTATTGTTTTTTGTCTTTTAGTGTCATAATATGCCTTCAAACTATACTGCTTTTGACATTTTAACTATAAATATTAATATAATATAATATAATAAATATTAAATATTAATATAATATGTTTAAATTCATTATACTAAAAATTTTAAAAAAAATTTGACAGACTATTTTTTATATAATATGACATAATATTAAAAAAAATTTGACAGACTATCTTTTAGTGTCATAATATGCCTTCAAACTATATTGTTTTTGACATTTTAACTATAAATATTAATATAATATAATATAATATTTTAAATATTAAATATTAATATAATGTGTTTAAATCCATTATACTCAAAATTTAAAAAAAAAATTGACAGACCGTCTTTTAGTGTCATAATATGCCTTCAAACTATATTGTTTTTTATATTTTAACTATAAATATTAATATAATATAATATACTATTTTAAATATTAAATATTAATATAATGTGTTTAACTATAAATATTAATATAATATAATATAATATTTTAAATATTAAATATTAATATAATGTGTTTAAATCCATTATACTCAAAATTTAAAAAAAAAAATTTAATATTAATAAAGGTTTCTTTCGTTTGATTTAAGGGCAAATGAATTAGGAATATTTTCATAGAAAATTAATAAAGTTAAGGGTATTTTGGTCAAACGAACTGTTAGATTTTGACTCCCCGCAAGATGAGTTTTGAGAAATAGGTTTTCTCGACTTCTTCACAAAGAGTAATTTCTTACTCTTGCGCGGAGTAACTCTTCGAAGAAGTTGTTCATCCAAACGCATCCAAACGACTTCTAACTCCCCGCAAGAGTCAGAAGTAGCCAAGGAGTCCTATCCAAACGCCTACTTAAATTCCATTGTTTGATTTCACTTGGATAAAATCATGAAAAAATAAGAGAAAAAGAAGAAGAGAAGGAGGAAGAAGATGAGAGGAAGAAGAAGATGACGAAGAAGAGGGAGGGGGGAGGATGTGGTGACGAAGGTGGCAGCGACGACAAAGGTAAGTGAGGAAGATGGGGGGAGAACGTGGTGATGGTGGTGGCGAAGGAGGTGAGGGATGGAGAAGAAGGAGAAGAAGAAGAGAGAGAGAAGGTGGTCGGAGACGGAGCCGACGGCGACGGCGACGATGATGGTAACAACGGCGATGATGACGACGGCGAGGTTAGTGTAATGGTGGTGGTAGTGAAGAATTGATGATGGAAAATATGGGTGGAAAAATGAAATCCATGATTTAGTTAACTTTTTGAATGGGGTGGAAAATGAATTTCTATTTCCATGTGTAATCAAACACTTGAAAAATGTCATTTTCCATGGAAATTGATTTTCCACCCTATTTTCCATGTGCAATCAAACATACCCTACTATTTTTCCATGAATTTAAAATTATATGAAAAATCACTTTCCATGGAATCAAACATACCCTTCAGTAATTTTTTTTCTTTCTTAATGGTCTATCAACCATATCTCCCTTCATAATATTTTTGAAATACCCAAACTACCATATTTATCTTCTTCACATACGTGGATTTTTCAATGATGATTGCCTTCATTTCTTACATGAATAACCAATGGAAATGATATATTCCTTAAATACTTGAATGTATTTTTCGTTGATTTATACCAACAAAAAATGAAAAACAAAATAGAGATTTATAATTTTTCAAGATTTCATATTAACCTTTGATTCGAGTGTCGGGTTAGCAACCATATTATATGCATTTTAGAAATTTCAAGAAGATCTATCTACTACCAAAGTCAGAAAAAAAAAAACCAATAAACAAACGATTAAACAAAAAAAGTGAAAAAATTTGAATCATTTTTACAATGTCGAGTTCACTTTTTGTTGTAGATTTCAACATTATAGCAACGGATATCCGTCGCTATAACCTTTTAATTGTCGAATTCCACTTGAATGCGACAACTTTTAAGAGCTATTGCAACAAATATATCCATTGCTATTGTATTGAATTTGAGAATTTTTAAAAATTATCGAACTCAACCATAAAAAGTGATGAACTCAACCTTGTAAATGTGAACCAGATTTCTTTTTCGACTTCAATATTGAATGTATCTTCTCCAAATACCCAACATGCATATATTTTAATTGTGAAATGAAAACTTGAATAAAAAAGTACAATGAAATCTTCAAAAAATTTATAATTTCATCATCTTTCTTCAAAATTTTTTTTTGAAAATTAAGAGTATAGCATTCTTCATTTGTCATTCACAATAAAAAAAAATCGTCAGAAACGATTATAACCGTTGTTGACAAACCTACGTATGTGAAGAGGATGAAAAAAAGATAATTTTGAGTACTAAAAATATTGTAAAGAGAGGTCAAGGGACCATTTAGAAATAAAAAGTTAATAAATGAACCATCAATTTACATCCAAAATTTAGGGACTTTTTGGAAGATAGGAAACCAAAAAAAAAAAAAAAAACCACCACCTCCCACAGATTCTATTTAGTAATTTTCCCTATTTTCAAAAGACAACATAACGCCTCCATTATAAGAAGAATTAATCATAATTATATTATCTTGATGTGGAATTTCTTTCTAAAAAACCCCTAACATTTCCACAGTAACTTGGCAGTCCATTTAGTAAAGTTTTTCTTTCTTAATGCCCTCTCAAACCCCCTTTTAATTGGTGAGAAATTGTCAAGATCAGACAATTCATATCATTGGATCAACCTTTGATCCAATCATCGTGATCAACATTTTAAACCTTCGAGATCAACAATTTTAAATCATCAAGATCGACATTTGAACATGAGTCATTGCGAGACAAACAATTCAAGTTGTCCAGATTGACCTTTCTACAAAGTAAACCAACCAATCACTTCTTAAAGTTAATCTCAACAGTTCTAACTAAATGAAATCATACACAAATCCTCTAATTGTGCTCTAACCCTCTAAAATTCCATCACTACAGTAGTATTTAAGGTAATTTAATAATAATAGAAGCATAACTCAGTCATCAGATGTATCAGAGTAAACCTGTGGTTCCCAAAACTTGGACCAGTGGCTGTCCTCACAAGGAGAAATAGGACAAGTAGCATTAGTGTAATCCCTGGAGCATACAAGTCCTGATTCTTCACCCATGGTTGCAGTAACGATTCGGTATCCATTTACAGCCATGGCATAACATCCATGGAGGGATCCTGATATCTCAGGATTACAACAAGGGAAAGAATTAATTTGCTTACCTGTGTCGGTCTCCCAGACATTAATACTAGGACTGATTGGGGTTGCTGTGACTATTTTGTATGGATCCATGTGTAAGTGTGAGACAGGACCATTAAAGTGTTCAAGCTCGACTACTGGTACTGGTTTCACTTGGCTTTTCCTAATATCCCATAGCATTGCTCTGCAGCACAAAGTACAAATTTTTTAAATGTAATTTTCTTAGAATCGATTATATATTGTTTGGACCAGCAATTAGCGTCAGTTGGAGATGCATCTGTGCAAAGAACTAGGATGATTTTTGTCAGAATGAAATTCTACTAGCTCAGTCAGCTGTCTTCTCGGGCACAACCATCATGTCACCGGGAATGCATGACATGGTTTTAAATCTCGTCCAAGACCGAGACGGCTCAGTATTGTCCACCAACGAGACGGATAGACAAGTCAAACGTAACGGACGAGATTTAAAACCACTGTTCATTTTTCTCATTGTTGAACGAGACAATTCAAATGTATTGGAAAACTCGTCCGAGACAACTAGATCTCGTTCATGGATGAGATGAGACGACAAAACGAGTTTTAAAACCATGATGCATGAAGACGTGCCTTCTAGTGCATCCAGTGGTACCCTTCTAGTGGTTCCTTGGAGAACATCTGAATAAAAAATGGGTTGATGTCCCTTGAAATATAGCAAAATAGGATAGTACAACAATTACAAAGACATAGCAAAACAAAAGTTGAACGGTCCGAAATTATCTGACCCGACAGACCCAAATCAAGCAATTAGGTTGGGTCAGATCCGAATAAAAAATTTGGATCTGCATATTGATACACTCACTTCCGGCTTGAACCCAGCCCATTTTAAGCCCTACGTCGCCATGACCACTGAAATCCTATAATATAATTGAAATTTTCAGAATCACAATTTCTGTATTCCTTGATTTATGAAGCAGCATCTTAACTTGGTCCATATCAATGTTTTCAAATGCTGAGGTGTGAGGCAAAGCTTTCTGCTGGCCAAAGGCTCAAGGCATAACGCGTAAGCCTCACATGCATAATATTTTAAAGTAAATAATATAATATTTAAAATACCTAATATGAAAAAAAAAAAAACTAAGGTAGCACTGTATATTTCCAAATTTCAAATCCACATAATCAAATTCCAAATTTTAAACCATTACAATAAATCATAGTTCAACATATTATTATATTTTAGCAAAAAACGAAATATTTTGTTTTTGAATAGTTGAAAGTTTTTACAATAAATAACCACTTCATATTTATTGCAAAAGACAACTACATATTATTTTTCAATAACCTCTTCTTTGCAATACTAAATATGACAAAAAAATGTTTATAAATCAACACAACTCAACGAATTTTCTTTGCATATACAACTGTTTTGTACTTGAATTCCTTTCTAATTGTTCCAATTATGTTGCAAGCTAGCTACAAAGAAATAGGAGTAAAGAAGAAAGTTATAAAATCTTGCTTATTTAGAAATAGAGAAAGAAGCAAAGAAGAACGAAAAGATTAAGAAAAAGAAGATGAGGATTAAGATATTATTCAAACAAAACGTGTATATCTCACACTGAGTATGCCTTTTCGGCGTCTCTTGGTCTGAGGCGTAGGAGTTAGAACCTTAGGTCTCATAGAGTTTTTAATGAGCCTCATCTTGAAGTGCACCTTGAGGTGCAAGCCTCGCACACCTCTAAAAACACCAGTCCATATTCCAACAATGTAGCACTCCTCATTATATGTGAAGTCAGAAAAGAAAAGAAAATAATAATGTGAGCCTTTGGGATTCTTTGAACTGGGGAAAAAATTCTCATCATGCTTTATTTGGATCTTGGAAACATTCTGATTAGGGCAAGGATTGGGATGCTTATCAATTATCATAACCGTCCAACTTTATCTTTTAATGCTAAGAAATGTTTCCAAGCTAATAGAAAAACTAGATGAAAAATAAACCAAAATAGAAATTCTTACTTGTCATTTGCCCCAGTGCATATCAAATATTTGGATGGAACCATGTCAAATGAATAGATTTTCGAGTGATGGATTGCAGCAGTGAAAGCTTTTTGCATTGATCTCAAGTCAATTGCAGTAACCAAGGAGCCAACAGCAACATAGCTTAATGATTCATGGCATTTCATATCACGAGGTTCATGCAATTTCGGACCAACACAGCTTGAAGAATGTGCAGCAGGCACCGAAGTCATTCCCACACAGCCTGAAGAACTAGTTAAAGATGATGCAGTTGTATCCCATACCCTCATCTACAAAGAGTAAAGAGATACAAAGATGATGTACCCATGTGAACAATGAAAATGTTTGAAACTAGACGAAAACTTCCTAAAAAGTTCTTAACAACCCCTGAAAGTCATCCAAGGTTAATAGATTTATGAAGCCCACACAAGTTTCTAAAGTACTTGTGTGACACAGCCCAAAAAAGGGTAAAGATTTGGAGATCATAGATTCCAATCCTCTCTTCATTGTGAAAAAGAACTTATCTTGGCTAAGTAACCCTCACTTAATGCTAGATTCCTTCTTTCCAACATTTCAAGCACATTTTTCAGGGCAGATATTTTTCAATCAGTCCCGAAAGGTCTTGGAAAAAAATTCATTGGATTCTTATTAGTTTACAAAATTTCTAAGTTCTTTCTCTAATGACTGGTGTGGTGTGAGACCATCTTGGTGTGATTCAAAGATAACATTCATCTTCTCTATCGACTTCTCGTTCGAGGCAAATTTTTGCAACTTTTTCTAATCCATCTCCCCCTTTCCATCTTCTTTATTTATTTTTTCTATTTCTAAATATCCAGTCAGAACTTTCATGTCCGAATTGCCTACAGCATCCTATTGCTGCAGAAAGTTGATCCTCCTGGCTGTTGCCCAATATTGCAACAGAACTCAGTTTAGTACCTAAACCAGACCAACCGAACCCAAATTGCATTCCTAAAACACTGCTGTCTCAATATCATAGACACTGCAATCCTTACATAATCAATCGCCCAACCCTCTTGCCCCTAAAATCTTATTCTAAGGCACCCATTGTACCCTAAACCCCAATTGGCCTTACACATACAGCCCTTTACACAAACCAAACCTATATGATCCTTACACATATACCCTAACCAACCATTAACCATTCTAGTAAGCCAATAAACAATTCTTTTGGGAATGATTACTCTTATCACTGCTGGGTCCTTTGTTGAAAGTTACATTATCTCTCTAATTGCAAAACTTTGAGTTTATTGCTCCAACATATAGCCAATTGGGATTGTTGAAACCTTTACAATGGAAAATTAAAACTCCTGGGCCTAATAAATCCTTAAAATCATTGAACGGATCAATAGAAATCAAACTGACTATTGAATTGAGACCCTTGGCTAGCGGAATTTTAGAATGATCATTCAGATCACTGATTCATATTTTAGGGATTAGCTCTCTAAGCCTGTACTTAACCAAGAACTATTTCTTCATTACTTACTGATTTTTTCTTTAACTCACGGAAATATTAGCCTCTTTTAGGGGTTTCTTTGTTCTCGGTAATTTAGCCAATCTCAGCTTCATTATTCTAGGTTAGTCCTATCGTTCTACGTTAATGGAGCTACTCAATGCAAAAATTCATTTAATGCCATAACATTTACTACTACACCTACAGGTGCCAAACCAATGTGGGCTCGCTCTACAACATAACTAGTCTTCAACTATAAAGTATGAAGAACATCAAGTTCCCGTGCATAAAGAATTTTGATAGGTAAGCTCCAGTACATTATAGGAAAGATAAAGCTGATCTTACAGCCAAACTATGCTAAGACCATCATTTATGAATGCTACAGAAGCTGTTATAACTTGATTTTGAGGCTTGGAATTATAGATACAAAGTCTCCAACTTGCAAAGAAGTGTCTCAAAGGTTTAGGAATTTTCATTTTAGAAACATAATGGCATTTTTTTTCCTATTTGCTTTTGTTTCATGTATTATCCTTTTTCCTTTCCTTTTCTTTTCTTTTCTTTCCTTCTTTCTTTCTTTCTTGTTTTTGACATTTTTCCAAATGCATAACAATTATTTTACCCTAAAAAATGCTCACAAATCTGTCCATGAAGAATACTCAAATGTTTTTTTTTGTTAAATTCATATTATGATAATAGCTGTGATTTTGTCCCCTTTTCAACCTAGTTTATCGAAAATGTTTTTTCTGCGCTAGTGTTTTTTCCAAATGCATATCAATTATTTTACCCTAAAAAATGCTCACAAATTCGTCCAAGAAAAATACTCAATGTTTTTTTTAATTCATGTTATGACAATAGCTGTAATTTTGTATCCTTTTCAACCTAGTTTATCGAAAATGTTTTTGCTGCATAAGTGCTTACCCAATCAAAAGCAGACATGTGGCAGTTCTTTTGTCAAATGTGAGTTAGTTCAGAGAGATTTAAATGAACTAATGAAGTGATAAAAAGACACTACTAAGATGCAACCCACTGACATGAAGCATTAAAAGAGTGTAGGTGTAAGGCATCCACCTTTTTCAAAACCAATCTAAGAATCATATACCTCAATAACTTTTAGGACTTTCTCATAAGGTGCAGGGCACTTTGGACAAGCCCTTCTCTGAGGTGAAAGCCTCAAACCTCTTTTAAACATTGGTTTTTATCAGAAGGTATGAAGCTAGTCTTAAATTCCCTGTTTTGGAACATGATCTTTGGCACAACCCCACTATAGCCAACCCCAACTCTTTGGGATAAGGCATTGTTGTTTGTGGTGGTGGTGTGTTAAGACTAGAGCAAAGGTCTGAATACACAGCTATTTTCCTAATCTCCAATAATATTAAGGAACAAAAAACAATAGAACAAATCAATAAATAAATAAATAGAACAAGCTACAAAGCACGAAAGCTAGGGCATGGTTACTATCAGCTTTAGAGGTTCACTAATAAAACACAAGCGTTGGGGACCAATTCCATTTTTAGTGCAGGGGTTAATTGTTGCTAGTTGTGTTTAAGAGATGGGGAATCAGCTAACCATATTCAAATTGTAGTTTCACCTTTGAGATTTGGGCGCATTTCTTTAGCTAGTTCGGAGTTTCAACGTGCATGCCTTAAACAATTAGAGATCTCTTTGTTTCGTGGTCTTCCCTTGGTTACTATTTCTCAGGTGCGAAGAGGTTGTTGTGGAGCCTCACTCCATTTCCAATGTGTTGGGGGTGTTTGGAAGAACGTAATAGTCGCACCTTCGATGGTATTGGGAAGGATTGTAAGGAAATGATCGTGGCTATATTGAGTCTTGTATTTTTTTGGTCCAAGGTTTTCAAGGAGTTTAGGGGGGTTTCTTTGAGGATTTTGTGAATAATTGGGAAAGGGTGAGTTGTATTGCTATCGAGTAGTCTCTTTTGTATTAGTTCTTGCTTGGTTGCCTATCTCAGCCAATCTTGCTTTCATTAATGAATTTTTACTCGGAAAAAAAAAAAGAAGAAAAAAGAAATAATTAACTGGAGAAATTTGTTTAAGAAAGTATGCAGTTGATTCAATAAAATCAAGGAAATCGATTTGAAGTGCTGTTCATGGTTAAAATCTCACAAGTAAGGCAATCACTAGAGGGGGAAATCATGTGTTAATCAAATCTTTGAGACATGGAAATACTGAACTATTCATTCCCTTCAACAACAGAAAATTGGCAAGAAATCATGCAAAACTGTATATTAAAAAAAAGTTATTTTGGTGACCATAGCATGTGTTACATACCTTGGCATCCTTTGAAATGCTCACTAGGAGAGAAGTTTTATGCCTGGCAAAAGGGGAAGGAAACATGGACGGGTTAAACTGTTGACGCAAACCAAGAAAGTTTGTAACCCTCAATAATATGACATGCCAGTGTACAATAGTAATACAGCATGTTTAGAATCATTGCATCACTATATGCAATGAAACTGAAATAGTATAAAATTGATGTTGTAAAGGGAAGTAGTCTATTTCATTATAATTTTCTTCATTGGTGATTAGTTACACTTGTAAGAGAATTATCATCCACAAGTAGCAACTGCATTTAAATAAAATAGGGGTCACATTGAGCCATATATTACCCCATCTCTCTTCCATTCTATAAACCCTAAATATTACTAGAGAATAATTCAAGTACTAAACAAAATGCTTTTCTTTTATATATTTAAACAATAGAATAACAAAACAGACCAAAGAATGGACAATCAAAGACTCATCTATGGCAATAAAACACTGCTGAAGTATCTTTATCCCTAGCACCCCTCAGACAATAACATGGAGTTCACTTATCACACACTTCATCAAATATATCATATATGAAATTCTTTTATCACACACTTCATCAAATATATCATATATGAAATCCAAGAGCTTTCTTGAAGATGAGATTGTACTGAACAGAGAAGAAATATAGCACACAGATATCTCATTAATCCGTCTTCGAAGTACACATCCTTTTCTTTTACAAAATATTCTTTGTCAAACTAGACAATTTTTCCTTTTTGCTAGGTGAAATAGACAATTTAATCAAACAAGAAAATTCAGTTATATTATAATTTTCAGGCAACAAAATGAAAGATTTATTTAAAAATTGGTGTTAAGAAAATTTATGCTCCAGAAAATATATTTTTTCCCTTTTCTTTTGTGGATAGTAATCTGGTAAACAACTACCATGAAAATGTTTCATACCCAGAGACTGATAACAATGATATTGGTTTCTCATGCCCATAAAGTGTTGTTTTTAAGGCAGGTTGCCTGCGTTTGCCACTTGAGTTAAGAGACCAAAGACGAACGGTACAATCTTCACCTCCACTTGCAAGTACTTTTCCGCTACAATCACCCAGTAATCTATCTGCAAGGGTAGTAACTGGGCTGCTATGACCTCTAAAGCAGCGGTGACAATCGCCCTACAATTAAAGCATGTCAACAACGATGAATTCCTTGAGGCAAAATTTTCTTCTTCTTCCTTTTTTAAAAAAAAAGTAGAGGAAAGAAGAGATGCGCAAGAAGAGATATTTTCAGTATAATTCCATTACTGAGACAATATATATAGGATTAGGATCCGTGTACACACATATCTACTCATATATCTACAACGTGTTTTGTCCTATATGGGCTAAAAGTTTCTGATTGAGCTGATTTTTGGCGAGGATGATCTCCTCATCATAGAGATAATCCTCACCAAAAATCAGCTCATCCGAAACTTTTAGCCACTAGGACAAAATGCGTTGTAGATATATGAGTAGATATGTGTATACATGGAACCCGACCCATATATATATATATATATATATAGATCATCCTCACAAAAAATCAGCCCATTCCAAAACTTCTAGCCCCATCAAAAGTGGTTTACAAATTAACGCGAAAAATTGACAGTCCACAAGTCTTCAACATGTAAACTGGGGTTAGAAGTTTCAGAATGGGCTGATTTTTTTGTTAGGATGGTCTCCTCACCATAGAGATCATCCTCACAAAAAATAAGCTCATTCCGAAACTGCTAGCCCATATATATATATATATATATATATATATATATATGTATGTGTGTGTGTGTGTGTGTGTGTGTGTGTTGACTTAAGAAATGACACAAGATGTTGACCATGTAAACACAAAATCCAATGGTTGAAAATTATCGTTGAGATAAGCATAATTGGGATATGTATCGTTGAGATATGCATAAAATCTCAACCGTTGGATTTTGTGTGTACAAGGTATGTATAGATCTTGTGTCAGTTCTTGAGTCAACGGGGCCTGACCCTTATATATAAATATGATATTAACTTCTAAACAAATCTAAAGAAAAGGTCTTACCTTCCACCACAGACGAATAGTGCGGTCGCAGCTTGAAGTTACCAAAACATTATCATTTTTCTGTGCCTCCTTTCGAAATAAAGATGTTTCTTTGAGGGGGAACAATCTGTGGATCAAACCTTAATCCATAACCATCACAGACAATACAAATTTATAGAGAAGTAACATATACAGCTCATTCCAAATACAATTCAAACACTAGAAAAGGTCCAGACAAAGAAAATAAAATAATGACAAGTTCACACTTTTATTTTAGCCATAACTTCAAATGCATCTGTCTGGACCCAAAATTACCATGAATTTCATGGGTTCAATTTTTCCATACACCTATTTGAGTTCTCATGCAGCAGTTAAGAGTTTTATTCTGGAAATGATGGATTTAGAGAAAAGTGCTTGTAGTGCATTTTGGGAGGAACTCCATGATATAATTTGTTAACATGCTAGAGATCACAAAGTGCAATGTTCCGATCTCCGAAGTTTGAAAAAGAAAATCTCTTGCGAATTTACGTCAATGGGGGGTAACACAAAATAAAGGTTGTCCAATTTATGTTGTCATGCATTTCTAGATTACATACAGAGGTCTAGTAAATAATAGATGCAGTATACCAAAATCAATGTGTAACATAAAAAAAGATGATTGGTAGCAAAACGAGAGAACACATGTGCACTCCTCACCTCATACAAGTAATCCTTGCTCTATGATCATGTAGTGTGACAATAGAACCGCTTCCAGAAGAAAAAGCATCTGTCTTCATTATTATCTTTGAATTCTAGTAATTAACATTAAAAGTAATACCATTAAATTGCATGCTAGAAAAGGTGACCAATAATTCAACCAAACTCTTCCTGGATAAAGCTAACAGAAACATGAAAGCCCCAAGTGCAGTGAATACAACCATAAAGCAACAGTAATAACATATTAACAACCACAAACTAATGCAAAATAGAAAATAAAAATTGAAGGCCAAAGGAGAAAAGATTGAGACTGAAGGAAAATAGATAAGTTTTGTAAATGCAATTTGAATATAATTACATAGAATAGCAATAAGGTAAGGAATAATTTCATTGCACCTGAAAACACACTTGGCAATATTTTCACAATGTACTAAATGCATTTTGGTTCTTTTTCAATGATCAACAGCCAATTTGTTTGAACTTATCAACTTCTAACCCATCCAACTGGACCCTAAATAAAGAGAGCTGCTATAGGCATCCCAACTTTTGCTTATTAAACCCCAATTTCTTAAATTATTTCATGCACCTTAATTAAATATTAAAACACACCTTTCAATGTATTAGAAAAGCTTAGTTCAAGTTATTACCTCAACATTACAAAGCATTATAACACATTCATACAACTTCAACACTTGTTTACAATTAGGATTAGGCTCATATAAAACCTTAAATCTAATAAATAGAAATTCAAACAAAAAAAGAGAGTTTCTATTGGCAGCCCAACTTTTACTTATTCTCAGTCATTTACTTATTATTTTTAAGTTAATTGGGGTGTTATAAGTAAAAGTCGGGGTGCCAATAGCAGCTCTCTATATAAATAGGGGGAAAAAAACTGAATACATCCAAATAGAGGCAATGGTAAACAAGCATTACAATAGACTGATTCTAAACAAAGGCAGCAGTGGAAAGTTAAGTTGGGGTGCCAACAGGCAACAGCAGCTCTCTAAATAAATAGGGGAAAAAAGCTGAATACATCCAAATAGAGGCAATAGTAACCAAGCATTACAACAGAATGATTTCTAAATAAAGGCAGCAGTGGAAAGTTTCAATTACATAAGGACATTAACCAAAAATTCAATTGCATCATGACAATTTAAGTCACTTCATCGTTTTACCAATAATGTAAATGCTAGTTCTGGTAGAATCATTGTTAATACTTCACAGATATTTATTATGCGATGAAATGCATTATTTATCTTACTTGGGTTATATGGATTGTGTGTATGTTCAATCAGAGACAAATATTTTACTTATCAATGGAAAATATACCTTCATTGGGACGATAGCGACCTCCGATACTTTGTATTTCCAATGATACCCCTTTCTTGTTTAGTCTTTTAGTGAAAAAGTTAAGGAAAATTTAGTCTTTTGGATATTAAATACTTACCTTCCACTTACTTTTAAAAAAAAAATGATTATCTTCCAAATTTAGAATCATGTGGTCTTTGACTCCTTTTGCATTTTGTTGGGGCATTAAGAAGAAGCGGAATTGTAGGTTCTTTGAAGGAAGAAAGTATAACCTACATACAGTCATTTTGAAAATTTTGGGACAGTTTTTCTCCTGGAGTAAAGTTTTTGAAGAGTCCCAACGGTTCAATCTTCGACGATTTCTCTTTTAGTTCACTTTTAGATGGGACTTATTATGCTCTACTTAGCGTTGCTTTTGTTTGTTAGGGTGGTTGATCCTTGTTGTTGGGTGGCCACCTTGGATACCTATCTTTATTACCTGTTTTTTCTCTCTAATAAAATTTGATCTTTTTACCTATAAAAAAAAGGTTAAGGCATATTTTAGTCTTTGGATACTAATGTAATAAATGTTTCATTTCTTGTTTTGTCTTTTTGTGAAAAAGATAAGGACATTTTTGTCTTTGGGATATAAAATGCTTATCTGTTATTGAAAAGGTAAGGGCACTTTGGTCTTTGGATGAATGCAAAATATTGGAGGTTGCTAATGACTTAATGAAGCATTGGATGTTAGCATACCTCATACATACATTTATATACAGGGAAAACCACTTTACTGGAATAATAGTCACATTTTTGTAGGAAATCATTCTTATTCACTCATTTCTTATGGAGGTAAAAAATATAAATCATTTGGAACAAAATGTCACGGGAGAAATTTCAAAGGTTCACATTCACAAAAAGATCTTCCAAAAGACCACTTCATTTGGAGAGAAACACAATGTAATATTACTAAGATATATGAGGTTAAAACAAAGTACAGTAACATTGGAGAAATACTTTTATCCACTATAGAGGTCCAAGGGAAAAGGAAGGACAAGTAACATAGCTTCATACATTTCCACTCTAAGATTCCCTTGTATCTTCTTTTGAAAGAATTGGATAGAGGTTCTTGATAACTTAAACTATCAGATCCAAAATTTATATGAATACATACCAAGTGAAAATATTCCACGTTTCAACTTCATATATAAGGAAGATGATCAATGTCAGATGAGATTTTAGTTGAATTGGGTGTACTGCCTAGGAGAAAAGAGTATGGTATCAAAGGGAGGAAACCTAATATAACAAAATTTTCAATGTCACTAAATGTCAATTTGATGATAAACATATATGTCAAGTTCAACAGCAGTAGCTGGACAGGCAACATTACAAAAGCATAATATAGAACAAACAAAACACATACTCTTAAACATTCCACAACCTCAATTTTCACAATCAAATAGGCCAAAATCACAAAATCATCGTATCAACTGACCAAAACATACTACTCAAAAGGCCCCATTTAACAATTCAGTACACTCATCCAAAATCTATCATCTAGGATGTTTCAAGAGCACAGAAAGAAAGTATAAATTTCAATCCAAAGTTGCAAAACATTGAATTTAGGAACCTATGTTACCTGGTTCTTCAGTTTGCTTGGTTCGAATGCAGGTTCGTTGTTCAGAGGTAGTATCAAAGAGGGCATTTAAGTTAGTCCTAAAAAAGAAGGCTTAGGTCAAGGGAGCATGCCATCAGTTTGAAAACACAGGTATCTCTAATATTAGCCAAAACCAAAAACAAGGGATATCTCTAACATTGACCAAAACATGGTGGGCATCTCTAATATTGACTGGAAAAAAAAAACAACGAATTTGCCGTTGTCCACGAACCCAACACTAACCGGTTAACATTTAGGCATGGTAGGAGCGAATCCGGTAACACAGGTAAGCACAAACAATTTCTTGATTTATCAGATGGGAAACCATAAAAAACTACAATGGTTTATACCTGAGAAAGAACGATATCATTTTTGTCAAGCAATATCTGTCTGTAAGGTCTCAAGCTTAAATTGAACTGACTAATAAAGGGATCAACAAAACTAAATTGTTGCAATGCTATATGCCTAGCCAAATATGCTTCCCTAACTGCTGATGAAGTTTGATTAAAGCTAGAAGTGTGGGGCCAATGTTTCCTGCAGAAATCAACAAGAGATATATAAAAGATTAATAAAAAATTTATGGAAATAAACACTCATTAACCCCAAAAATGATTCAACACTGCCTAATCATCCTCCTACTAGACACTGTTGTAAATCAATTGTGTTTCGCCTACAACCGGTCAAAACAAAAAAAAAAAACTTTAAATTACTCAAAAGGATTAAAAAAGAATCTTCTTTGATGAATTTCTCTGAGGCTCTCTTGTACGTGAACTTGAAAAAAAAAAAAAAATTCTGGTTTTGACACACAGAAATACATTTCAGGGAACATTAAACAGCGCCATGGAGGGATTTTTTTTTTTTTTGAAATTTTATAACCTAAAATGCTCTCTGGATTGACCGTTTACCTAGTTTTCGAGGTCACAATTTACAAGTACTTGAATTGGAGAATTTGGAAGTAAAATTCAGAAAAAGATAGGTAATTTCAAAGAGAGAGAGAGAGAGAGAGAACATGAACATATGTTGCCAGACAGAATCAGAATATGCAACTGATTTGAAGAGTTTGCAGGTCATGGCCATGTTAGAGAGGTCTTGCAGGTCCATATAAGTAGCGCAGTGAGCTAAAGCATCCATCTCCATATCCATAACTGTTCTCGAACAACTCTCATTCGTCGAAGAAGAAGACGAAGGATCATCCATCTCTGTTCTTCTTCGAAGATCTTGAAACCAAGAAATTAAGGGTGAGAGAGGTATTTTTACAGATTGAAAATGGCTATGTTTTCGGTTTGGCAACCAGTTTTCGCGTGACTGTACGAGATTCTATATCACGCGAAATGCGAAGCGCTTTGTATAACCAACCTTTAATAATCGGGAAAATTATTAAAAAAAACCGAATAAAAATATTATTTCTTAAAAAAAACCAAATTTATTTAAAATTTGCAAAAAGGTAAAAAACCGGCCATTGATTGGCCGGTTGTTGTCTCTCTCCTCCTTCAATTATTTAAAATAAAAAAAATTCGAATTTTTTTTAAAAATAGGTCATTAAATGATCGGTTGTGTTTCTCTCTCCTCTATTTAAAAAAAAAACAATTTTTTAAAAAAAACAGGTCATTAAATGGCCGATTTCTCTCTCTCCTCATTCTCTCTCTTCACTTTCTCTCTCTTAATTATTTAAAAAAAATCAATTAAAAAAAAAATTCATTGAATGACCGGTTTTATATTTCTCTCTCATCTTTTTCTCTCTACACTTTCTCTCTTAATTATTTAAAAAAAATCAAATTTAAAAAAAAAATTCATTAAATAACATATTTTTTCTCTCTCTTGAAAAGAACAATTACAAATAAACCCTTAAAAAACTTATGATGTTTCACCTGCCACTTTCTAATTAATTAAAATTAATATTGTACGAGAGAGAGCGTAGGATGGAAATGGGAGAGAGAATCGAGATTAAAGGTATAGATCAGATCGAGCTCGAGATGCGGATCATGAGCACAATAAAAAGCAGCCATGATATGAAATGGATGTTGAGGGGGGGGGGTTTCTATGTAACTCGATCAATAGTACAACAAAGTGGGCCCTTTTGTTGAGCTAGAGAACATGAGGTAATATTAATAACAATTATAATCAAAGGAATGTGCAAATTAAAGATTTTAAAAGAATGAGAGGAAGACCTGAAATGAAGCGCTAAGATTTTATGATTTGTATTAATATTACAATCAATCATAAAAATTTATTTTGTTCTTAGTTTTAAATGTATTTTATGTTATTTTAGAATAAGAATTAAAATGTCTAATAAATAGGTGTAGAAGTATCCCAGTGTCCATAATTTTTAATGAAGTTTAAATGTTTGATAAACATACATAGAATTATCAAATTTTCTTAATTTTGAAAAATGAGATAAAAATAATAAGTCATAAAAGTATTGGGAAGTTCTCTATCTAAACATCCAGTTATTAGTACAACGAAAACACGAGAAGTTTGTAGAGTATTGAACCTGAATTACACATGAACTATTCTCACATCGAAATTTTTAGCTAATTTTTACATACATAGCTAAATGTATGTTCCAAATGTATCGTACTCGAATAAATCTTGTAACGATTCTTTCCTGTACACCGAATTGATAGAACAAGAATAACAAATGGGGATTGGCTTAGTAACGGGCTTCACCTTAAACAGAGAATTGGCCCTATAAGTAATTGGAATGGGCTCAATTGAACTCCATATCTCAATGGGCTTGTTATTGGACTCAAGCCCTGTATGTGAGGAGTTAGACCAGTCCAATAACCTACTCATTAACAGTCCTATATATAACATTTCATCCCCCATTTCTATAAAGAGTCCTGATTTACTAACTAGAAAATCTTCACTCTGTCAATACTTGGCTGATGTGGCATGGATACAGAATTATAGATTATTTTCCTCGGGATATATAACTGTACCTCTCATTAAATCTGTGCAATTGTGTATCTCGAGAAAAAATTGTGTCCGTATCTTTTCCGTCGAATATTGATGAGTAAAGACTTTCTAGTTAGAAAATCATTATTCTTCCATAAATAGGACTTGGATCTGTACCTTATATTGTTTCAACTAGATATTTTTCTCAACTAACCTCAACTCTTTCATTAGAATCCCCTAATGCTCCTTTGATTTTTATTCCCTACAATACAACAATGATCAAACAACCATCAATTTATCGAGGTGATCTTTATTAGTTCGTTAAAACTCAAAAGGTAAAATTAGTCTCATTTCGATTTGAATCGTGATAATTTGACACTCTTTTTTGTATAATCCCTTCACAGAATCATAGATCCATTGCTTCAAGATACACAAAAACAAATATTTATGATTTCATATGGTTCTATAAAAGGTGAACACAAAAAAAGAGTGTCAAATATCCTAAGTAATCTTATACGTACGATATTAATTTTAATTAATTAGAAGGTGGCATGTGAAACATCATAAGTTTTTTAAGGGTTTATTTGTAATTGCTCTTTTCAAGAGAGAGAAAAAATATGTTATTTAATGATATTTTTTTTAAATTCGATTTTTTTTAAATAATTAAGAGAGAGAAAGTGTAGAGAGAAAAAGATGAGAGAGAAATACAAAACCGGTCATTCAATGACCTTTTTTTTTTTAAATTGATTTTTTTAAAAATAATTAAGAGAGAGAAAGTGAAGAGAGAGAATGAGGAGAGAGAGAAACATAACCGGCCATTTACCTGTTTTTTTTTTTAAATAGAGGAAAGAGAAACACAACCGGTCATTTAATGATCTGTTTTTAAAAAAAATTCGAATTTTTTTTATTTTAAATAATTGAAGGAGGAGAGAGACAACAACCGGCCAATCAATGGCCGGTTTTTTACCTTTTTGCTAATTTTAAATAAATTTGATTTTTTTTCAGAAATAATATTTTTATTCGGTTTTTTTTAATAATTTTCCCTTAATAATCTACTACTACTACGGATGGTCTTCTTCATGTCGGTAGATTTGCATTCGCATAAAGACATCTTTATCAAATATCTGATAACGATATCATAAAATTATAATCTTAAATCGATTCCTAGGAGTGATTGGAATCATGGAGAGAAGTCTGACACTGGATTTCATGATGGTATCGCAATCCAACATCGCAGCCTTTTAGATTTCATGGAAAAATTCCAATTTAAAATAAAATAAAATAAAAATTTTGAAAATCAATTTTTATTTTTATTTTTTAGGTTTGATCTAAGTTTATAGAAATAAACTCTGATCATGTTTTTTATGTCAAAAGGTGAGTCCAACGACCCTTACCTGGTAAGGCTAGTTAGTTGGACTCATACATAAAAGGATCCCAACAGGGAGATATTCTCACTATCAACATGATTTGGATGATCACAGTTGTGAATCTTCTCCAATTTAATGGATTATTCGAATAAAACTAGAAAACAGATGCTCAATTAATTTTGCATATTTTCAATTTCAATATAAACGTCAGGAAAGAGGAAATCAACAGTCCAATTTAAATGGGATTTCGTTCCTTGATTCATGGGAGAGAAATTACTGTGAGAAGTGAGAAATGATGTACCGATCATGTTTGAAAGTGCAGAGTCAGTGATGAAAACTAATTTTCTCTATAAAAAAAAAAGCATGCGATTATGATTATTTCGTGCAGTTGCTATGTGCTAAAAACATCATTATAGCACAAAGAATGCATAAACAGATATCAAAATGCAAAAATAAGTGGCCCGGCTTTATTTTTTTCATTTTAATTGATTTCTAATTTTCATTATAGAAAACTCGTCCAAACCAAACATAACCCCAGATTCTGGAATCAGATCATTGAATCTGAACCATGGTGGTTTCGAAACTCGTCCGAGACCAAGACATGTCGCCGGAGTCATCTCGGTATCAGGCATGGACGAAACGGATGGGCAAGTCAATTTCTAAGACAAGTTTTAAAATCCCACATTCATTTTTCAAAATTTTGAACGAGATATCTCAAACGTATCAGAAAACTCGTCTGAGACGACTTGGTATCAGGCATGTATGAGACGAGATGCGAAACCGAGTTTTAAAACGAACCAACCCTAAGAACACTCCCAACAGTCCTTGGACCAAAACCCAGATTTTGTTACTTTTCTCAATATAGATAGGACTGAATGCTGATAAACACATTTTCCCCAAATATATAAATATGCAGATATAACTTGCATATTTTATTACCATAAAATGCAACTCGCAAAGAATCACGCAGAGCTGCAGCACTAATATCTGCAACTTACAACAAACAGTGAGAGGACTCAGTACGATTTACAGGAATATATAAAAAGAGGAGGAAGTCTCTTTTTTTTTCCTATTTCCTGGGTAAAAGGCACCTAAAATATAAAAACAACACTGTCGTGAACTCTAGACTTCTGGTTCTGTGCCACACATTCAGAGATCCACATAAGGTTCCTGATCTCCTGCTCCCTCAACCTCATGTAACCAAAGAAAACCGCATAATGAAACTGCACATCAGAAACAAAACAAGACAATAGTCACATGTCAAATTCAGGATGGAAAGGCAGGAGATACATTGTTATGTTCACTCTTTCTACCAGTAATATAGATTCTATCAAGGAAAATCGGAATAAATCCTTATAATAGTAACAAGGATCGCCAAACCGTCATCACATCTAAACCATCTAGAAGATGTCTAGTGCAGTCAATTGTATTACTAATCTCCAAGGAGTGTGCAAGGCTTTAATAAAACTCCAAGATAGCTCATTCGACCAGTGGCCTTCTACAAGAGGGGATCCCATAACTATTGAGGACCATGAATGTATCTCCGATCATCGGACAAAAAGCTACTTCCTTTAACCTTCTGTAAGCCAATCAAAGAAAGCTCTTTAAAACTGGACTAGGTGACTCACTGGAAATAGGACAAATCTGCCAACTCTACTGAGGACTCGATTAATTTGTCTACGCCAAAATAAATTCGATAAACTTCATCAAAGAGATTTCGGGATTCCAGCAAATAACACCACAAGTGTGAGCTGCTGACAGCTGAGGAAGGTTTCATCACCATAGTTGGAGCCTTATCCCAAATATCTATTGTTGGCCAAACAGATCATGCGCTTACATACATTTCTATCCAAAAGTCCAAAACCATCTTATATTAATTCAAGTGTCTTCATATCTACTTTCACAGCCTCAACCCATGTCTCTTTTTTTTGTTGGTCTTTTTCTCTCTTTTAAAACTTTCACCTAGCATTTGGTGGTGCTGTCACTGGTCTTTGATGCACATGAACAAACCATCTCATTCGATTTCCCCTTAGTTTATCACCTCTAGGGCTATTACATTTTTCCATGTTGTGATTTTCATCTTTTGTAGTGTTCCACTTGTCCATTTCAACATCCTCATGTCTAGTACACGTTCATCATATTAACAAAAATAATTTGGTACTCCTTTTTTTCTCAGTTTTCTACCAGAAATTATTGCTTTCAACAGATCTTCACATGGAAATGTTACAGCAGAGTCAATGTCTAAGAATGTACCTGTTGTTCAAATGCCAAGCAAAGCCTTTTCACCTCCTCCTCATAGAAAGCCTTGTCCAACATCTGGCTCTCTCCATAAGACATTTTAGCAAATATTGATTGATAAGGGGGATATTTCTCCATGACAGCACGAACCTACACAACAAACAAAAGGGTACATGACGAACAAGCATTATGCAATTGCAAAATAAACATCAATACAAATTGGAAAGGGCCACAAATCCAAGGGTTGAGCTTCATGTATTAGCAGTTGACCCATGTAATGACCCAACGGAAATCATGACTTATATGAAACAGATAAGCACAATATTGATCTTTCTTCAAAACCAAATGTAACAATACCTTCACAGAAAAAATGAATATGCTCAGTAGTCTTCTAACAGTAAAGATTAGGATGATTTGGTTCCAAAGTTAAAATGGGACAGAGTAACCCATTTATTTTATAGGTATAGGGTTTGTGATGCAGGACAATTAGGGAAGAAGAGCAAACATGGGGGGGTTACAAGAATTTGGTTTGAGTGGTTTTGATTTTGGTTAAGGATTAAAGGTTGCAAGAAAGGGTTTCAAGAATTCAAGAATCAAGATTCAATCATTCAAGAGTTCTTGAATTCAAGAAAATCAAGAACAAGAACATTAAAATAAAATCAAGAAAAGCAAAAAAAAAAAAAAAAAAGATTTGGGATAGAAAGATAGAACCTTGGAATCACATAAAAAATGATGAAGAACTCACTTCAAGAAACTCATTCTTTATTCATCAAATTCTTCGTTAAAAAAAAATCCTAATACAATTTTAAATATGAATTCAAGAAACTTCATGAAAGAAACTCATTCTTTATTCATCAAATTCTTCGTTAAAAAAAAATCCTAATACAATTTTAAATATGAAGAAAATAAATCTAAGAATCCTAATATAACTAAAATACCAAATAAATAAGCTAATTTTCATGACTTTCTCCCTCCAAAATTTTCAACCCTTATAAACTTATATAAAATACAAACTAAATTTACCAAACTAGCCCTAAACATTATACTAAGACCATGGGCCAATAAAACATAAAATAAAGCCTTAAAATAGAACACTTAATAAAAATAAAATTTGTTCTTCAAGCTTTGATGTCCCCATCAGTTAGTGGTTAGCAAATGAACTTGGGTTCAAGGGGATTTGAACCTAAGACGTGAGAACAACAGTCCACACGTCTTACCACTTAGCTAAGTTGGCGCTTCAACAGAGCAAAACAAATTTGCGAATGAATTCCAATAACAAAAGCAATATCGTTGTGAAAATGACGTCTTTTAAAAATAGCTGAAGTATTAAACTTAATTACTCTAAAAAAATGTTATCAAACTATACATAGTGACATCACTAGCGTAATATTTCACTTTCTATATAACAGAGACATAAAATAATCCGGAGTTGGGCCTAGGGACAAAATTGGTGTTTGGAAAATACTACAAACATAATTTATTTCTAATGAAGTCTATATATTTCCTCATGTTAATCTCCCGCATTTCTTATGAATCTTTATGCTAAAAGTCTACTTAAAACCAACCAAACACTTATAAGCAATGCCAATCAATAAGAAACTAACTATTTCCAGCTTAAGAAAGCAAACATGAGTATTAACACTTGTTTTCATCAAACTCCAATGGGTATTGATCAAATTCTTTTTTTTATATTAGTACTGATCAAATTCTTAAAGAACCTACTTGATCTATGTCTTCACAGACAGCAAGTTCCTCATGACCATATGGATACCTGTAATGCACAAATATGAAGTTATCAAATGGAGAAGGATCCTAAATATGACTGATTCTAGAGGTAAAAAAAAAGAAAAAACAAGAATAAGCTGGAGGTTAAGCTTACAATAAGCCAAAGCTAGAGTAGAGCTTCCTGCGGTCATCTCGAGTCAGTTCAGTGCCAATACTGCAAGGAAACACATTAGAGTTCAGGCAATAATTCAGCCACAAAACAATTTTTTGTTGATCATCTTTGGTAAACTGTATTAGGGTCACCCACCCAAGTGGTAAGATATTAGACACCAATTGTTTGAGCAAAGTTTACAATTAACTCTTACCTGTTTATAGAGATATTGACAGCCCTTCTGTCAGCTTCAAAGGACAGGAGGTCAGACATTATCTCTGCAGTAGCTCCCCCTAGTTTCTATTGGAAGGCATTACGTTAGATACAGAATTCATGAAGATAAGGAGAGTCTACCACGAAAAAGCTAATTGACCTCTACCTTACAAAAACCATAGAAGTCCTCAAGGTATGCCTTGTAAAGAGTGTTCCTCATGATTTCAATATTCATGTCATCCAAGTCCTGCAGAGAATACAAATCAGAGATTACAAGGAAAGCACTGAATACAAAACCAAAAATTTCTCAAAATCATCAGTGTAACCTACTCTTTTCTGAAAGTAATTAGGAATAAGAACCTCGATTTTCCAACAGATGCATAACAATGGATTCAAATTTAGATGATAGGAGCCACCTCAAAGGGGTGTACTTATAAAAAAAAAAGGTGGTGTACTTATAAAAAGGGGTGGTATTAATATAATGAAGTGAACTTAGCAACATAAAAATATACAAGAAAATGTTTTTTGATTAAAATAATTCAAATGAATAAAAGATCTGCAGAATGTATGCATTCGAATTAAAAGGAGGTAGATCAAGTCAGTACCTCAGATGTAATGCATTCTGAGAAATATGGAGCCAATGGAGTGTCAACAAGCACCAATCTATAAAGCTCGCGCATATTCTGAGCAACTGCGAGGGTAGCAATACTGAAGAAGAAAAGGTAGAAGTTAAATACTCCTACCAATTGTCAAAGCATGAAAAGTTATAGACTACACAGGACAGAAGCTTTACCTGTCAAACATGCCCAAAGGGTGGCATTTCTCTAATAATTCATTGACATCCCTCTCGTGCAAGGTACCAGTGACAATAAGGACAACATTGTCAATCATGTGACCATACCTGGAAGGATTAACAGAAACTTTGATTTTTCTCCAATTCCACAAAGGTGACCAAATCAATGTTCAGCACGTAATCTCTCCTAATTTATTAGTTTTTAGAAGTTGTAATATCAAGATTGGGTACAAGAAAGTTGAGGGCATGGGATTTGCATGATGAAAAGCTAAAAGTGATACATACGTGATATATTCTAGGAAGGTCGATAAGGGCTCTGTGGCTTGGCACAACATGTGCTTATACTCATCAACCAGTTTAAGAGTGCACTTCTCCACAATTGTAGTTGTATGCAAAGGGGAAGGCTCTGCAAGAAATTTATAAACCCAGTAAGAAATTAAGTGCTCATGATTATATGTGCTAAGAATAGGAAACCACCAATATGTTAACTGGGACTAAACAGTGCATTTTAACATCCAATCTATTTTAACATCCAATAAAATAGATTTGCTTCTCATTCTGACATGAGAATCCCAGACTTTCATTTAAGTACAAATAGATCTGCTTTTATTTCGTGAGAGTAAATCTGCTTCCATTATGAAAAAACATATGCCTGTAAAGTGCCCTGATGCATTGAAATGATCAAGTGTTCCCACATAGTCAACATAAATTCTGGGGTCATTTAGTGCATGTTATAAATGAAATATTTATTTTTCACGAAACGTAATTTTCACTTATCAAAGCATGAAGACAGTTTTGTGTAATGTATTTATGCACCAAAGTGTGTCATAATATTTCAGTATAGCTAATGTAACTTAGCACCTCTACGAAACTTCCCTTTCATCAGCTCACTGATATGCTTAATGATAACAAGAGTATAAACAATAATCATCCATAAGTTGTAGATGGTGCAAGTTGAGCTGGCACAAGGACAATAAGCATTGATGCCACTAGGCACTAGGCATGCCAGAAAAGTAGCATGCATCCACCAATAAGGAGTCAGCAAGACACCATATGATCACCAATATGACGCCATGTGCCCGCTCCCAAGGCTTCACAAATATGCCAACTATGGTCAATTTTGATAGGGATGGTAATTTCGCTCTCTCTCTCTCTCTCTCTCTCTGAACATGAAAAAGTTGAAATATTACTATTTATTTATTTTGCTGCTTAAGCCCTGCTCAATACTTTTAACAACCATGGTTCAATCCAAGAACCAAAGCACGATGAACCTCTACAGATAGAGCACCTTAAGCCATCTGACCTAAATTGTTCTTGTACTTTCTTGTTTTCTTTCTATTATGATGTTGTTTCTAGAACTTACTGTTCTCATAGATACAATACAATATCACATTCTAAAAACCCAGCCATTTTTTAGCGAACCTTAAAATCCTAGTCCAGGTCTTATAACTGAAAAGTTTTTCTAGTTCTCTTTACAACTTATTTTCAAACAATCAAATCATTTTACAAAATAGAATTTTGTCTATTAATATATAAATAAATTTGGGAGTGGTCAAGTGCTGAACCTTAATGTGTACAATGCACTACACAGAGGATATGTCAAGTTCAGGATTTTCTAAACCCCTTAAAATTTTGACGAAGCTCCAACTATTTTCAAGAAGAGTGTACATGCCTCTGAGCTGTTAATTAGAATATTTGTATTACGTGATTAATTTAGCCATCTTTAAAAAGTTCTAAAAGATAAATAGATAAATAAATTAGATTCCCTTAAATTCCAATATTACTCCCCTCCCGCAATGTGCACAGTGCAAGAACAAAGAGGTTAGAATGAATACAGGCTTAGTTGAATCCCAAAGATAAGCCTGCCCAGATCCCTTGTACTACTGTTCGACCATCTTCAAGAAGCTTACACATGCCACTAAACTGTTTATCCAAATACTCAAATTACTTAATTGATTTCCCCATTCTGAAAAGTGCAAAAGAATTTTAGATTAACTTAAATTTCAAGACCTAAGCCACCCAACCTTGCTCAGTGTCCAGTAATTCTCCATCAAGATTTCAGTACCTCAGAAAGATGTCAATAACAGTATGGATTGAAGACACAAGATTGATATGCGAAGGAAAAAAAAAAAAAAAAAACAGTTCGAATTCCGAATTAAAGAGCTTCTTATTTCTGACAAAGAAACTGAGCTAACGAAGTACAAAAATTAAATTAAATTAAATCTATAAAAAGAAAATTTTAAAATTAGTCCAAGAATTCCAACGCTTTACATAAAGAAAAAAACAGTAGTTTCCAAGACCATCAAGTTTCGTTGAACAAAAACTGTGGTGAAATACAAGAATTATCACAAAAAAGAAGAAGTAGAAATTCACTCATAAATCAAACGAATTCAACTCACCGTTTTGCAGGTATGGACCATATTCAGTAGCCGAAAGATGCATCTTGATGTCATCTAGGGTTTCACATTGGCACAAATTGTTGTAATCGGCAGCTGTGAGAAGGCCAGATCTGTGACCTCGAACGATCGCTTCAAGATACCCTCCATGAATGTTGAAAGTTAGGGCTTCGAATCCATACATTTTTTAAAACTGATTCGAAGATCGCTAATCAGATCTGAAAGAAACACGAAGAATTCGCAAGATCGCGAAAACACCAAGAGAATATCGAAAAAGTTTTGAAGATATCTGGAAGAAGAAAAAAAGGAGATACGATGAAACGGACCCCCCTTCAGGAAAAACCCTAATTATGCAGAAAAGCAAAACGCAGGGTTGAAGACGAAGGAGGTTGATGGAGAGATTGAACTGAGAGATCACGTACACGTAGCCAAGATCAGTTTGATAGTTTGTTACTTTGTTTAACTGAAAATCACGAAAAAGCCATACTCTTCTTATAAATGGCGATATAGTCCTTAATTTCCAAATAACTGGTTAATAGAGGTATCATGGGCTCGGTCTATGTTACCTGATTCGTGGGTTAGCTTGGTTCGCGTTTGGGTTTGTGGTTCAAGTTAGTCGTTTGAGACCATGGTTTTTAAATTATGTATCACATCTCGTCTTGTTCAGCTCCGAAACCAAGTCATCTCGGACTAGTTTTCTAATACGTTTGAGACGTCTCGTGAGATAACTAAAAAAATTGAACGTGAGACGTAAAACTCGGTCAAAAAATGACTTTGTGAGTTGGTCTCATTCAGCTCCGATACCAAGTTAACTCAGACAATATGTCTCGGTCTCGGATGAGTTTAAAAATCATGTTCGAGATAGAGATGAAGGCATTTTAAAGTTGAAGTGATGAGTAGGGTTTAATAAACATTGAAGATCCCAGATTTTGGGAAGAAAAAAAAAGTTGAAAATGACAATATTTAGTTATTTTTCATTAGTCTATTAATAAAGACTAAGGTCAAAGGGGCATACTATCAATTGAAAATTTTAGGGGTAGCTCAAATATTATAAAGATGTGGAGGAAGATGTAAAAATGTTGATTCGCTACATTCATGAACCATACCACGAACTGATTTGATTTGAATTGATTCACAATTTGATGCCAAACAAAAGAATTGGGTAACCTGACGTAAGGTTAGTAATGGGTCAGATTGTATTCATTTACCCGATTCGATCAATCCAAATATTTTGGGTTTGGGCATACTTTATTTACCAATTAAGAATTAAGGGATTGACTAGTTGTGCACCTCCCATTATCAATTGCACTTCATCGTTTAAAATTTCCTCTTTGCACTCTATTTGGATGATTGCACTACAAAAGTAATAGAAAAAATATTGCACTCTTTTTTTTCTTCTTCCCCAACTATGTCCATGTCAATTATTTTTTGTTGTATCGTTTTTGTATACCAATAAAGCATTGGTTTTGACGATTTTAAAGTCATTGTGAAATTTAAGAAACTCGTTGGAATTCATGTTAACACTTTCTATTTGATTTGTGGTCATAAAATTTCAAGAGATTAGATCCAAACATAAGCTTTTATCAATTTCTAAACAAGCCCTGTATAAAGATTGGTGTCAAAGAAGTAAAATTAATCTCAAGAAAAATAGTGCACAAATATAGAAGAAGCCATGGAATGATGATAAGCCCCTAAGTCAAAAGATTACCATGATGAAATGCAATTTGTAGGTTAAAAAAAAGTATTTTTTTAATGATAAAGTGCAACCAACAACTAGTGGTGTGCAACTAGTCGGTCCCTTATTTTATCCAGACTTATTTTAGATACCCCTTATTTCAATTAATTACATGTCTTATTTGCTTCCTCCCCTCCCTCCTATCAATTTTTTGAAGATGAAATTGCCTCTCGACTAGACTTCTTATAGACTAATTAGAAATGGCCTATATATCATTTTCTTCAACTTCTAATAAAAAACCTTTGCTTTTTTTCTCCAAAACTATTCATCTTCAAGTGTACCGTTAACTATAGTTGGCCTCCACTAGAAAAAAAAAATCTGGCTCCACCCCTAATCATCGGCAAAGCCTTATCTAAAAGATTTGGGAATGGCAAAATGAGTCATGTTTTGTTTTTATGCTTGTTTGTAGGGTCCATAGGAATAACATTTTGGATAATCCCAAAGTAGAACGAGTCAATCTTTAGATAATCAATCGGTTCAAACATTTATTAACTACATAAAAGGTTAACTTAAAGTAACAATTCAAATGAACAATCCATATCTTCAATAAACCTTTTAATGAGATTAGTATATCACCATCATCGATAAAGCCTTGTCTTAAAGATTTGTGTTAACTAAACAAATCTTACTCCTCCATTCCACTATTTCTAGAGTATTAAGTTATTGAAATGTGTTAATATATGTCTACACTAACTTCATCCACATTCATTTAGGTTTTTGTTTATAGAAGCCCATGGGCCTAACTCATTCTTGCAAAACCGGCTTGTAAGGTGAGGATTGCAGCAAGTTTTTATATAGCCGAAGGTCTTGATACGTAGGCAATGTAGGACTATTGCTCACACTCCCTCTCATGTGTAACGTGTCTCTTACATCCTTGTTCTAATACCATATAAAAGCCCATGGGTCTAACTCATCCTCACAAAACCGACTTATAAGGTGAGAATTGTCCTAGGTTTATATATAGCCCAAGGTCTTGATACCTAGGTGATGTGGGACTATCGCTCACACTCCCTCTCACGTGTAGCGTGTCTCCTACATCTCTATGATTACCTGCTCTGACACGATATAGAAGCCCGTGGGCCTAACTCATCCTCAGACAACTGACTTGTAACGTGAGGATTGCCCCAGGTTTATATATAACCCAAGGCCTCGGTACCTTGGCGATGTGGGACCATGACTCTTTTAGAAAC
The DNA here is from genome assembly GCF_017979445.1 of Akebia trifoliata. Lineage (NCBI taxonomy): Eukaryota > Viridiplantae > Streptophyta > Magnoliopsida > Ranunculales > Lardizabalaceae > Akebia > Akebia trifoliata. Next base: position 5,543,847 of record NC_141379.1, read on the forward strand.
TTTGACTTGAGTATTTCTAATTGAGTAATCAACCCCCATTGAACATGCCCAACCAAACCATCTCAGACAACTTTCTCATTGTTTATTACACTTTTTTATGGGTTTATACCTGTTTTTTTCATTTTTTTTTTGTTTTCCACTCATTCTTCTCACCATCCTCATATTTGTTACACCCAATTTCTTAAGATGGTGCTTCTTGAGGACATGCTCATCTGTCTTGATCACCACCTATGAAGGAATCTACAATTGTCATTTCCAATTTCAGCCGCAACTATAGGTTCCACCAGCTCCGTAGCAACTTGCATGCTAATGTTCCATTAAAGTCTTCGAAGCTTCATTCCCTTTCTTCCTCACCAAAGATTGCCTAGCATCTTCTCTTCCTATGCACATAGTGACCATATTGACTAATCGATAGGATGTTTAATCTTGTTAAGCCACATATAAGGTTTGATGGATGAAAAATTGTTCATGGTTAAGGATTACATCCAATATCCGAAAAAAGAAAAGAAAATAAATAAGGATTTGTAATGATTAGTACTTTTCTATCCTCATTCGGATCTCTGGGATCTATTTCCATCGAAATTGAATTGGTTGCTGTGAACTATACACAAAGGGGTTCAATTCATATTTCTGTCTAGTTTCGTCATGACAAGCAAGGAAGGGAAGTTGAGATGTCATTTTTGTTACATTTTATGAGCTACATAGGTGGATAATGTGGATAACTAGTTTGATGGTTTTAGACTCAACTCAAACTTTTCCGAATCTGTTTTAATGGATTTAATGTAATATATTTTTTTTCTACTATATATATTATATTTATAGATGATTAATAATCATAAATATCATTTTATATACATCATAAACATTCAAATTATTAAATAAAAATCAATGACATAGATGTTGGATGAGCCGTTGAGATGGCTGGGGAGGATGTAAAAAAAAAACCGGTTGCCTTCAACACCGAGATGACTCACACGCTGGTTAAATCATGATTGGTTATTACTTCTCTTTGATCAGATATATTCTAGTACTCTTGAGAGAGATGTCGATTTTGAAAAAAAAAAAACTCAAGTGATTCTTTTGATTTGGTACACGCTAAATTATTGTCGATAACATAAATTAGGTTTCTCCAGATCTTCGGTTGACACTAATTCATAGATTTTCTTATTATAGCTTATTTTCAAGGATGGGAGTTGAAGAGAAATTTATTTCATAGGTGTCTGTCTTGACCAAAATGAAAGTACAACTCCTGGTACTTTGTGTTACTTACATGGCTTTGAATAGAGAATTGATCTGGGGAGGACGATGTAGGGAATTCAACCCGAAATTCCCAACCTGTGTGAAACAAAAATAGAGAAAAACACACGTCGAAAAAAAAAATCACACACACAAAACAGTATTTACGTGGTTCGACAATTTGCTTACGTCCACTGAGTTGTAGGAATTTCATTATTATCAAGAAGAAAATAAAAGTGCGGCTATAATCTCAAAAACGACAACCAAGACTAGGAACAAAAAAAACCCTAATCACCAAAAGCGATGTCTTTATACTACGCACAAGATTCACAATGGGCTACAAAATGGGCCTGTCGGCCCAAGCCTCCACTCTCAGAAAACCTCCCATCAAAAAATTACGCAACATTATTCAGGTCGGGTCGGGTCGTCAACCGAATCAAACATAACTAGGCTCCACAAAGCCCAACACACAATTCCTTCAGATCCCATATTTTTTGTGATAACGATTCAATGATGGTGATAGTGATGGCGAATAATACAAAATGTCTTGAGATTCTGTAAAAAAAATTTCTGCTAATCGCACTGAATGGCTCACTAAAGAATTTTAGACTGCCAAGGGAGACCTCTCGAAGTACAAGAACAGCCCATCCTTCACAACTCACATTCCTCTAAAAAGATCAAAAGTTACACTAACTTAACAATCATTACAAGTTTATCACTATAACACATCTGATGTTATATATTTAAGAGCCAGAAGTAACCCACATATCAAACTTAAGATTTATTAGGAGAACTATAAAATTGTAAATATACAAAGCATCTCCATTACTAACATTCATATAGAGAATTGAAGAGAAATAAAAGAAGTAGAAGACACTTATTCCAAGATTTATGATAGTGTAGAAAAGTATTCCCCGCCGAGCATCCATTCATCTTGAACTTGAGCTGAATACTGCAAATTCCATAACACATCTTCTATTGATGGGCGCTGACTGGAAACGTTTGATAGACAATTGATGGTGATTTCAACCATCGTTCTTAATGAATCGTAGGCATAAGTACCATTGATGGAGGGGTCTACTAGGCCTTGGAGTTCTGATGGGGTGTCTATTAAGCTCCGCTCTATCTGTGAACCAAAACAAGCATCTTAATTATAATTAAAAGTACACAATTAACTTTATGCATTAAAAGTATAATCTACCCCGAGAGACATCATTTTTTATGTAGGACAAGTGGCAAAAGAATTCATGGAATGTTCCAAGTGGAAGGCCTGAATGCGTTATGGAGATCATGGTTCCATGTGGCCCAACGGACTCGAACAGGTAGTGAGAGTCAGCTGTGTCAATTTTGTAGACCATTGCACAAATAACAGAGGAATGGAAAATACGTATACCTGTGTTCTTTGCACATCCAATTCAGCCTGGGATTTGATCGGTCTACCCGTAATAACTTCTAGAAGAATAACACCGAGCTGATAAACGTCGTCTTTCTCAGCATGCTCAAAACTGCGCATCGAGCTACATAAATAAATAAAAATGATGATTAGGAAAACCTGTGAAATCCAGACTCAGGCAGTTCGGTTGTCACCATGGGGATTTAGGGGTATAAATGTTAAAGATCATATACCCGTTGAGACGATCATTTGCTTCTACTCCATTGAAATGTGTCTCTGAACTTACCTATAAGATTTAAGAAGTGAGAAACAGCTTAAAATGCAATACAAACCTGAACCTTAGAAATGGTTTTAGACGAAATATCAGAAACATGAACCACTTGATCTAATTTGAACTCACCATAGATAGCATGGGAAGATTGTAGGTAATAATTTTCACTGTGAGATTCTCATCCAACGAGATGTTCTCTATCTTTAAATGGTTCATGAAAATATTAGGCGTAACTCTGCTATGAAGGAATTCGATTCCCCTCGCAACACCTATAGTGGTAGCCACTCTTTGTGGCCATTTCAGCACGTCATGCTTTCTCCCATCTGAAGTAAGGCAACGAAGGATTTGAGATTAAAAGATTTTCTTTCTGAAATTAATCTTTGGGAAAGCAATATGATCATCAGTTCTCTTTACCACTAAGATGACTCCTTAGTGTCTCATTCAAAATGTGTTCGAAGACAAGAAAAAGGGTGTTAGCTGCACAAGGATTGTCTTGATGTGTCATGAAACAATGTCCAAGAATGCTAACCAAATGACGATGCCTAAGCTTCGATATCACTTCCATGTGTCGTAATAAGCTCTGAGGTGAATGTATCTGCTTTAATTTCAAACATCTCACCACCACCATAGAACCATCTCTGAGCCAACCCCTATAAAGCTGAAAAAATGTCACAAATATGGGGAAAATGTATTAAATCACTACCAATTCAATTGTAGTCATATTCAGATTGAGATTCTAAGAATTTTTAAAAAATGAGATGTGATATCTTTTGTGGGTTACCATCATACCTGACCCTGAGATTCCTCTCTCAACAAATTTGACGAATCGAAGTAATTTGTCACTTCTTCGATTTCTTCGAAACTGAAAGCATGATATGGTGGGAGCCCAAGAGGCCCTAAACTCATTGCGTGCAATACATCCCCTATTATTATACCAAATTTCTCTTAATTAACCAAATAAAATGAATTAAGCAAGAATCAAGACTAAAAATGAACAAGTGAACACTTATTAGATACTAAATATAAGTTGAACAGAAAAGATGGTGAAAGAAATACTTACTTGTATCAGTAGGCAGTTTGGGTGAGAGCTTACTGACTGATTTATCAAATATGTTGCTTTCTGCCTTTTTCGCTTCAAATCCACGAACAATTACCAAAATTAACAACCCCAATGCCCCCATACCTCCAATAACACCTCCTATGATACCAAAAATTAGGCCGAACTTGTTCGTCGATCCTTTTGTTTGGTCCGAAATCGGAGGCTTAACAGCCAATGCTTTTTCAAGACATAAGGAACTTGCGCGTTGATAATTCAAGTCCCCATCCCACAAACAATTCCATGAATAGAGCACAACTCTGTTCGAAGAATTATAGTTTAAGCATGTGGGCAATTTTCCAACCAAAAGATTACGAGAAAGATCGACAAACTCAAGTCCACCACTGCACCATATATTTCCCGAAAGGGCCCCTCTTAATTTATTTCCAGCCAAGTTGAGGTACTTAATTGATGGTAAGGAAAACAGGGTAGATGGTATTGTTCCGAAGAATTGATTGAAAGAGATATCAAATTGCTGCAATTGATCAAAGTTCTTGAGTTCGGAAGGAATTTCTGATCGAAACGAGTTGTTTCTCAGTATAAGACTCACAATTGTGTTCCCCAGAGAGGGAAATTTGGGTCCTAAGAGATTGCTACCTAAATCGAGTTCTTCAAGAAGTACTAAGGTACTAAGATCAGGAACAGTTCCATTGAATGAGTTATCAGCCAAGACAAGACTCCGAAGATTCTTTAACGATGCAATCTTTGGAGGGATTTCTCCGTAAATAAAATTCGAACTTATATTCAGGACTTCAAGCGACGAGAATCGACTGATCTTCGTGGGTAATGGACCCCATAACCCCAACGACACAAGTGACAAAACCTTCAAGCTTGAAAGTTTGGTAAGACTTGTGAAGAACGAATCAATTGAGAATCCTTCAGACAATGTTTGCTTAGAAACATTTGAATTTTGGCTTAGAGAAGGTGAACTCTTGTTACCCACGACAGTTAATTCGGTTACATGGTTACCTGAACAGATAATAGTAAGAGACGACGAGGGAGGGAGGGAACATAAGTTAGTCCATTTAGTCCATCCATGAAGAACTGGTGGGAACTCTAGAATTTGTTGGATTCGGAAGAGAATTCGGGTTTCAGACGTCGCTAATTGCCCGAACGAGATTGGTGAAAGAAGTAGAAAGAAAGTGAGAATTGGAATCATGAATTTGAATGGAAATTGAAGTTTCTTCATTTAGGAAGAAAAGAATGATGAAGCTATCACAACTTCAGAACTACTATAACCGTAATAACTGTCACTTATGAGCAAAAAAAATATTGGAAGTTTGAATTTGATCTGAAGAGTCTCATAAATAAGAAAGTATGGGTTTTGCCAGAAAACTGATGAAATCTTTGTAAAAAAAAAGTTGAAGAAATCTAATGAGGATGAAATGTACAGAGGTGAAGAAACTTGGAAATTATACAGTGAGAAATAGAATAGTCCTTATTCGGTGTTACCCGATCTAGAGTAATACATTGCTACCAGTTTCTAATACTGTAGATATTTCTTGATTATTAGATAGAGTAAGTAGTATCTCGAGGTTACCTGACATTTGCACGTGCGCTTCATACACTTTTAGTTAACTTTACGTTCAATGATTCATGAGATGTTATTGCCTTTCAAGGTGATGACTTAACAACCCCTACTTTAATGTTATATTAATAATGGGGGTTAAAAGTGGGCCTGAGATCCAGTACATGTGTGGCCTTTTAGGTCATATATTTGATAGATGCATCTCGAGGGCCCACGATCACGGAATTGAACGTGAGGTAATAAAGTCATTGAGGGTACATCCTCGAGATGCTCATCATGTGCTCTGTTTGTAGTTAGGATGTTGTGTCGGTGAAGATAAAGTTACCGTAACTATGAATATAATAATTTAGGAAGATTATATTGCACACCAACTTTTGTTACTAACACACCAATCAAAAAATTACATTAAAACACTTACAAAGGATATATAAAGACATCTTTGAAAACAATAGAAGATGGCAAGTGCAAACGCAAATGTTTCTGAAGGGTTTATTGTTATTTAAAATATTAATTATAGGTTGATTTTCAAGATTACATGGTAAGTAATGTATTTTTGTAATTTTAAAAACTTATTAATATGATTTAAGAAGGAATTGTAATTTTCTTGATTTTTGATTAAAATGATTCTGATTATATTAAATTTAAATGTTAAGGTCGTGGAGTTTTTGAAATTTAAATTTTAATGTTGTACCACTTCTACTCCGCCTTCTCTCATTATAATAGTAAAAAATAAGGTTTAAAATGTCTAATACATTAAATATTTCGATTAATGAAAAAATCGATACAATATCAATCAACAAATCAAATTTGAAAAATCAGATATTATTCGAAAATTTTGGATATTGGATTCGAATTTGGATGGTTTTATAAATTAGAATCCTTATCTGATACGAATTCAGATATTAACATTTTGAATTCAATAATATCTGATTCGAAATAATAAATAATATATTTTATTTTATTTTATTTTATTTTATTATATAAATAATATAATATATATTATTTTATTTGATTTATTTATTATATACATAATATAATATATAATAGTTTTTTTTAATAATAAAAAATCAATTGAATAAGGAAAATTTGTATTTTTTTTAAATATACAAATTATTCAAATTTTAATCGGATATTATCCAATATTCGATAGGATAATCAGATTCAAATTCAGATAGAATTTTAGAATATCCATTGAATTAGAATTCAAATTCGGATATCACATAAAATTTTAAGATTCAGATTCGAATTTGGATATTACTATATCCGAACTGATAAGCATCCGTTGACAACCCTACCTAACACCCCCTTAATATTATTAAAATTCGAGTGTTATAAATAATACTGGGTGTGGGAATATAAGCTCTAATAATTCAGTTAACTAACACATGCTAAAGCTGCTTGCCTCGTTGTCGAAAAAAAAAGGTACTGTCGGTCTTAAGATAACCTCTTTCTTGAAATATTTGCCGTTGGATGATCTTCGAGATTAGCAATGGGAATTTCGATGAACATTAGCTATTCTAGACATAGGGATAGCGTCTGTCCGAGCTAACGACAACAGCACCATGTAATAAAAAACTCAACATCAGTGGACCCTTTGACTTTAATGACAAAGTAGAATTACTTAATATTTTTTATTTCCATATTTTATTTGCAATTTGTAAATTTTTAAGTCATCATCAATCTAAGCCGTCCAATAGGCAAACTAGTTCATTAAACGGTTACGATTATTTTGGATATTTGATACCGACTTCCTTGTCTGTAGTGGACATAATAACTTATCCATTTTGGAATATTTTTTTCTTTCTAGAACAAAGAAATAAGACAGTGAGTAGATGGGAAGATCTGTGTGCTATGTAGCGTGCATTTGTATTCCATATGATGATGGAGAAAGACTTGATAGAGATATTTTAACCAACATTCCTCAAGATCTCCCCCACACATATCTCAAAGACAATCAATAACACAATAATATTCTCCTAACAAGTTGACTAGCTGAGTAAAACGCATCTACGGACATGCACGCATCATCACGTCAAGATGTCCCATGTGTCCCTCCCAATTGAGATCACTCTAACGCGATTCTTTTTTAAGCAAAACAAAACAATCAATGTCATTTATACATGTCGTCTAAGGCCAAGATGACATGTTCAAGTCATTTCAGAATCGTTAGTGGAATCAAAAGCCCTTTTACGACTATCTAATATCTATAGTCATATCTCCTCTACCCATTCCATCTTCTATCTCTATCAATTTTTTATAACCTTCAATTCACACTCCCATCTAAGGATTCCTAGTTTATTTACCCAAATCATTATTGTTCAACTTTCTTTTTATTATATATAATATAAGGCCCTAAGGGCACGTGTTCAAGTGCAATAAATACACCTAGGAAATTAAATTTTATACCAAAAATATTCTTAAAAAAAATTTGTTTTTACTAAAATACCTTCATATTCCAATTTCTCAGGTGCATTTATTGCTCGTTAGGGCACACGTTAACAAGATCCATAACATAATGAAATAAATATATTGATGTAATGTCAAATGGCGGTGATATTATTTCCCTTAAAACAAAAATTGGTTGGAGGTTCTGCTGTAATACTAACATCAATAAAGGCTGTCATCTGTAATAAGATAAGGCAACTAGTTATCAGAGTAGTGCTAATTTATAGTGCAACAAAGAAATGTCATAATCATCAATTAATGATGATAACAATGGGTAACCACTAACACCACCACTGAAATAATATAGCTAAAGAACTCTAAAAGTGATGGATTCATCTTAAAGCCCACCCCATAGTTCTCTCTCTCTCTCTTTCTCTCTAAAAAAAAATAAAAAAATTTCATGTTTGATGAAGCCATGAAAGTGGGAAAAACTCTAAATGCCCAAAATGCTTTAGAAGCATATGGCAATAATATCTCATAAATTGGGATGGTTTTAGTTTTAGTTTTAGGTGTAAGAGCTCTACTCTTTATAATCTGCTGCAATCAAAACAAATAAGCATCTTTTCTAGCCTTTGATGCATCCACTACTGAAAAATGAATCCTATTTCATCAGAAAACAAATAGAATCAAACCACAATTTCTTCTTATGCATTCCTGAAAATGCATCTGATGGTCCTAGACACTCAATTATGTATTGAGTAGTACTGACCTGATCCAAAAGTACAACCATCCTTATTACTTAAACAAAGATAGCTTCTATTGGCACCCCAACTTTTACTTATTACACCGCAATTAAAAATAAATAAAATAAGTGAATGGTTGAGAATAAGTAAAAGTTGGGGTGCCAATAGAATCTCTCTCAAAATTATTATTATTTTTTTGTTATATTTATATTTTTTTTTTGGATTTAGGATTTTATATGAGCTTAATCATAATCACAAACAACTACTAAAATTGTTTGAATGATGTTATAATGTTTTGTAATGTTGAGATAATAGTTTGAGCCAAATAATTTAAGAACTTGGGGTGTAATAAGTAAAAGTTGGGGTGCCAATAGCAGCTCTCTAAATAAATCATCCTAATAGAGAACTATCAGCAAACAATTAGAAACTCAATCCACTTTTCGTTCTTTTTTTTTTACCTTCATATCTAATGATTTTTGTAATATAATACAGTCAATTGTGTAACCACCACAAATAAAGAATATTTAAGACAACAAATAATCTATATTTACTCACACATGGATAAGAAAAACAAAAATCTCACAATCACACCGAGCAAGAAGCAAGAATGAGTAAGCAAGCACCTATATGATTCTTATTGAGTGTATTTGGTGCAGAGTTTCTATATTACTTCAGCCACACTGTTCTCATGCTGTTGAGCATCCTACAAAGATTAAAAAAAGGAGATAGGGTATTAGAATTACCAAATTATAATAAATTTGAAAAGAAAGATAACAAATTATATATATATTAGAAGGTGGCATGCGCAAGCGCACATGTATCAAAAGGGCTTATCTGTAATTTAAAGCATTGATTGAAGGGTGTGTGATATAGTAAGGAGGATATTTTTGTAATTTTGAAAAATATTCCAAGGTCGTAGACTGCAATTTTCTTCAATTTGTTCAAAATGACCCTGATTATATTAAGTTTAGGAGTTGTGATACACAGCATTCAACACTGAACCGACGTGGCAGTGCATAGATAACTATAAATTTATTTCCTAGAGATACAAGTTAAAAAATCAATGGTTCTCTATGCACTGCCACATGAGCTCAGTGTTGAACGCAGTGTCCAACGAAGGCAGTCCATCATTTGCCTAAGTTTAAATGTAAAAGTGGGAGCATTTGTGAGATCCAAAATTTGGTGTCGTACCCTTCTACTCCGTCTTCTCTCATTAAAATAGTAAAGATATATGTGCATGTGTGTGTGTGTGTGTGTTTGTTTGTTTGTGAGTGATCAGGCGATACTGTTTATATATAACGTTTTTGACAACACTGCCCGGATGTCTCCGTGTTTTCAATATTTTTAAAAGAGTCGTGCTGGGGTGACACAAAGGTGACAATATGATGTGGTGTCACGCACATTACTGTAGATGCTTTTCCGCGAGATATGAGTAAAAAGCATCTACGGTTATGTGCACGCCACCACATCATTTTTGTCACCTTTGTGTCTCCGTTTGTGTCATTCCAGCATTTTCCTTTTTGAACACACAGCCGGATGACATTGGATCTTGTAAAATTGATGGCATCCTGGCAGTGTTAAAAATGATGTATAAAAAATGTGTCACCCGATCTACGCTTACCATATTTTCTTTGTCTTCATGTTGGGTCTCCTCAGCATGCAAAGGATCCATTGGAACTGGAACAAGAAAATAAGCTATTCATTTGTGTACCAAATTTAACAATAAAATAATTATTAAAAGATAGTCTAAGGAGGCTCAAAATCACTTTTTTCACCTTCAGATTTCTTTCCCTGGTTCTTGATCTTCAGCTTTTCTTTGTAAGCTTCCTGCCTATGTGGCCTTTGAGATTTTGATTTCAAAGAGTCCCTGTTTAGTGATCCCCTATTCTTGTTTGCAGGAACTCTTAGACTACTCTCTTTCTTAGTTGACAGTGCGACTGAGGAAGCTTGAACACTTCCTGACTTCTGGGACTTGGGTTTCAATTTCGTAGCGGCAACAGAAGAAGTAGAAGAGCTGTGAACGTTTTCATCAGATGATCGAGTTCCCTTGTCAGGTACTTGAGAGCAGGTTTCAGAGACCTGCAACTGCTCTAAATCTTCTTCTAAGATGTTGTAGCTTGTAAGCAATTCCTTTGCAGGTTCTCCAAGTTCAGCAAGTTTGTGTCGGCGGGCATAGGATTTCAGCTCATCTCTCAGTCTCTGCAGAGGCTGCAAATGAAATGAAAATCCATAAACGAACAAAATTGTAATTTTTTTTCTTCATCCCATTCAATACTAGCGGTGAGTGGAGACTGCTTATACATATACGCACTTCCACACACTTGCATACAAGTAATCAGAGCATTTTCATAGGAGTGTACATATAAACATATCAACCTACGATATACTTTTGATTGAAGCATGTAAATGTGTTAACCAACCAACTACTCCAAAAGATCGACCCCTGTTGGAGAGCGGGAGAACTATGAATATAAGAGGGTCATGGGGCTTAACTGGGGTATGACACACCTGAGGGTAGAGGAAAATATACACTCAACACTCCCCCTCACCCATAAGGGTGGAAAGAATCGAACCTGGCTCTCTAATATCATGATAACCAACCAACTACTCAAAAGGACCAACCTGTTGGCTATGAATATAAGATGGTCACAAGGCTTAACTGGGGTATGAAACACCTGAGAGTGAAGGAAAATATGCACTCAACAAAATGTGAATATATACTGACAGAGATATCGACTGCATACGCATCCAATATAAACAAACATGTACTTAGTCTGACAAATTTGGAATGGTTGCATTAGAAAAGCAGGACAAAAAGAAGTTGGCCTCATTTCATCTTCCACAAGTGCCATGGTACACCAATTAGGACAGAATGGGTCATGAAGGAAATCATTTGGGCCATTTCTTCACTTCTTCGAAAGGAATATGAGACATTGGGTGGTTACGATTATGTATTATAAAATAAGTCAACTTCAATGCGATGAAACTCTTCCAATGGGTGTCCTGACAAGCCTGAATACCTAACACATGATAGGTAGAGGCAATGGTGGAAGTTTCTTTCCATTCATCCATAATGAAGCACAAGATAATATAGATGCACAAAAATGTACGAACTTACATGTATACATACACAAAAACAAGTTCATTCAAGCAGATTTTTTCTTGTTCAAGTACCTCACATCCAGACTCTAAGGCAAGCTTGAAAAAGCCAAGTGAAATTGAGTGCTTAGCGGCAGATTCAGAGAGTTTAATCTGTAATAACCAATACGAAGCTGATGACAGAGCACTAAACTTCCGTCGGTTCATCGATTTGGAAACATTAGAAACTGGTGTTTCATTCTTCTCTTGACTTTTGGTCGATCTCTTGATTCTGGTCTCAGATATTGGAGTTATGGTGGCAGTTGACTTGGGAAGAGAGCTGACGGCAGACTTGGCTGGAATAGAAAGCCTTCTGGTGGGTTTGGCTGACTTGTTTTTGTCAGAGAGATCGAGAACGCTCACACTTCTGCTGACACTTGATGCAGGCTTCACCCTGAAAACATATATAAAAGTGCTTTGTAAGAAACAATAGTGGAATTTGCTAACAGGAGATAAAATGTGAATGATTTGATGCTCGATATCTATAATGAAGCATAGTATGGAGTAAAAATGAAAATTCAAACAGTTTCTTGTGTGTATTTACTACTTTCAATGGTCAAGAAGTACTCAGGTCCATAATCTAAAAACATATTCACATCTAGAATGGTGTCCCATTCCTGTAGCAACATAAGGTGTCTATGTGGCACGTTTTGGTTGGAGGTTAACACTCATCGGCTTCTAACCAAGCCGTTTTCTACAAGGTACGCAGCCGGACGTGTTTTAAAAGGACAAAGAAGACCATATAGAAAGAAAATGTGGACTATGAATAATTTGATGACAATTAGGCCATTAATATATCAATGCAATAAGTAATCGGAGGATAATGCAACCCAATATTATGTAATCAACCAAAATCACAAATTATTGACTTTGGAGTCCAGTGTTTCAAAGTATAAATATCATAATAGCTTGATTCCAATGTTATTGAAGTTGACACAGTGATACATTCATGCCAAACTTTTTTCCAATCTATGGTTAGTTAAGTTCTTCTTCAATACTGGAATTTAAGAAGACTCGTGATTAAGTGGAAGAACATAATTTAAATAAAACCCCGTTACTTCGTTTTCTTATTATGAATTTTCCCGTTTTAATTTGGAAATTTTAAACCTTTCCTATTTACTCAACGAGGTAAATCATCAAATAATCAATCCACTACATTCATCAAAACACAGTCAAAATTTTGTCCCAATGTTGGATCATCGCAACCCATGAAATGAATATAATATGTTCATATATGTGTTGCACATTTTTATCGAATTGATGTAATTAACAAATATAACCTCATTTAAACAAAAAACCTATGTGTAACTAATTATTACAGCTGTATTAATTAAAAGTACACCAAATGCCCAAAATACACAGAATCACAAGCAATTAACTTTCTAGAATAATATTTGATTTATGATACTATTTCACTGCCATCCGATATTTCATCCGTTTCAGACCATATCTCATATATATTTTTTTATTTATTTTTTATTTTTTTAATTTATAATTTCTTTGCAGATCCTTCCATGAATTAAGCCTAATTACAGAAAACTTATTCATCAAAGAACAATATCTTCTGAGAAAAGGATCACACACAACTCAATTTGAAAACTAAGGAAACGAAAATCTAACATAGGGAGACAGAAGAGACCTCTTGGAAGCAGAAGAGGTCGATAAGTCTGCCGTGATCGACTTATCTTCCTTAAGTTTCGTTGCAGATCGCAGATGATATCGAAGCTTCGATCTTGCTGTGTTAACTGATTAAACCAGAAAGAACTATCTAACTAAGAATTAAAGAGAGAGAGAGAGAGAGAGAGAGAGAGAGAGAGAGAGAGAGAGAGAGAGAGACGTAGAGATTAGAGCAAGAATATTTAACTTACCAGGGCCAGAAGATTGGTCTTTAATGGCGTCCATGTTTCTGCTCTGATGATCTTGGAAGGAAGTTGAGAGAGAGATGAGAAACAGACAAAACAGAAGGATATATATAGGAGAGAGAGATTAGAAACAGACAAAACAGAAGGATATATATAGGAGAGAGGCTTTTGCCAAATGGCGCTTTGGGCGGGAGAAATAAGGAAACCCTAAACTTAAAATAAAGGATAATCTAACGGTCGACATAGTTCAAAGCAATACATCGACGAACTTGAAAGCCTCCCGCGTATTGGGCCCCACCTCACCACAAAATTCGAACTTTAAATTTCAAATAAATTACCGTTAGTCCAACATTACTAACTATATCTATAGATCAGGCGGTGCTAATCATAATGAACAACTTTTATATGATATAGTCCGATCTAGGTCATGATATTTAAAAAGTTTTATAACAAAAACAATCAATCTGATGGTTGAGATTTATCAAAGAGTCGTGATTTTTTGACACCACCCCCTCTGACATACGCTCCCTATCGTGGCATGGGCTAGGACCACAGATCTTTTTCCTCGGGATTCACAACTACACATCTCTATAAATATGTGTAGTTGTGTATCCCAAGGAAAAAGATCTATGGTTCTAGCACATGCCACGACTGAGGGCTTATGAGAGCATATGTTAAAGTGGGGTGTCAATAATCATTATTCTTTATCAAAATATCCTAAATTGATAGATAGGTCGACGACACCTCACTTCAAGTATTTGATTAGGTTAGAAATGTCAAAATGAGTTGATTTTTTTTAAAATTTATCGTAACGTTAAATTCCATAGAGATCATTCTCACCAAAAAACCAAAAACAACTTTTCATAAATTGATCTCCATTAGAGTATAAGACTCATGAGTATGGGAGTACGCCATTTTGGTATAAATAGGAATTCAACGTTGAAGAGATCTCTTAGATGCCTTCCTTCCCACTATTGTTTCTAATGCCACCATTCCAAAACTATATAAACATCGCATCTTCAGTCACAGACATGGTGTGCACGAGCTCTACAAACAAGAAATAAAATAAAATCTAATTAAGTTTAGTTAAAAAATAGATTAATTGAGTTTTGAAGAGCTACTAAAGCTCCAATCTGATATGGTTTGGTTCCAGTACAAATACGTTCACTAGTAAAATGAGGCCAATATCAATTTCTAAGAAATCTAATTTGTATACAACAATGAATGAACTACGAATCAATTCTTATATACACTTCAATTCTCTTCTATCAAACTACAACCAGGGTCTAGTTTGGTTACTCTCTTAGCCACCATTTCACTTCTCATTACTTTGGCCTTTTCCCATTCACCCATGGTTGCATACAAATTCGAAACAAGTATATAATTCCCACTATACTCGGGTTCCATATCAATTAAACGGTTCATGATTCGACGTGCTAGACTGATTTTCCCTAGGTTTCTACATGCCCCAAGCAACATACGCCACATGATCACATCTGGGTTCATTGGCATAGTTTCCATAAAACCAAATGCCTCGTCAACAAGCCCTGCTCTACATAAAAGATCAACCATGCATCCATAGTGCTCCATCCATGGTCTTATGTCATGGTCCTCTATCATCGATCGAAAACATTTATGCCCCTCATCCACTAAACCCGCATGACTGCACGCAGATAACAGACTTAGGAAGACGATGCAATCCGGCTTGAACCCTTCCCTTTGCATTTGAGAAAACCGAGTAAGAGCATGTAACCCATGCCCATGCAACGCTAACCCTTGTATCATAGTAGTCCAAGACACTATTGTTTTATACTCCATCTGATAAAAAATTTGACAAGCTTTCTTTATGTTACCACATTTAGCATGCATGCCCATAAGAGAATTTGCCACACAAACATGCCCTTTCATAAACCCATTCTTCTCAACATAGTGATGAACCCATTCCCCTAACTCGAAACTTCCCAACTTCGAGCACATAGAAACAAGACCCAATATCGTAACTTCATCCGGTCGAACATTTGCAGATACCATTTCTTTAAACAGAGCCAATGCTTCGTTCGGATAATTATTATTGCTATAACCATTGATCATACTAGTCCATGAAACCACATTCCTTACGGGCATCTTTTGGAAAACCTGATGAGCACTAAACAAACACCCACATTTCGAATACATATCTATCAAAGCATTATAAACAAACACGTCAAGATCAATAAGGTTCTTAATTACGAAACTGTGGACCTGTTTTCCTTCTCTCAAGGCTCTCAAACAAGAACAAGCCGAAAGAATGCTAACAGCAGTCACCCCATTTGGTAAAACATTTTCAAAAACCATAGAATGGGTAATTAAAAGTGCAGTGTGACTGTAGTTTTTCTGAGCATAAAGAGAAACAAGAACATTCCAAAGAACTATATCTCTTTGAGGGGTTTCAACAAAAACCTTTTGTGCACTATCAAGAAAGTCGAACAAACCATACATACGGAGAAGAGAAGTCACTATAATCATCTCTGACACAAACCCAAGTTTTAAAATCTGGCAATGTATCTGTACTCCTTCTAAAACACTTGGTCTAAGCCCACATGCCTTTGTTACAAACAGAAGGGAATAACTGTCTACTTTTAAATATTTCTTTCTTACATGCGCATAAACAAGAATTGCTTCTTTGGGGTTATTTCCCTCCAAATAACCTCTAATGATTGTGTTCCACGTGTAAGTATCAAGGCCATCGACTTGATCAGCAATCAAACGTGCCACACATGTTGTTCCAGGGAGGGGATTTGAGGCAAAAGAGGTAACAAGTTTGGAGGAAGCAAGAGGGTTTTGAATGAGGCCTGTGGATACCATGTGTGCATGGATTTGGTTGAGATGTTGCTTGTCTTTGCATTTTTGTAAGTGAGAGAGGAGACGTTGAAATGGGTATTTGGTTGTTGGGACAGTTAGAGTTAGTTGAAATAGATTTGGTTTAATTTGGTGTGAGAGAAGTCTGCTGATGGAAGTATGTGAAGGCATGGAGCAGCTAACATGGATGGACTATGGTTCATTTGAGAGAGACACCATACTTGGGTAATATTTAAGGGAAAATTACTTGAAGGACCTCGGCGGAGGCACTTTTTTCTAAATAATCTCTCAGTTTTGGGTGATCTCTTAATAATTCATTTAGTAAAATTTTCTTTTCTTAGTACTCACGGACTTCATTTCCCACGTCCATTCCAATAGAGAAGATTTAAGAATAAACTATTTTCAAGGGTATTTTTTTTTTCAAACATTTTGGAGATATATGTAAAAATTAGCTTTCACTTTTTTTTCTTAATTCTTGGATGAAAATCAATCAAGAATAATTCCTTTGAAAATATTTTAAATTTATCTTTCCATGTATTTTAGTCGAAAAAACTTAAAAATTGAAAATGGTTGGATTTTATCAGTGTCGAGTTCACCACTTTTTATTCAAAAAGTGGTTAACTCAATGGTAGATAGTGGTGAGTTTGACAATAAAAATTGTGAAATTAACATTATATTAAAAAAAACGGTGAGTTTGCCAATAATGAGGGACCATTAAGAAATAAAAAACTTTACTAAATGTCCTATCAAATTAATACGCAAAACTTAGGGACTATTTAGAAATAAGTCCCTTCATCAAAGTCTTTTAAATAATTTTCCCAATGTTTTATACTCACATTGGTGTGCCTCTCCCCCTCCCTTTCTTTTTTTCTTCTTCAAATCATACCCCTTTAAAATAAAACTTTTTAGTGGGTTCTTTCACTAGGTTTTACTAAACAAATTTAGATCCAATCTATAATAGGTTGCCGATGAACAAGGCAATTCATTTTTTCTTGGTAATCTCTTACTGTTTTGGGGGTCTTTTTCGAGAAAAGGAGGGCGGAGCTCCACCCCCACTTTTTTTTTTTTTTTTCCTCCAAACTAGGATTGGCAATGGATTAGTTCGGTACCGAACTAATGCCTCTCTAATACCAATCCGAAAATTTCTAAAGATATACCCGATCTGAACTAATTAATGAATATGCAAATCGAATCTGATTCGATCAGAAGACATGGCTTACTTTTCAAATTATCAATGTTTAAAAACTTAAAAAATATAAAATCATTTAAAATTTATAAAAGTTTACTTTACTACAACAAATACAAAGGGAAAACAAAAAGACAAACATTTTATCTATATGTATTTATTGAAATTAAGAATAATAATAAAATTATTGAAATACATTCAGATCTAAAATTTCAATTCAAATTCTATCCGAAAATCTGATTTTTCATGTTTTTTCGGATCGGATCGATTCGAACATTCATGTTTTTTTGGATTGGATCGATTCGAATATCAGGTATATTTCTGATCATTGGTAGTCCTACTCCAAACCCACCCCTTTAAAATAAAACCTAATGGGTTTATTCAATAAGTTTTTACCAAACCCATTGTTGTCGAGTAACTTGGGGTGCTTTTGAAGAAAATGAGGGGGGAGTGAGGCAACAACTAACTTTCATCGATCCAATTTCAAAAAATAAATATAGTGCGATTTCAGAAAGAGGAGGTAAGGGACATTTAAAAACAAAAATATTACTAAGTAAGTCATCAAGTTAATCGAAAAAATTAGGGGGATTTAGAAAAAAAGTCCCTCCCCCAAGGGGATTAAGTAATTTTCTCTTAAATTTGTTGATTAATTCATGGATCCACCAATTTAATCTACTGGTCCCTTATTCAATGATAATTTTTCCCCATTTTCAGAAAGAAAAAGAAAAACACACATTCACAAGCGTCTGAATTTTTTGAGTCGCAAAGAGTGGGGATGAGATGCAGGGGTCTAGAGGTAGAACTAGTGATTCTTCTCAAGGAAATTCTAATTAAACAAAAGTAGATTTAACACAAATCAACTGATTAATTGTAAATTAATGGGTGAATCATATATCAATTCATGGATTCCCCAATTTAAATAGTCTGGGCCCTTATTCAGCGATTTTTTCCAAATCAATTTGCTGAATTTGGTGTTACTAGTCCTAAGTCCAAAAGAGTGTCTAAGATGCAAGGGTGTTAATGGGTCGGTTTCCATTCGATTCCTAGAAAATTAGAACTATAACTAATATATTTTTTCGGTTTTAGTTATTGTCAATTCCAATTTCGATTATAAAATTAGTGGAATTGAAATTTCCAAGAATCATGGGTACCTATCGGTTTTGATTCTCAAGAATCGAATGGAAAAAAATTATTTTAAAATCATTATAAAAAAAAAAATTCTCTTCTAAAAACTAACATATTATCTACAAAGTATCAATTTTATAATAATTTATTCCACTAAAAATATGATTTAATAATTAAAAAAAATTAAAAATTAAAAATTAAAATTCATTTCTTTACAAGTAATAAACTTTAAGAAATGATGACTCATTTTAAGTTTCAATATTTAGTTTACATGAAAAATTGAAAAAAATTATATAATATATTTTAATTTTAAAATATAGAAAAACACTAATGACAAAATAAGTCGGTTCTGGGTACCTACGGATACCAATCAAATAAACCTCATAGTTTTGATTCTTATTGATTCGGTTTTGTATTATACCAGATTTTAATCGATTCCAATAAAAAGGGAATCAGATTCAGGGTTTTTCGATTTGTTTTTGGTGCTGGTTAAATGGTACCCATTGACACCCCTAGGTAGGGAAGAAATTAATATTATTATTTTAAAAAAAGTATAAATAAAAAAAACTCAACTCAGCTCAGAAAGAACGATAATTCCTAGGGATTCTGCATTAGTATGTCTAGGATACCTGTGCTCCTTTGTCCTTATCCGTGGGGAGATCCACGTTACTTCGTGGTAAAAGTGCGAAAGATGGCAAATGAGTCGCCTTTATTTTGTGTTGCCTTCCCTCCTATATGCCAAAACAAATCACGAACCTTTTCACCCAAAACCTAGCAGATGTCTCAAAACTTGGTTGCCAAGAGAGATAGAGACCTCCCAAATCTAGACAAAATAGGCAATTTATTCCTCAATGTAAGTATATCAAACTTGTCCCTCTCTTATTCGAGCTTTTCTTTCTTTTCTTTGATGAAGGAACATAGAAACTCCTAATAATAAAAGCAAGGTTGATTGGTGTTTATCTTTTATGTTTAAAAGAACAAAAAACTTCATTATGTGTTTATGTGCTTCAGATTTATCTATCTTTTTTCATTTGTTCAATCTTCAATTCCTTGCGCAAATGTCAGGAAGAAAAGATTACTCAACAAAATATCTCTACAATAAAAAACCAATAGTACCATATTCTCCTCTCCAATCATAAGAAGTTACATCCCTCAGAAAAAAAAAAAAAAAAAATCCCCCAAAAAATAAAAGAGAGACAAATTCTTATTCTATATCCTCTTTGCACACCAAAGTAAATAAATCAATAAGACTCCATTTTCAACTGGTTGATCCTCCCTTGCTTTACTTTCCTTTTCTTTAATGAGTATGGGAGGTTCCTTTGTATAATTTCACTCTGAAAAAACTAGGTATTTTTTTTTTTCTTTTCTAGTGCAGGATCTGTAAAAAATGACATAGGAAGACCCAAAACTGAGGTGAAACAAAAACTAAGTAAGAGCTCAGAAAAAAGAAACAGAACTCAGAAGACATAGTAAGAGCTTCTAGAGAATGTTCTGGAACATTCAAGAACAGAGACTTTTGAACTGCAGATCTTAGAACAACAACTCCTGGTAAAATTGGGTTGGAATGATCTACGAACCATGAAAACTTTTACCGAAAGAAAAGATAAAAGCTTACTATAAGAAAAAAAAAAATTGCTTGGAGGATTAGCACTAGAACATTCTGCAAAACAAGTTTTGTAGGTAATCGAGACCCTGACACATAGCTGGTCAATTAGAAATTATGAAGGAGGGCCCTTCGGCAGGAAGGCGGTTGTGAAGGGTTGGCACTTGGGTTGGGGAACGGGGACTCCAAACCAAGCGTTTTCATTAAGAAGTTTCTCTCCTGAAAAGACATTAGAAAAACTGTCATCAGTCTCATATTGAGAAATTCTGAGATAAACAAAATAAAACAGAATTAAAGATAGATAAAAAGAACAAGTTCAATACTTTAATTATCGAGGTTATGATCAGGGGCGGAGCCAGGATTTTCTTGTAATGGGGGCAAACTATAGTTAATGATACAGTTGAAGAACTTAAAGATGAATGGTTTTGGGGAGAAATTCAGAGGTTTTTGGTTGGTAGTTGAAGAATAGGATATTTGGGTCATTTCCAGTTAGTCTATGAGTGAAGGCCCAGTCAAGAGGCATTGCCATCTTCTAAAAAGCAAAAATTGGGAGGGAAGTGAGGGGGTGGGGGCAAATGGGCTTGTAATTAGTTGAAAATACAAGAATATCTCAAAGTTTTGTGGGGGCAATTGCCCCTACTGGCTCCTTAGTAGCTCCTCCCTTGGTTACGATCTTTTAACATAAATGAACTACAAAATACAAAATAACACTTCTTTATTGTAGATGATTAATCATCAGAGCTTCTATTGGCACCCAAACCTTTACTTATTACACCCTAATTAGAAATAAAGAAAATAAGTAAATAGTTGAAAATAAGTAAAAGTTGGGGGTGCCAATAGAAGCTCTCTCGGTTGTTTGGTAGAATTTTTTTTTGTTTAAGGTTTTTTGCTAGAGTGAGTTTAATCTTTAATTGGGGTGTTGTAAATACTTTAAGAAATTGGTGTGTTATAAGTAAAAGTTGGGTGCCAATAGCAGCTCTTGTAATCATGAAATCATGGTTAGTTTTGTTAAATTTTCATCCTACACTAAGCCTTCAGTTAAGAGCAAGCCACTTCAAATGCTACACCCTAACCTCAATTGCAGAAAGAGCTGTTTGGTTTGAGTACAAGGTTCACACTACAAATTCACCAATAAATAAAGTAAATGAATAAAGTAGGCTAAATTACTGAATCAGTGTTCCGTAGATCGTTTTATTATAGAAGTGCTAACCAGCCATGTCAAAATCAAATAAAAGAGAGTAGTTCTTGATGTGTTCAAGGTTCACAAAATATTCGTGTTCATTTCCTTAAGAAAGTAGACTAATTTACCTATATTTTTCTTCAAAAAAAAAAGGAAGAGAAACATGGATATTTTAGTCTATCTCAGTAGGTCTGAATTTAAAGGTTGTAACATTTGGGAGTCCTGCATGAGAATTTCAAGATTCCAAATTCTGAAATAACTTACACTTTCGGAAAATTTTGGGCTAGGAATTGCTGCTGCAATTGCTCGGAAAACAGGGGTTGCTTGAAGTGGGGAGCTGAACTCTGTATTTGGTAAAGAAGAAACGACTCCTTCACCGACTTTATGTCCTTCACAGAATGGCAAGTTCACCACTGCAATAAAAACTAATATTTTATTTTATTTTTCCATTACAAAAAATCAGAAAATCTAATTCCTAGGGACCCAAGTAGAAATGAAACAAGAGTAACAACAATGGGGTTTGTATCATCACCTTGGGTGACACTTGTGTTTGTGTGAAACTCATCTGCACTACCTCCACTATTATTCTCTACCTCCATATGAATTGACCGAGTAAACCCATCTTCACAACCACGACCACCATCATCATCACCTCTCTCTAAAAATATAAGATTTGAGTTTTGCCCAATATCAGTTTTCTCACTGGCTGTGTGGTACTGGAGTGTTGATCCTGTGCTGTACTCGGAACTACCGGGGGACTCGTACAGACCAGGTTGCCTACACGGTAACTTAGGCATCAGTTATAGATGCTATGCAACACAAAATCTATTTCAATCTGAATATTAGTCCTCTAAAATCTTTATACCTCCAACATAGGGGACTCCCCATGTTACCACACTTTAAGAAGTCCACCAAATCTTCCATTGGAAAATCTGTTTCTGGAATTTTGTATCCAAGTAGTTCACTCTCATTGGTTCGTTTTACAAAATCTTGGAATTCCTGCATTCAGGATTTGATTAGATAACACTACTTGGTGAATTCTGGGTGCATTTATTTGTTGTTGTTGTTATTGAAATCAGGACATCCCCAGTACCCATAATTTGATATGTGGAAACATCCATAATTTAGTTATTTCTACTCACATTCCAAGCATTTTCGAGGCTCTGATTGCTGTTGTATGTATTGACTTTTACTGCAAGTGAGCTTAGTAGTTCTGCTTGTTGCATCAAAGCGGTGATCTTCGGATCATCCCTCTTAAGAAATGTTCCTTCAAGAAAGCAAAAAAAAAAAAAAGTTACATATTTCTAAAAGGGAAGAATCATGATGCAGGACGGGAGGGAAGAAGATGAATTAAGAGGCACGGAATCTGGATTCTAGATTTGCTGTTAACAAAAATGGGTAGTAAGCTGATGAACCAATCGCACAGTGCCACGTGTATTTCTAAGCTATTTTCGTGCTTGGATTTTATGTCTATTTTTATACACGTGGCACCATATCATACGTTCATCAGCTTAGCACCATTTTTGGTTAACCGAAAATCTCGGTTTGGGAATCTGGCTTGGATGGCGTTTGCCAAAATTACAATTATGGTGATGTTCTCATACATTTTCTGTTTCAAACATTTCAGTTACAATCTTCATTGCACAAAAATCGGAGTTTTTGAGGCGGTTTACCATCATTAGAGGCTGTGCTGATGCTGTTGATGTGTTGCTGAGTTGTAAAGTCACCAACATTGTGAAAGTTTTGAACCAGTACAGCAAAAGGAGGTCTTGACCAATGATTCTCTATTTTTCGGCACTCGGCACCTAATCTGCCTTTTAGGTTGCAATTTTCTGTGAAATCTGAGATGTAGGTCCTACATTTGCAACAAATTCTGAGTTTTTTTATGTAAAGTGTCTTATTTCCATGTTCAAGGAGCATTTTAATCTTTAATTCTGTACCTCATCTTCTTAAGAGGTGGAGCAGATTCAGATGTTCTATTTGTAATGTATCCATTTTGTAACATAGTTGTCTCATTGTTTGAGTTGATGCTTGAACTGTTGTTGTTCTCCTCCGATGAGGCCTCACGCTTTGCTTGTTTTTTGCACAGAGTTGAGAACCGATTCTTCACAGCATTATCCGTTCTGCATCAGTAGAGCAATATCGAAACCCAATCAGTTAA
The DNA here is from genome assembly GCF_017979445.1 of Akebia trifoliata. NCBI lineage: Eukaryota > Viridiplantae > Streptophyta > Magnoliopsida > Ranunculales > Lardizabalaceae > Akebia > Akebia trifoliata. Next base: position 5,567,592 of record NC_141379.1, read on the forward strand.
TAACATCTGAAATGAAGATAAAACTTGTTGGAGAAATGCATAGTCTATTGATCGTAAAAAGATTTTGTTTACCTACCTGCCTGAAACCATCTTTGCAATTTTAGTCCATTTGTTTCCGTAAATCTTCTGAGCCTGCACATAAAATTCAGATCATTAGACATTCATGTTCGATTGCAGGAAATGCTCATCATCGATTGTAGAACTCTTTTTTTTTTTTCTATTAAAATATCAGAAGATAGTTTCTCGTAAGGGAAGGTTTGGGGTAAAGTAAACTTCTTCTGTTCTTATGGATCATAAAAAGAACTCACTAATATCATCCACGCTATTGGACAAACAAGAGATTTTTTTTTCTTACAGAGAAGTCAATCTGGGATTTCACATAATCTACCAATCGAGCGAACACCCACATGTATTGAGGGTATCCCCAATTTACAAAACTACCCACGTTAAGATTCGTACAATTGGTCAAATGAGAATAGGTAAAATCCCGTATTAACTTTCTTGTGAGCAAAAAATCTCTCGACAAAAGGCATATAAACAAAAAGAAAAAGCTTCGAAGTACCATTTCAAGTAAATTCATACTAAAGATAACTCACTTCTTCTTCAACAAATACTATCTAACACAAAGTCACATAAACATACCACAGTGAGATTGATCACCATTTAAAAGGATTGAAATACAAAGAAAAGCCCATGTTGCAGTACCAATTACCTTACATAAGAGCTTATCTTCTTCTGCTGACCAACCTCCTTTCTTGAAATCCGAATTTAAATAAGTAAACCATCTGCAATATTATCATCATATTTTCTTTAGCTTAATCCAAAACTAGAAGAAATGGAAACAAAAACAGGGAACTTTGTTAATGGTTTTTGAATGTTATTAAAAGATTGGTTCTATTAATCAACCTTCTTCTGCATTGTCTGCTTGATTTATCGTTGAAATTAGCCGCGATAATCCCCCAACTGCATACACGAAATGCAACCAAATGTAAGCTTATGTTCTCATTAAAACCACAAAAACAGAATTACGAAAGAAAACTCCTACTTTTGAGCTCCATGGATGGTTATCAATTCTCGAAGTATATCGTCCTCCTGCATTTCAGATTTCCCGCATTAGTTGCCAATGACTAAGTGTTTCTACTAATTCAAAGTTTCAAACAAAACATGGGGGAAGAAGATGATGAAACCTGTTGAGTCCACGTAACAATGTGTCGTTCTTTCGGCTTTGTTGTTGTAGATTTTGCAGATTCATGAAGCTTCATATCTGCCATTGTTTATCTTTCTTTCTCTCAACGATTCTCACTTCTTAAAGCCAAGGCTTTCAGATTATATATATAAAATTAAAGGCAAAAGAAACAAGTCCGCGCCTTTTTGGGTCTTTTAGAGGGACTGTTTGTTCAACGAGACAGCAGCGCCACTGCTCTCAATAACTGTCTCAAGTCTCAATCTTGAATTTACCTTGGATTCTACCTTTTCAATCACCTTTGATCGAAAATAGAATCCTAGCCTTGCTGCCTTGATTCTTTCAAATACAGTAGATCCTAGAAGAATCCAATCTGTCTAAGTTCTTGATCGAAATTTCGAAACAGAGATCAAATCCTGTAGATCTAATATCGATCAATTAGATAGATGATTACTTATCAAAAACTGAATTATTTGAAGTCTTTGTTTTAAGATCAGTAAAGATACCTACGTATCTGTATCAGAAACCGTAGATCGAAGCAGCTCCAACTTTCAGAGATAAATCAAAATAAGCTCGAAAAGAACAGTAGAAATACGATCCAATCTGCAAAATTGTAGAGAGATTTGAGATTTCGAACTGTATGTATCATTTAACGATCGAAAGATTGGATTTTTGAGAAATTTTTTTAATTATTGAAATTGCTTTTGCGCGCGTATGAAGGGAAGTTTGAAAACTCTGAAATCCACGAGAGAATTTAATAGTCAGGAAGCCATTATCACAAGCAGAAGAGCTGATAATATCTCTTTTTTCTATTAGAAATCATACATGTTTTTAACGGGAGATGACGTTCTTCGTGACCAAACCTTTACTCCATTTCTCTCTCTCTCTCTCTGTGTAATTGTTTTAAGAGGCTAAAATGGGGACTCTTCTTGAACAAAACTCGTGAGGCTCACCAACCCTCAGAATCTACACTATAAATCAATTTTACTGATGAATTTAATTTACAAATACTACCACTTAGTTTGAAATTATGCTAATTAACGGTAAGTTTGCACCAACTGAATCACTTTAATTTTTTATTAGTTTACTAATCCTTGGATCCAAAGCATTGATGGTTCTCGAGATTCCCGTAAATCTCGATAATGGCATAAGGAACACTTCCTCAAGATGAGAACATCATTTTTGAAATTAAGTTAATTGTATTCAAATTACTTTCGGTATCACGGACTTGGAAATATATGAGACAAAAAAAAAATTTTAATGTTTATAGGAGTAGTTTTTGGTCACCTTCATCTTAAGATACACAATTATGTTCATCTTTTTTATTTCTTAATTTAAACACCTGTGTGGGTCTTGACAAAGAAACTTCAATGCTCGAGATAGATTTACAATCTAATTGAAGTTAGATAAAAAATAAATCGTATATTGATAATTTTATTATTTTTCCTTTTTTGATTTTCTTACAAGTCATCATTCATGCAATCTTTTGTTCTTATCCCACCGATTTCTTTGGGTTAAGATAATCTTGTCCTATTTCAACGTTTTAATCCTATTTCAAAATGGGATCTTCCCTAATGTCAGATACTGTTTCCTTGCATTAATTGAAGAAAGGTACATCTTTCAATTAAAGGTGTCGATTGGTAACCGAATACCTGATTCTCTATAATTCAAAAATTGATTAGTCAATTTCGAATTTATCATCATGGACCCAATCATTTTAGGGCACAATTCTGTTGGGTAATCATCTTAAGGACCCGATAAAAACTAAATCTTCTTAGGGTACCCAACTAGCGTAAATTTATTTTATTTATAATAATTATAATAAAATGAATAATTTAATTAAGACTAATGATGTGGCAAGTGCATAGAACCGTATATCTTTTTCCTTGTGTATCTCGAAGAAAAAGATCTATGATTTTGTGCACTTGTCACATCAATTGCATAGAAACTGTATATATTTTTTCTACGTCAGTTTATCACGACTCTTTAATTAAATACTAGTCAATAATATCTTGAAGTAAATGTACTTTAATAGAAATTAAAAAAAAAAAAAAGTCAAAGTCTTTAATTTTTACTTTATCTAAGTGAAAATACATTCATTTTTTACATTTTTTAAAGATTGGTAAGTTGTTTTTAATGAGTTCAAAACTTGGTACTAATAAGATTTGAACTTAGGTCTCTGATATCATCACCCAAAGACTTTATCAATCAAGCTAGTTGACACTTACATTCATTTTTCATATTCTTATTCAATTCAAACATGTCACCTTAAAAAAATGACTGATGTGCAGCCTCTAATTTTAGCACTACAAAGTCGTGTTAATTACCCCAAGTTTAGTTTAGACGTAAAACTTGAGACATGGATTTGCTCATTCTTGTCATGTGTTCAAAATTAGGTGATATTCTGACTAATTTTGTTACACGTTGCAAAACTTTCGTGGAGTCACAATTAGGGGTGATAGGAGTGTGGACCATCCCAAAGAGTGTGGGCAAAAAAAAAAAAAAAAGAGGAAGACAGAGAGGAGTGAATTGGATAGTTTAACATTTTGATAGGGCTGACTTGGCACAATAGAAAAGAGGTACGTCAAACGTATAGTCCACCTTGGCTGCATTGAATATTGATGGCGAGCTCTCCCGCCAAAAGGCTTTTTAATCAAGTGAAACAGTTTATTTGATTAATGAAGGCTAACTTGGTCATTTCCTTTATGGCAAATTTGAATGAATGAAAATAAGGAATCTAAGAAGAATGAATGCGATGATAATGTCCCACAGAAGCAGCCATCAAAGAGTGAGGCAATCCCTAAAGGAGCCGATCCATTAGGAACCCTATGTAAAAGCCAAAACACCCTTCCAATTCACCCAACACGATTTTCAAAAAAACAAAGTCTCCCTCCCATTATGCCTTCATTTTGTCTTTTTCTTGGTTTTATATAGCAAACTACCATTCATCTTTCTTACTCACCTCTCATGTTTCGCTTCTAGACTCCTGTAAGTGTGTGTGTGTGTGTGTTATATTGAATTTAACCCATATTTCTAATCTTCTATACTGTTTGGATTGTTTGAAGTATTTCTTCTTTTCTAGTCATCTTATATTAATATTTAGATCACGAGTTCAAGTTTCGTTCGACATCAAGTCATTTCGATATCATTAAAAAAAAATGAGCAAGATATTCAATGTGAGCCGTCTTGTACATTGTCTTGTTTGACCCATATTTCTATATTGTTTGGATCGTTTAAAGTATTTCTTTTTTCCTAATCATCTTATATTTAATATTTGGGTTATGATTTCAAGTCTCGTTCGAGATCAAGTCATCTCAATATCATTAAAAACTGAGTAGGATATTCAATGTGAGCCGTCTTGTACATTGTCTTGTTTGATAACCGGGATGACTTAGATGATATTTAAAAATATTGGTTGAGTCAGTAAAACTCGACCTAATCAACTTGATTTTTATATATATATTTTTATATTTAAATATTTATTATCTAAATAAATATACACTTTTATGACTAAGAATCTTCTAATCCACCTTATATTATAATTTCTTTTTATAAAAAAATTTGTAAAAGAAGTTAAACGATTTATCTCATTTGAAATGAGTTCATTTGATATCAGTGGATCGTAGGATAGACGAAATACCAAATTTTGAAACCATGGTCTAGAGATTACATAAATTATATTTCATGCCTTAGTCAATTTTCGGTGTTTTTACTGAGTATTATGTCTTTATCCATTCCTTTTATTTTATTTTATTTTATATATATGAATAATGTTGAAGTGACCTCGAGATTTTACCTCATATCTCATTTTCATGAAAAGTGTGTAGGAACCATCTTGAGGCCACACTTTTCTAAGTAAAAAAGAAAAAGAAAGAGTTAGTCCACCTACCATTTTTATCTTCTTAATAAAATTTCTTCTAAATTAAAATTCTAGTCCCAAACGACATTTGAGAGAGGGAATCAAACATACTAATGAGATGGGAGGATATTCCTAGGGATTCTCTAGAAAACATAATGGAAGAATGCAATCACTAATCCCTAGGAAACTTTGGTCTCATCTATGGCCTACCTTTCACCCTGTTGTTTGGTGTTAGGATAAGCGAAAGCAAACAAATTGAAGTTGGAATGCTGAAAATCCGCTAGCCAAACAGGCCCTAAAAACTTTAAGACGTAATCTGGTTTAAGCTAGAGCCGAGCTGTTAAGCCACAAGGTTGAAGCCTGCTTAATTTGGTGAGCTAATAAGAGAGAGGCCCAAGTTCCCAAAGAGATCGTTGGGGGTGGTGGGGTTCACGCGGCTTCTTTTCATAATCATTCGCAGCCGAGCCAACTAACATAATTGTGCCAAGTGTCTACTCTCTAGAAATCTTACTTGTGTCAAAGAAATAAAGCACGTGGGCCTTTGTTTCCTTCAATTTTTTAGCCAAAAACAAATGAAAGTGATTAAGGACTAATGACAACTTAATCCCAACTGTGCAAACTAAACCTTCGGCTCTGTGAAATCTAATTTAACTAATTCTTTTTGTTCTCCTCAAATTTATAATGGTTTTTGTTCAATGTGCCCTAAGGGCACACGTTTAGGTGCATTAAATACACCTCCCACTTTATTTTCCTGAAAAAAACAAAAAAAAAAATGCCCTCAATTTTTTTTCTGCTAAGAATACCTTTACATGCTTATACACCTTCAAACTTTTATTTCCAAGGTGTATTTAATTCACCTTAACATGTGCCCTAAGGGCTATTGTACATTTGCCACTCAGACAAGATAATTTTAAATCATAAAAATAACATATTATTATAGATCTAAATTTAATATGAATTTAGATGAATAATATTCACCATTCTCTCATTATAATAGTATTGAATTGGGCCATCTTCAATCTTTCTTAGTCCACTCTTATCATTTTAAAAATCTTATCCAAAACATTTTGGATTGGTTAAACAAATCAAGTTCCTCCATTCTACTTTATCTAGAGTTGTGTTTTATAATATTGAAAGAGTCTTTATATATGTTTTTGCTATCTTCATACAACAAATTTTTTTTTTTTTCTTCTGATTTAGAACTTTCAAGTTCGAATATTTTTTTTTCAAGAAAATAATTTTCCCACCTTAATGTTATTCTCTCGAGGTTACCCCAATCCTCAAAGGCAAAAACCAACTCTTTTTCCAACAATCTCCTAGGTGTAATCAAACAATGGCCTTTATTCTTCTAAGATCATTTTCTTGAAGAATTTGTATTCCCTTGAAAATGAGTTCCCTAAAATCTAACAAATTGTTGGGGAAAATGAATTTGGTTGTTTGATTGCACTTGTAACAATGTCAAAATGAGAGTTGATTAGTAGTTTAGAGGTGGACTTAACGATGAGATAATAACACTAGTTCACAAAAAAATTATTTTCTCAAGGATGGAAAACATTCTCCTTTCCAAGGCCAAAATCCTAATAAGGCAAAAAATGAATTCCAAGGAAAATGCACGACATACACTTAAAAAAAAAATACACATTTTCCAAGAAAAATCATTTTAACAAGTGCAATCATACAAAGTCTCCGCCTTCACTTTACGTAATTTGTGTAAGAGAACCCTACTTTAACCTTTAATTAGAACACAAATGGGTGAAAATGTATCTTAATTTTCTATCTACTTTTAATTTGTATTGTACTTCCTGGCCCGTTTAAAACAAAATTCAAATTACTTTCTTAGGGTACCCCTATGTTCAAAACAACCTTTATATTTTCATTCTCTTGTTAAATAAAAGGCAGTCTCCCCACCCTTTCTTTTATTGTTTCCTTTTCTTTTTTTAAAAGAAAAGCTTGTTTTTTTTATTTCCCGGATCCCGTGTGGAAAGACAAGGGAGTAAAGGTCCCACATGTGAGAAAAATGAGGAATAAATTTAAGAGTCCTGATAATATGACTCGCCAAGTGGCATATTAAATCAACTCCCTAACGTGGGCAAATTCGAAAATCATAGATCTATATGCCTCGGGATACATGATGTCCTCAGAATACACATTTTATGTGGAAGTGCAATCATGTATCTAGAGGCGTATAGATGTACAATTCCCGAACTTGTCACGTCAAGGAGTCGATTGAATATGCTACCTGGTGAGTCATATTATCACTACTCTAAATTTAATTTGGTTTTTATGTATTAATTTTAATATTTATGTGAATCTTAGGGGGTCCCCTCACTAAGAATTCCTACATTCTTGTTGTGGGTATAGTTTTGATATTTGAGCCACCTTTGTAGGCTTGATCTTTCAATTCTACTCTTTTTTTTTTTTTACTTCTCCCTGCAAAACACGCTCTTGTAAAAGAGAAAGGCTTTGGAATCCTATGCGCATATAATCTTTATCTATAACTAATGAAGTTAGGCTAGCAGAAACTTCTTCTACTAATCAAACATATTTCTCGCAATAGAAGATTAAAAATCATGCTAAAACAAGCCAAAGTATGCATTTTTGTCTTTGATGGTCAGTCTTAAAATTGTTAGTTCCTGCCATGATTTTAAAACTCATTAAGTCGATTTGAAACTGAGAGTGTTGTAGGAAAATCGTGAATTGAAGTATAAAATCAACAAGAATTAAGATAAACACAAATAGCAATCACACAAGGCCCAAGATACACGTGGTTCATGTCCACTGACAAAAACGACAGTTTCCAATTACAATCTCCCTTTATATCTGTATCTCTCTAATGATGTGCCAGTCTCTTTTACTAGGACAACAAGAAAAAAGAAAAGAAAAAGTATATATATATGACTCCTAAGGGTAAAATTGACAAATACCTCTAATAGAAAACTGTTTATTATATTTTGCCCTGGGGGTATTACCCTCACACCCTTAGCATGGGACATTGCCCCCCTGCACGCCCGCGAGCTGACCAGACAACTCGACTCCTTGTATTTGTCTGCAACATAGTCCAAAGTCACCAGTCAGGAATAGAAGACATAACTCAATATGGTGAGGATAAAAAAAAAATCACTACAAAGGATAAAATTGACAAATATCTCTAATAGAAAATTATTTATTATATTTTGACCTGGGGGTATTGCTCCCACACCCTCAACATGGGACATTGGTCCCTGCAACCCCCGCGAGCTAACCAAGCAGCTCAACCCCCTGTGTTTGTCTACAACATAGTCCAAAGTCACCAATTACGAAAAGAAAACATAACTCAACAGGGTGAGGATAAAATAATCACTACAGAGATCTGCATGAAGAAAATACCAGAGAGGATACCCTCCATTTGAAACTCACCCAAATAATTAAATTGGCAAAGTCAACTAAAAAATTCAGCCGGGCCAAAAACTTTATTTGATTTTTATTTGACTCATCTAAACCAATTCGTGATTTTTCGACTTGACTTGAGTAGATGCACTACCTAGTTGAGTCTTAAAATTAGGGTTTCCACTATTATTTAAAAATTTGAATTCTTCTTACCTCCAACTTCAAAACGCTTAGCATCAAAGATACAAGTGAAATGGGAAGAAAAACATAGGAATCCTAAATCATTAGAACTATCTTTTCATCTCAATCGTTTATTTGATATAAAGCCCCGAGCTTTGTTTTAGACTAATATTTTCCTTAAATTTGGTGCTTGGGTATAATTTTGCCATTATTAATATGGAACTAGGAGAAACTTTTAGTAATCAAGTTTCCCACTGCAGAGTAAGTAGGGGTCTCTAATACATATATGCCGTCAGATATTTCAAATTAGTGAACACAAGAGCCATATTGTAAACATCAAAATAAAAACAAATCAAATTATTTTATTTAACAAAATAGAACACAAATCAAACATAAAGTGAGCATGATAGGTTCATTAAAAAAGATTGCTACATCCATTGACAATGTCATCCACAAATCATTCAAATTAACATTAAAGATTTGATTATTAAAACTAGAGTCATGATAATCTGATTACTCCACGTGGCACACTCAACCGACTCCCTGATGTGACATGTGTGAGAACCGTAGATCTGTACTCCTCGGGATACACAACTGAACATCCCCATAAAAAGTGCAGTTGTATCACGAGGAGTGCGATTCTAGTATGTGTCATGTCAGGGGGAGTCAATAGAGTATGTAACATGGGGCAGTCAGATTATCACAACTCGTAAAACTAATCTAAATGAATTATTAGCCTTGTCTTTATATGATAATAGTTTACTCTCCAAGCTGAAAAAGGAATTTAAAAGGGATGAGTGAGGGTGGGGATGAGGGCTTTTGATAAAACCTGCAAAGAAACTGATCTGAGCCCATCTGTATCTATCTCTTTCAATAAAGATGAAATTTAGAAACACAATCAAAGGATCAGGCCAACCCAACCCCATATGTGTGAGCCCATGTCCTTTGGTTCAAAGCTATACACATTGGTCAAAAGTTTCCAATTGAGTCAGTAGCCCACCTCCTAGTTTTTAATCTTTTCTTTTCTATGGGGTGATCAACAGTGTAACTCTATTATGCACCCTTGGACCCCAAACCCATATTAGATCAATTTGATCAACCAATAATGTTGATTTTTTGATCTATTAGGTGGGACCCATTGAATGATGAATTTGATTCCTCTCACATGAGTAACATAGAGATTAAAGGTTGAAATGATGAAGAAGGGGAACTGAGGAATAGAGATTATTAGGACACAGGTTCAGGCACACTTAAGTTGTTAACCAAATGGGCTTGATGGGTTCACATCCATTATAATTTTTACACTTTACTCAGACTATGATTGAACCAGGCTCGCTGTGTAGGTGGTTTTGATTGAACTTTTTAATGCTTCTGCTGAAGCTCACTCACTGTGTCAAATATATGATTCACTTCAGATCCTACGGATCCAAAACACATGTTCAACATGACAGAAAGCTGTTAAACTCATTATCTCACTTTTTCTCTTTGTTAGTATATGTAAATGGGAAGGACAAGGCTGTCATGACCCCTGGGCATTCATCACACACACACACACACACACAAACCCAATTACAGATTTTATCTACCCTAGTGAGTGAGAATAATATTTTGGATAGCTGTTATTGGCACCCCAACTTTTACTTATTACACCCCAAATAAATAAATAAATAAGTGAATGGAGTGTAATAAGTACAAGTTGGGGTGCCATGAGCTTAAACATAATTGTAAACAACTATTGAAATTGTCTGAATGAGTGTTATAATGTTAAGATCATTGTTTAAGCTGAACTTTGTACAAAAGTTAGAAGATTGTGTTTTAATATGTAATTGGGATGTGATAAATAATTTAAGAAATTGGGGTGTAATAAGTAAAAACTGAGGTGCAAATAGCAGCTCTCATATTTTGGGAAGAAAAATAATTAGTTGTTACAGACTAGCTAATTAATGGATAGTTTGTTTAGGATTGGAAAACCTACGGATTCATAAATGTGATTTGGAATCATTTTCAAAATGGTATAAACTTTTAACCTCTCATTGTATGTAGTAGGTATATATATAGTTGAACCATGTAAATCTCTTTTTTTTTTTTTTTTTCTGATAACCGGTATTCCTATAGACAACGACTGGACTTGTATTTGGGCCTTACCCAGTCCATAGACCATGGTCTAATCCCTGGCGCAACCCTTGAACATGCATCAGGTAAGTGAGGGTGCGCCCTTTGCCGTCATACTAGGTATCAAACTCACAACCTAAAGGCATTAACTGCTTATCGGTCTAAAATTGCCGTTGAGCCAACCCCTCCGGATTCCATGTAAATCTCACGTTCTTATTGATTTCTTGATTGTTATATATACATATGCTCATGAGAAGGAAATACTCAAAAAGGCTTCAATTGCATTCAATTAAGATTTTTGAATGTAGTTATAATGCCAATTCATAGATCCCAAACATTAAATTACTCAAAATAGTAAAAGTACCAAAAACAAGAAATCTTCTTAAGGAAAATACTGGTGTGACTTTAAAATTCACCTAGAGTTCACACTTTGTTGATGTGTGTACGGAACTATAGATGCTTATCATTGAGATACGGCTCCGTGTACACCTCCACGTCAGCAAACTGTGAAATCGAAGCTCAACTCGACACAAAGATGATGATGCCTGGGCCTCAACACATATCCTTTTCGTCTTTTATAATTTTTTAATCCTAGCTATGGGCTGGGTTTAGGCCCAATATAAAAATCAGAGTTTCCTTCAATTGTGTATTGAGAATTAGATTAGACCCGAAATCTGATCTAACAACTTTGAATCTGGATCGAGGATTTGGGTTCCGATATGGATCCAGTCTGATATTAATCAATTTGATAACCTATCAGATTGGTTCTGGATCAACCATGACCTGATCCAACTTAAACTTATTTACTAAATAAAATGAGAAGACCAACTTCTTTTTTCATAAAAATTTTAATTTTGAATTATTATTATTATTTTATTTTTTTTGAAAATTAGTTTTGAATTATTAATAAGATTATTTATTGAAATCCTTCTTGTGCAAGCATTTGAACAAAAACTTAAGGAGACCAACTTCTTTTTCATTTTCTATTCGCAATCTCTTAAAACCCTGGATTCTGATTGATAGATTCTGATTTTGGATTTTAGAATTAGATTATTAATTTTCAGAATTGGGAAATCTTGTTTGACTATATCCAAAGATTATGATCTTATATTAATATTAAGGTGTAAAGTGTGGATTGTTTACGTGTTGTAAATGATATTTGAACCATATCATACTTCCCATGCCTAATGCAATTAGTCAATCAATTTAATATTTATGAAATTTTGATTTTCTCAATAATTTTTATTTTTATTTCTAATATTTTTAAATTTATGAAAAAATAGACCTAAGTTGGCCTGATCCAAAGCCCAGTCCAAGAATTTAGGTGAAGGCCCAACCCAATCAAGAAACCATATGTTAGTTCGCTGCTAAGAGCATGGCCTATATTTTCAATAGAAAGCTTCTACTGCCACACCATCTTTTACAAAGAACACGTCCGGATGTGTGCTAATTCCTTGTTGATATCTTAGGAATTGAGGTGCTCTTAGAAGTTCCATGGCAGTTTTTCTATCCAACCTTCACGACTCCGAACCATTATGATATTAGTTATGCCACCGACTACTGACTTCTACAAAATGATCCCAACTATTTAAACCAAAATCTAACAGTTGAATTTAACATCGGGTGAGATGCATGTTATCGGGATACATATAAATGCCAACTATTGGATTTCGTGTTTGCCCGATCAAGATCATTTGTTTTCTCATGAGTCACTCAAACCCGGACCCATGACTAATTTGGTATTGTAGGTATGAAACATGGAGTGATTTTGTTCTCATAGCACCTCAGCTGTTTCACATGTGCACAAAATACAAAATCAGTTGAGCCCACAAGTCCTTGCAAAGAAATTTTAAAGTTCATAGAATTTTGTCCTCTATAACTCGGTGGCGGAGGATCATGATTTTGAATACGACAGTATGATGCGATCAAGAAATGTCCTTTTTTTCATTGTGGGCAGAGAGAAATTTTCCGTTTAATTCTTGAAAATTTTGTGAATTTTTTTACTTTTTTCAATGAAAGTATTATTCTCCAAATTATTGAACTCTTAAGTTTGAAAAGAGTAAAACCCGCTTTTTACTAATTTTACAAATTTTTATTGAACTTAGGGTATGTTTGATTGCATGGAAAGTCACTTTCCATGGAATTTGAAATCCATGAAAAATTAGTTGTGGAAAATAGGTAGGGTTGGAAAATCAAATTCCATTGTTTGATTTCACTTGGATAAAATCATGGAAAAAATATGAGAAAAAAGAAGAAGAGGAGAAGGAGGAAGAAGATGAGAAGAGAGGGAGAGGAAGAAGAAGATGATGACGAAGAGGGAGGGGGGAGGATGCGGCGACAGTGACAGTGGCGACGATGACGGTGGCGACGGCGACGATGACGACGACGGAGGTAAGTGAGAAAAATGGGGGGAGAACGTGGTGGTAGTGGTGGCGGAGGTGGTGAGGGATGGAGAAGAAGAGAGAGAGAGAAGGTGGTCGGAGAAGGAGCCGACGAAGACGACGATGGTGACGACGACGATGATGACGACGACTGCGAGGTTAGTGTAATGGTGGTGGTGGTGGTGGTAGGGAAGAATTGATGATGGAAAATATGGGTGGATTTTATTTTCCCACCCATATGGGTGGGAAAGTGAAGTCCATGATTTAGTGGATTTTTTGAATGGGGTGGAAAATGAATTTCCATTTCCATGTGCAATCAAACACTTGAAAAATGTCATTTTCCATGGAAATTGATTTTCCACCCTATTTTCCGTGTGCAATCAAACATACTCTTAGTGGAAAAAAAAATGCTAGTATAACCTGTATGTTGCAGAGTGTAAACTTGTAGGTTGTGACATGTAACATAAGTTGACTTTGAAGTGATAATCCTTCAAAATTTTAGAGGAATTCATCTTTTTACGTGAAAAATGTCCCTTTTATCTCTAAAAAAATAATGACGTCAATGTCCTCATTATCACCACTTTAATTTTCCAAATTGATGATTTGTCCATTGAGTGTAGTCTTTTTTTAAAAGTCAATAAAACAATAACCTCCATGTCCTCATTATCACCAATTTCATTATCACTGTCACTATTAACATCACTACTATATATCTGAATTTTTGAAATGAAACAGATAATACACATATAAAGTTATGCCGCATATTTTTTATTTATAGAATTTTTGGCCTGATTTTTGCAATCCAAAATCGAATAGAACTCAAAATTTTCATGAATAGAATTTTTGTTGTATTTCGAATTGCTAACAAGGGTTCATACTCTAATTTTGAAACTCAAAATCTAGATTGGAACTTAATAGCCTACACTTCTGGCTAGCCTGTTATAGTTTGTGGAACTTGAAGGTATTGGTCAAGGAGTATTATTATTCATCATTTAACATAGTGGAAACACCAATCAAGCTAGTAAAGTAAAACCCTAGTTGGTGAAAGGGTGTAATCTGTAACTGTGAATTTTTTCTTCATAGTAGAATCAATGTGATCCGTGGACATATCTCAATCTTGACGGAACCATGCAAAATCTCTATATTTTGTGTAATTGTATTTTGGATTATTTTTCTTTTTTTATTGTTCTTGCATTGATTTCTCTACACGGCCTGTTCTTTTGTGGGTTCAATCCTGTGCCTAATTATATAGAGCTTAAGTTTATTAGGCTGAAGTGGGCCTAAACTACCAGGCTTATGGACTGAATCATGGGGTTTTGAACTGGGTATTTGGGCTTTCTTACCTAAAGCCCCAAATCTTTTAGATTAAATTGGCCCCACCTTTAGGGTTGCTTTCAACCTTCAGCAAAAGAATATTGAATATTTCACAAAAAACCTTGACCTAAAGGACAAGTCATTATTGGCTTTGTTAATACGTCCATTGTTGTTGAATATCTCACAGAAAACATTGACTTCAAGGACAAGCCATTATTGGCTTTCTTAACAGTCACATTGGTGTTTCTAAGCTGATGTAAATAAAAATGCTTGTATCCAATGATGAAAAGTTACCAAAAATGGTGAATTTAATTTGTTATTTAGGTTGCCCATTGATTAGTGGGCCCAAAAGATTGTGACAAGCTACACATAAGTGTAGTAAACATCGGATTGCAAGCCAACCCCATGGACAACATATTTTGGGATCTAGAGATTTGTGATTTAAAGTTAAAATAATTCTTAGTTAGGTACAATCTTGGATTTGAAGAAAACATCAATCAAGGATTCTCAAATGATAAAAGAAAAGTGGACATGGATTTTGGGAAAGAAATGATATGGAAAACCCAATCCTTGAATTCAAACATGGATTTAAAAATAATGAAATTAAGGAAAAATACCTTTTAACTAACCCAATTTTACAAAACAATAAGACTTTGATGATGATGATTGTGGGAGGTAATTTTTTTCATTTTTTGCGATGGTCCCATGTGTCGCCTCTATTTTGCACAATACTAGAGGAAAATGACAAAGATAAAAGGCCTAAACCAAATCTGAGCACTGACATCTATAATATCGGAATTGGACTCGATAATATTGTTCATAGTCTCAAAGTAAGATTCGCAAAGATCAATAAACTTCCCATTAGTGGATCCGAAATGATATCGAGTAGCGAAAGGTCACACTGGTTTCATTGTTCGCGCAATGGCTGCATGATAAGCCCAATCAAGGCACAAATGAAGCTGGAATTAAAAGGCAAACGATTACTGAGCTGATCATACTTAAAAACTATAAAAATGGGTAAACAATTAGTTAGTAGGTGAAGTCTGGCTTTGAATTCAAGTCATAGTATCAATGCTCATAGACTCTAAATAACCCTTTTTTTGGATGATGAGGGTGCCTGGACTGATAGGCCCGACTAGTAAGAGTGAGGCAACTAGGTTCTTAGAGCACTATTTCTCACCCAAATTTCGTGGGTGACCAATGAGGGGGTTTGAACTCAAGACCTCTCTCTTTTTGGAGTGAGTCCCTAGCCAGTACGCTCAACACTCGTTTGTTTAGGCTTTAACTAACTTGCCAATAATATATATTTACATTATACACCCTAGTCGACTCATTGAGCTAACTAAATCCCGTGGAAATCCTAATTGAGTCCAGTTTTTAAACATAGGATTAAAACTATACAATTATTAGTAAGAGAATATAAAATATTATGAGATGGGTTTTTGATGATCAATATAATTTAGTATGGCCCTTTTCTAATCTAACGATCTGTAATCAATCATGGAATTATGTAATAAAATAATAGTTGACTGATCTCAAGTTCATGTGGCCTTGCACCCCACCATATTATTTGATTGTCTCCAGAATCACAAACATGCCCGGAAATTCTCTCTTATTCCAAAGTTTCTATATTAATCCAATATTCTAATACTTGCTTAGCTAAGATATTAGATCATCATTAACGTGCCCACTTAAGGACATCTATTTAAACTTTATTTATTAAATAAATGAATTAGGACTAAGGTTGTCATCCCACCTTCCTTCCCCAATTATACACACTAATAAAATCCCTAAATCTCCAATATTTATGCTATTTTGGCTTCTGGCCCATCATGCCAACTCATCTTTCTGACCCTTCATCATGTGCTCACATTTTGAGGTTTAATGGTTTAGAGCCTTTTTTACATGCCCCGCCACCTTATACCACCATAACACTATGCAATCAAATAAGGTAATTATGTCTTGGTTCCTATATTTTCACATTGAGTCGTGATAAATGCATGAGGTAAATAATACGCGATTGATGTGGTAAGACACAGAATCATAAATCTTTTTCTTTGAGAGATACAAGGAAAAATATATACGATTTTGTGTCCTTACCACATCAGCCACGTACAGATTGCGTATGATTTATCACATGCACTCATCATTGTTCTTTCACATTTCGTAAATATCCCCCTCAAACAAATATCATGTTTTACATGTGGCATGGTTTCCTATATGATTTGAATAGAAATTTACCTAATTTATGGAGGATTGGTCTTTGAAATTATCGCAACAGTACACATTCCCAAATATCACATTTTTTTTTTAGTGTTGTAGATTTTTTTTTTTTTTTTTTTGATAACAGAGAAAATTTGGTATTCCACCATATTAATATTAGCAAAACACGTTCCTTGCTAACTTAGTAAGATTTTAAGTCTTATTGAGGGATGTACTGTTCAAATGGTTTACCACATTACTAATCCAACATCACAGCTAGCCCTCTAAATTTCATTGAAAACTCAAATCTCAAAACAAGTTTCTAAAAATAAATAGTGTTGGATTTGATCCAAGGTTTCGAAAATGGATGGTTACTGAACTTTCACATAAGTCCCAAATTTAAAATTAAAACTCAACAGTGAAAATTACCATTTTTTGGATTTTTTTTCTACCTCAAAGTTCATAGAATTTTGTCCTTTACTACCCTAAGGCATCAGATCATATTTTTTGATGACACAAGCTGAGCCCAAGGAGCCTAATTAAGGGTGAAATCCTTGCTAACTTAACAAGGCTTGTTGGACTCTTAATTTTAAGAACATTTATTAATAGTTATTTGTGGCATCAACAATAGTAGTTGGTGTGGCAATAGTATCTATCAACAATAGTTGGTGTGGCAATAGCATATCTCTCTCTATTATAAATACAGCAGCTATCTTGTGGTGGAATATGTAAGATAGAAATCTGTAAAATTAGAGAGAGGGCTAGGAGAGATTACAAAGGAAGAGGTTGATCTTCTCTTTGATTAAAAATCAAGCTTTCTTCTTGAGACGAACTTGCAGGTTGTGCAAATCGTTGGTTTCTTAGGCACATCGTCGAACCACGTAAATATTGTGTGAGCATCTCTTTATTTGCTATTTACGTTCGTAGTTAGTTTTACTTTACTTTGATTGCTAGTAGTGTTGGTCATTGCTTGTTGGTGTGTTTTGGAACTAGGTATAAGTTCCGATTTTGGAACTTGGTATACGTTTCTATAAAGGGTTTCTCTCTAGGTATTTTGCTTCTGCGGCTTCCCTCCTCACAATTGGTATCAGAGCCCTTATTCAAATCAGGGTGGTTAAGCTCCGATTTGAGGTATTTGCTTGGGTATTGTGTAGTGTACACAAGGTGTTTGTTGAAATTCCTAAGAGAAGTTGGTGTTGTTAAACAAGCGGATAATGACGTCTATTAGCGGAACCGTCAAAGTGGGAAAGTATGAGATAGAGAAGTTCAATGGGAAGAATGATTTTTCCTATTGGAGGATGCAAATAAAAATTTTGCTAATCTCACAGAAATTGCATAAGGCGTTGGCAGGAAAAGAAAAGAAGAACAAAGACATGTCTAATGAGGATTGGAAAGAGTTAGATCTCGAAGCACGAGCGTCGATAATTCTATGCCTTGAAAGGGATGTAGCTTTCTTGGTAGATGGAGAGGTAACGGTTGCGGGTGTGTGGTCAAAGTTAAAAAACAACTTCATGACGAAGACTCTAATAAATCGAATCTATTTGAAGTCCAGATTGTATACTTGCACGATGGAGGAAGATACACCAATCCGGGAGTACATTAACAAGTTTGATAGGATCATATCAGATTTGAAGGATATTGATGTGAAGGTAGAAGATGAGGATCAAGCACTTTTGTTGCTTCTTTCGTTGCCAAAGTCATATGAGAACCTTGTACACACATTGATGCGTGTGGGTGAAAATTTAACGATGAAAGAGACTAGAACATCACTTTTAGCGGATGATCTTCGAAAGATGGCAACTAGTGGCATGGCTACTAGTGGTAATAAGGAGCAAGCATAGGGGCTGTTTGTAAGAGGAAGAAGAAATGAGCGAGGAAAAGACAATGGAGGAAAGTCTAGATCGAGTTCTAGACCTCTTGTGGAAAGACCGTGTTTCAAATGCGGTGAGCTTGGTCATTTCAAAGCAAATTGCCCTAACAAAAGGGTAGGCGGGAAGAAGAACAACAAAAACAAGTTTAATGGGAAGCAACAAGGCAAGCAAGAGGCTAGCTATGCTTCGGAAGAAGGGGACAGCGATGAATGCTACTCCGTCACGAGTGATGAAGAAATCTCCGGTAAGTGGATTCTTGATTCGGGTTGCTCTTACCATATGTGTCTAAATAGGAAGTGGTTTACTACCTACAAAGGCATTGATGGTGGAACCGTATTGATGGGTAATAACCATGCTTGTAAAACGGTGGGGTTTGGTTCAATTAGAATCAAGATGCATGATGGAGTGGTTAGAACCTTGATGGATGTGAGACATGTTCCTGACTTACGGAAAAACCTTATTTCTGTTGGTGCTTTGGACTCCAGTGGTTGCAAGATAGTTACGAAAAATGGAGTGAAAAAGGTTGTTCATGGTTCCTTGGTAGTGATAAAGGGTATTCGTCATGGTAATCTCTATGCTCTTTTGGGTACTACAGTTACAAGAAATGTAGCAGTTGGAACAGTTGGAAGAGGTGGAGACCCAACTGAATGCACTAGGTTATAGCACAGGCGGCTTGGGCATATGTCAGAAAAGGGTCTAAATCTGCTCGGTAAGGAAGGTTTGCTGAAGAACATGAAAAAGCCTTGCATGGATTTTTACGAGCATTGTGTGTATGGAAAGGCACACCGGGTTCAGTTCTCTTCAAGCAAACACAGAAGCAGAGGTATATTAGACTATGTGCATACAGATGTTTGGGATCTGGCTACGGTAACTTCCAAAGGTGGTTCTAGGTATTTTGTCTCATTCGTGGATGATTATTCTAGGTATGCTTGGATTTATTTCCTTAAGCATAAGAATGAGGTATTCGAGACATTCAAGAAGTGGAAAGCAATGGTTGAGAACAGAACGAGCAGAAAACTGAAGACATTACGATCTGATAACGGTACAGAGTATACAGAGGGTGTCTTCAAGGAGTTCTGTGATCAGAAAGGTATTGCTCGACACTGGACAGTCAGAAAAACACCACAGCAGAATGGAGTCGCAGAAAGACTGAACCGAACATTGCGGGAGAGAGCAATGTGTATGCGCTCGTATGCTGGTTTGGACAAAGAATGGTGGGCAGAGTCGGTTGCTACAGCTTGCTACATAGTGAACCGATCTCTACATTCGATGGAGATGTACCTTACAGGGTGTGGTCAGGAGAGCATGCAGATTATGAGAGACTTAGAATTTTCGGTTGCACAGCTTATTACCATGTCAACGAGGGAAAGCTTGCCGCTAGAACCAAAAGGCAATATTCTTGGGGTATGCAATAGGAGTAAAAGGAGAGGATTTTAAGTTCATAATCAGCAGAGATGTTACTTTTGATGAGAGCTCCACGGTAGCTTTGTCAAAAGCTATGGTGCCCGGTTATGAAGGTGTTGAGACTTCAAAATCTCAAGTGGTTGATATAGAACCTAAAGACCAACTAGGTTCTAGTCCTGTTCAAGAGGAGCATCATAGAGACACTCAAGATGAGAGTGATGATGAGCTTGAACATAAGGAGGTTCAGTAAGAGAATGTATAAGCGCTTCAACAACAACAGCTTGAAGAGTCTTTAGCTTCCACTAGGCCGAAGCGAGCATACAAGCAAGTTCAGAAGCTGGGTTCAAATCAGCCTCTGAGGCATTATGGGCAGGTAAACTTGGTTGAGTACGCACTCTCGGTGGAGGATGATGAGCCGGTCACCTTCAAAGAAGCTATTCGGAATAGAGATAGTGAGAGTTGGTCAGCTGCGATAGAAGAAGAGATGGAATCTCTCTGGAAGAACCAAACATGGGAGGTAGTCCCATTGCCCGTGGGAAAGAAAGCTATTGGTTGTAAGTGGGTGTACAAAAGGAAAGAGGATCCTTCCAATCTCGGCGGTACAAGGTACAAGGCTAGACTAGTGGCTAAGGGGTTTGCACAAAGAGAGAGTGTTGATTACAATGAGATTTTTTCTCTTGTGGTGAAGCATACTTCTATTCGGGTGCTATTAAGTATTGTTGCTCATGGTGATCTTGAGTTGGAACAACTCGATGTCAAAACAGCCTTCTTGCACGGAGACTTGGATGAGGAAATTTATATGCATCAACCTGAGGGCTACAAGGTTGAGGGTAAGGAACGTCAGGTATGTCGCTTGAGGAAATCACTTTATGGATTGAAGCAATCTCCTCGGCAGTGGTACAAGCGATTTGATTCCTTCATGCTAAAACATGGGTTCTCCAGAAGTGATTATGACTGTTGTGTCTATATTCGGAAGCTTCGTGGAGGTGATTATATCTATCTTCTTTTGTATGTGGATGACATGCTTATTGCTTCGTTGAGTAAGGTGGAGATAGATAGGCTGAAATCTCAACTTGGTAAAGAGTTTGAGATGAAAGACATGGAAGCTGCTAAGAAAATACTGGGTATGGAGATCAGAAGAGAGAGGTCAAACCAGCGATTGTTCTTAAGTCAGAAAGGTTACATTGAGCGGGTCATCGCAAGGTTCGGGATGCAAGGTGCTAAGTCAGTGGTGACTCCATTGGCTCCACATTTCAGGCTCTCTAGTAAACAATCTCCCATTACAGCGGAAGAGAAGGCATACATGGAATGTGTACCTTATGCTAGTGCAGTTGGCAGTTTGATGTATGTCATGGTTTGTACACGTCCAGATATTTCACAAGCGGTTAGTGTTGTCAGTAGGTTCATGGCGAACCCGGGGAAGACACATTGGGAAGCAGTGAAATGGGTCCTAAGGTACTTGAAGGGTACCGCTGATACGGGTTTGTGTTTTGGTGGAGATACATGTCAGATTAGTGGATTTGTTGACTCAGATTATGCAGGTGATCTAGACAGACGACGGTCTACTACTGGTTATGTGTTCATTATACATGGTGCTCCAGTTAGTTGGCGATCGATGTTACAGGCTACAGTGACACTTTCTACTACAGAGGCCGAGTACATGACCATGGCAGAGGGAGTGAAGGAAGCATTGTGGTTGTGGGGTATTCTAGATGATTTGGGGATTAAGCAGGATTGTGTGAACTTGTGGTGTGATAGTCAGAGTGCGATTCACTTGGCTAAGAATCAAGTTTATCATGCTCGTACCAAGCATATCGACGTCAGGTATCATTTTGTGCGGGATGTCATAGAGGAAGGTGATGTTTCTCTCATGAAGGTGCATACAAATGAGAACCCCGCAGACATGTTAACCAAGGTGGTGACAGGTAGCAAGTTCCAGCACTGCTTGGACTTGCTTTATATTGGCCCGTGTTGAGTTGCCCAAGAAGGCATGGCCCTTCGGGGCGGAGTTGGGGTGAGGTGGAGTCTTTATGAAGAGATGGAAAGAACTACGATGGCTTGATCCCGGTCAGAGGGTACGTAGGCAACCATGGTCAGAATGGTGCAGCCGGGTTGGTGTTACAGGTTACTTTTGTGTGGTATAGCTTTGCATGCTTGCAGCTTCTTCTTGTGTTTGTCCAAAATTTGAGGTGTTTTTCAAATTATGTACGAGGTGGAGAATTGTGGCATCAGCAATAGTAGTTGGTGTGGCAATAACATCTATCAACAATAGTTGGTGTGGCAATAGCATATCTCTCTCTATAATAAATACAGCAGCTATCTTGTGGTAGAATATGTAAGATAGAAATCTATAAAATTAGAGAGAAGGCTAGGAGAGATTACAAAAGAAGAGGTTGATCTTCTCTTTGATTAAAAACCAAGCTTTCTTCTTGAGACGAACTTGCGGGTTGTGCAAGTCGTTGGTTTCTTCATATAGTGGATTCTCCCTTTACCCCTGTGGACGTAGGCATATCGCCGAACCACGTAAATATTGTGTGAGCATCTCTTTATTTGCTATTTACGTTCGTAGTTAGTTTTACTTTACTTTGATTGCTAGTAGTGTTGGTCATTGCTTGTTGGTGTGTTTTGGAACTTGGTATAAGTTTCTATAAAGGGTTTCTCTCTAGGTATTTTGCTTCCGCGGCTTCCCTCTTAACATTATTTACCAAAAATGTTATCCTACTGACTTTGTAAATAGTATGGAAGGTGTAATGTCTTGATAAAATATGATTTCATTGTATATTTTGGAAACTCACCCTAGTTTTAAAATTAATCAAGTAGACTTGAAACTTGTCTTAGATCAACATTAGAAAGGACGAATAAGAGAAAAATATAAAATTTCTCTTTTGTGAACTTGGATCCATGGATTGAGTGATATATGCAACAAAAAAAAAATAGCAATCAACAAATATAAAATTCTGAAAATACAAGATTTATGTAGTTTGATCAAACTTATATCTAAGGACGAGAAATAAGTGGGGAGCTGATCCTCTTTAGCCTTTTTCTCTATAGCTCTTGCTCTAGAGTCCATAGAACATCATATTTAACAAAAATAACTACTCATTCATCTTGTACTCATTATCTAGATTAAATTTGAAAATAAGAATAATAATAATAAATTCCCCCAATCAAGTGTTTGAAGATGGATGGTGCACAAACTTCAAAATTTATACGGTTAAATGTAACATCTTTATGATGTGGCACGCCCCTCAACTGATTAAATTAGTTAATTAGAATTATAGAGAAAACGGACCACAAAGGATCTTCTCCGAAATAAGAAAGATTATAACACTAATATCTATAAAACAAACTCTCTTGAAATCTAAAATATCATATTTGTCCTCGAGTGATATATCTCTATTAATGGTTAAGCCTTGTGAACTTAGAACATTGTGTATTTGATGAATAATACACATCGACACCTTAGTTCAAGACACCAAATCGATTCCTACACTCTTCCCACTCCATTAGTGGTTTTCTAAAACTCGTTTGGTGGACTTGACTTGGTTGAATTTTGAGTTGACTCAATACATAAAGTATCCACAAACTCATCTACTTGACTAAAAAAACTGAGTGTGTAAGAAGAAAGGACATGTGTGGGGTAAGGGAATGGGTGAACAGTGGGTCACATGCACTGATTTTTTATCAAAGAAAGTGACTTTGTGAGGCCAAGGCCAAGGAGTCAGCAATAGTTTACGGATGTCCCCTTCACGAGAATGACCATTTCCAACCTTCTTGTTTTTTTCTCCATCTTCTGTTTGTCTTCTTTTCTCTTGGAATGTGTGTTTTGATTCTCTCTCTTTATTTTTTTATTAATTTTGTGTATAATTTCTTCACCCTTTAACCTTTATTATAGGTAGATGAACTCAGCCTACCTCATCACACAATCTTTCTCCACAAAACTTGCAATTTTTTTTTTTTACCTTATTTAAGTAACCCAAAGCAGAATAGATAAAAGTTTAAGGAATATAAAACCCTTTATTTCATGGCTCATGCTAGAGCTGAAACCAGTCCCTAGCATAGCTAATTTAACTTAGATTGCTTCCTATGATACAACTTAAACTAATAAACATTTCTTAAAGTTTGGGAAAGATGGTATTTAATCCAAAGAAACGCAAGATTTATTTCTCCCAAATTGATCTTCAGCCCAATTGAAATTTAAGCTAATGAAAATAACCCAATTTCCCTCTTAATTAAGATTATTGCGCCCAGCCGTGAATTGGGTATTTGTCGGTTTGATGAAATGAATTCGATTCAATGGAGCTGGTGCTGCTCGGTCCATGGCCAAAAGTTGGGCTGGTCGTCGATGGTACAAAACATGTTGCCGAAGGTTTCGTCGTTGATCTTTGGGCAATTGAGGTTTGATTTTGAGGAGTTTTGAAGGATTTGGGCTACATTTGGGGGTCTGATGGATGATGGGAAGATGGGTCTTGTTGGGTGGGAAGAGAGAGGGCTATCAATTGCTGATGTTCTTGACATATCTAAGTTTATGTCAGAGCTGTTCTCACTTCTATTGCTGCATGAACCCTCAGTTTCTTTATTGAGGTTGATGAATTCTGTGGGTTCTCTGCTTTTCAGTGCCAATATCTGCAATAAATAGATTCACCAATCAATAAAAAGTTAAATGAAAGAAAACTAAATAGACCCATATTAATAATTTTTTGAACATAATTACAAAATGTAAAGTGGCAACTATATATGTCAATTGAAATTATATGAGCTATCCTAGATATGTGATTAGAGAATTTCTGTTCTTGAGCTATGATTTCTCATAATGGAGGAAGGACAAATTAATATATTTTATTTGAAAATCATGTTTAATTGGTTCAAGAAATCAACCAATATAAATAAAGGCTCTCCTGAAAAGCATGATCCACCGTAAAGTCAACAGCCCAAAACCCTTTTCAAAATAATCAAAATTCCCAAACTAGATTCCCATGCAAACATTTGAAAATTTTGCTTCATATCCCATAAGATCATAAAGTTACAAAAACCAACTTCAGAAAGCAAACCCAAGACCCAATAACATCTTCAACACAATACTAAACACAAAATTTAAAATTGTTCAATCCCATAAAAGAAAATTTACAAAATTAAATATCCTACACCAAAATCAAGGATCTTATAAGATCTAGATAAAAATAAAAATAAAAACCCATAAAAATAAATAATTAATAAAGTGATTCAAATAAAGCATAATTCAATTAAACTCTTACCTCTGCATGAAGTTTCTTATTCTGAGCTTGGAGAGAATCATTATCAGCCTTAATTACTTCAAATTGTCTCTTTAGGAGATCATAGTCTTTCTCAAGTTGCTTTGTCTTCCATCTTGCCCTCCTATTTTGAAACCATATAGCTATCTGTCTTGGCTGCAGACCAAGAGCTCTTGCTAGCTGCATTTTCCTCTCAGGTTCAAGTTTGTTACCCAACTCAAAGTTCTTCTCAAGTGTCTTCACTTGTTCAATATTAAGTCTCCTCTTCTTCTCTCCAATTTGTGAACCATCATCAGATAAATCCTCATCCCCATTGATATCTTCATGACACATGTCAACACCTGAAAATGACATGGATCTCTTCCCTTGAAGTGATGCAACACCTACACCACAAAAAACAATTCAAACCCATTAAGAGATAATAGAGAGAGAGAGAGAGAGAGAGAGAGAGAGAGCGAGAGAGAGAGAGAGATGACCATGGAAGTTTTGAGGAGTGTAGTTGGGGAGAATTGGACTGAGAGAGCTGGGAGGGTGGTGATGATCCTCTTCATCATTAGAAGTTTGTAACATGAAATTGGAAGGGAAGAAGGCCATTTCATTGCAAGTCATGGCTTAGGTACTGTGGTGTCATAAATCTAAAAAGATGTGATGATGATCTGATCATTTATTTCATGGAGAGGAGAGATGGATAGGGAGAGGAGTGGAGAGCTTTAGAGTTTAGAGTGAGAGACTTCTCATATATCACAAGAACTCTTTTTTTTTTTTTTTTTGATTATTTAAAATAATACATAAAAAAATTTGTGAGAACAAGTGTTCAAATGTAAGGAGTTGTGATGGATATCATACAAGCTGGATAAGTTCTTTATATATAATTTTATTTCATTTTCCAGAGGTGAAGGATATGTTTAGATCTTAATACATGTGTAGTAAATATAAGCTATTGACCATAAATACCTGTCTCCTGTGCTCGTCAAGGAAAATACTACTAATCTATTAACTTTTGGCCCTCTTAGGTGGACCTCACATGAAAAAATCAGATTGGTAGTTAAATATGAGCATGTTCACCATGAAATTGAATAACAAATTTAACTGAAAACATTAGGGCTTCAAATAAATTTTTATTTTTTTCTAATAACAGAGGTGTCTAGACTCGTAGTCCCGATTAGTAGGGGTGAGGCAATTGGACTCTTGGAGCAAATCATGCACACACATCGATCAGTAAGCCGAGATAAATCCTAGTGGGTGGCCAGTGAGGAGGCTTGAACTCAAGACCTCTCCGGAGGTCGAGGCCACTATGCCAACCCTCATTGGTTATGGCTTCAAATAAAAATTGGTGATAAATATGATCAACTGGGTTATTATTTTGTGTGAAGGCCTACCAAAGGTGGGGCAAAAATTTACTCGGCAGACGCTATAATAGGGCTGTCAATGAATGCGGTTCAAATCAGATTGGTATTGATCCAATGAGTAATTTATTAGATCCTGATCCGAAAAATCAATATATTTTGGATCATTCCTTATCCAATCCAAGTACTTTTGAGTTGGATAAAGGCTTTGGATTTAGATAAGGATCTGATCCGATAAGGTTCAGATCGAAATATCTTATCAAATTGATTTTGGATTGAAAAAAATGTCCAAATCCAATAAAATGTGTAAAAGTGTATAAATTGTATTATACATTTTATTTAAATATTTGAAACTTATTTAGATTTTTCATATCAAATGAACTTGGCCTGATTTGGATCCGATACGATTGTTATTGGACCAGTTTGGATTTTAATATTACATAAGTCCCATCTACTAATAGTCCAATCCGATATTATCCAATCATTTGGAGTACTTCAAACTGATCCTAATCAAATTGATATCAAATCAATCAGCCCAATCTACACTACACTATTTTGGGGGACTGTATTTGTGAGCAACACCTCAAATTTCCTCACTTTAAATCTGAAGTGGGGATATAATACTCAATTCTTTAGTAATTTAGTTGCCGAAGCTAAGAAATGTCTATATTTTATATTTTTCTTTATAGAACTGAGAAGTGGGTTCCTTGAGGAAAACAAGAAGTGGCTGTAATTCATGTTTTTTTTTTTTTTATAATTATTTTAAGTTCCTTTTTTGGTAGGGATTTTAATCCAAGTGTTATAGAGATAGGTGTCTGTTTTTTATTAAAGAAAAGAACTTAATGTGTTATTTTGAAGAGGGGTTTACTTGAGAAAATGGAGAAATGAGTTGGCACTGAATGAGAGAGAGAGAGAGAGAGAGCGAGCGAGCGAGATGGGTGTGGGCCCAGTGAGGAAAGCAGGGGTGCTACCTAACCCACCTACAGGTATCGTGCATCAGAGAGACTCTATGGCATCCATTACCCTTAGCTCAACATTAGAAGCAATGGACGGGGAGAGTGGAAAAAACCAAACCCTACCAAAGCTGTTTTTTTTTTTTTTTTTTTTGTTTAAAATAATTATTTAAAGGATTTTGGTGGAAGGATTTTTTTTAATAATCCATAAGTTTTGGATGATTTCTTAATAGGTAATTTAATAAAATTTTCTCTTTCTTAACGGTCTCTCGACCTCATCTCTCACATTTCTCACAATTGAATGTCTTAACTATTCAAACTCAATGATTTCGTCTAAAAAATTAGACTTTTGATATCTCAATCGAGTTTTGATGACTCAATTTCATTGAAAAAGATTTAAGAAGGAAGAAAAAATCATTTTCAAAGGTTTTTTAAATATTTAAAAAATATCTATAAAAAATGAAGATTTTTCACTTTTTTTTTCTTAGTTTTTAGATTAAAATTAATTAAAAATGGTTCTTTTAGTTTAAAATCACCTAAACAAGTTGTTATCTCAAGTTTTTAATTAATATTTCCATATATTTTGATTTAAAAAATTCAAAAAATGAAAAAAGGGGAGGGCGGGGGGTTACCAGTGTCGATTTCGACAATAAATAAGAAATAGAGAATTCGACACTAAATAAAAAAGTAGTGAGTTCACCAATAACAAAGGACCATTAAAAAAGAAAAAGTTTACTAAATATCCTACCAAACTACCATGCATCTTAGGGACTATTTAGACAGAAACCCTTCTATGACGTCGTTTAAATCATATATATATATTTTTTTCTGTCTTTATGTCTCCAACTGTGTCCATCCCTCTATCTTATTTGCAGTATCATACTGTACACAATCATTCCCAAAGTAAACCCATTAAAAATTCGTCACAAAATTTGAGGAAAACTTTAATTTCTCTTTTCCCGCAGTTTTACTACATTAAAAATGTGGCTGTTTCTTTGTGCCACAGCAAATCACGGCACACAGTTTCTATTTTTTTTTTTTTTTAATCACCCCTTTGGAGCCACCTTTAAGGATTTATCCCATAATCCAATTCTCTTACACAATAAACCCTAGAAAAAAAAATACCCTATAATAAAAATCGTCCCATACATATTAATTATACAATTTTAAAAAAAGAAAATTTATCGTAACCATTATATTAAAATCTCATCCAACGACTAGAAAAAAGATACATAGACAATAGAATATTTGCACATAATGCTCATAGGATCTAAGATCGATCAATTACATGAGTCCACGTGAATTAAATGATATCTTTAGTTCACAATATTACCCACATTAGACTCTAAAGTAACCTACAATGGAGAGTTTGTGAGCACTGTGATGAAAAAGTCCATGAGCAAAAATCTCTCGAGTCACACCATTTGATTGAAGTATGTTTTGAGGAAAAAAGAATTAATGAACCTCAAGGGATGGATTTTTTTTTCTAAATTTACCCCCTAATTTTTTCACGGTAACTTGATACTCCATTTAATAAACTTCTTCTTTCCTAATGCCTCCTCAGGAGACAATCCTCACCCACCTTTCTATTAGTGGGATCGATGATTCAAATCAACCTTTGTCTAATCATTGACATTGACCTTTGTTACAATCAACAATCCCAACGTTTCAACATGAATCATCGAGATCAACAATTTGAAATGTTAATTTTGATAATTTGAGTTCATGGTTTTATAAGGTAAGGGACATTAAGAGATCACCCCAAAACTTAGGATGCATTTAGAAATACGACTGGGTCTATTAAGTAATTTTCTTTTTTATTTTACTTAAAAGACCTTTTACTTTTTCTTATTCCAATACCAGACATTCTTTTGCAAAAAGTACATGAATTTTCATTGGATACCTTAGACTGCTCACTAGCTTGACGACAAATAGAGATGAAGCAACAAGTAGAGATACTTACTCATTTCCTAGATTATTTTTTTCTATTTTTTTAAATAAAAAAATCTATAATAAATAAAAATATAAGATAAGATACATTGAAATGCTTTTAAAGGGATTAAATAAATATGCTCTTTTAAAAAAACGTTCGGTAGTAGAGTCCAAATTACAGTGGGAAATAGACAATGATTGATGCTCGTCCACATAATCAACAAGCCAAAACGTATTTCATGATTTGTTATTTTCTTATACAATTTGATGGTTCTGTCATTTTCCAATAGATTTTGGGATAGTGATGGAATTTAATAGTGACAATGTGAACCTTAGATGGTGAATTCATCCTAATGATGTTAATTGTCCATGCAAATTGGATTTGGTGCTGGTGCTGGTGCTGGAGATGGTTTTATTAACTAACAACGTTTGAGGCTTTCCATTAAATCAATGGCCGAGATGGGAGAATACTCTAAGGATTCTCAAAAGAAGAAAAACAATGAATCCCTAAATATTTATAAAATTAGATTAAAAAAACCTCACTCCTTAACTTGAATCTTGATGATGATCTCCATTTGATTCCTACAAAACGTTTCAAATCTCTGGGAGATTTTCTCAGATCAAGACCTTCCGATGATCAAGTTAGCAAGAAAAAAATCCTGAAGGGAATTTCAGAATTTCAAAGTCCAAAGTTCTTTACCTGTATCCTCCTTTTTGTAATTGAAGAGAGTTTTAATCTCTTTAGGTAACTTTTGTCAAAAATCATGTGATTGATCCTTATACCTTATAGAATTAGGATATTTCTACCTTTATCCTCTTAATTTCGTATAAAATTGTAATTCTTTCCTATTCGTTATATTTCTAAGTTATAATCTTAATATGAAAATACAATTGTGATTGGAATCATAATTAAGCCAACGATTCTTCTGCTTTGATTTGCGTTAATCCTTTGCAAATTCTACAATTTTCCTTAATTGTAAAGATCACCCGACCATAACTAGCTGAGTAATTTGAGGTGGCATGTACCATTCTGGACTCAAGGGAGTTGGCACGTGTGGGGCTCTTTTGAAATTACTTGTCCACCAAATGGATTACACTAACTCTTACTATTCTATATGTTTCTATCGAACCCACGTTCTACATGCATTAGTGGTCACATGGTCTCTTTCTATTGGTCCGCATTATGTGTCATAATTATGCATCCACATAATATTTCTATAAAAAAGTATTTATCTTTAGATGATTTGCATTTTCTCTTTTATCTTAGACTTTTTGTTTTGGAACCAAGTTATCCAAACTTCTTAGAGCACCAAACAATCTTTGAGATATGTGTAATCCCATTTCCTCACAGTCGTTTGTTTTAATTTATTGATACTGGGAGGGGGGGGTGTCAATTATAGATATAAGGAATTGGATTTGTACATATCCTAAGAATTGCATCAAACCCATTATGATGCTACATGGCAAATTAGATCTTATCTTGTTAAGAAAATAATTTCAATGGAGAAAGACTCCTAATCATAGATCGATATATTCAAGAGAGATTTGTTAGGTAGATCTATCTGTTGCAATTTTATTACAAAAACTCTCTTACTTTATGAATCATGTTAACATGACTAACTTAGTAAGATTTCAAATCTTACTAGGAGTTGTTGGGCCTATATTGATTATTAAATTATCAATCCAACAACACAGCCTAATACATTTCATGGAAAAACTCATATTAAAAAAAAAATCAAAAACAAAAAACCTATTTGATTTTGATCGTAGGTGTTGAAAATGGATGTCTACCGAACTCCCAAATTTAAAAATAACATTCAACGGTGAAATTAACATTTTTATTTTCAAATTTTTATTTTTTTTAATTCTTAGAATATTATCCTTTATAACTCTGTGGAATCAAATCATGTTTTTGGATGTCACAAATTGATACTGTTAGATTCCACTCCAAGGTATGTTAAGTAACAAATTAACCCCTTAAATTTGAATGTTATGACGTGGATCCCCATTCCAGGTTTGCTTAGTAACAAACTTGATAAAGTGAGGTTTGGTGGGTAACAAACTTCATAAAGTAAGTTTCTCTTGGAGTTGTCAGAATTCCAAGGGAGTTTTTGTAATAAAATTGCAACAGTTAGGTTTGTCGAGTAAATCTCTCTATAATCAAATTGACACATATCCTAAAATCAGCATTGAGCCAATTTATTGTCCCGCATGACATGATTTTGTCTTATTTGACAAAGGAAATAATTTTAATAGAAAAATATTCCTAATTGAGAAGAGTTATCTTGGACAAATACAAGTTATGCAATCACAATTTTAAATGAATCATGATTTTAAGTTAAATGTCTCTCACAGAGCCTAAAGAAGTAGTCGTTGGATTCTACAACAAATCCTATAAAAAAAAAATCTAGCGTTCTTTATTTTGTGTTTATGTGATTGATTGATGGAGCTGGGGAGATCAATGGGATCTCGATTTTTGTTCTTACAAGAACCTCAAAACATGTAACCCTTAACATGTGTGTATTTCATTGATTCTGAATGGATAAAGTAAAAAATTAAGAAGATATGAACCCGATTCACTTCTTCTTATGAGATTCTCCAGTTAACTCCCTTAAAAGTAATCTAATGATCAAGTCATAAGAAATTTGGATAAAACTTAAGTTAAAATAGAAGACTCCATACATTTCTTCTTCATGAGAATCCTACTTATAGGCTTTTAGGATCTTTAGTTGGATTGTATATCTTTCTGGCCATATCACACCTTTCGTGTCTACTCTCGTACACTTACATAATCTTTCGGGATTGCATCCTCACATGCCTTGCCACATGTCGACCTTTGTTTGTTTCAATGGTTATGAATATGATTTTCTATGGTTGTGTATACTTGGCATTCACCACACGGCAATGTAAACTTTTTTCGTGCCATGACATTGTGGTGCTTTGGCACTTGTTGTCGGATTAGGATGTCAAGTATTGGAATCACTTCTGAATGTTGTGACACGTGTGTCTTCCATAAGTTTTGTTGGTATATCCACTCTTCCATGACAACGGTACTCTCCTTCCCATGTAGAGTGATCTCATCTTTTTATACTAGTTTCACGAATAGTCTAACATGTGGCAAGTGAAATTAAATTGACGAATTTTGATTGATTGGCCATTACACGTGCATGATCCAGTCTCTCTGCCGATTGTTGATGGGTGTCAATTTTTGATAGCTATAACTCGAGCCTGCTAGATACACCTTTGACTACTCAAGCTTCAGCTCCTAAATCCCGACTCATGAAATTATATCCCCCACGGATTTCATAATATATACAAAATAATGCATAAATCTAATGGTTAAAATTTATTGAAGAGTCGGTAACTCAATGGGTGGCACATGGCATTTTTTGACTCGCGATGGATCAAATTACATGTTTAAGAGACACACACCATCCATTCAAACAATTTATGATCATAGGATTTTGAAATTTGAATAAGGCTTAACCAACTTATACTATAGATTTAAATTTTTTCATTGATGGTCACTTGGCTATGGTCAAGTGTGAATATCCTTTTATGGACAAACATATTTTCTAATCTAATGAGAGAGTGAGAGAGAGAGAGAGAGATTGCGATGGAGTGGGAGTTTGGGGCCTACCAAAGACTACTTTATTCTGGCCAAAACAGTCTCACACATGCCTTTATTAGTTGGATTTGAAATTTAAGGGTATCCAACCCTCCCGTTGGTCCCATTGGTATGTGGTGGATCCATGTTCTCTTGCTGCTTACTCCTTAGTCTTTTCAAATAAAGTAAAAGGCTCCGAATCTTCCTTCCACGTGCCCCTCCCTTATAGAGCTTCCCATGTGCTTGTCATGACGTCACTTCTGTCAAATCTTTCTCTCTCTCTCTCTCTCCCTCAGTTAATATCTGGCCTTGACCTGACGCATATTATAATTTTGTTGAGAGTCAATGGATCGGGTCATACCCGAAGATTCAATTCCCATCTAATATCCTACTATTGAATTGGTTCTAAATCAATAAAAGGACCCGATCCAATGGTTTAAATAGACCCCGCAAGCAATAATTTATATTCTTACGTAGGACTGTCAACAGTTCGGATACAGTAATATCCAAATCTGAATTCGAATTTGAATTCGACAGATACTTTAAAATTCTATTCAAATTCGAATCCTATTATCTTATCAAATATCAGATAATATCTTATTAGAATTTGAATAATTTGTATATAAAAAAACATAATTTTTTCTTATCCAACTGATTTTTCATTATTTAAAAAAATAATTTATTATATATTATATTATTTATATAATAAATAAATAAATAAAATAATATATTATTATATTATTTATATAAAAAATTAATCAAATAAAATAATATATATTATATATTATTTTGAATCAAATATTATCGAATTCGAAATGTTAATATCCAAATTCGTATCCAATAAGGATTCAAATATATAAAACTATCCGAATTCAAATCCGATATTTTCAGATAATATCCGAATTTTCGAATTCGAATTTTTGACTATCCATTAACACCACTATTCCTACATAGGATCGACCATTTACATTCTCACTTAGAATAATACATGAAAACTCTTTAAGAAATTCTTACAATAATATTCTTATACATTTTGTTTAAGAAAAATGATTTTCTGGATTAGAAAGTCTTCACTCGATCAATACTCGGTTTACGTGGCAAGGACACAGAATCATAGATTCTTTTTCTTAGGATACACAATTGAACATATTTTATGGAGATGTGCAATTGAGTATCCCGAAGAAAAAGATCTACGAATTCATGTCCTTGCCACGTCAGTCGAGTATTGATCAAGTGAAGACTTTCTAGTCAGAAAATCACGATTTTTTTGTTTAAATATATGAAATTTATTTAGATTTTGTGTATCATCAATTTAATTATTATTGGATTGAATTTGGATCTCAATATTTAAATTAGATAAAAATTTGATCCTAAGAATCCAAATCCGATGCTTATCAGATCAGTTCCGAGTTCTATCCAATCCTTATTGGATTGGTACCGAATCAACACTGATCCATAGACAATCATTGGTTGTCAAAGCAGGTCTAAACTTTAGATAATCATAACGATTTTTATTACATTAATCTCAAAGATACCATACATATTGTCATTGGCGATCCTACAAATGCTCAGTAGGCCCGACACTATCACCTTCCTTCGATTGTGATTCATTAACTACTTGTCATTTATTTCTTTATTTTATTTTGTGGACAAAGATGTCTAATCCACATATATACATAAAAATTCCACTTGGCACATTGTGATTCTTTTGGCCCACCTATATTAGTTGAGTTGCACACCAAAATACACAGCTTGTTTATTAGTAAAACATCACAATTCAAACTCATAATATATATTTAGAAAAAGAAAAAAATTTCATAAATCGAAGGGTTATAAAATCATCAAACCAGCTTGAATTTAGGGTTATAGATTAAGCACTTGTTGGCTCGCGGGCTCACCTCATCTTTAACCTTATTTCCTTTTTTGATGTATGAATGCAACTAAAGATCCTATAAATGGAGAATTTTTCCTCTAAATCCTGAAATTCGTTCAAAAATCAAATAAATACAAATTTTTGTTGAATATTAAGATTCTTCAAAAGAAGTTGCATACATTTACAATTGAAACTTTTTTTTAATAGTGATTTCCTATTCTTTGACTATATCATTTTTATTTTATCTAAAAAAAGAAAAAAGAAAATCATTAAATCATGATCATGGTACGGTACGTTGTTTCCTTAAGACTTAAACTATGTCGTGATTACACAATGTGCCTTCATTTGATTTTCCTATGCATGCATTGCTCCTTATGGTCGGTGGATGCACATCAATGGTTGTGTGTGCCCACTATTGCCATTGTAATGAGGAATCAATTTGGGTGCCCAACATGTGGTACTTAGTCCTTTTGTTCTCGTTTCCATGAGACAATTTTGACACACTAGGTTCAAC
Source organism: Akebia trifoliata (assembly GCF_017979445.1). Lineage (NCBI taxonomy): Eukaryota > Viridiplantae > Streptophyta > Magnoliopsida > Ranunculales > Lardizabalaceae > Akebia > Akebia trifoliata. The sequence continues at coordinate 5,602,941 of NC_141379.1, forward strand.
TGTTTGAGTCAAGAAGTCAAGTCTCAAACCTTTCGCATGTGCAGATTGAGCAGGACGAGTTGGGAAGTTTTCTTGCCTGGCCAATTTGATGACCCCATTAATCCAGTATTTTTTTTCTGGTCCATAAAATCATAAACTTCTCGATCTGGACCCTTTATTAAGACACAAATTTCAGTGTTCAAGAGATGGACGACCTGGAATGGATGTTAAGGCAGACCATTGGAGGGGGTCATAGGTGACATTGTCAACATTTACTTTTCCTAATGTACCATAAGTTAGATGGATCACCAGCTGGATGTTAGGTTATTCTCAAACATGTTTGTTGAGATTTTTAATGGTTTTCCTTCAACCTCTTTTCCAATAACACTTGGTGCCCATTGGAAAATAACAAACCACTTTAATTTATTAAAATTTATTTTATTTTTTTGTCTCTTATTTTGAAAAAATATTATGTATTTTATGATTTGGAGACTAAGGATCTGTTTGGATTGACTTCTCCAAGTACTTCTTACTCTTGCAGGACTCGCCTTTTTAACATGCTCGAAGCCTGAATTATAATGGACTGGATTTGGGCCTTGATTCGTTTCAAAAGTCCCAACCGCTACTATTTAGTCCAAATGATTCGGCTGAAATTGCCTTACCCAGCCCAGTCCTTTTTCTTTCCTAGGTGGAGCTATAAAGTAGAATTGAGTCCATTTCCCATCATTAGAGCATTTAATCAACCAAATCCATTGGACCCATTCTAGGTCCAATATTAGTGGTATACTGGAAATAGGCCCAAAATCAATTTCCAGCACTTCAATGGGTCTCCTAACATTAGCTGAAAGTTCGATGGTCATTACTTTCTTTTTAATCAATCAGATGTATTTTATGATTTTTCTAGGTCCAACATGTTGGTCTTCTTATATTGAATTAATGAGAGTAGTTAGAGTGATAAGTCAACATTGGTTACTCGAAAATATGATAATTGATAAAGGTTGTTAAGGGTTTGGGTTTGGACCAGTCCAACTAGGCAAAAACCAATTATTTCGAAAGGCTCAGTATTTTGATGTAAATCCTAGCCCAATAGTAGGTTTAAATGGATTGAATCTAAAAGAAGGTTCCATCACCATCCCAAATAGTTGGAGCTAGGGATGCAAATTTGGTCCAGAGGGACCGTCACCCAGACCAAAATTCAGCCCGGCCCATAAAAAAGCCTGTTGGTTTATCCCCAACATGAAGCCCATCTATTGTTATAGTGGTTCATTTGGCTTTTGTGCCCGCCCACCTTGCCCACTAACGACCGTTGCCTCCCTCCCTACAAATGGTTTTATTCCATTCCCCAGGCCCATTTACAAACCCCGTTTATTGATCCCTGATCGAAGCTCAGCCCATTACTATTTAGTCCTAACGATAGTCCGGGTCACATTTGGCCTGGACCATCGTTTTGCATTCCTAGTTGGACCGTAGTGGCCAGAGCCTCCCTCCAAAAAGGAGAAGTCTTGAGTTCAAGCCTCCTTATTGGCCAACTAAAGGGATTTTGGGGTATTGCATCATGTACTTGGGGGATTTGGATGTGATATGGTGCTCTATGTAGGGGTGTTAATGGATACCTATTTAACCGGAACCAAAACCGAAAACCCTAATCTAGTTCCCTTTTTATTGGAATCGATTAGAAATGGGTCTAAAATGGAATCGAATCAATAGGAACCAGAACCGTTAGATTCTATCTGACGGGTACAACCAATTTTTATTTTTTATACTATGTATGACTCACAGCTTTCTTTCATTTTAAAATTAATTAATACATGTTATATAAACTTGTTCAATTTTCTATATAAACTGAAAAGTTTTGATAAATGGATTAAACCAGATACATTAATCTCCGGGGGATTCGATTAAATAGATAATGCTTACATCCATTCGGTTCACATAACCACATGACTACCGTAACTACAACACCAATATGATTTGGTGTATCTCGACACACATTAATAAACTATTACTCTAACACATTCCCGCAATCGCATGGTCCTTGTGATCAAGGAACTTGAGATTGGTTACATTCAATACACACAACCCTAGCTTCAATACCTAAATAGTTTATGGATGGTCGAAATTGTCTGTTATGCTTGTTGGAGATCACCACTTATTTGTCAATCTTGATGCCAATTGCATTTTGATTGAGAAGAAGATATCTTCTTGATGATTTTTCTTGAGAGATAGCGAGAATGATGATAAGTCTAAATAAGTGCTTAGAGCCATAGCTCAGTTGGTTTGACACATTGTAAAACAACTTTGAGGTCGTTGGTTCAAGTCCAGCTTACCCATCCAAAAAATAGAAGATGATATTTCTAAATACTAGTAAAATGCACATGCGTTGCACGTGGATATTTTTCTTTTACTAAAGGTATTTCCCAATTGACGACCTTTACACTTAAAAGAACATTAGTAAGCATCGAACTCCACGTTTTAAAGAAATTTCAGAATGATTGATTTTTTGTGAGGATGATTTTCTCACCATAAATTTCAAAATGGATCGATCCATTTTGTTTAATAACATTTAAATCCATATATAATCAAAGAAAGGTACCACAAAATTTCACGATGACTACTTGAAAATCCGCATCACAAATCTTTCCACTATGATACTTTCCTTCGATCAAATAGCAAGCATGCATGTCGCTTTGGCAATGAGAAATGTAGCAAAAATTACAACAACAAAAAGGCAATTATGAATGGTTTTTAGCCCATTTTTTTACTGAGGCGGCGTTAAAGATTTCAAACGGTTGAAAACTCTTTCAGATTCTAAAAATGGTCTTAAGCTGTTCCAAGTATACCATTCAGGCACAATTCTAAATAATAACGTAAACGTTTATGATTAGAGAAATTATATTTCTCTTCTTTTTTTAACCATTTCTCTATTATTGATGATGATGAATCAAGTAGGTGTTTTATAAATTTGTAAGAGCTATTGAGAGTATTGAAAAAGTCACAATGCAATGTCTAAGTGACCAACACTTTCTCATGTCCATCATAAATAATAGGAATACAACATGTCATACTGTCGACCTCCACATAGCTACTCACTACAATCCATCTTATAGGTTTTGCTTGCAATGTTTGGTCTCTAAATGATTCCAAGAATCTGCAAGTTGGGTTCTGGAGGAGCCATTCCTTGACCCAACGGGCCCGATTTGAGAAATATTAATAGCAGAACCATTTGGCACAACTATGACCAAAGATTTTGAAGAAGGTGAAGGTGCAGGCTTTGGATCAACAATGCCCATACCAAATTCTTCTTCAATAACCCTGTGAACTCTGAAACAATGAAGGGAATTCAAGTAAATGAGCTTACAAAAATCATACATCTTTCATATGCAATTCATTAATAATTATTTTACACCTAATGCTGCATAAAAATTTTCAAAGAATAAAAGAAAAAAAGAGCATAAGTATTTTTAGTAGTTTAACCATATAACAGTTGGTGAAGGATATACAGGATCCATATTTTGTTTTCCCTTCAAGAAACCTAAACACATTGTCATATCTAATTTACAATTCATGATGCACCCACTACTATGAATTCTCGATTCCTTGATAAACCCATTACCATTAGAGATCTCCATGATTCTTGAAAGCAACATATCTTCTTTATCATAACATCAAATAATAATCCATATAGACTTTCAAGGTGAATAAATACTTAAAAAATAATTTCATTTACTTTACTGTAGTAAGTTATCACTGCATGAAATATTACGCGCAACGCCTAAACAAAAATATCAATCAGATTTTCTTCCTTTTTTTTTAAGGTACAAAAAACTTTTAGAATAATTTACCAAAACGGTAGAGTTTTTGAAATTATTTATCAAAACGGTACACTATTCAAAATATTTCCGAAAACGGTAATTTTACCGTTTTCGGAATTAATTTGTTTTACCAAAACGGTAAAAACAGTAAAATGTATTTTTTTAATACCGAAAATACCCTTTTTTTGTTTTACATATGTATTTATAATTTTAACCTTAAAAAAAATGAAAATCCAACTAAAAAGATTCACTCTCTTTCGATAATCAAACAATCATATGTATTTACAATTTTTTTTTTACCGAAATCAATTTTATTTTCGTAATTTTAGTCAAAAAATAAAAAGGGTATTTTCGGTATAAAAAAATACATTTTACTGTTTTTACCGTTTTGGTAAAAAAATTAATTCCTAAAATGGTAAAATTACCGTTTTCGGAAATATTTTGAATAGTGTACCATTTTGGTAAATAAACGAAAAGTTGTGCATGTTTTGGTAAATTTGCCAAACTTTTAAAGTGAAAATAAAAGAGATTTTTTCTCTATTGAAGATTTTTCAGGTTGAGAATGTAATATCCCTCTGCATTCTTATACCTTTTGCATGTGTTAATTACAGAATACATAAAGAGTGTGTCACGACACGTAATTTTATATAAGGTTGAGTCTTGGTAGATATTTATTAATCAAACACGAAGTAATGCTTCAAACCAAAGACACAATTGTGTGTGTGTGTGTGTGTGTGTGTGTGGAGAGAGAGAGAGAGAGAGAGTTTTGGAACATTGAATAGAACACGATCAAGAGTATCCTGAAGCAACAATTGACACAAGTACTACATAAAATTGATTAGGATTTTTCTTTCTTTCTTTTTATCCTTACGCTAGATGAATTTCATCAAAAACAACTATTTCCCCAAGAAAAATATAGCAAGTACTATAAACTTGTCAAAAAAAAAAAAAATGAAATCGGTTATAATAGACTATGATGAGAAAAACATCATACAATGTTTCAATAGCCCAAGTCCAATTGGATTTAGATTAGTCGTACAAGTAGTCAGCACACAATATAGAGAAGGGACATAAAGAAAATTCTTAATGGGTTTTATGATCCTTTGAAAAAGGAGTGATCAAGGTCACGTTTATTATGACTCATGAGTTAGTGACGACTACTTGTGCGACTAAGGTTTTTTACTAATAAAAATTAATCGCACAAGATAATATGAAAAATATCCTTGTATTAGTTCACAACTTTTTGCATAACACTTTCCTTACTAACATATTAAGATTTTAAGCCTTACTAATGGTCTTTTGCTCAATTGGATTATCACATCAGCAATCCAACACCGCAACACTAAGTTTATATAATTTTGTTCTCTAACAACCCTGAAGCATTAGATCATGTTTTCATATGCCAAGAGATGTGCCCAATGACCCTTAGTAATGGTGAAATTCTTACTAACTTAGTGAGGCTTGTTAGACTCCAAGTTTATTTTTTTGTTGCTTAGTCCATGAGTTTGGTGTAGATCACAAAATGTCTGGTTAACATGTTTTCACTTCTATTTGCATGTAACTTCAGTCTTTTGCATGACATACCATCTCTTTCTTTATATGAGATAGATTCTTTAGAGGCCCAATTATCATTTATATATATTTGATAATTTCTACAATTATTATTTATTTATTGTTCAGTAAGTTTTAAAGGTTAGTTCTAATTATATTACTCATCTATATATAGTAAAATATACAATATGGTTTACAATTTGTGGCATATAGGTAAAGCAGGAAGAATTGCTCCAATTTGCTCAAGGTGGAATTTTTGGGTTGAAATTAAATGATAATATTGCAAGGTGATTAAAAAAACCTCTATTTCTAGAGTTCATGTGCATTTAGTCTTACAATTCCTATTATATATATATATGTATATATTATTTTCAATGTAAATATCCCACCTTGAGTGTCCCACTAAACATATTTGTCTGAACATCTTCACTGTGTCTTGAGTAGACTATGAGAATACTGATGTTTTGCTTATGTTTGCTAGATCATTTATTCATTGTTTTTCTAAGTATAGAATTAATTAGAACATAAATCCTATACACAAAGATTAGGGGTTCAAGAAGACCGACATAAGTAGTAAAAAAAGAACCAACTAAACTACTTACCAACCCAATATCTTTTATAATGATTTTTCATAGAAGTTCCTACTTTGTATCATTGAAAAATTCCCCAAAATAAAATTTTGAATGTTCTAATTTTTCTTTCATAATCATGGTAAGATTCATCAAATTGTATATTTCATTTGTCAAATTCTTCTTCTAAAAAATTCTTATTTTAGATAGACAATAGCATAATTTATTTTTAATATTTTTTTAAAAACTAAATAAAAAAGTAGGTCAATATAATTGACTTAATTCCTCGAAATACATAATAACATTTCATGGCTTAACATAATATGATAGAAAAGCTTAGCAAATTCGAACAATTTGTCAGTCTCGGGCATCACTTCTTTCACAGCACCATCAGCACAAAAGCGCTCAGCCCAACCGACAAGACAAGGAGTCTTCTCCTCATCTCATCAAGAAACTTCGAGCCCACAATCTTCTCGCATACCTTGAGCCATGTCAAGAAGCACCCAAGTGTGATGTCAACGTACCCAATTCGTTCTCCACCGAAGAAATCCTTACCTTTGCTAAGAGTCTTGAAGGCTTCTTCCAACACTTCATTCGCAGCAATCACTTGTTTGGCCGCCTCTGCCTTGTCTCTTGTTCCGCTAACGATCGCAAACATAAGAATGAGCCACTACCAACAACAAAAACCAACTTATTAAGTTACACAATTCGTTCAAATTATTTTCCTACATGCAAGGGTAATTTTGCAAATTAAGGATGCTATTCAATACACGAAGGTTCATGTGATTGGTGGAACTTGGATTTCTGTGAGCAATTTTTTTTTCCTTTTTTGACCTCCATGTTTTGGCGAATATTTGAGATGCCCACAAAACTGATGACATACTTTTTGAGCGTAGTCTACTCTACGGAAAAATATAATGAACAAAATACCCTCATCTTCATAATATATTTAATAAAAAACCCTTGATTTTTTTTGCCCAAAATTCCTTATAAGGTAAAATTTTATTTTATACTTTCTTGAACCTTAGAACAACATTTCCTTAAATCTTCAAACCTCAAAGGAGTTTGGGCAACTAGCAGGAGATGAGAGATTAAAGACAAAGGCATTTAAATCATTTATAGTGTCTTCCAAAGAAGAATGGGGTCAAGGGATATGTCATCAGTTTGAAAATAAAAAGAGGTATCTCAAATAATTCACCCGAACGTAAATGGGTATGTCTAAATCAATAAATAACCCAATTATTTAAGCATTGATAAGAAAGTAATTAGAGGGTCTTTATATTTTGTTGAAGTTAATTAAATATGAAAAATGCTAACGTCTAAAACCTCATGGGGATATTAACATTCTATAACACTTTTTTTTAACAATAATAATACCCTTATCCATTTTGTCTTTTAGTGAAAAGACAAATGTATATTAGTCTTTTTACATAATAAATACTTATTTACGTAATAAAAACTTGTCTACTACATAATAAGTGTTAAGAACATTTAATTTTTAAAATTAAATGTCTTGCTTACAATAAATGATTAGACAATCAATGCAAATAAACATTTTTACAAAAGACAAAACGAACAAAAGTATTAATTTTTCACTAAAAGACAAAATGAATAAAAGTTTTAATGGAAAAAACAAAAACAAAAAAGAATCGTGCTGGAGTGAGCTGGAGTGACACGGGATTTATTGTGATACTCACAATTCTTACGTGGACATGCATAGATAACCGTAGATGATTTTTACTCGTATCACAAGGAAACACATCTATGGTTATGTGCACATCCCACGTCAGACTTGTGAGAATCTCAATAAATACTTTTTGTCATTTCAACATTTTCCTAAAAAAAGTGTTAAAGAATGCTAACATCCTCCTAATGTCTTGGTAGTTATAGCATTCTCCGTTAAATATACATTACCGTTAGAGTAATAGAAAGGGGGACACAGTTGTGACACAAATGGCGTGGTGGCATGCACATAATTCCAGCTACCTGCAGAATCTACTGCACCTCCTTGCCTCCTTCGCTGACTCAAATTCATCATTGTTACCATCGGAAGCTATTCATCTCTTGTAAGCTTTTGCTGCGATTGGTTCCGCTCGAAGAGGATTTCTTGTGTTTAGACTTTAGAGTTGAAACTTGAAACTGAAAGAGGGATCAAGGATGTGGTTCGGTTTCCCCCTCTTTTGAGATCTGCATCAACCATGGCTGATCCCAAGCAGACTTGGGCAGATGAGGCTGAGAATATAGATCTGGTGGGAGGTGGTGAACCACAGATGGGGGAAGATGGAGCTGTCTGGAATGAATTCGTTGGAGTCACCGTTACTAAGACAAACAAAACAGGGCTTTTTACGGAGAACAAGAAGGGGAAAAACTCCCAATCCCAAGATCCTCCAACAGGCAAAGGCAGGGGACCTTTTAATAAGGATTCCAAGAGCTTGGAAAGTAGGGGACCACCCAAGGATTCGACCAGTGACACCTCAAAGGACAGAAACAAGAATGGGCCAGTCAACTTGGTAGGTCCCAATGTTGGTAAGGCAACTAGAGGGGGGGGGGAATTCCCAAGCCTTGGGCAAAGCTCTTTCACTCTACAGCATCAACAAAAAGCACAGTCAAGATACCCTTCTTTGAGCCTTCCAAAGAGGGCAAGAATGTCTTTATTGACTGTCCTAATGATGTGCTGGAAGAAGGGCTGGTGAAGTGGGATAAATGCATAATAGGGCACTTCTTCAATGTGAAAGTACCTTACCTTCTGGTCAAGAACACAGTAACTGCACTTTGGAAAGTCAAAGGTGCTCTTGAGGTTTGTTCTGATGACAACAGACTCTTCTATTTCAGGTTTGGAGAGGAGGAAGAGATGCATGAAATCCTAGACAAAGGCCCTTGGTTTGTTGGAGGGAAACTCATGGTTGTAAAGAAATGGGACCCCCTTGTGGAATTGGAGAAGAGAGAAAAGGCTGCCATACCTTTGTGGATCAAGCTATACAATCTCCCGAAGCACCTTTGGACCCCGAGAGGCCTGGGCTATGTTGCCAGTGGAGTGGGCAAACCCTTGCACATGGACAAAACCACAGAGGATGGCAGCAGGTTATCCTTTGCCAGGGTGTGTGTTGAAGTGAGAGCTGATTCAGATCTTCCTAGAATCCTCAAGGTGAGGATTAATAATGAGGTGCGAACTGATGTCAGAGTAGAATACGATTGGTATCCACCCAAATGCAGCCATTGCCGAACCTTTGGGCACTCGGATTCTAAATGCCCCAATGGGGGAAATTCTAATAACCCAGCAACTCATAAGGATTCACCATGTGAGAATGCTGCAACAGGGAATGCCAAGGCAGCAGATGCAGGTAGACATGCTGATACTGATGTAGGTTGGTCCAAAGTTACTCACAACAAGGCAAAGCCTTACCACAAGGCAGGGACCACTAATGAGCTAGTGAGGCAACAGGAAGACAGCCAACATAAAGGTGACAACCAAAAGGAAGAAGGGGAGATGTCAGAAGACGAGGAATGGGCCTCAGGAGAAGAGGTAGGTGGATGCTCCATAGTTCCTGATCCTAAGACAGTAGAAGCAGCCATTATTATAGGTCAGACAACCAACTACCTATCCCCCGGGGGGATCATAATTGGTAGTGGAGGGAGTTCAGGCCCACCTAGGAAAAGGAACAAGAAGAACAAAAGCAGTCCTTCAGCTAACAGATTCCAAGTATTGGCTGACACAAACTCAACTCTAGGAGAGGCTAGTGGATCAAAAGCATCTTTCATTCCAATGGCTAGGGAAGGGAAGAAAGAACACAAGGGATCACCAAGATCTAGCCTTAAAACAGACCCTGAGGCCAGACAAAAAGAGCTGAATGGCACCAATACTTAGACTGAAACACCTCCAGAAAAAAAGGGGGCAAATGAGACTAGTTCTCAATGAACTTAGCCTCTTGGAATATTAGGGGCCTCAATGACCCTGCTAAACATAGAGAGGTAAGAGACCTCATTAGCAACAATAAGCTAGTCATTATTGGGCTTATAGAGACTAAAGTCAGAAGCCACAATGCAGATATGATCATGAAGAAAATCTGCCCTTTTTGGAGGAGGATAGATAACTACGACAAAGCCATCAACGGCAGAATCTGGTTATGCTGGGATCCCTCTGTCGTTAACATCCTCCTTGTCAACAAATCAGATCAAAGAATCCACGTTCTTGTCAACTCTAAGGATTGCAAAGATTTCTTTCTATCAGTCATCTATGGAGATAATAAAAGGGTCCTAAGAAGAAGCCTATGGGAAGATATTGTTGCTACTGCCAGAATCATGAAAATGCCTTGGGTTCTCACTGGTGACTTCAACTGTGTAAAGAGCCAAACTGAGAAGCTAGGTGGTAGGAAAGTTAACCTGGCAGCAACTGAAGAATTCTTAGAATGCTTGAACAACAGCAACCTGGAAGACATTAAGGCTTTTGGGGCTAAATTCACATGGAATAACAAACAAGAGTTTGGAAGGATTTGGGCCAAGCTTGATAGAACCCTCGTAAATGTAGAATGGATAGATGAGTTTAATGAATCTGAGGCCATATTCTTACCTAGTGGGCTATCAGACCACAGCCCATGCATTATTTCTACAGCCAAGACACCAACAGGAGGGAAGAAGCCTTTTAGGTTCTTCAATCATTGGGCTCAAGAAGAAGACTTCATTGATGTAGTCAAGGAAGCTTGGAACACTAGGGTGGTGGGGCACCCACTGCTCAGATTCACCCTCAAGCTTAAGGCTGTTAAAGCCAAACTTCGAGCTTGGAACATGGTTAAAAACCAGACTAGGGATCAAGAAATCAGGAACACTAGAAGTAAGTTGACTCTTGTTCAGACATCCGTGCAATCCCACCCTTTCCTCCCTGGTGCCGCACATGAAGAAAAGAAGCTGTCTAAGGCCTATGCAACCTCCTTGAGAACTGTAGAGTCTGAGCTCCAGCAAAAATCTAGAGTCAATTGGCTTAAATTGGGAGACCGTAACAATGCATTCTTCCATCACTCCCTTAAAGCTAGAAGGGCCCGTAACAGGATTTCCATTATTCTCGATAGGAATGGGCATCCTATCACCGATGCATCTGAACTCGAAGAAGCAGCAGTTGAATACTTCAAGAATTTTATGGGCTCCCCACCACCTCTTAGAGATCTCTCCAGCTGGGCAGCCCTCAACCTTACGAGCCATCTCGATAGTTCAGACCAGAACCTCCTTGCTGATGATGTGCATGACAGTGAAATTCATCATGCCTTATTTAGCATGGACCCTTTCAAGGCTCCGGGGACAGATGGCTTTAATGCATGTTTCTACCATAAAACATGGGATATCATCAATTCAGATCTGATTGAAGCTGTCAAGTACTTCTTCCGTAGTGGCAATTTGTTGAGGGAGACTAATGCAACCTCCATATCCTTAATTCCTAAAGTTGATATGCCTATGAGTTTTTCTGATTTTAGACCTATTTCTTGCTGTAATGTTATTTACAAAATTATTTCGAAAATCCTTACCTTCAGGATTAGTCAGGTCACTCATAAACTTGTGGGGCTAAACCAGTCAGCCTTCATCAAAGGTAGGAATATTGCAGACAACATTCTCCTTGCTCACGAGTTGGTTAGGAACTACCACAGGAAGAACACGAGCCCGAAAGTAGCTCTCAAAGTAGATCTTATGAAAGCATACGACATTGTGGACTGGGGAGCTGTCCATGCATGCCTCTCGGCTTTCAAGTTCCCACAGAGATACATCGATTGGGTCCTCAAGTGTGTGACTACTGTTTCTTACACAATTTCTTTCAATGGCTCATTTGTTGGGTGGTTCGAAGGGAAAAGAGGACTTAGGCAAGGGGATCCTCTATCACCGTACCTCTTTGTGCTCATCATGGAAACTCTCAACCCCTTGTTCCAAGAGAAAGTTCAGGCAGGGCTGTTGGATTACCATCCGAGATGTAATAAGCAAAACATAACCCATTTGTGTTTTGCGGATGATCTTCTCATCTTCTCCAAAGCCAACCGTAAAAGTGCTAGAGCCATTCTTGATGTGCTAAATCATTTCAGGGACCTCACTGGTTTGGAAGTGAACCACGACAAGAGCTCAATCTTTCTGGCCGGCAGAGATAGAGGCTTGGAAGATGAGATTGCCACCATCTTAGGAGTTCGGAAAGGTACGCTTCCAGTTAAATACTTGGGACTCCCCTTGCTTTCAACTAGGCTCTCTCCCAAGCATTGTCAACCCCTTGTAGAACAAATGACCAAGATGATCTCTTCTTGGAAGGGGAGATTTCTCTCATACGCTGGCAGGTTAGAGTTTGTCAAATCGGTGCTCCTTAGCATCAAAGTCTACTGGTGCAACTGCTTTATTCTTCCATCCAAGGCTGTGAAGGAGTTGGAAAGGATTTGTGCTCGGTTCCTGTGGTCTGGGCCTGACAAGCAGAAATCAAATAGCGCAGTCAGTTGGAAAGAGATCTGCAAGCCGTATCTCGAGGGTGGGTTAGGTATCGTTAGCGTAACGGATTGGAACCATGCTGCCATAACCAAGTATGCCTGGATGATAGCAGCCAACAAAGACTCCTTATGGCTCAGATGGGTAAGAACTCACCTTCTAAAGGGCAAGAACTTTTGGACCTTTAATATGCCAAGAGAGGCTTCTTAGAGTTGGAGGAAAATTCTCAAAGCGAGGGAGAAAGCTGGCCCTCTAATCTCTCACCTCATAGGCAATGGCCATGCTACTAAGCTATGGGAGGACCCTTGACACCTCTTAGGCATTCTAAAAGTCGAGTACTTGGCTGATTTTGAAAACGACTCCAGAGTTGGCCCTCATGCGAAGGTCTCTGCCATCATTAGAAATGGCAATTGGAGAATACCAGCAGGTAGAGAAGCTTCATTCCAAGAGATCGCTCATTATCTCAATGAAGTTCCCATCCATCATGGCATAGAAGACATAGTAGTTTGGAAAGGAAAGTCCAATGGCACCTTCTCGATTAATTCAGCTATTAAGAACTACATGACTCACTCTAACTCGCCCATTTGGGCCCATCTTGTTTGGAGCAAAGCTAGAATTCCAAGACATAGCTTCATAGCATGGCTTGCGCTTAAAGGAAGGCTAAAAACATTGAAAAAGCTTAAAGATTGGGGGTTAAGAGTTGAGGCTTCTTGCAAACTCTGTGGCAACCATGAAGAAGACACGAACCACTTATTTTATGACTGCTCCTATTCTAGGCAACTATGGACTGAAATCCTTAAGAGATGTATGCACAATCGTACCTCGGGCAATTGGGAAGAAGAGGTGATGTGGGCCGCATCTACATTCAAGGGCAACTCAACCATTCAAGATATCAAAAGAGTTATTTTCTATGCCTTCATCTATCATTTGTGGAGAGAGAGGTGCAACAGGATATTTCATAACAAATTTAATAGTCACAACACTATTGTCTCTATGATCCAAGAAGAAATTCGGTTAAAGTTTGAAGACTCCTTGATAGAGATTGAGGATACAGACTACAATAGGCACTTCCTTCAAGCTTGAGAATTTAATGCGACCTTCTCTCAGTCGAGGAGAGTTTATTGCTCATGGCCAAAACCAGACATTGGCACGTGGGCACTCAACACTGATGGCTCATACTCAGAATCTCGAGGTGGTCTTGGAGCTATCATTCGAGACCATGAAGGTATGATAATTGCTGTTATTGCTCGCCGAGTGAACCCAGTCTCAATCATTTATCACGAAATTCAAGCTATTCTTGAAGGGCTCAAGTTGTGTATCGCAAAAGGTTGCCTCAACATTCAGGTTCAAGCAGACTCATTATTGGCTGTCAATATTCTTAACAACCGATGGAGTATTCCATGGAGTGTTATACACTTAGTCATTGCCATTAGAAGGCTCCTTCCTAGTTTCCACAGGTACACCTTCTTCCATGTTTTCAGGGAAGCTAACCAAGCAGCGGATTATCTTGCTTCCTCCCAAGACTCTATGGATTGTTCTGAAATAGATAGTGGAGTTCTCCCTTGTAACCTCAGTTCTATCATTGATAAGGATCGTAGGGGTTTTCCTTTCATAAGGTTGTAGCTAGTCTGGGTCTGCCTTAACCCTGTTGACCTTTCAAAAAAAAAAATAATAATAATAATAATAATTGTAGATGCTTTTTACTCATATCTCATAGAAAATCATCTACGGTTATGTGCGCTCCATCACGTCATTGTATCACAATTGTGTCCCCCTAGCACAAATTTTAGTTAAATATATACAAACCTTGTTGTCTATGTAGGCAGCCCAAAATCGAGCAATGGCAAGATCGTAGGGATCAGAAGGTAGGATAGATGGTCCAGAGGTCCAGACCTCATCGATGTATTGGACTATTACGAGGGACTCGCATATGGGTTTGTCTCCATGGATGAGTACTGGGATCTTCTTATATACTAGATTTGATTTGAGGAGAAGATCGCTTTTGGCTTCAAATTTCTCTTCAAGAAACTCGTATTCAACAGATTTGATGTTGAATGCTATACGAGGCCTCATCACGAATGGACTCGGCCATCCTCCCAATATCTTCACATCGCTCTCTGCCATGGCTCTACTCTTTTAGCTCTGTTTTTTGTCTTTAGTTGAGAGACTTGAGACTTAAGTTTTGAGGGAGGTTAGTGGCACTATAAATATACAGGAGAGATAGGTGTGAACCCAATCTAAAATAGATGTCGTCATGTCGAGAGATTGTTGAGTTTTCTTACTTAAAGGTATATTTTTTTTACTTCTAAAGAACGTTGGTAACTGTCCAACTATGTCTAATGAACGTTGGAAATTGGTTAACATTTCCTAGAGATTCTGAAAGTCTACTGCCATCTCAGCCGTTCCACTAGAATATTCCTTTTGTAGAAGAAGATATAAAACAGTTGGTGGGTCAAACATATGATGTGTGGCCTGACCTCACATGTAATCTATGTGAAGACTACGTGGACTTTTCTACAAGTGGCTGAGATGGGAAGTGAAAATATTGTTACATGGGTTTTGTTAACTTGTGCCCCACAGCATGTATTAAAATGCATTTAAACACCTTGGAAATAAGTATTTTTTTTTATATATGTAATATAATGTAGATTAGAAGATATTTAGTCATAAGTTCATATTTTATTAAAATTTGAAAATATTAATTATTTTAATTAAAATATACAAAATCCTAATGGGCTCGACTTTTTTTCAATCAATTGAGATTTTCACCAGTCTTATCATCAATTTGAAAACAAAAGGAGGCATCTCAAAAATCATAAAAGGGGCCTGCCACCGGTTTGAAAATATACGAGTATATCTCAAATATTCACAAAATGTTGCTCACGTTGAAGAGAGTTATGGCGGCACTCCTACCCAAGAGGGTGGAGGCCGGCATTCCTCATATTTGAAGTCTTGGTCTAGAACGATGCTTCGTTCCTATTGCAACAAATGGAGTCGACATGGCACATTTTGGTTGGATTTAAAAGACTAGAGTTGCATGCACGACTTGTTTTAAACACCAACCAAATATTGCCATGTAGATATCATTCCTATTTTATAAGAACGGCACCCGGTTGATTCTTTGAAGCAATTAATAAAAATAATGATTGTGGTCATCTAAGGGATTCTAGTAGAGTAAAAATAATGAAAAGAATCATATCACATTTGGTTTCCCGTTCTTATTCTAGAAGAACAGTGTCTACGTGGCATGTACTTATTCTATAAAGATCTTTCCTAATTTAATTGAGTTAAGGGAGAGCAACACACTTAACTCAGATGGGCCTAAATTTGGTCATTATCAGTTTAGGCTAAGATTAAAACCTGATGGACTTTAATCCGAGAGTTGAGTTAATAAAAAATGGTTTATAATGGACTAACAAACATGCTCAATGTCTACACTACTATAAACTTGATCATTGGCGATGGCCTCTGTAGGCCTGTACATGAGAATAGACCTAGGTGAGCTTTGATCATACGAGATTCAGAGACTCAACTCAAAGGATCTTAGCCAATAAGGCTGGACTCAAATGTGGACTCTTTTGGGCCATAAAACGTAGACCAAATTATTTTGCATGCTGTGTAACAGAAATTGTTTGAAGAAATGCCAAAAGAAAACCTAGGAAAGTAGGTAAACAATGTTGAAATTGTCTTGCTCTTGAATGGAATTACGAGCAAATTATTTGGGGACAAATGAGATATGAGGTCGATTCCATCAGTTCTAGTGCAGCAAGTAAGGGAAAGAAAGATGAGACACGTTGAACGCAAGGGAGGATTAATCTGGATTGGTGATCTTTTTCACTTGTGTAGAAGGTATATTAAACTAAGATCCAGTACCACGATCGACTTGATCGCAAGATCTGAGCTGGCCAAGGCTCTAATACCATGAAATTTTTTGGTAAATGGATTGAACTGGATACATTGATCTCGGGAGGATTCTATTAGCTAGAACACCAATATGATTTATGATTTGGTGTATCTCAACACACATTAGTAAACTATTAGTCTAACATAAACTATGCATTGAAGTCTAGTTTGGGCCGTTTCTTCTAAAAGTTAATTATTATAAATAAATAAGTAATTTAATCCTAGGTTTATAATCATTTGAATTTCATTATTCTATATGGCATTAGAGCTCAAGTTCTATTGAGCATGATCTTGGTAACACCAGTCACTACGTAAAAAAAGGGATAAATTCGACGCAACCTTGGCGTCGAATAATTTACCCATTTTTTCACATGGGGAGTCTCCAACAGCAATGCTTGGACCTAAATCTTTCATTTTTTTACTTCACTAGTGCTTACTTCCCTTCAATAAAAACCTACATTCCTTTAAACCTCCATAATTCGCATGTCTACGTCTTATCATGATCTCACACTTTTCTTTTATCCAAGATTTCTCCACCAAGAGTATTTTATTTTTGTTGTACAATCCTACAATACATGCTTCTAGGAGCGATCATGACGTAATTTAGTGAGTAACCGGCTCTATTAGTAGGGCATAAAATGGATTGGATTTTATTTGAAATCCAAGTAATCAAAAATTAAATTTCATGGGCTTGGACCCTTGGATTAGATCCGAATAAAAATATGGGTGTCCCTTGACCCAAGTCAGATAAGGATTCGTCCCATATCCCTAGATCCAAATGATATATTGCATTTTTTTAAATATTTTTTAAAGTATATTTTTTCTACTACTTTAATATAATATGAATTCTAATAGAATTAATAAAATAATTATAATGGTATAATTGAATAGTATAGCAATTAGAAAAAGCAATATAGTAAAAAAAAATTGTTGAACGGTTTGGAATTATCCAACCAGATTGACTCAAATAAAGTGATTCAATCGGGTCAAATCCGGATCCAAGTTTAGTGAAACCAAAATGGTCTGGATATGGTCTTAACTAATAAGATCCAAATACAAAATTTCGTCTGAGTATATCTGATCTGAATATGGACATACTCATATCCGACCAAAACCCGACCCATTTTAAGCTATATCCATCATACTCAAAATTGAATGGGGTGCAATAATAATGGAGTACTACTCACTAAGGGTGCAGCGAGATGGTAAGACACCAGCAGGAGTTTGTCCCTGATCATGTGTTCGAACCTCCAAAGCCTCCTGGCTTACCTAGCAATGGGATGTGTGGGTCAAACGAAAGCCCAGTGGACTAGTCTGTTGGATAAGACGCAATGGTCTATGGACTAGGCACAAGCCTAAATACGATACCAGGTCCCATGGTTTACGAGAATACCACTGTATAATATATAAAAAAAATAATGGAGTACTTCATGCAAAGACAAATGTCAAGAACAATCAGCAATATTTGACTATTGTGGACACGGGATTTTCGATGTTTTAAAAACATCCCTCCACTTTAGGGTGTTTTGGAGTCGCCACCATTCAAATTGGTAAAAGGGTGTGAATGGTCACCCGATGTCACATTTTTCGAAAAATCATACATTTTGTATGTTCGATGACTCTCGTTGGATAATGCACGTGATCCAACCTTGATTCAAGGTAAGGGGTCCATTTATGGAGTAAGGAAGGTGTTAGGCACCCTACTCCATCCACGTAACGTGATAACCTCGGATTCGGTCATTTTTTAAAATAAAGGAAAATAAAATCGAAAATGATTTGATGTGTGCCCTCAAGTGTGAGGGACTTTCGATATTGGTTCAAATCATTGAGGGCACCCTTATGAAGAAGGGGCCCTTTGGTGATTTAAACCATCGTGGTGTGTGCAAATGTGTAAGAAAGGGGAAAGTAGAATAGGGGAATTGAGGGGGGTGTTTATTTTGTCAAACTCACCTTGTCCTTGAGTTGATCTTCAAATATGTCTTCCTTTGAGTTGACTTGGACTTGCTTGAGGTTGTAGAAGAGTGAGTTGAGTTAAGAGTGGGGTGTTGAGAGTGGAGAATTGATGGTTGAGAGTAGTAAGGTGAGTTGAGGGAGAATTGTTGAGAGATTGATTCTTTTCTTTTGTTAGTTCTTTTGAGAGTTTTTTGTTGGATTTTTCCTTAGGGATTGAAAGTTGAGAATGGAGGTATTTTTATAGAAGTTGGAGAGGTATTTTAAGGGTATAATAGGGTGAGGGATTAGAATAAGGGGTAATGGCATGGGTTTGAGAGAAGAAGGGTATGAAATTTGAGGGGGAAATAAAGGTAATTTTGTAATGAGGGAAATGGGTTGTGTTTTAACCCAAATGGTTTGGATCTTACCCAAATCCATTTGGGTAGAGTGTTTGGTGGGGTGAGATGAGTGATGGTTGATGGGTGTAAGAGAGTTGTTTGGAGAATGAGTGTAGAAATGGTTGAAGAGGTAAGGTGTTAGATTTGAGAGGATGGGTAGTGTAAGAGGTTGATTGGGTAGATTTTGGGAGAGGTGGAGGGATGATGACATGTGGCAAATGGGGGAGATGATGAGATTGGTTGATTGGTGATGGTGGTTGGTTGATTAGAGAGAAGGGTATGGGGGTGATGGTAGGAGGTATGGGTTGAGGTGATTTTTGTGGGAGTGTTTTAAGGGAAAGTGATGTGGGTGGTTGATGGTGTTAGAGAAATGAGGAATAGGTTAGGATGTGTAGGGTATGGGTTGTGATGTTGGTGGTTGATGATGAGAGGATAGGGAATAGGTTAGGGTAGGGTTATGGGTTGAGTTGATTTTTGGAGGGAAGTGATGGAGTTGGTTGATTAGATGAGGGAGGTGGAAGGGTGTGATGACATGTGTCATTTTTTGTATTGAGTTCGTAATTGGTTTGATGAGATTGATAGGTTGGATTGGGTTTGGGTATTGAATTGGACTTTGGGCTTTAGTAGTGGATTGGGGTAGGGATCCAATGGGCTTAGGTGGTGGATTTGGGTTGGGTTGTAGAATAAAGATGGGTTTTGGGGCTTATATAGGGTTGGATTTAGGGATGAGGTGTTTGGGTCCATGGGCCACGTGAGTGGCCTCAAACATTTATTAATTGAAAATGCCTTGGGTTTTTATAGGTTTGGGCTTTAGAGCCCATTCCCAGTTTTTTCAATTTTTGGGGTATTTTGCGTCGAGGGCCCGCTCAAATTCGAGTGTCTACAACTATCACAAGTTTAAGATCTTATTGGGTACAGACCTTAATAACTCTGACCCTCATCAGTTTGAATCACTACGGTCAAAATTAATATATTATAAACCAATAAATACATTAAACAATAAATAACAAACAAAAATTTATCCTAAAGATTTGATATCGGTTAAAACATTAGATAGGCTCACAATTTATTAATATATTTTCTTATATATTATTATATTGGACTATTTTTGGATATAGGCATTCTAAAAGGTAAAATTGGTATTGGATACGTGGTATAAATAAGATGAATATCGATGATCGATCACACGATAATTAATGCATAACTTGAGGCATTGATATATTCTTGATTAGATTTTTGGTTAAGATTGTAATCTTATCCAGAAATAAAAAGTCTCATAATTGACTAGAGAATATCTATTTCTAGATTATAATAGATTTTATAGAGAATCCTGATTTGTTTGACTTTTTATTAAAGGTTTGTCTTTCTATCTATATAAAGGGAACGATTAGGTAGAAGAGATGGATGCTCTGAGGAGAAAGAAAGAGGAGAGGAGGCCGGGTTTTGTAAATCTTGTAATGGCTTGAAGAATAATAGAATGGCTCTTTGGAGCCCCAGGACGTAGTCCGATTTTAAGATGAACCCTGTAAACAAATCTTATTTTTTGTCTTCTCTCTATTTCCCTTCTCTTTGATTACTTTTTGTGTGATTTTTGATCATTTTGAGTGTATAAAGAACAATGAAGATTAATTGTTTACGGGGTAAATCTCGAGGAATCGACAGCATCCGAGATTTTACTTCTACAAATTGGCATCGTATATGGGATCAAATAAGAACCACTTTTAAGATGGTCTTAATCTACATTGGAGACTATGATGCATGCTTTTAATAGTTAAAAGAAATCGACGGGTAGGATGGATCGATGAAAAGTGGGAGAATTTTGGACACCCCATTGGGATCTGATTTAGTTGTTAAACCCTTTGATGGGCATTGGTTTAATACGATCAAAAAGTAGTGGCACATCAAGAAATCGCAGGTAGCGATTTAATTGTGTGACGACGATCGGTTAGTCATGATCAATTTAGAGTCTATATCACAGATTAGTTGTATAAGGTGATAAGTTAGTGTCATTCTGGGGCAATAATCATTTTAAGATGCACGAGAGAAAGAGGCGTGCAGATTACAAAATTCTAAATATAGTGTTGTGTCAACATCAAGAGGAAAAAATAAGTACAAAAGGTAAAAGATAAAGGTAATGCTAATGGTACTACCAAGGTATTCTAACATGACTACGTGAAAGGTATAATGTACAAAAAGGGCAAAAGTAATAATAAAAATAAAAAAAATAAAAAAAATAAAAAAAATAAAAAAATAAAAACAATGCATCTAAAAGTAGTGATACAGTCAAGGATATTATTGATATGGCCAAATATATGTGTTATTCATGTATTGCACATGGGGATGCTCACAAGAAGGTGTAAAAAGTTATGAGGTTGTTATCACTAGACCATTTTGGATATGGCTAGGTTCATGTGGGAGTGGTTGACATTGTGGTATATTCCTGAGAGGATATACATCATAGGAAGATTACCAATTCTAATCGATTAGTGCCGACTCACAAGAGTTGACTTGGTCTACTCAACCCTACTCAATTTCTGCTCATGATGATTGGTTTGTGCACAACATGGAGGTATAAAATATGGTATGTTTTTATTTAAGTCATAAACTTGGTCGAGTCACAAGATTCCGCTAAGTCAAGCTTATCTTCAAGAATTTGATCAAGTCAAGAGATTACATCAAATCACGTGACTAGATTGGGGGTTAATAATCACGTTATATTATCTGCAATTGCTATTATTTTTTGGTGTTGCTTAAAAGTTGCAGGTTGCAAGCACTGAGTTGGGCCTCATTGGGGGTTAGGGGTCTTCATGACCTCGTTCTGTCTTGAACGACAGAGCACTAAATTTGGCTCATTTGGGGGTCAGAGATCTCCCTAACTTACTCTGTCCTGAGTAGCAAAGTAATAAGTTGGACCCCTGTGGGGAGTCAGAGGTCTTCATGACCTTGTCCAGTCCTGAGTGGCAGAGCACTGAATTGGGTTCCTTTGGGGGTCAGAGGTCATCATGACCTCACTCTATCCTGAATGGTAAAGCACTTAATTGGGCCCCATTAAGGGTAAGGAATCTTCATGACTTCGTTTTGTCGTGAGTGGCAAAGCATAGAAGTGGGTACCTAGTATAGTTGGGTGGACTGAGCAAGACTGTGCAGGCAGAATAGAGCAAGGTAGACAGAGTATAGTTGGGTCCCTAGTATAGCTGGGTGGACTGAGTAGTACTGTACATGCATAACAAAACAGGGTCTTTAATATAGCTGGGTGAACTGAGTAGGAATGTGCAAATAGAACAGAACTGGGTCCTTAGTATTGCTGGGTGGATTGAGCAAGACTATGCAAATGGAGCAGAGTCAAATCCCTAATATAACTATGTTATGAGTGGTTAAGATATCTTGTGTGAAAGAGCAGCTCTTAGTGGCTTAAAGGTTTTAAATGACTAATGTCCGAAATGATAACTCTATAATGAGATAATGATGATCGAATAACCATAAGGTTCCAAGGGATCATCGTTTCCTTAGGGGAATAGGAGGGAGTAATATTTTTATGAAGTAAAGTGAAGACACGAGAGTGGTATAATATTCTCTTAAATAGATATCGACCTCACCAATTTCCACTAACGAGAAGAGGGATAATTGTAAAGGGTAAAATCGATATTGGACACGTGGCATAAATAAAATGAATATCGATGATCAATCACACGATAATTAATACATAACTCAAGGCATTGATATATCCTTGATTAGATTTTTGGTTAAGATTGTAACTTTATCCAAAAATAAAAATCTCCTAATTGATTATAGAATATATATATTTCCAGATAATGATAGATTTTGTAGAGAATCCTAATTTGTTTAACTTTTTTTTTAGGATTTTTCTCTCTATCTATATAAGGAAAACGATTAGGTAGAAGAGATGGAGGCTCTGAGGAGAAAGAAATAGGAGAGGAGGCTAGGATTTGTAAATCTTGTAATGGCTTGAAGAATAATTGAAATGGTTCTTTGGAGCACGGGGACGTAGTCCGATTCTAGGACGAATCTCGTAAACAAATCTTTCTTCTTATTTTCGCTCTTTCTCTTCTCTTTGATTATTTTTTTTGTGTGATTTTTGATCATTTTGAATGCCTCGAGAACAATGAAGATCGATTGTTAGGGATAAATCTCGAGAAATCGACGGCATCCTAGATTTTACCTCTACAGGCATTATGATCGATCAGGAGCAAATCAGAGATCTTAAGGCTCACTCGCTCCAAGTCATTGGGTATTAAATGTATGTTTCATACTCTTTAATTGTTGTTTAAATATGTGGGATGTTAAAATATCTTTGTTCATTTATTTGGTGTATGGATTTTAGGAAATTTTTTTGATCTCTAAACTCATGAAAAGAAAAAAAAAATAAACACAAAATTTTGATTTTTAAAATGTAAAATTGAACAATCAGGATTTAGCTAAGGATGTATGATATAACTCCTAATGTTTTATCTTGACCATTGGATTTCATATATATTTTAACAATTAGGGATAGTGTGTTTGTTTATGGGATTTTTTCACGAGTATATACCCTTATTGGGTTGGGCTGGGAAGGGTATGTCTTGTTTGGGCCCTAACCTTGGCCCTAAATAAGCAGACTCTACTTTAGACCAGCTCTATACCCTTATTGGTTAGGACTGAGATCAGACTAATCAAAAATGACTAAAAAATAATTGAATTAATTCAACATTTTCGAGACCTATAGAAGTGGTTTGCCTCACATAATGAGTGCTCATTTCTCATTATTGAACTGTTTTATCCAACTCTTTATTGGCTAAAATAAAGATTAGAATGATAAAACCATCCGAAAAATATGCATTTTTCTAATAATTTTTGGTCTTGATATTTAGCTCACAATGGTCGAAATATCAAAGGTAAGGGCCCTTTAGAAAATTTGCATGTTTCCAACCATTGGAGATTAAATCATAAAATAAATTGGAGATTAAATCATAAAATAAATTATTTTTTTATAATAAAAAAAAAAGAAAAAGAAAAAGAAAGGAAAAGGACCTAACAAATGAGAATCAATATCTCAATTAACACTAATAGTATGGAATGTGGATCCATGTTAGTCATCAAGTAAGGAAGAATCCATTTTCTTTTTTCTTTTTTTCCCTTTTTCATGAGGGCCTATCCTTATTTGGGTCACGTGGATTGCCATTTTGGTTCAAAGGGCGTGGACTGTTTTAGGCTTCTTTTAGTCCTCACGTAGGACCCAATCCAAAACTATATGGCAAGATGTAGAAATTATGTGTATATGGAAAGAGTCATGCTGGAGTAACATTAACATTGACATCGATTCTCACATTGCTGACATGGATATGTGTATGGAATCATAGATGTTTTTCAACGAGATACGACTGAAAAGCATATATGGCTATGTGTGCACCTCCACATCAGCAATGTGAGAATCAATGTCAATTTTAATGTTACTCCAGCACGAAGACTCTTTCCATATAGATATAATTTCTGCATCTTGTCACATATTTTTTTGGATTGGGAAACTATTGATCCATAACTGACCCAATAACTTATTGGATCATAACGAATTGGATTGGATTTCTGATTGCAATCCATTTCACAGCCCCACCCAAGATTTGTCTCAAAATTAAACCTTTGATGTAAATGCAGTCATAGCTTTGTTTACAAGAAAAGCTCTAAAATAGCTATGTATCAACCCTCACAAAAAAACTTAATTAGTCAGAAAAGTGAAAGACACTTTATAAGTCCAAGTCATTTTATTATATATATAGAGCTAAAGTAGTACAAGAGTCTTTGTAAGGCATATGATGTCGTGAAATCCAATTTAAACCCATTGCTTGGTAACCAACCCAAGACAAAGGGAGAGAATAAAATAGCATAAATTTAAAGGTTTATTACATAAGTAAAGTCCGAATTATAGCTGCTTGGGCACTAGTGGTGTCTGTCGTCGCCAATAGCTGAGATAGCCGCTCACTTAGGTCATCGACCTCTTGGTGTAAGCTCCTAATGTAGTTACATGTCTCTTGTAGAACCTTGGCTGGAGATACCTATATATACCAAATCAAATTAAGCTTAATTAGTAATTAACAAATTTTAAATTTTAAAAATAAAACTTATAAGTGTTTGGGAGCGTGTTTCTTGCATTTTTAGTGGTCAAGAATTTTTTTTTACTTCAAATTAGCATTTGGTAGCACAGATCTTTAAGAAGCGTTTTCCATAAAATGCAAAAGCTGAAAATGGGCAAAAACGAGAAACTACTCATACCACTGATACCAGCTTCTCCAATGTTGGTGGGAAGTTAAAGAGCATAGAATTTATGGATTTTTTGGACAACAATGCCCTTCTTCTTCTTTTATCCTTTTTTTTTTTTTTTTTAATTAATGATTAAAATCTGAATATTTTTGGAATATTATAACAAAAAATTTCAAGGTTTGTTTTTTTTTTTTTTTTTTTAAATGCAAAATTGCTTCCACAAGAAGTGCTTCTATAGAAGCATTTTTACAAAACATAAGATACCACGTTCCCAAACTAGGCCTTAGTTGCACTAAGCTATGAACTTTTATACCCCAGGCCCCTTCTCTCTCTCTCTCTCTGTCCCCCCTAGTGGAGAATCCAATATCTCAGTTACAGATAGAAGAGAACATAAAATGATATATGGTGTGGGCATGAACCCAACTCATATACCAAATAAAGGAGAGTGCAAAAGATATAAAGAAGAAGAGAAAAGTCCAAAACTACCTTGTCTGAGCTCCTATTGTTAAGCTCAGGAAGAAGTTGTTGTAACTTGGAAACAAGGTCGTTGATCTGATCATCTGTAATCCTAGAAACCCCTGATTGCCTTGAACGAGATCTTCTGCTAGACATCTTTATAGTGATGTATTTGTGTGTATGTGTCAGGATCAAGTTAAAAGGATTGGAAGATGAGAGGAGAGACAAAATCAGAAAGACAAATGGGTTGAAATATGTCAGGAACAATAAATTAGGGTGATGGGTATGAAAGAAGGTAGATAGATAAATAGATAAGAGTTAGAGATAGAGAGAGGTGAAGTGTCAGGAACAAGTTATGGAGAGACTGATGAGTGCAATGAAGAAGAAGAAGAGAGCAGAGCAGAGCAGAGAGAGAGAGAGAGAGAGCACCAACACAAGTAGTGTTGGGAGTGAAGAAGACAAGTGCATGGGAGAAAGAAGTGGGCTAGGGTTGCTTTTAAAGTATTTGGGAGGAGAGAGACAGTGAGAGAGAAAATCAGTTCTAAAGATTCTCCATACTGTCCCTTTCTTTTAGTGTCCCCACTTTGGGTTTGGATTTCAAGTGGGAAAGAGAGTCCGAAAAGAAAATTTGCTTGGTTTTGACTTCTTCAGCTAAAGTTTGAGGCTATCTATCATATAGACGGTTAAGATGGAAAATACTTTTAAAGATTGCTTATAAATTTAACCCTGAAAATCAGTAAGCATGTTGGAAAATACTTGTTATCTCGGCCTTATGTTTGATGGATAGCCACAAATATTATTTGATTTAAATTATAAATATATAGATATATAGATATAGATAAGGATGTTTTATTAAAATGTACACCAAAATATAAAAAAATTACCAAAATGATGCATGATTGATTTGGAAAATATTGAACTGACTTCCTTGAACATTGCATTTAATACTGTACTGACTTGGTGCACAAAAAATCATAGATGTCTTTCTTTGTATCTCAAGGAAAGAAATCTAAGGCTCCCTGCGCATTTTTACATTAGAGCAATGTTGATTGCAGTGTCCAAGGATGTAAGTTCAAAACGATTCTATTCATTTTAATTTTGAAAATGATAAATTATCATTTTCTATATTAAAATATTCTATCAAAATGGTAATTCTTAAAATGAACAATATTTTAATAACAAAAATACTCTTTTAGCAATTTTTTTATAAAATAACATACATATCTCTTGTTTAAGTAAACATATAGAAACATAACTATTTTAGTGTAGTGATGTTCCTTTTTAAGAATTAGTTTATTTCAGCACTTAGCGGTTTTGTAGACAATTTTTTACATTGATGTTAATCTAAAAATCCATAAATCATCATCTCCATTAAAGTTAAAGTATTATAAATCTATACCCACACTTGCATATCTAAACCCTAAATGTGTATATTTGTTTTGATCATAGAATTTATGGATTTTCAAATCTCCATTGACATCGAAAATTATCTACAAAATTGTCGAGTTCCAAAATAAACTAAATCTTGAAACGAAAATTACTCTAGTTAAACAATTATATTTATATCAGTTTACTTAAATGAGGGATATGTATACTATTTTATAAAAGGATATTTTTTTGTATTAAAACATTCTTTATTTTAAAACTTATCATTATGGTAAAATATTTTAATTCTGAAAATGATAATATACTATTTTCAAAATTAAAATGAATATTGTGCCATTTTGATCATTTTTCAATTTTGTCTTGCTGATTTAGTAATTTGCTCTTCTTCTTTTTTTAACTATTCTATGATATCCAATTCACATAAAAACATGTGTTGAGATGAAAAAAAAAATCATAATTCTTCTAGATCAATATTGTCTTCTAGGATGAATTATATTAGGAAATATTTTCATTCACCCATGCTTATACTTTGGATGCTTGCGTGATTGTTTGAAATTAGATTTTTTTGTTTCTTTTGACTTTGGAGTTCTCTAGATTACAAGGTATTAAACAAGTAAAGGTATGGAAGGAAACAATGGGAGAATGAAAAGAAATGAATCTAAGTACGAAACCTGTGTTAACTAGCTAACTGTCAAAAATATTGTAAACTTTCTTTCTTTGGCTGCAAGTCATTACCAGGGGCGGAGCCAAGATATCTGTAGTGGGTTTTCTCTATAGTTTCCTGTAGTGGTACTTGGTGGTTGAGGCAGAGTCATGTCACCGATCCAAAAATTGGAGTTCATGGACCATCCATTTGAAAAACCTTCATTAGACCTCAAAATTTGTCATTTTTTCAATTTGATCTAAAACATGATCCATACAAAGTTGAGCTATTAGATTTTATTTTTAAGATGTAAAATTTAAGATGTAAAATCTCTATTACTTAAATGCTTTGCAGGGAACTATAGAGAAAACCCACTACAGAGGATTCGCTCACGTAATGAATAGATCGATTGTCACATCAAGCCGATCTGAAATTTCAAGTAGAATAAATTTTACAAGAAATTTCAATCTTGATCCAAAACATCTAACTAATTTATCAAAATTTCTTATGGTATAAGTACATTAACAATAATCATAGAATTGAAGGTTACTATTCAAACTTTTTCACCAAAAGAAAGTCTGGGATTTAAGATTCTATTTCTTATGATTTTTTGGGATTTGAGTTGAAAAAGTCAAAAAAACACATTAGTTGGTAAAGGCTTTTGCTTCAACAACTTTTGCAAGAAGTCCAAAACTATATGTTTTTTAAAAGCTTTGCTGG
The DNA here is from genome assembly GCF_017979445.1 of Akebia trifoliata. Lineage (NCBI taxonomy): Eukaryota > Viridiplantae > Streptophyta > Magnoliopsida > Ranunculales > Lardizabalaceae > Akebia > Akebia trifoliata. The sequence goes on from NC_141379.1 coordinate 5,630,986, forward strand.
GACTTCTTTTGTGAGAGAGTCACTAATAGAAACCAACACTAAAAAAACGTATGGAGGTGAAATAACTATTTCACCCATCCTTCTTTTTTAACTTATCAATTAAACAACAAATTCAATTTGATCACTTTCTATTTCTTTTTAGTCAGCTTCTATAACAAGTAAGATTCTCTTGGAAGTAGTTTCTCAAACAATAAGTAGGCGTTTGGATAGGACTCCTTGGCTACTTCTTACTCTTGCGGGGAGTTAGAAGTCGTTTGGATGCGTTTGTATGAACTACTCTTTCGAAGAGTTACTCCGCGCAAGAGTAAGAAATTACTCTTTATGAAGAAGTCAAGAAAACCTATTTCTCAAAACTCTTCTTGCGGGGAGTCAAAATCTAACGGTTCGTTTTACCAAAATACCCCTAACTTTATTAATTTTCTATGAAAATATTTCTAATTCATTTTGCCCTTAAATCAAACAAAAGAAACATTTATTAATATATATATATATATTTTTAATTTTGAGTATAATGGATTTAAACACATTATATTAATATTTAATATTTAAAATATTATATTATATTATATTAATATTTATTATATTATATTATATTAATATTTATAGTTAAACACATTATATTAATATTAATATTTAAAATATTATATTATATTATATTAATATTTATTATATTATATTATATTAATATTTATAGTTAAATGTCAAAAACAATATAGTTTGAAGGCATATTATGACACTAAAAGACAGTCTGTCAAATTTTTTTTAAAATTTGAGTATAATGGATTTAAACACATTATATTAATATTTAATATTTAAAATATTATATTATATTATATTAATATTTATAGTTAAAATGTAAAAAATAGTATAGTTTGAAGGCATCTTATTACACTAAAAGACAGTCTGTCAATTTTTTTTTTTAATATTATGTCATATTATGTCAAAAACAGTCAGTCAAATTTTTTTTAAAATTTTAAGTATAATGGATTTAAACATATTATATTAATATTTAATATTTAAAATATTATATTATATTATATTAATATTTATTATATTATATTATATTATATTATATTAATATTTATAGTTAAATGTCAAAAACAATATAGTTTGAAGGCATATTATGACACTAAAAGATAAAAAACAGTAACTGGTATAATATAAGGGTATTCTAGTCTTTTTTCTAGAAGTCATGAGAAGTCCGTATGGTTCCCAAACAAACTTCCAGCACAAAAGTACTTCTACCAGTACTTCATAGAGTTGATTGCCAAACGCCATTTCTGCATATAATTACTTTTCCAGCTCCTCCATAGAGTACTTCAGCTCTTGTTCTTTGGAAGAGTAGTTCTGCTCCTGGTATCCAAACAGGCCCTAAGCTTCTGCTTCTCTTAAACACAGAATCTTGAAGTAGAAGTTGAATTCTATAACAAACAGATCCTTAATTTCTAAAAAAATCTTTAGGGCTTTGTTTTGTAGCTCAATTGTTATTCAATACCACAATTTTATTTAAAATTTGTTTTCTTATTAAAAATGTAAAATTTATTTATTTATTTTTTCATTAGGGAAAAAAAATATTATCCTCTTTACATGAGTGGACATGACTGCAGTCGTTGTCATTCGTTGACCAGTCAAAAACGAAACCCCACAATGCTTTTCCCAAATCTGTGCTAAAATAACACGTGGCGCCATTTAAGTTCTGTGATCCGGTTCCTCGGCAACGATTTTTACTATTTTATTATTTCTTTTGATGAGTGAGGTAAGCCTAGCTATTGTTTAAGTTGACGGACGCCAAAAGTTAACTGCCTGCGATTTGAGATCATCCTCTCTCAGAGTATATACTCTGTTAATAACTCATCCCCAGGTTACTACTGTTGGATGATCCTTGAGATCTACTAAGAGGATCACCAGGTTAACTGTTGCGTTTTTTTTTAGAGATTTACTCAAAGACCTTATAACTGTTGCGTTTTTATTAAAAAAACTCCTTTGAAGTTCTAACAACTCCAAGTAAATCTTACTTTATGAAATCTGTTACTTATCAAACCTTCCTTTATCAAGTATGTTATCCAACCAGGCTTTTTTTTGTTTTTCCATAACACCCTCGTATGCTTATTCCCTTGGTGTATTTATTGCACTTTAACGTGTGCCTTGAAGGAAAATGTTAATAAAACCCTTGCATGAAAAATTGAAGTCATTCTAAACCGACTTCCTCCTACATTGCACCAGCGTGATAGTGGTTAGAGAATCATATATTTTTTGCTTGATGTACAAGTGAATTAATCTATGATTCTCTCCTTATTGCTATGTCAGCATCAAGGTTGCAACTTGGGCAAGTCAAATCCGAATCCAACAGGTTGAACCCGACCTTGGATCAAGTCTGGGCATAACTAGATTGAATTCGGCCTCAAGTTCAGGCAACAACTAAAAAAAAAAACTCACGTTGATTTGTGTGGTCTAGGTTAATCTCATGATTTGCATTGTCACATTTAAAAAAACATCACACATTTAAATATAAGGGGAATGTCTTCATAAGTGATTATGATGAGTGACCTCAAGATTGTACGTCATATCTAACTTTCCTGACATGAAAGTTTGTGGGAATCGTAGATGTTTTTTCATTGGTATTTTGATGAAAAGCAGTTATGATCCCTATGTTTTCATATCAGGAAAGTGAGATATAAGGTACAATCTTAAGGTCACTTCAACATTATTCTATACTTATTTATATTTCTTTTTTTTTAAATAGATAAAAATAGCTTATCCCAACTATTAAAACTACACAATTTTTATTTCTCAAATTTTTTCCATGTACCCCAGTTCGTAACCATCCATTTTATTAGTTTTACTCATTTAATTTGAGAGCTTCTATTAACACTCTAAGTTTTACGTATAACACACCAATCTATTGTTAAAAAGGCTGAATTACAAAAGGATTGGTGTGATGTAAGTATAAGTTGGTGCGCGGATTGAATCTCACTTTAATTTTCATTTTTGCTACCTATAAAAATATACCCAAATTTTTTTAGTGGTGAGATGAATAATAACACTCTTTGACTTACTTTAATACTCGAATTGATCTTGTCTCATGCGAGAATCATTGCCTGCTTCTAACTGCAATTGAACGTATTCACATTTCCTTTCGTTAGTGCCTTAACATGAAACAAGTCAACGTTTGACCAAAAACATCACAAATTTTCATAAAGGATCTGGCCGAGGAATTTTTTTTCTAAATAATCTCTAAGCTTTGCTTGATCTCTTAATAGTTCATTTAGTAAATTTTACTTTTCTTAACGGTTCGTGTTGCTCGTCTCAGCTGTATATGATCTTTGAAATACTCAAACTACCATCCAGAGGGACTGTTAACCGTTAAACAAAAGAAAAGTTTATTGAATGGACTATTAAGAGACCACCCAAAATTTAAGGATTATTTAAAAATAAATCCCTCCATTAAGGTCCTTTAAATAATTTTCCCAATTTTCAAAGAAATTACTAATTTGATGCAATCTCATTTTTAGGCTTGGGATTATTAATTTGTAGAGAATAATATCACGGAAAAGATATAATTAAGAAAATTAATTACCCATTAGTCAAATTTAAATTATTATTTTCCATTTGAATCATCCCACTTAAAGAATTTTCAAAATTTTAAATTATTATTATAAATATATATGATTTCATTAGCCACTATTTTATGGGACAAACTCAAATGACTATGACATGTACAAGTTTGATTACTGTAGATTTGTACGTCTTGGGATATATGATTCCTTCAAGATACACTTTTTTATGAGGAAGTGCAATCCTATATCCCGAGACGTACAGCTCTACGATACCCAAACTTATCCACGTCATAGAGTCATTTGAGTATGCCACATGTCGAGTCATATTATCAGAACTCAAAATAAAACTTTATTTTAAACTAAATCAAAGGCTTTGAATACCTTAATATATGATCTGAAATCATGTGACAAATTGAGAAAATATCATTAACATCGTGCGAGTAGGTGAGATTGGTAGTAAGTAAGATTAAATATGATATCGGGCGATACATGTCTGTTTCGGCATGTGATGCAGTATCATTAAATTATTACATTTTTCGGCAAGATTCCCGAAAATTGTTAGTAATTAACATTGGAGTTAGCATGCTCCCGTGACAAACAAAACACCATTATTTACTCTCCATAATCAACATTTAAATAAGTAATTATAATTAAACGATATATAATCAAAACTATTATACAATCTTTAGCATGCGTATCGGCCGACACATAGAAGCTTTCCACTATGGTTTTTTTAATCTTACTAAACCCTTTTAGAGAAACATAATAACTATATTACTTTTTAATACTATGAGGATGTTTAACGTTTATGGACAGATCATGTGGTAGACACTCTCTGATTAAATCGTTGTGTACACCTAAGGGTGACAATGTGTACCCCATTCCCCGACATACTTGAGCTTTTATTATTCAGTTTTGGGTCCCTTTTTTTAGATCCAAAAAATAATCAAGTTTGGCACTCTCATCAGCTTCTTATGCTTTGTCCCACATAGTTTATAGTTGAGTCGTTGACATGATCGTATGTCTTAGCCCAAATATTATGTTAATAATTTTTTATATTAAAAGTCTTGTGCTTCATACAATGATTTATTGAATGCGTTTTCTAAAATTTTAGGGAAAATTATTAAAAGAGGATTAAATATTCTAATATTTACAATAAAAAAACTATTTTTCACAAAATTATCATAAATGAATTAAGTCGTTGGACAGTATGACTTCTTAAGTGTTTGGAGGGCATTTTTGGTAAAATAATGTATTTTAACACATTAAAACGTTGGACTGTCCAACGACTTTTTTTTTTATGGTAATTTTTGAAAATATTTAACACATATTTTAATAATTTTCCCAAAATTTTATGTTGAAAAAAAAATTGTATCTAGGATTTTACTATCAATTGAGGCTTTTTTTTTTTATCTAAATCTTGAGAACCAGAGCCAATGTTTTAAAAATCGGATAAGAACGACTATTCAATTGGGTCTGGCCAGAATTTTTAAAAATGATGGTCCGATTCATTGAAAATCCAAACTTGGTTGAAAACTGATGATTTCTATAGATTTTTAATTCAACCGTTAAAATCAATCATTTTTTTGGCCATTCAATTCTTTTGAATTGAAAGAAAAAAAATTTCAATAAGAAGTCAAATAATAATAGCTTTTTGGTTTTGACTGACAAATTCTAATATGTTTACCATTCCTCTTTTATGAGATTGTAATATAAAGTTATAAACCTTCTTAAATTAAAGTATTTAACAGTAGAATTTGGATAATATGACATTATTTTTGGCGCACGCCCATAACACCCCTTTCTCTCTTCTACCATAGTGACAAAAAAAAAAAAGTTTCTCATCTGATCACCTTGTGACATTTAAAAACATGATCCGATGCAATAAAGTTGTAGAGGACAAAATTATATGAACATTAAAAAGAAAATTAAATAATTATTTTTCACCGTTGAATTTTATCTTTAAATTTGAGTGTTTGGTAGCTGTCCATTTTCAACACCTTGGATTAAGTTCGAAAAAAAAATTATATATATATTATATGAAAAAACCTTCATAAATTAAATGGTGAGATATCAAAATATGTCATGAAATCCTTAAATTTTTTCCCTTCTAAGAGGAAATTTGTTATTTAGGGACATTTTGCAAAAGCCTTTATCATATTAAATAGGTCATGAAATCCTTTAAAAAAATTTCGTTGTAAGTGAAAGTTTGTTATTTAGGGACATTTTCCAAAGCCTTTACTAGTTACCAAAATATGCAAGGTCTTTTTAAAGAAACCTTCTAAATTAAAGGTTGAGCTACCAAAATATGCCATGAAAATCCTTAATTTTTACTTTCCTTCTAAGTAATGTTTGTTATTGTTTGAATACAATTATCATTTATTAAAATACTAAAAATTAGAATCTCATGGAATTTAAAAAATTTAATTTAATTTTTAATATATATTCAAATATATAAATATATAATAATTATTTTTTTAATAGAAATCAGTTGGACCAAATTGAGCTTCGATCAAACCCTAGTCCAACCTATTAATAAAAAACAGGTAGATTATTGGTCCAATTTTTAAAACATCGACTAGAAACGATGGGTTTGTTGGCCATTTGGGTTCCACTGATTTTAGAACCGACAAGAATTGGAATAAAAAAAATATGATTGTTCCAGTTCTAGATATCTTAGGAATCGAACTGAAACCAACACATTAACTAGGGCTTCAAATTGGGCTGGTTGACCCGAATGTAACCCGGGCTCAACCCGATTGCTGGACGAACCTAGATTGGGTTATATGGAAAATGAATTGAGACTAGGCTAGGGAAAATCTCAACCCGAACTGAATTCGGGTTGAGCTCGTGTTGAGGCTCCAAGCAACCCAACTTAACCCGAACCCAATGCTATATCTTTATATATAAATATATATATATTTAAAATAATATTAATTTTCTCTTCCTAAATATATTTGTAAAACTTTAAAAAAAAATTATGATATAAAAATTAATGGATTTGGAGGTTGTATGCAAATTTATTTACTAATGATTTTATTTTTTATATTATATTTATTTTTTAATATATAAAATAAAATTTATGTGTTGTTCAGCTCAACCCAATTTTAAAATTTCAATCTCGGGTTGAGCTTGGGTTCATGAGTTCTAACCCGATGATCAAGGTGAGTTAAGCTTGGTTTGAGGGTTCTACAACTTGGGTTGACCCTCCAACCCACCTAGGTTGTAGCCGTAACATCTTGTATCTTTATCCCTTGATGGCATATTACATACATGCCCATGTTTTATGTGAGTATTTGAGATACTCCATGGTTTTCAACCTCAGTGGCATGCCCCTACTTGATCTTGGTCTTATCTTATAAGTTAATGGTAAATGACCCAAATGCCCTTGTCTTTCACCTCTTATCAAAAAATCCTCTGATTTTTCTATAATAACCTGTCGTCAAATTCTTTTAACCTCAATGATAATTATTTTTAATTTATTTAACTTTATCTATAATATATTATTTTCAACCTAACTTTTACCCTTTGCATAAAATCATTGATTTTTCTACCCAAAATTTCATGATTCCCTAATTTCTTAAAAATTCTATCTTGCGGTTTGACTGTTGAAGTAGATAGAATCATAAGGTAGAAGATGACCAGTTTTGAAGGGAAAAAAATTATTTAATTTTTTTGTGCTACAAGTTGAAGACATCTCATCAGTTTGAAAACATAGTGAGTATTTCAAAAATTCTCCAAAATGTAGGGCGTATATTAGCTAAATCACCCTAAAACTTAGGGCAAAGCTGAGACTCTTCTATTAAAAGATATGATCCAGATATTAACATCAATAATGGTCGCTCAGCTCAGCTCAGCACGCATCGTGGGGCACATGAGGTTGATCCAATGGACAGAGAGGATTGTACTCTTGAATCAGGAGGAATCCACATTTATTTATTCCTGAAATTCAGAGAAGCTTAGACAAGAGATTCTGTGTTTGAGACCCAAGAAAGATTTATTTGATCTTCTTAGCATATGCTCTAGAGTCTATACTGTCTACCAACCTTAAAAAATCCTCAGATTTAATTTGATCGTACATTGTTTAATAATAATAATTGAAATCAGCCCTATATATCATATTCAAACTTTCTAAATTTTTCTTGCTAAAGAAATGGTTTTTTAAACATATATTTCTCAACAACTTGCTAGAATTTTTAAATCCTTGATGGCAAATCTACGACTATAAATTGTTTCCCGTGGGGGTGTTAATGGATACCCATCAAACCTGAACCGATCTAAAACATAAATTCTTGGTTCCAGTTCCCTTTATGTTGGAATCGGTTTGAACTAATAGGAAGTGGAGTTGTTACTCGTAGGGACCTATAGTTGTTACTCGTAGGGAACTAAATGATTTGAGATTTTTCGACTTCTTAAAATTAATGTATATTACAAAATTTTCTTCAATTTTTTATACACCCTATGGGTAATTTGATGTTAAGTTGATGTTTTTTGTAAATAATATGTTAATTTTTGTGTAAGAGAAAAAAAATTTACAATGATTCGAAGTATTTTTTTTTTTTTTTTTTTATCCCTCATATGATTCTTGAGAATGGGAAGTGATGGACACTCACATTTCTTGGTCGTTTTGATTCCAATTCTACTTATTTAAGAATGGATAAGACATTATTCTGATTCAAAGTACTTTTGAAACCAAACCGTAGCCAACCCATTGATACCCGAATTTCCCATCTCGGTAGTTTCACAAATCGGGTCATATTCATTATCTGATTCATTTCTAACCAATAACTACAACTCTGGATAAAGATTTGGGTTCACCTATTTGGATTACTTACTGGATTAGTTGGATTAACCATCTTTCAAGCACATCCATGAAGATTGACTCAGGGAAAAAACACATGATACCAACCATTTAAATACAAAATACAATGATTGCGATTTTTCTCGAGATTAGTATCTACAAGATGTGTGTTATGGAGATACGTATAAATCTTGGCCTTTAGATTTTGTGTTTACACAGCAAGGATGATGTGTTTTCTCATGAGTCAACGGATCCCAACCTATATATTTTATTTAGATATACCACATATGATGCATGTAAGGGGTGCAACTTAGATCGGATTGAAATCGAACTGACCTAGGACAGTTCCATTAGATAAGAACCAAATTGCCCATATAACCAAATCGAATTAAGGTTGGCTTGGCTCTATAGGTTGCTAATGTCCTATAAACCTTCTTGGAAGTAACATATTATTTTAATTAAAAAATAAACAAATATAACAAACACAAAATATTTCATATAATTAATAAGTCATTAATCTATGTTCTAACTCCTAAGCACTAAGCACAATATAAAAAAAATATCTAGCACTCTCCACCTTTCATACTCTAATCCATAAGATATATATACTCATTCATTTTATAAGGGTTTGGTTCGGTTTTTTACAAGCCTTGAACCAAGAATGAAATCAAATTGATCGATTCTAAGTTTTCGTAACCTGGAATCGACCATAACTTATTCCAAATCAGTCCAAAACTATCGATTAGGTTTGGTTTTCGGTTTGAACTTGACCAAGTTGCATCCCTAACGTATGCCATATTAAGAGATGCTATTGCCGCACCAACTCTTGATAACACCACTCCAATCCATATGTAAAGCACCAACTAGCACATATTTTTGGGATGGTATTATCAAAAGGTGGTGTGGCAATAGAAGCATTTATTATATTTTATATTTGGTATATTAAAATCGAATTGGGTTGGATTATGACTGATTAAAAATATTAATTTTTTGATATGATTGTTTCGGATCCAGAACAATACTGTCAAATCATATCAGATTGGGTCCGGACTTAAAAAATCCGATTGGGTTCTATCAAACGGTATGAGTATATCTGAGAGTTGGCTAGCTAATTTATTCCATGTTGTCTTGATATATGCCACGTGGATAATCACAAAATATAATTAGTTCGTAGAAAATAACTGAAAGAGGTGGAGTGAATCTCAGACAAACTGGCTTATCACATAGAAATAGTATTCTCAAGTAGGGATAAGTCTGGCTCTTTTGGATGCCAAACCATCAAATCAAGAACAATTTTATCCCGATAAACCTACAAGAGTTATCCAAGGATCTTGTACAATATATAATTAATTAAATTTATAAGAACAAAATTAAATCTAACTGTAAAATCACAAGAAGACAAAGATATACAAGATTCACCCAAAATTAAACTACAAAGAGAATAAAATCCTTGGACAATATGGAGATCTTGTTAGGATAATAGAAGCCTACTTCCTCAAATCTGGCCCATGAAGTCCACTATGTATGTTCTCTCTACTCAACTTCGACTAAACTCCAAAGACATATATATATATATATATATAGATAGAGCTCACAAAGAATCTCTCTTAAAAATAAGAGAAAAACCTTAATTCTACTGTATTTCAAATCAATTTTTACTTTACCAAATCCACCACTTTTTTGTTTTGGGCAAGTGGGTTAGTGGGTGAAGATGGATTTTGAAACCATGGTCATGGTAATGGTTTTGATTTCAACCCTCACAAATTAACCTTATCAACTTGGCAAGTTGACACCTACATAACAAATCCATCATTTATAACCTTTTGTACGGAATATAATCAAACTTATTTCACTCCAAATATCAATTGGAGTGAAAGCAACACCAAAAGCTAATTGTCTGGAAAGATTTTCTTTTATACAGTATTTATAAATTGATTTTACAAAATTAGAGTATCCACCAAATCATGGTAGATTGTTGAGGATATATATCATCTCATATCTCTCCAACATAAAGATATGAAAGAATATATCTAGAGAATGAAAAGAATAATAAATCTTGAGCTTAAATCATTGATGATTTATTGTAGAATGATTCTTATTTCTATCTAAAGATAAAGATAGAAAGCCGGCCGGCTATGGCAATATGATTCAATGTTGCATGATATGATCAAATCATTGAATAAAATGCATGGAAGAGAGTCAGATCTAGTAATTAACGATGACCCAAAAGCAATTTTCTTTCGAATAAAGTGGTAATCCAATTCAATATGTTTTGTTCGAACATGAAAAACTGGATTAACTGTTATATGAAGAGCATTGATGTCTTCACAAAATAGAGTTTTCGGTTTGGAGAAAACCATTCCAACATCTCGCAAAATAAATGGGAATTATGCACGTCAATTCTACAACAAAAAAGACCATGGCACAATACTCTACCTCCACATTATGAAATTTGATTTTAAAAAATGTACAAAATGTTGTAAAGTTCATCTAAATAAGCATGGATCTAGGATTTGATTTTAAACAAAATTATAAATAAAAAGTAAATGATAAATATAAAATACCTAGAATCGCTTTTTCAATAATCCGCAAACAATGTTTCAATCTCGATCCGCGAAGAATAGACGCATTACCCCAACTATGCTTATATCTTAATAATGGGAGTCTTTATCTGATTAATAGAATTGTATTTAGAGAGGGGGAGGACAACCACCTATTTATAAAGAGAGTACTAGATTTTCTATTCATTCTAGAACTAATATTGGGTGAATACCACTTAAATTAAATAGGATGTTTATTAACCCATCATATATATTTGATGTTGAGAGTGAATACCAGACCAGATACATAATTTTCAATTTTATCCTCATGTTTTAAATAATTACAATTCAATATTTATAAAATTGTATATGTAAAAAGACCACAAACTTATTTTAATTAGAAAATAATAAGTATATAATAATCCAACACAAAGACCCAAGCTTAATTTCCTTATCATTGGACAACCCACCCAATTAACATAAAAATAAGTCATGTACGTCACAGCTCAAAGTTATTAGTTGTACTAATATATTGTAAGATATCATTCATAGCTAGATAGTGGCCAGTTGTATGAGGTTTCATGAATTGACATACATTACTGATTGAGACCAGTCGATATTTCATAGTCAAGTACTAATGCTCCCACAATGCTACGATAATTGGTGGGAGGCCTCGATATATATGGATCATCACCAAAAGTGAATGACTTGGATTTAACTACCATGGGACTTCTATTGACTAAATATATTGAAGCGGCCCAAAATCTTTTATTGATTTCTATGGCCATCGATAATAGAGTTAAGGAAAGAAGAATTGTTATTAGTAAGAATAATACCATCCACATAGAGTAATAGAATAATCATACCTTGAGATAACTTACACATTAACTGAAAAGATTCCGTAATTTCAGTGCAAAATTAAGTAGTTTTGGCCCAAGCAAAACAAGCTGAATCTTCCAAGCCCAGGCTTTAGGAACTTGTTTGAGCCCATGTAGAGCCCATTTTAATTTGCAAACATGATTGGCAACGTTTGATCAATGCTGGAGACTACTCTATAAAGATTAGCTCCTGTAAATATCATTGAACAAAAGCAATTTTGATGTTCAATTGTCACAGTGTGAATTAAACATAATTCCGCACGGGGGTTAATAACACAATGTTCCAAAATAACCCATTAATTCATTCCTTTTGGTTGTGTTATTTAGCAACAAGTCTTGCTTCTAAACGCTCCGATTACAGGTGTACTTTTAATTTATTTTGTCAACCCAACAGCAATTGACGACATTCTTATTAGAGGTACATGAAAGCAAACCCCAAGTATTATTGGATGCAAATGCTTCCATAATTTCTTCTCACATTATGAAGTTTTCCACCTGGAATGCTTAAGTGCCGAAAAAAATGGTTTTGGGTTCTCTAAGTAGACTATTTTCCATTCAAACATATAGCGCATTCTTGAGATTTGGTTTGAAAACCCCATTCGTTGCTCAAGTTGTTATGGCATGGGTGCTTGCATTGTGAATCAATAGAGTCAATTAGCTCATGATTGTGTGGATGATCATAGGCCACTGATTCAGTACGTACTTGTCACGCTAAGCGCCATGCATTGAAACAAATTAATGTGAGTAGAATGGTAGTCCAAAATATACATTGTGAGGACCTTGGATCTAATTTGTTTGTCGCGTATATACATTTGAATAAGGAAAGCATCGACATCCAAATACACATAGACTTGAATAATCTGGCTTCTTTGCAAGAGGTAAATTACACGGGCAATTCATCTTGAGATATAGGAAAGTAGAAAACTGATTAGAAATAAAAGTTTATAAAAAGCCTCCACCCAATTCTATTTAGGGATTAAACTGTGAAACTTCTAAGTCAGATCAAACTCAATTATATGCCTGTGTTTTCGTTCAACAATACCATTTTGTTTTAGTGTCTCCGGACATATATATAACTAAACTAATGGCCAATAACCATGTCGATATATCAAAAATAAAAATCCTCCACACAAATGCATTTAGGGACATGTAATTGATGGTCAATTACATTCTCGGACCATTTTATTCTCGGACATGTAATTGATGGTCAATAACGATGTCAGTCAAAAAAGTCCAAGAACTCCTTTTTGGAAAATTCCCTCCACCATCATATTGAAAAACTTTAGTCTTTTTATCCAACTGATGTTTCAACAACCCTTGAAAATTTATGAAGCACCGAAAAAATTCTGATTTCCTTTTAAGAGGTTAGAACTATATTTATCTAGAAATGCCTCCATTTTTTTTTTTTTTTCAGTTTCAAATAACAAGATTCATTTTCAATTCATTCTACTTGATCTATTAATTTGCTTAGAACATTTCCTATCAATAAAAACTTGGTTTCATTCATCGTTGACAAATATCTTCGTGATTCTTCAACAAGCAATTACTATTTACTATTTACTATTTTATTGGTAAGAGTATCTTCATCGATATAACTCGAAGTCGTAATTAAATTGAAGTATGTATAAATTCAACAAAGTACGATGAAGAACTTAAGAACCTCTCTAAAATAAGAGAAAACTCTTCTCATCTACTCCATCTTAAATCAAATCTCTATTAAACCATCTTCACCACTTTTAATTCTCTCAAATATTATTTCGCACCCAAATGATTATTTTGTATTACTGGTTGTGCTTTTAGGCCCAACCTGTATTGGCTGGTTTTGGTCTGCACTTAGGTCTCATAGGCTACGCTAGGGCCTAAAATTTTTTAGCCCAATATGGGGCCTAGCCATGTATCCCTGGTAAGTCTCATACAGAGTTCAATCTGTCCAAATTCAGCCTTTTAAATATACTATTGGAGCCCATTGACCAACTCAATAATACTTTCCCATCATCATGATCATCCTTCATCAGAAATATCTATGATCATGATAAATACCTTGAACATCAGATTAATCTTCTAAGATTAATGTATTTTCTAATGGATCAATCTTCTCTTCTTATGTTTTTCTTCCTTCGTTATAGCAATTCATACCTCTAGATTATTTTTTATTATTTACATGTTTAATATATTTGTTGCTATAGTATACTCTAGTTCGGACAAACTAATTCATATAAATCTTTTTCATAATTAATTTTGTAACAATTATCTTCACATGCTTGGTGTCGTGGAGAAAGCGACTACCATGAATCGTGACAAGTAGAAATTCAGGAATAATTCTTCAGAAAGGGAAAAATGGGCAAAAATACACAAAGTAGAAGAAAAATCAAGAATATATACAAAAATGTTTATTGATTATATTAAACAAATTAATATCAAACAAAAATTACAATATTTTATATTAAAATAATATAAAAAATATATTTTCAAAGCTTTGCGAATAAGTCAGGATTAAATCACAGATTAAAAGAATCAGTAATTAATTGTGATTTTTTCAAATAACAATAAATAAACAAATTGATATTTCTCTTGAACAAAATGCAAAAGATGGTATCTTTGAGGAAGATTTTATGTCTTATGACATCTCGTTGGGAGGAACTAAACAACAATCAATAAAAAAAATTCCTCTCATATCTCCAATAATAATGCCAAAGCCAGCACCTGAATCAGCCAAAGTCACCTCCTTATCGATCGTAACTGATCCATGAACCATACAGGTCCATGAGCACATGAAATGTTGCATGGTGGACCATATAATTGCTCTCCCAAATCTGTTGTAATCTGGATGTTGACATTATGTCCATGGTGACATTTTGTTTCTTCAAAAAGTTCTATATTGTTAAGTTGAAAGCTTTTTGAAGAATTAAAGTGTAGAAAAATAAGTATGAGAAGCAATAATAGCAATCAAGAATAAAACACAAATCAAAGATAATTAAAGAGAAGCACGCGGAACAATTTGGGCATGGTTCTACAAGATTGTCCATGTCCATGAACGATGATGAGTTTTCGTTAGTTGTTCCACAGTTTTTCGACGGTCGATGATCCAATCCAAATGTGGTGTTTCAGGGATGGAACTCCTTAACTAAATTTTCTTGTTGGTATTTTCATATATATTTTCTCTATAGAATGTAAAACCGTAGGTACCTTTCTCGGAAGCATAAATATTTCTTTATTTAGTGGGTTAATGAATATAATTTGTAACAAAGAGTTTTCTCTTTATATTGGAATCAATATCTCTTTATTGTTGTGGAGCATGATAGTACTAGTCAATAAGGAGGTATTGTTAATCAAGCAACACATTAAGAAATCTTTTTTGGGTATTTTTCGTAATTTAACTAGTATTATATAAAACCCTAATTAGATTTTTTAGATAGTATATATATATATATATAGGAAAATGTTCAGCACCAAACATTTTGGCAAAACATTTTTCAAAACATGGGTTAGAAGTTTTGGAATGGGCTGATTTTTAGTGAGGATGATCTCTACAGTGAGGAGATCATCCTCACCAAAAATCAGCCCATTCCAAAACTTTTAACCCATGTAGGAAAAAAATGGTTGGCTAAAATGTTGGCCAAAATGTTTGGTGTTGAACAGGACCCATATATATATATATATATAGGGAAATGTTCAGCACCCTAAGTTTTACCACACACTTTAACAAACGTTTTTTGTCCTACATGGGTTAGAAGTTTTGGAATGAGCTGATTTTTGGTGAGGATGATCTCTATGATTAGAAGATCATCCTCCCCAAAAATCAGCCCATTCCGAAATGTTTAGCCCCATGTTTACACGTTGAAAAATCGTGGACCGTCCATTTTTTGTAAATCAATTTTGATGGGGTTAGAAGTTTTGGAATGAGCTGATTTTTGGTGAGGATGATCTCCTCACCATAGAGATCATCCTCACCAAAAATCAGCTCATTCCGAAACTTCTAACCCATGTAAGACAAAACGCGTTTGTTAAAGTGTGTGGTAAAACTAAGGGTGGCGAACGGGACCCATATATATATATATATAGGGAGCTGTTCAGCAGCCCTAAAGTTTGCCAAACATTTTTCAAAACATGGGTTAGAAGCTTTGGAATGAGTTAGTTTTTTATGAGGATGATCTCTACGATGAAGAGATCATCCTCTCCAAAAATCAGCTCATTTTGAAATTTCTAACCCTAGTTTACAAATTGAATAATCGTGGACCGTCCAATTTTTGTAAATCACTTTTGATGGGGTTAGAAGTTTTGAAATAGGCTGATTTTTGGTGAGGATGATCTCCTCATCATAGAGATCATCCTCACAAAAAACCAGCTCATTCCCATATATATATATGGAAAATGTTCAGCACCCAGCCATTTGCCCAACATGTTTTGTCCTACATAGGTTAGAAGTTTTGGAATGGGCTGATTTTTTGTGAGGATGATCTCTATTATTAGAAGATTTCATGGATCATCCATTTTTTGTAAACCATTTGTGATGGGGTTAGAAGTTTTGGAATGGTCTGATTTTTTATGAAGATGATCTCCTCACCATAGAGATCATCCTCACCAAAAATCAGCCTATTCTAAAACTTCTAACCCATGTAGGACAAAACATGTTGGGCAAATTGTTGGGCAAATGGTTGAGTGCCGAACGGGACGCTATATATATATATATATATATGGGACCGTTCGATAGACAATGTTAGGAGACAAAATTTGTCATATATGAATTAAAAATTTTGGATTTGATTGATTTTTTGTGAGGATGATCTCTATGGTGAGGAGATCGTCCTCACTAATAATTATCCCAATCTAAAACTTCTAATCCCTTCAAAAGTAATTTACAAATTAATGATAATAAATGACGATACAAAATTCTAAACCACTTTTGATGAGGTTAGAAGTTTCAAATTTGGTTGATTTTTTATGAGGATGATCTCCTCACCATATATATCACCTTCACAAAAAATGAGTCCAATCTAAAAATTTTAAGTCACATAGGATAAATTTTATCTTCCAACGTTGTCTCTCTGACATTGGTTGTGATATATATATTCAGTGAAAGGGTGCACTATGTAACTATGAGTTTTCTCTTCACAATGAAATCGGTATGATCTATGGATGTACCTCAATTTTGAGGGAATTATGTAAAAAAAATTATGTTTATGTGTGTGTGATTGCATCTTTTTTCTATTTTCTTTGTTACCAATTGTTTTTATTTTTCTCTACACTTGCATCTTTATCCATTTTTTATTTACATAGATATGTTGCACCAAAATATTTATTTGTGCTACTTAAAGTTTTGTGGTTCAAGGATAAGTTTTGGGCAACTTACATGGATATGTAACATTACTTCAAGGATTCTCTTAATATGGTACGTAACCGTCCTCGAGAGTGCCCCCAATTAAACAATGTTCAATGTAAAGATAATGATACATAGAAGAGCAAGTGCCAATTAGCTTAGTTGGTAAAGTCTTTGGATGATGATATTAGATACTTAAGTTCAAAATCCACCAGCACTAAGTTACTAAACTCATTAAAAACAAACTTACCAATTCATAAAATTAAAAAAAACCGAAGGGTATCAATAGGTCAGATCCAAATATGAATTAAACCAAAATTGGAATCGTCAAAAAATTCCTTTAAACAATTGTTAATTTCTATTGATTTTTAGTTTAAAATGTTGCGATTTCAAGAAACCCAACTCTAATTGGTTTTATTAAAAATTAAAGTCGTGATAAAATAATGCATTGTCTGTGTTCAATTGACGTGGCAAATGCACAAAATCATAGATTTTTTTTTCATTGCGATGGATAAGTAAAAATCTGCCAAGTTAATCGTGTACATACAGTATATGTGTCTATGTGTCAGTGCGTCATTTTATTATTAGTCTAAAAATTAAGGGACCCAAAACTATCTTATGAGTTGTAATTTTGACTCTGATTCCAGTTAAATTGGTACTCGTTTGGTGAGAATTAATTAGACATGAATGAACGATGTATAAAGACCCATTTAGATACGAATGAAGACAAACTATAAAGACAATGAAAGTCAGCATCCCTTGAAATGTGCAGAGGACAGACCTCACTATCAACAGTAATGACGTTATGATATAACAGTACTAAGCGTGATAAATAAACATCAAAGTGTGTGTGTGTGTGCGCGTATGATGTGACAGTTCTACTACTTGTCCTCTTTGATGCTCTGATGGCTCTAAAGGCTGTCTGTCGTATTGGGTGGGCTCCACTGTATAAGTGCACGTTCCTTCGTACCTCATTTTTGGTTGGGCCCGGCCCAATTTTTATCCACGCCCACTTTCCATCTGAAACCTCCCTTTCTTCGCTTTTTACAAAAACGCTTTTTCTTCTCTCTTCTTGACTTTATTACATCAGTGATGTAGAAACAGTTTAAATTCTACAACAAAAGTTCATAAATAAAGATTTTAAAGAAAAATGCTAAACTGACTTCCTAGACCACTGTGCTGATGTGGAACTGTGCATTGAACCATAGATGTTTTTTCTCGAGATACAAGTGAATAAACCCTCTCCAATCCCTTTAGATCTTATCATATAAAAATCAAGGAATTTTTTTGTTTTTTTAATCTTTTCTTGATGAGAGATCTATATGACAAGATCTGAGGTGTGAGAGTCTGATTTTAACCCTCTTTGGGTGTATACAATCCATACTCAAAAAAATAAAATAATAATAATAGTAAAATCATGTGAGCCTTCAACATGCCCGTTAATCCATGAGTGATTTACCACCTCTTTGTGGTGATCAACATGATTCTAAATTATAGCCTCGAAGAACTTTTCATCATCGGCTTGGAGTCCACTTGTGTTCGTGTTCACTAAAGCAATGGTACAAAATTCTCAAATCCAATGCTTCAGAAACATCAATCAAGATGATTTTTTTGCATTTAGGCCCACTTGATGATGTGTTAGACAATCATGGAATTTTTGACATGTAGCATATTGGTAGGTTGATTTTAGAACTTTGATGTGCCATGGAAGAGCGAAAAATTTACGATAGCGAGGGATTTTAAAATTTACTTTCCTTAGTCCTCCTTTGTTTAGAGATCCAGTACCAGAGATCAGTAGCTTGAAGTAATTATGATCATAAATGAAAGCTACAATGGCCGTTGAGATATTTGAATTTGGACTAATGGTTCAATATCATAAGGCCCATTAATTATAATTATAATATATACAAAGCCCAAAGAAACAGGGAAGGTAGCATTGTACACCAGGCGCATTTATAATCCTGTGCAGTGGGAATTCTTCTAACGTGCGCCAATTGGGACAAAGCACAACACATTTTGCACTATTTGCTTCTCTTTCTTTTTTTTTTTTTTTTAAATTTAAAATGCTAAATATCCATCCTTAAGATAGCCGTCGACAATACATGATCTACTAACTAAACATCCTCATATATCTACAACCCATCATTATCATTCACAGAACAAAATGATAAAATCAATGGCACCCATGTAATCATATCCACCCGATGCATGCCACGTTGCATCAATCAAAATTTCTCAAATGTGATGATGCTGCAGCTGCAACAACCTGGAATACGCGCCATCGACTCGACTAACCAACTCAGCATGACTTCCATGCTCTATGATACGTCCATCTTGCACCACACCAATGCTGTCCACCCCTCTTATGGTTGATAACCGATGGGCCACGACTAATGTTGTTCGCCCTCTCATCAACCGTTCTAGCGCTTCTTGCAGGACACACTCTGACTCCGCATCGAGTGCACTCGTGGCCTCGTCAAGGAGCAACACTGATGGGTCCTTGAGCACTGCCCTTGCTATAGCAATCCTTTGTTTCTGTCCACCCGATAGTTGCACCCCTCGCTCCCCTACTGGAGTCTTGTACCCTTCCGGTAACCCACTCACAAACCCATGCACATTAGCAGCTCGAGCAGCCTCTTCAACTTCTGCCTCAGTCGCTGATTCCTTCCCGTAAGCAATATTCTCGAAAATGCTAGCTGCAAACAATGCTGGCTCTTGTTGCACTAGACCTATCTTAAGCCGAAGAGACTTTAAGTTCAACCGACGAATATCTTTTCCATCAATCAAAACCTTCCCTGATGTCGGATCATAGAACCTCTCGATCAATGCAATCACCGAGCTCTTTCCGGACCCACTAGCACCAACTAGAGCTTGGCTCTGCCCAGCTCTGACTCTGAGGTTAAGGTCTTTAAACACGGTGAGCTCGGGACGAGCTGGGTAGGCAAAATCAATGTGACGTAGCTCAATCTCCCCACGGACGGATTCAATTGGGTCCGCTTCCGGATCATCTGGATCGATCTTAGTGGAACAATCAAGGATTGAGAAGACAGAGGTGACAGCCTCGCCACCTCGGATGATCTCGGGGGCAAGGCTAACGGTCTCTGCCACCGAATTGGCCGTGATGACAAGGACAACAAAGACTTTGATGACCTTGGAAAATGTGGAGATGCCTTTGCTTACAAGATGGACACCATACCATAGGATAAGTGCCTCGGATGCATAAAGGGCAAGTTGGGAAAGGCCGAAGAGGAGGCCAGCAGATTGGCTGCGTCGAAGGCTTCGAAGCTGTGGGATGCGAAGCTCGTGACAGAAGAGTGAGATGATCTTATCCTGAGCATTGAAGGCTGCAACGGTGCGGATGTTGCTGACTCCTTCCCCAGCAATCATACTTGTTTTTGCATGGGCCTTTGCTGTGTCTCCAGCAAAACCCTTTAGAGATAATTGCTGAACATTGCAGATATATGACAGAAATAATTGTCAAGATAAAGAAATCTAGAAAATTATTGAAATTAAGAATCATATATAGAGGAAGGCACAGAGTTTAACAATACATGCAAATGTCAGTGATTGGGATCCATTATATTACACTTAGAAATACTTTATTGCTAAAAGTCCACCTCATATGATGATCATAACAACTGTTCAATAAAAATAGATCCGGCTTATATGAAACACCATCAGTTCAACCATTGAATCAGGTGAACCGAACGGTTTTTGTGAACCAATTTACAATACAAAAATTTGAATGATCTTTGAGGATAATATGATTTCTACAATGGAGGATTCTTTAATAATCTAACACTGATAATGAGGATTTAATAATGTCTTTTTATAAAATAAAATAAGACAATTTTGGAAAATAAATCCTAAATAATCTTAACTAAATCACCTAGTTGGAGGCCTATTGAAAAGATTACGAAAATTCACTTCAGACCCTAGAGATGGAATAAAAAACAATACCATGGGATTGAACCTTGAGTATTATGTGAGTGGAGATTGATTATTTTGCAAGCGAATAAATTACATTCATTTTAAAATCTTTACTACTATAATGAGAGAAGATGGAGTACAAGAGGTTCGACACCAAATTTTGGATCCCACAAATGCGCATATCTTTACATTTCCACATAATATAATTAGGGTCATTTTGGTCAAAAACCAAGAAAATCGTAGCCCATCATCCCAGAATCACGGTGGTTAGTTTTTAAAATTGCAAAAATATCCTTTTTATTATGCAATATTCAAAAATCCTTTAATAAATGTTTTAAATTACAGATAAACCCTTTTGATACATGTGTGTTTTTCTAGTTATTTAATAAATAGAATCCAGTCCAACCAAATTGAACCAGGATTCAACTGTGGTTAGATCAATTTGAGAAGTTTTTTATCCAATTGCCAGTTCAGCTCTTAGAACAGTGGCTAACCCACATTTTATTGGATGAGTAAGATGTAATTTCATAAGGTTGACAGTTTAATTTGTTTGGTGAATAATGAAGGTGGAACTCATTAAACTTAAGGTTCTCTCCCTTTCAGACTAAGACATGTTACTGCCCATGACATTTAGAAACAGTAGGTACAGTCAATAATTACATAACCATTGACCAAGCCAAAAATATAAAAAACTGAGTGAAGAGGGAGAAAAGGCATTACTTCACAATTAAATAGAAACTGGACAACAGGACAAAAGTTTGCATGGGTGAGGGGTACCATGGCTGGCATGTCTGACACCCCTCATGAAGACAAGACCAGTATATGGAGATTGTATCAAACATCACAAAAGACAATCACCTGAAACTCTCACATGGTGTTAAGGGATTCGCTCAA
Source organism: Akebia trifoliata (assembly GCF_017979445.1). Taxonomy (NCBI): domain Eukaryota; kingdom Viridiplantae; phylum Streptophyta; class Magnoliopsida; order Ranunculales; family Lardizabalaceae; genus Akebia; species Akebia trifoliata. The sequence continues at coordinate 5,652,903 of NC_141379.1, forward strand.
GACAGTAAAGAAGTAAAAGGTCATGTACTTATTATAATACAGTCTAGGTCGTCCCATCCATCTACCAGAAAATACTAGTTAAACCTTCCCAACATAGTGACAAAAATCACGTAGTTTTCAAATAATCTATGATTTTCCAAAAAAATAATAATGATTAATCGTGATTTAATCAACACAGATTACTTCTAACTTTAGCACTTTTAAGTGTTATTATATTATATAATATATGAAATACATATTTTTTACAACTTTATGTTTGAAAAAAAATTACTCTTATTTTTTAAATTTTTCAATGTTTTCCCAACTTTTTCCGAAGCTTTCTCTTGCCAAATTATTCTCGAACCTAGACTTTGTCACTATGCTTCCCAATGTTGATGTGTACAAAGCACCGCTATTTTCTCTTTTTGATAGGTGTAAGAAGTGATTTTTGTTAGAAAATAAGATGCATTGTATTAAGGTGCATGAGATACCTTGTATCTCATCATAATCGGAAGGTGTCTTGTTTGTATATGTCATTTATCAATAATGGAGAATTGTATCAAATTCCAGCAAGCCAGATAAGATGCCGAGGTTTGACACACAAGTAAAACCATCATAATATTCAGAATGACCAAAATGCCATCAATTAGATGGATAGGAAAACAGATGGATTACCTGAGCAAAGTTGGCAACAACCAGAAGAGGGAAGGCTCCGAGGATGAGAAGAGAGACTCTCCATTCAACTATGAAAGCCACTATGAATGATGTGAGAAGTGATGTCATGTTCTGTAGTATCACTGAAATTCTCTCAGCAATAGCGGACTTCACGTCTGCAGCATCTGTAGCCAAGCGGGCTGCAACAAGGCTTGAATTGTTCTCCTCCTCATCAAACCACCCAACTTCGTTCCTTAGGATCGCTGGGCATCATTTTTAAAATTTTCAGAAACAAACCTCCAACACTTAAGTTCACAAAAGGCAAGCAACTTCAAATCAATTTTCTAGAAAATAAAATGCACAATCTAACAATGATTGAAATGTTAACCAACCAACTACTCCAAAAGACAGATCTGTTGGAAAGGGGAAGAACTATGAGTATAAGAGTGTCATGAGGCTTAACCAAGATATGACACACCCAAGAATGGAGGAAAATATACACTCCACACTCCCCCTCACTCATAAGGGTAGAAAGAAAGAATCGAACCCGTGATCTATAAAAACCTAGCGCTCTGATACCATGTTAACCAACCAACTACTCCAAAAGACTTATCTATTAAGAGAGGGGGAGAACTATGAATATAAGAGGGTCATGGGGCTTAACTAGCGTATGACACACCCAAGAGTGGAGGAAAAAAACATAAATCACTCAAACATAGTTCAATAGTTTATCAAACAATTAATCAATCATGATATAGTATGGAAGAACATAAAACTATACAATATAAACTCAAAAGAAAGAATAATGATATGTACCTGCAAGCATCATTCTCCTCACTCTGGTTGTGAGGTTCTCCCCCATTATACTAAAGAAATAATGCTGCATTAGATATGCAACTACAGCGTAAAGACCTGCTCCAATGTAAATGAACACAAACTCTTTCGTCTTCCTCTCCATTGCAGAATAATCTTTATAGTAGAACACCTCAATCATGTTGCTCATCACAATGGCAAAAGTTGGTCCAATAAACCCTGAAAGAACCGATCCAATGGCACCCATAATAGCATATGGCCATTCAGGTGCATTCAATTTAAGAAGCCTAAAGAAGTATCCATCTGGTGCGGGTCTCTTCCTTTCAGTGTCAGCATTGGAGATCATTTCTATACGACCATCTGCACCTGTGCTATACTGGTAGCTTAAGTTTCTTAAACTACCAGACCGGAGACTTAGGGACTTGGTTGAAAGGGAATGGCTTAGACGTGAAGAACGTGCCCGACGGGTCGAAGGGATTCCAAAATCTCGGTTCCTTGCCATCTCTTGGAATCGGATTAAGGAAGCATAGGCCCCGGCTTTGGTAATTAGTTCTTCATGGGTCCCAGTTTCAACAACTTGGCCTTGCTGGATAACTGCGATTGTGTCGACATTTCTTATGGTGGAGAGTCGATGGGCAACAACTACAGTTGTTCTACCGATCATGAGGCGGTCAAGAGCCTCTTGGACGATACTTTCGGAACCTGTGTCAAGAGCACTGGTGGCCTCATCAAGGAGGAGGATTTTTGGGTTCTTTAACATAGCTCTGGCAATGGCAATTCTCTGTTTCTGTCCACCGGACAGTTGTATTCCTCGTTCTCCCACCTGATTTGATATAAAAAATTGGGGGGAAAAATCCATGTTGAGAAGTGAGAATAGTTTTTAATTTATTTATTTATCATCCAAGAGAAATGAGAATTGTTTGATTGGAGAAACTATAGCAATAGGATTGAACTCAAAGACTTTTCTTCACAATGACATGTTCGATTCTTTCTTTTTTCTGATGGGTAAGCTGTACTTGAACATACAACCTCAAAGTTGCTTTGCAATGTGTCAAACCAACTGAGCTATGGGTCTAAGCCCGACACGTTCAATCTTGAGGTGTAAGAAAGCAACTTTAAAGAGTTCAAGGTCATTGAACCACAATAATACTTCAAAATCTTTCTTAAACAATTTTAGAATACTAGCAAAAATTAGAGATGCTCACAGGTGAATCAAATCCAAATAATGCAATGACTAGATTTGATTGAAGTTCTCTGTCTTCTCTAAATGTAGTAAGTTGCAAGCAAACCAAGGGCTCCATCTCATCCACTCTAGCCTTACACCTAACATTATTTACATTCTCAGAAAGGAAGTTGGAACTTGTTAAGTTGGCACACATCTCACCTGTGTATTGTACCCGTTGGGAAGCAAAGTAATGAAGCTATGTGCATTTGCAGCAGAAGCGGCCGCTTCAACTTCTACAATGGTTGCATCAGACTTTCCATAGAGTATGTTCTCCAGTATGGTGGTAGCAAAAAGTGCAGGCTCTTGGTTCACCAAACCAATCTGATCCCTTAACCACTTCAATTGAAGAGTCCTTATATCCACATTGTCCAACAAAACTTGGCCTGCAAAACCAATAACGCATATATAAATCATTGCTACAACCATCATTAGTACTAAACTAGTGATCTTTGAACTTGAGATAAGAACTTCTTAGTTACCCTGATTTGGATCATAGAACCTTTCTATCAGAGACACAACAGTACTCTTTCCAGACCCACTCCCTCCAACCACAGCAACCGTCTTCCCCGCGGGAAAGAAAATGGAGAAATTACGGAAAATGATGACATCTGGTCGTGAAGGGTAGCTAAATATTACATCTTTAAATTCAATATTCCCGCTAACGTCTGCCAAACATTTCCCCTCTAAGGGGTCTTGAATAATAGAGGGCCTTTGCTTGATAACCTCCATTAACTTGTACCCCGCTGCTTTGCCTTTACTAAATGCGCCAAGATTCGAAAATGACTGACCCAAGCTCCTATAACAAATAAATGAATAATAATAATTGAAACCCACCAAACATTTTCAAAGAAATAGAACTTAAATTATGAGTCTGAATAATGAGCTATTACATGCCACCAACAATGGCGGAGAAAATTGCAGTGAAGGCTTTCCCACCGTCCGTTTGTCCATTCCTAATGAAAACTCCAGCATACCAAAAAACAAGGGCCCATGACATACACGCAATCCCATACGTGCATCCGATTCCTAGACCTTTGGCCATTCCTGCCTTGTACCCAAGCTTCAATGTGTTTTGTATGGCATCAGAATATGAATTGAGGGCCTTGCTCTCGCCCACATAAGAATAAACCGTCCGAACTTGTGCAATGGCCTACACGTAAATTTTCAAAATAACGAACAGATTAAGAGCAGAATTACCCAAACATCTGAATTTTAAATCACAGATGTAGAAATCATTATATTTATACGTAACTAAACAACCAAATTGAACATATAAAGTAACTATGAACCAAAAGAATCAATGTGAGGGTCCAGATAAAATTTGTTTCTTGTGGGGATCCATCCCCATTTAAACAAAATTCTCATCTTTTAGTTAATTTCCCCCCACTAAGTTTAAATGAAAGAAAACAGGAGGATCTAGCAAAACCTGAAAATTAGAAATAAAAATGAAAAATAACCATGTTATTTCACTCCATTGTTTTAATATTTAATATTTTCTAATAAAACCCAATCCAGGAATCGTCCATTATTTCAAAAATAAGCTTATTTGGATTAAAATGTACAAGTGTGGACTCACCTGCTCAGCAATTATGCCAGCATTTGCGTAAGATTCTCGGCTTTTGGAAGTGAGACCAGTGAGGGTATATGCGTATAAACCCCCAGCAAAAGCGATTCCTGGAATCACTGCCACACTCAGAAGCGCTAGCCTCCATGCCGATACGAAACCCACCACTAATCCTGCTAGAAAAGTTGAGAGATAATGTATGAAGTTCCCCACCTGAAACAAACAAACAACCAAATGAGGAGATTTTTTTTCTACTACTTTAACAACATGCGCACGTTAAAATATATTTGCTAACATGCACCGAAATCTTGGAATGATCGAACCTTCTCACTAATGGCGTCTTGAACGAGAAGTGTATCTGTGGAGACGCTAAAGACGATATCTCCAGTTCTGGCGTCTGTGTCGAAGAACCCTACGTTCTGTTTCAAAACTGCTTCCAAATATTTCTTCCTTAATGTGCTCACTTGTCTTTCTCCCGTATACATCCAACAAGCTATCTCTGATTGAGATTCAAAAATTCCCCCCCAAAAAAAAAAAAAGGAATTAAAATGTAAAAAAAGAAAAAAAAAATATATTAAAAAGCGAATCTTTCAAGAAATAAAATAGTTCGTTGAGTTTGACAGGTGAAGAGGAAAGAGACGATAGGCCCACGTGGTTTACCAGATCGGATACCAATGAGACGACACATGTCACTTGTCAATCAGATGTGATTGGACTGTACCATGAGATCGAGAACCTTTATGGCATTACTCAAAAGGTAAAACAGAAAATTTTGACCGAAATGGTAGATCAAACCGAAATCGTAAAACTCATTAAAATATCAAAGAAAAATGGAGATCGATGAGAGAGTAAATCTTACCTGCATAGGACGATAGACAAACTACAAGTCCAAGGAAGACGAAATACAAAGAATACTGCATTAAATCAAGAAAAAAACATAAATTTGAGATCTTTTATGCACCAATCAATCGATCAAGAGAAAGAGAGAGTTTGTTTCCTTTTCTTTAACAGAGATGAGAGCGAACCTTTGAGACTTCATCGACCATCTTTTTGAAATCTGCTTGGTTTTGCCCAAACCCATTCACCATTTCTCCAAACAAAAGGAAGAAAACAGGCATGGCGGAGCCATGGATTACAGCTCCAAAGCTTCCCAAGCTCATCAAAAACCAATCGTACTTGTCAGCAAAAGAGAAGAGCTGGTAGAAAGGAAGACTCTTCTCCTTTTTCTTCTCCAAATCAGACATTTTTTTCGCTGTTGTTTCGTCCATTAGAGCTTTAGTAGAAGATCTTTACAGCTTTTGGAGGAATAAACACAAAACGTAATGAGTGATTCAGAAACCAGAGGTGAGACTCGAAAGCGCTTTTTGGGTAATATTTCGTTCTGGGTTTTGCGCCATTAAAGAAAAGATCCGAACTTTCGTTCTCAAGCTCAAAAGTAAAAAAAAAACTAACCTCTCCCTTTCTCTCTCTTTACTGTGTTTCCGCCATTAGAGCTGAGATCAAAGCTTTCTTCTCCTCCTCAGAAAACTGACAATGTTGGTCGGCTATCAGTCCGATACGAGTGTACGTCTTTGCGGCGAGAGTGAGAGACCAATGGTCAAACAAACGAAGGAAATGGTGTTGAAGGGTCTCGTGGAGTTGGTTATAATTATAAAGGAGTTAACTATGGTTGTAAGTTTATGAACTGTAGTTAAGTGGAATCTAGTTAACTGAACTAGAGAAATAGCGTAACCTCGGCCTTCGTGCGAAACAATAAAAATACGATACGATATATTATCAAGAAAAGTCCTAGTTTTTCACTAATCAGATCGAACCAATTGTTCCGACCGGGTTTTTTCATAAAATAAAACCGGATGACCTGGAAAAGCATTGAGAATGACTTGAAGGACTTTTTATTGAGAATATGTATCGAATAGTCCCTTGATAAAAAATATGAATCATCTAAATCCTATTTAATAAAATATTAGTCTAGTAAGAATCTTTTAAAGATTTTTTTTAAGAAAAATATCTAAAATATCATTTTAACGATTTTACAAAGTATTTAATCTAAAAATATAGGGAGTCAAATAAAAAATTTAGACCAATTAATTTAGTTATTAATATTTCTATAAAAAATTTAAAAATAAATATTTTATTTTATTTATTAAAAATTAAATTCAATATAATTTTATTTGACTCATTAATATCGACATGTTAATTTTTGAGTTGAATCGATGTATATTCAAGTTGAATTTTAAAATTATATTTTAATTATTTAAAATTATTTATATATTTTAATAAATCTAATATAAATAGACCAAATCAGTTTGATGACAATCATACTCGTCTCCTCATCATCATTGGTGTAGTCATTACCAAATACGTGATTTAAAGTTATTAGTTTTCGTAAGATAAACAAATTTTTTTTTTTTTAATTGATTTATAAGAGATGACCATAATTAAGGGGCATGTCATTATAAAATAAAGGAGTGACTCAAATAATCTCCAATAAACATGTTTCTTTAAACTTTAAAAATCATTAAAAAGGATAATTATGGCATTTTCACTTTAAAAATCATTTTTAGACTAATATTTGATAAATTGGATATTAAAAAGTTCATAATTTTTTAGAAGGGATTTTTTTTTTACATATTTTCAAAAAATAGGCATTTGTTGTCGTTGTCCTTTTTTCTTTGTCTAATTGTTGGCTCAACCATAGTGGATAATTATGAACCAAATTTTAGAGGGTTACTATTACCACATCAACTTTTACTAAAGTCACACTAATTGTATGCAATTCTTTGGTGTTTTACATAAGAATTGGTGTGGCATTAGTAAAATTTGATGTGGCAATTGTAGATGTCTAAAATATTATTCCTTTAAAAACAAAATAAAATGTATCTTCAATTTTTAGATCACTATCACGAATTGAAACAAATAAGAAGGTTCAACTTTTACTTTTAATTTTTTTTGCTTACATGGATTGAGTGGACTTTATTTTGGTAACTTTAAGCGTTACAGTTTTTCCAATAGAGTCGTGATAATATGACTCACCAGGTGGCCTACTCAATTGACTCTCTGGCAAGAAGAGTTCGGGAATCATAGATATGTATGTCTCGAGATACATGATTGCACTTCCCCATAAAAAAAAATGTATCCTGAGGGACACAATGTGAAATATATATATATACTTAATAGCTCAAAGACTGTCGAATTTTATAAAATTCGACGGATCAAGGCGTCAAAATTTTTTTAACGGATCGAAACTGTCAAATTAATGGAGGATGGTAGAAATTTGATGGCTCTAAACCGTCGAATTAGGAAATATCAAAAAATTTAACAGCCATAGACTATCAAAATTCGATTTCTAAAATTTGTGAGCTTTGACTCGTCAAAATTTTCAATTTTCACATAGTGAGAGTCATGTATCCCAAGTTGTACATATCTACGATTCTTGAACTTGTCCACGTTAGGGAGTCAATTGAGTATGCCACTTGGGGAGTCATACTATTAGGATTCTTTCAAATAAAAGAAATTCAACATTTTGGAATCCCATAAAAGAAATTCATTATAAATAAGATAGTTTTAAAAGGAATAATTTTTTGCTCACAGAAATCTGAGATCCACCAGTCAGATGTACCTATGTGTATTGAATGGCATTCCTAATTTACAAAAGTATCATTGTTAGTTACAAAACTACCATTGTATGTTTGATGTGACAAACCCTGAGGAGTCTGTGAGCACTATGAATAAAAAGTATGTGAGCACAAAAAGATCTTTAAAAAAAGGAGAATTAGAAAAGACAATAAAGTTCGAGAGGCATTAGCAATTTTTTTTTTTTATGACAGGGTTCTAGATCCCAGAAACCACACATACCAAGTAGGAAGGGATAAATCCTTGTGGGTGATACGAGGGGGCTTGAACTCAAGACATGATTAATTAGTGAAACATTGCATAAGAGGAAAAAAAAAGGATAATATATAAAGTTGAAGGGGTATATTCTTGGGAAGGGGGAGCGGAGACAGAATAAAATTGAAAATTGTTTTTGAGATCATAGTTCAAAATATCATTTTGTCACAAAATGTTTCGATCGAAACATTTCGATTTTGGATTTTTCGAGACAAAATAATGGGGAAACTTTTTGAAGATTTTGATAGTTTCGCAATAGATTCAAAATATAAAAAGTAGATTTTAATATTTTCATCATAGATCCAAAAGAAAAAAAGAGAAGATTTTGGTGATTCTCCATAGATCTAGAAAGTTTCGATGATTTCTTCTTCTTCATTCTTTTTTCTATGATTTTTTTTTTCTGAAACCAAAGCCTTTCATGTTTCAACCTATGTTACTTGATTCGTGCGGTTTGAATTCGGGTTCATGGTTTGACACTCTAGAACGAATCCGGTTCGTAGGGGTAGACAGAGATGTGAGCATTTGATGATTGAAGTTAAGAGTAAAATAAAAAAGAGGTTGAAGGTGACTAGCTTTTGCAAGAAAAAAAAGATTATTTTATTACCAGATGAAGACAAAGGGCATTTGGTGATTTTTCATTGGTCTATTAATAAAGACCAAGGTTAAAGGGGCATGCAAATATTTTTAAAACTTAGAACTATGTAAAATGTAACTCACATTGACGAACTTGCGAGCCAAAAAGCGAATTGGTTCGCAACTCACTACTGAAGCAATGAATTAGGTAACCCTAATTTCAACATAATGGCATGCCCATGACCTTGGTCTTTTATGGAAGATTGGGTCGTTTTGGTCGCGTGTATAATGTTTTGGAAAATATTGTTGACACCTATGTGTTTTTAAATTGATGAGATGCCCTTTAAAAAATCGTCTCCTATGAAAGACTCTTACTTAAATGTTAATATAATGTTTCAAAATACTTTGGGAATGTTTTAATATCATTTCAATTTTTGAACATATTGAAATACCGAAAAAGATCGAGATTTTAAATCATGCTCGAGATACATTCTTTATCTCCCCCCCTCCCTCCCTCCCTCCCTTAAGAGGGGTTTGGGATTTAATCTCAACATCAGGACAACTTTAACTTTATTATTTTTTCTCTTCTCTCCTTTTTCAAGAATACTGTTTTAACCTTATTTATCGTATTTCATTTTCTCTAATTTTTTCAATGATACCTATCCAACTTTATTGATGGGGTTAAAAGAGAATTATTTTATTTATTTATTTTTCTTTTTTATGGGTGGTGGTGGAGGGGAGAATGCCCTACTAAGAGCTGTTTAGCTTTTGTGGACCATGATTTAGCCATTGACTATAGTTATAGCCCTTTTATTGATCACTAGCTAGTTTTATTGATCATAAAGGTGAAGCTAACAAATTTCTTATTCAAGCTTTTTGAAATATAAAATTAAGACAAGATGCTTGATTATAAAATCAAATTTAGCAGAGGAAAATGGTCGGTTAAGTCTATTACAAAAGAATGTACTTGTTTGTCCCCTTGGCCATCTTTAGTTATAAAGCTGGGACAGCATATCCTGAAAACTGTAGAAATGGTTCTAAATCAGGATAAAATAAAACCATAACCGAAGGTCGCAAGAAGTGTCTTAGGTCGTAATGTAGGCTCTTTGGGAATACTCGATCCTTTTATAGTTTTCACTGCCACTAACCACGTATTATTCTTTTAAAATTGGGAAATTTACTCTCATAGTTTTCAACCTCTTCGATCTTGAGAGTGGATCCTCTGTAGTATTTCTTTCCTAAAGTTCCGTATAATAGTTTTAGGCGGTTAAGATAAGAGACACGTCAACACAACAATAAATCCATACTGTGTAGTTTTAAGAGTTTAGTGACCGTTGATTTTCAAAACCTTTGATCATGGGTTTGAGAATATATATATTTCTAAATTTGATCTATCCTCACAAAATAAGAGGAATGTTATTGATTTTCAAAAGTGATTAATGAAGACGGTAGACAAATCATTGCAAGAAAGTAGTATAACAGAGGATCTGCTCCAATTCGATCTTGGGGTATAAACTTTGATTACTTTTGTCTCCCTATTTTTTCACTTAAAAAATTATTGATTTTTCCTTTCTTTTCTTTTCTTAAAAAAAAAAAAAAATGTAATGTCATCTAAATAAAGATTTTTTTTTTTCTCATTGATTTGAAAAATAAAGCAATAAGAGACAATGAAATAATTAATCAAATCGTTGTTGAGAGCAAGTGATGATCTTGTTACCAAAATCCCAAATTTAAAGATGGTAGATATTGGAGAAAACATCATTGGGTTTTTGACAATAGGTTTATAACAAACTCTCGAAGTGGGTATGTGGATATGTGATCTTTGGAAACACAAGGGGTTCTAAAATATTCACCAAAATCTAAAGGATTTGAATTTTTTTGTTTTTTTTTATGGAGGTGGGGGGGTTAATTTGGATGTCATATAGAATGTAAATAACAGTTGCTTTATTTTAGAGACCTGTTAGTGTTACCCAACTTTTATTTACTAATCCTAATTTTTTAAATTATTTATCACACTCCATTCAAATAATTTTAATAGTTATTTACAATTATGATTACACTCATATAAAATCAAAAGCCCAAAAAATATATAAATCTAGCCAAAAAAAAGAAAATGAGAGTTGTATTTTCTATTGACATCCCAACTTTTACTTATTCTCAATCACTCACTTATTTTCTTTATTTTTAATTAGAGTGTAATAATAAGTAAATGTTGCAGTGCCAATAGCAGTAATCTAATTTTAATTTCTACACACAAAACAACACTTCTCCAAAATGGTCACCTCACCTCAAATTAGCCAAAATGCACTTCTCAACTTTATGTTTTTCGGGAGTTCTAGTTTTGCAATTCTTGGCAACAGAAACTAGCAATAACCAGAACAACCTTTAGTGCTTCAATAAGACAAATGTAGCCCCTACGAATAACAACCTCTAGTAAGTCGGCCTTGCAAACAAGACTATGTGAGGTAGTTTTGCATGAAAAGGGTGAAGATCGTCATCTTTTAACGACCATGAATCCATTGGAGATAAAATAAACTCCTAAAGATTTCAATTATATTCAATTCTCCCTCTAAAAATTGTTATAATGCTTATTTACAAAACCTAGAACCTAATTACTTGAAATTGTAAAAAATTGACAGAAAAAAATTAGTAATTTTTTTTATTTGACTAAAACTCTTTACCAAGCTTAAAATAATTTTAAAATAAACTTAAGGCTCCAAATATCACAAAACTCTTTACTATGTATAATCCCAAAAAGCATATTTTGATCCTCAAACACACTCTCTTTTTGCAAACACCGCCCCCTCGGAAAGTCCTACGTGCAACAGGGACCCTGGAGGGTGCCCCTAAGAAATTCATAACTTCGTTAGGTTTCGAATACTTGACCTACTCTTCCTAAGGAGTTTATCAAAGCTCTATTGTCCATTATGTTTGTTGTAATGCTCATTAGTACGAAATCTGGTGATACATTATAGTAGCCATTCCAATACATGGATTGGAAAATGAAATAATGCCCTTTTGAAGGTAAGGTGCATCGTTCAACTTTCGACGACTAACCTCTTTTGGTCCTGCAACTCCATATGGTCTTCTCCAACTACTACATCATTAAGCCAACTTCAATATTTCATTCAAACATTCAAGGTCCTACACCACCACGAGTCAACAATAGTCATATAGTACAAACACAACCCCTTGATCATGGTTTGCCATTGCTTGAATGCATTATAGACAGGTTGTATGATTCTGGGGTAGGGTGTTTATGTTCTAAATCGAAGAACAACTTGGACCCAAGTGTTTCTAATTAGCCATTTTAAGGTCTGAAAATGATGAATAAAACAAGCTGGAAATGGTCCAACAAGTCTAGGAAAAGGTAGGCTATGGAAACAATGACTCAGTCGCTAGTATGTTCTACTAAATAAAAAAAATAAAAATAAAAAATTGGTTCCATCTTGGAAATATAGTTGAATATTGGCGAAAGACAATGAATTAATATTTAAAAAATGAGATTAACAATAGATTAGTCACTAATCCACTTCATTACAAGTTAGAATTGAAAGAGTTCCCTTGGGTACAAAACAGAGTCATGGACCACTCTCTTGAGTTACTAATTTGCTAAAATTATGCATATAATATATATTAAATATTCTAAGCAACTCTTTCCACCTAATCCATTAGGATTAGATTGATGAAGTTGATTCCAAGATCTGTGATCTAAGTTTTGACCCCATGATCTGTACATTCCAGCAATTAGGACCAATGTTTAACCCATATTTTATGTATTAGTTGGTTAACTTATGACTCTTTTTTCAAGCATATGGGCCGTAATTAAAATATGAGAAAAATTAATCTAGGTGTTGTTTGTTAAACTGAAAAAAATAAGTGTTGAATGACTTTAAGTGCTGAAAATTTTGTTTATTTAGATGCAGAATCACGTTTGTTACACATTACTAAAACTGATAAATTGTCTTTTTTACCCTTACAATCATATTATACATTGTTTGTATATTTCAAATGCTTATTTCTTATCAAACACAATAAAATATATTATTTTTTATAAAATTAAAATACAATTCATTTTTAAATAATAAGTAATACTCAAATTTTCAATTTCTAAATAATAATTTTTTATTTCTAAAATCTCACAAATTTCAAATTAAAAATAATAATGTCATAAAAGTCACTAAAATTTGAAATTAACATTGAAAGAACTTAATTTTAGATTAATAATTTTTTATGGAAATGAAGGATGTGTAATTATAAAAGCACCCCATGAATTAATAAGGGTAACCCATATCATAGTCAAATTTTTTTATCTTATATGGGTTAAAGTTTTTAGAATGAACTAATTTTTTGTGAGGATAATCTATATGGTCTAGAGACCATCTTCACAAAAAATCAGCCCATTCCAACATTTCTAACCACATCAAAACTGATTTTCAAAAAATAAAATAGACAATTTACGATTCTTGAACTTGTTTTGATGGGATTAGAAGTTTCGGGATAAACTAATTTTTTGTGAGAATGATCTCCTCGTTGTAGAGATCATCCTCACCAAAAATCAACTCATTTAAAAACTTTTAACCTATATAAGACAAAACAATTCAGTCATAGTGTGGTATTATTAATTTGTAGAGTGCTTATATAATTATCCATAAGATATAAGAGGTAATATCCTTTGAAGTATAAGAGCATATTTGTCCGTGCCGAAAAAGAGAAATTCTTACTGTTTCAGAACAAAAATTAAGCATCAAAATAGTGCTGAATTTTTTTCACTTATTTTTAGTTATAAGCGATGAAAATATGGAGTAAACAAACACGCTAATTTGACAAAAAATGCTGATTTTTTTTTTTTTTTAGTATTAAACGCTGAAAAATAACGCAAACAAACAGTCTTTAAGACTAAACTAATTATTGTCTAGTTATATTTACTAATATACATGTTTGTAGCTTTGAAACTATTTTTGCCAAAGAAAAAAAAACCCATCAATGTTTTTATACAAATTCAGCCATCTAGTGTGATTAAAAAAATACAAATTATATGATTCAAAAAGATTGCCTACATCCATAGATGATAATGATTTTGTAGCCATGAATCATGATCCACATTCTTTCCACCCATATAACACCATAGAATACAAAACACAAGTAAAATAAATTCTCCTTTCCTTGAGTAGAAAAATAAATAAAAAACTGTGATATTACATTATTACCACAACATTATGTTCGGAATAAACATCATAAGTGATTTTATTATAAAATCACACCATGTAATAAAATCACTTGTGATATTTGTTCATAATATAATGGTTTAATAATATGATTGCCCTATGGTTCTTAAAATAACAGTAATCTTTTAAAACGAATTTGGACTCAAAATACACTAAAATATAGTTAATTTACTATAAAAAAAGAAGAAGGATGAATTACACTTTCACCCCCTACAGTTTAGCATAATTCAATGTCGATCCCTAACATTTTGACAATTGCACTTATCTCCCCTATAATTATCTAATGGATTCACTTACCTCCCTCATCCATCTACTTGCAATAGATCAAACAGTTACAAAAATGATATTTTATCTTTTTTAAATGTTATTTTTTTTTATAAATAAAAATATCTTTGTGAAAAAATGGGTTCGATGGTAAGAGTTGAATGCTAGGATGGAGACATTTATATAGTTTTAAAATTTAATTTTTTTATTAAAAAAAATGACGGGGTAAAATATTAAATAACATCTGAACTTTAATACAATCAACGAAAGGGGAGATAAGTGCAATTGTCAAAATGTTAGGGGATCAACATGGAATTATGGCAAACTACAGGGGTCAAAGTGTAATTTATCCAAATAAAAATTGACTCAAAAATTTATTTTAACTCCCAAAAAAGCCCCTCTTTTATTCTAAGCAAGCCCAAGAAACTATTGTCCATCGATGGTCTTCGTCGTAGTAATCGTCAAGACGAATCCAACGATATATTATAAATTATAATAGACATTTCAACACATGGAAACAAAGTTATATGTGTTCAGCCATCCTACCCATCTTGACAAGGGTCCCATCTCTGCTTTGGGACGTAGGGCTTTAATTTGTTCTAAATCCAAGAACAACTTAGCTCATCTGATTCTAATTATTAATCATTTTAAGTTCTAAAATGATGCTTCAAACAAGCTGGAAATGGTCCAACAAGTCTAGGAGAAGATAGGCTATGGAGCCAGATAAATCACTCACCACAAACTTGTAATTAAATAAATAAATAAAAAGATATTTTGGTACCCCACAGAAAAATGTTTAATATTTGGGACAGCCGTGTGTAGATTTAATAATCAACTTAAAGTGACATATAGATGCTAATGAGCTGGAGTTAAAATGAGATTAACAATAGATTAGTCACTAAGTTTTTCAATTTCCATAGACATGGAGAATAGGGTGGAAAATCAATTTCCATGGAAAATGACATTTTTCAAGTGTTTGATTGCACATGGAAATGGAAATTCATTTTCCATCCCATTCAAAAAGTCCACTAAATCATGGATTTCACTTTCCCACCCATATGGGTGGAAAAATGAAATCCACACATATTTTCCATCCTCAATTCTTCCCTACCACCATCACTACCACCACCACCATTACACTAACCTCACCGTCGTCACCATCGCCGTCCCCGTCGGCTCCGTCTCCGACCACCTTCTCTCTCTCTTCTTTTTCTTCTTCTCCTTCTCCATCCCTTACCTCCTCCGCCACCACCACCACCACGTTCTCCCCTCCATCTTCCTCACTTACCTCCATTGCCGCCATTGTCGCCACCTCCACTGTCGTTGTCGCTACCTCCACCGTCGCCGCCGCCGCCACAGTCGTCGTCGCCGTTGCCGCCGTCACTTTCTTTGCCACCGTCGCCACATCCTTCCCCCTCCCTCTTCTTCTTCTTCTCCCCCTCCTCTCTTCTTTTTTCTCATATTTTTTCCATGATTTTATCTAAGTGAAATCAAACAATGGAATTTAATTTTCCAACCCTACCTATTTTCCACAACTAATTTTCCATGGATTTCAAATTCCATGGAAAGTGACTTTCCATGCAATCAAACATACCCTTAATTACAAGTTAGAAAGATTTGACTTGAATACCAAATATAGTGTCATGGACCACTCTCTTGAGCTGTTAATTTGCATAAAATTATACATATAAGAAAATATTGAATATGTCAAGCAACTCTTTCCACCTAATCCTTTAGCATTAAGCTGATGAAGTTGATTCCGGGACCCGTGAGCTTAGATTGACCCCTAACTTGAGCATATATGCCTGTAATTGGGATCAATGTCTACTTTATGGATTTTTTTTTTGGATGGAGTGTCTAGAGCCGAAAGCCCACCTAGTAGGGGTGAGGTGACAAGTTTCTTAGAGCACCATATCTCGTCCAAATCCCTTAGGTAAATGCAATACTCTACCAACCACACATATTAGACAAGACGAGATAAATCGTTGTGAGTGACCAATGAGGGGGTTTGAACTCAAGACCTCTCCCTTTTTGGAGGGAGGCCCTGACCACTGTTTAAGGATTAATTAGTGCACATGGGTTATAATAAAAATATGAGAAAATTTAATTTAAGAGGAAAATATATAATCTCTAACTATATTTATTGTTATATTTGTTGGTAAGAAAGAAACCTATAGCCAAAAAAAAAAAAGCTTCTTCGCAATCTAAGTTTATTGCAAGTTCGTTACTAAGTCACTTACCCCAAAAATTTAGGTTTCAAAGGCATTTCTCAATCAGTTGATGATGAGAAATTCAAACATGAGGTCTACATTTCAATCCCAGTTATCCTAGAAAGAGATTTTTTTTCTCTCTGTTGGATGGGGTTTTAAAGCCCAACTTTTACTTATTACACCTCAATTAAAGATTAACACACTCTTCAAACATTATAGATATATATGGGCCAACAATTTTGAAATGGGCTGATTTTTTGTCAGGATGATCTTTATGATAAAAAAATTATCCTCACAAAAAATCAGTCAATTCTGAAATTTCTAATCCCAATTTATAAGTTGAAGAATCGTGAATCATCAATTTTTTTTCGTTAATTTGTAACCACTTTTCATGGGACTAAAATTTTTAAAATTGGCTAATTCTTGGTGAGGATGATCTATTGACTATAGAGATCATTCTAACAAAAAATCAGCCAATTCTGAAACTTTTTAGTCATATAAGACAAAACTTTATTTAAAATGTTGTCTAGGATTTTGTCAAAATAACTCAACCCACATATATATATATTGCTTATTGTGGGTATCCCCACCCTTCAGATGAGACTATCCCCAGTACTCTTCAAAGGTTTGGGTCAAATTATAATCTCGACACTAAAAAACATTATAAAAGTCGTTCAAACAATTTCGATAGTTTACAATTGTGATTAAGCTGGCATAAAATCCTAAACTCAAAAAATAGAAATCCAGCAACAACAAAAGCAAACAAAGAAATGCGAGAGTTTCTATAGTTCCAATCATTCAATTATTTTCTTTATTTTTAATTGGGGTGCAATAAGTAAAAGGTGGAGTACTAATAGCATCTCTCCTTAAAATTATTTTTAAATGGGAAAATGAATTCTAAGAAAAATATGCATTCATAGTTCATACACCTGAAAGTGACATTTTCAGAGGAAATTATTTTTTTTACCACCCATTTCCCATGCGCAATGATATAGCTCCTAAAGAAATGATCTTTCCAAGTTTAAAGACATGGACCAATTCTTTATTACAAAGTACAAAAGAATGGTTACTAATCATCAAGGCATGCTTGAACATCCCATGAGACCAAAGGCACCCAAAATAAGAAAAACAAAAACAAACAAGTCTTGCATGTGTTTACGAGTGATCAAGTTAAACAAACAAAGTGACTTTGCTCAAACTTTTGCACTTGTATTCTTCTTAAACCAAAAACATTTGATTAATTAAATCCACATAATCTCATGTGGCTTCGGACACATGGACCCCACTAAAATATGGTTGTTTGAGTGTTCATAAGTGTTACACATGGCCATGGTCCCACTCTTGTTCTATAAAGGATGGATACGAAATGACTTAACTCGGTAATTATTAGATTTAGTTATAATCTACAATCAACTTTTAGCTCTTAATATTTTGTAGAAAATCAAAATTGAGTGGGACCTGGCAAACAAATATGTTTTTATACCCAATGTAAGGATAGTTTAGAAGGCAATTCATCAATTTGATGTTGATAAAATGGTTTTTATGTTGATCTAAATCAAGTTAATGATCGTTTGATCTTGATTATGATAAGTGTAGACACCTCAATTTGTCCAAACCAAACCTCAAAGTTATCAAAATCCAATAAAAGAAGTCAAATCCAAAGTTTTCAAATTCATTCAAATGTGGCGAATTCACATCTTAAATTAAAGCTAGGCCATGAGTAACCCATGACCTAAAGGAAATTTTCTTAGGGTCATGAGTCACCCATGTCCCTATCTGTTTTTCATCAAGACTTTGGGCAGGTCATCGTCATAGTTAAAATTTTCACTTCAGTACCCTCACTCAAGGCCCATTTGGTTGAGATTTTTAGAGTGCATGTGCGCCTAAGATTTTCTTAGGAGAAAAACCTTATAATCCCTTTCTTAATGACTTATTCTTTAAGAAAATCTCATTTCTTCCTTTTTATACCCTTACATTAAATCATCCATAATTTTCCTACATAGACTTTTTAGTCTTTCACCCCTTCATCTAATTTTGACCCCAAGTCAAGTATCGATCCCACATGAGTTGAATTACCTCTCTAACCTCATCTTGTTAAGACTCATTTAAGACGATTTACTCTTGTACCCTTTAATCTTGTTCACAATTCCAAAGGTTTTTATATAATTCCTTGTAAATTGATCATATTCTAGGGATTATAACTTTTTTATTCCTCCTTTAGAATTTTCTAGAATCCCTTGACTTTTTACACTTTTATCCTTAGGTTGTAGAAGGTTAGTTAAGGAGAATGACTTAAAAGTTCAAAATCATGATCTATAATTACATGCCATTTAGCATAATTTTCTAGAAATTGACTTAAAACAAAAGTCTTGGACAATTTTATCCATCCCCTAGAATTCTCTAGAAACTTGTAAGTTTTTACAATCCTATCCCTTAATCATCATAATTGTTAAACCCATAGAAAAATAAAATACAATCAATGACAAGATGTTGGAGGACAATTGAGGTCATTTTTTGAGGTTTATTTGAGGATATTGATAACTCAAAAAAATTGGACAAATTTATTCCCAATGGTTTCCCTAAAGCCTATAAATAAGACTCTCATCCAACGCAAAGGAAGAGAAGCTAACATACTCAAACTCCATCAATTTTATTTTTAAAAGTCTTTATAAGCCTCAAATTTATCCAAATGATCACACACCTTTCTTAGAAGCCTTTTTGAGCAAAAAAATAAAAAGAAAAAAGAAAAAATAAGATAAGAGAACTAAGGTGAGGAGAAGCATATTTCTATTTTGCCATATTTTTATAACCCAAACACCCCTATTATCCCCCTCATTATTTAATTTTTAGTTTATTTAAATTTTATCAATGTACTTTTTTTTTTCTTCTCTTGGTTCGAGTGGTAGAGAGTAATCCTTCCATGTGAGGTAATCTCCCCCTATAAGTCTATAATAAATTCCTTAGTGAATATTTAAATTTCAAACACTTTATGTTTCATAGTTATATATATTTTTTCTTTTTATGATTAAAGAGAAAGAGAATAATCCCTCTTCTTAAGGCAATCCTCCTTTTTATGAATCCACGTAATAAATTCATTTGAAACCTCCCATGCATGTACTATGACCATCCTTATTTTTAAAAAGTTAAGAGTCAAAAGTGAATGTATTCTCAGATCTACACCTAACTCTCTAAGCCAACAAAAAATAGTCTCATACGAATACATATTCCTATATAAGATTTTACTTCCACTAAGGTTGTGTTTAACTAAAGGACATGTCCTAAGGACTAAACCAATAAAAAATTATTCCTAGTGAGTATGTAAGTGTGTGATAGTGTTTAAGGACCCAAAAGAGTGAAATCCAAGTGGATTTGTACTCAAGTCTCAAACCTACAAAAAAAATCTAACAAGCATCTTTTTCTTTTTTAGCTTGCCCAATATCTCTTTTTTGAGTATTTGCAAATCAAATTATAGTCGATTTAGTTATTAACACCATCTTTGTCCCTTAACCAAAATTCCTTACCTAATTTTTAGGTAAACTTTAAATCCTTTCCATTATTGTAAGTCACTACAAGTAAAAAAAAATTGATTTTATAAAATTCATCTCGATGATGTCTATTTGCACCTTAACTCTTTGACTGGTGACGACACCTAAACCATGTAAATGAGGTCAAAACTTATTTAAACCTCATGTATCTATAATAAGGGATAAGGAAAAAAATCTCTAAAAAATAAATATGAATATGTTTGGTGTAGCCATTTAGTTCGATAGTTCACAAAAATAATGAACTAATAAAAGTATAAAATTATATGAACAATTCACATTCGGAATGAAGTGAGCAAATAAATATGAGTACTGATTTTTTTACTTTAATTTAAGCCAAGTCAATGATCATCTGATCTTAATTATATTAAAGGGATAAGAGGAAAGTATGCATAAAAAATAGAGATTAATTTTTTTTCCCAATAATTTGATTCTATCCAAAGAATAATATGGAAATGTTTGATTTAGTCATGTAGTTTGACAATTCACAAAAAAAAATTAAACTAATAAAAGTAAATGAACTCTTCATCTATACCAAATGAAGTGAGCAAATAGTTCCCCCAAAAAATACTGCATGCATGACATTCCCCTTTGACCTTCTTGCCCCCCTTCAATTTTTGATAAATTAGACACCCTCTACGTTTTGGAGAATATTTGAAATATCCCTACCCATGTTTTCAACATCTATGATAAATCAAATTTAATTTATTTAAATTTCATCTTCAAATCCACAATTTTGAATATCGCTTTAATGCCATGTACAAAACCTTCGAATTTTTTTATCTAAATCTTCACATCTTCTACTTCAAAAATTCTATCAAATTTTTTTAATTTTATTTTTTAGAATTGAAGGTTCAAATAGATTAATCTTAAGGTTGAAAATTAGGGTAATAAATTTTACTAAGGTTGGGGAAGGGCATGTAAGCATTTTTCAAAATATTTGAGATACGTTATATTGAATTGCTCTCCTCTCATATATTAATTGGAAAAATACCCTTTTATTCGACATCTCCCCAAAATTAGTCATCTTTAAGTTGTTCAACCTTACCATTAAATATGAACTTGATTCTACCCCCACCCCCAGAAGAAAATATTGGCTTTGCCCTGCGCCTTCCATTTTACATAATTTCTTAATCTATTTTATGAATGGTGAATTGTACTCAAACCATAATTATGTATTTTTTCCATGTTTCTTCAAAAAAAAAAATTGGTAAAATCTTAAATGTTGAGTTTATGTGGGAGGTAAAATATTCTCACACAACATTTTGATTACTTCAAAGGGAAAGATAATACCAAATTTTTGTTAGAGAGAGAGTGAATGTAATCATGTATAAGATTTATATTTTGAGTCACGATCCAGAATTGTGTCCCATTCCTATAACAACAAGCGATGTTTATATGAAACATTTCGATTAGAGATAAAATGCATTGGGATGCATGTTATATAGAAAATGACTTGTTTAGGAGCCCAATGTGTTTCAAAGTCTAACCCAAAAAGTGTCATGTAGACATTGTTTCTATTTGATGCTGATCCTTAGATAGATTTTATAACATCCTTACACCTCTCATTTATAACGTAGATTAGTGTAAAATTACTTAAGTGGCTCAATAAAATCCGTTGCTTTAAGGCATAAAGATGATAATGACACATCCAAATCAAATCAAAACATGCTTTGACACTTAGACAAAATAATTTGTCTGTTGCCCAACGTGATTTGTCACCTGCAGCTAACCTAATTTCATTTGGGAAACCTTGGCGTGTTTTTTTTTTTTTTTTGGATAAATATGGCCTTCATTTTGGATTCTTCCCCCAAACCAAACATACATGCATTAAAAAAAAAAAAAAAGGTTTATTTGTAATTTAAAATATTAATTAAAAGTTTTATTTTTTTTATTTTTTATGATTAGGTAGTAAAAGAAGATTTTTGTCTCGGGATTCACATCTGTACATCCCCATAAATATGTACAGTTGTGTATTCTGAGGTGAGCATGCCTATTAGGGAGTCAATTGGGCTCGCTTACCTGCCAATCCGGCCCGCCCAAAAATTAAGGGTTTGGGCCTTGATCTTGATCCCAAAGCCTCAAGTAAGTAGCAACCAAAGAGACATCGGGTATTTGTACTTTAGATGCGGGGCATTTACGTAACTCTATGAAATGCCACCAAACCTAACAGTTGTCCCGCCTAATTCAAATTTCAAATTTCAAAATCTTTCCTTTAAAAGAGTCAACCGTCATGTACAGCGAACATCCCACCAAAACCAATTCAAATTTCAAAAAACATAAAGAAATCTGTTTCAAACGGCTAGTACTTCCTCAACAATCTTTATAAGACTAGCCTTACTTCTTCAAAATCTTCTATCTTGCTCTCTCGTAGGCGTCTTCGTATACGTCTGATCTCTCTCTCTCTCTCTCACACACACACACAAACACTATGAGAGAGTGCATCTCCATCCACATAGGCCAGGCCGGTATCCAGGTTGGAAACGCTTGTTGGGAACTTTACTGCCTTGAACATGGCATCCAGGTGAGCCATCAATTCTCTACCGAACCCAATCTCTATAAAACCCCTAAAAATTTTAAATTTTTTTCCTTGCTGGTTTTTTGTTATTAACTTCTAAGGTTTTTTTCTGTAGCCCGATGGACAAATGCCAAGCGACAAAACTGTCGGTGGAGGGGATGATGCCTTCAACACCTTCTTCAGCGAAACAGGTTCTGGGAAACACGTCCCCCGTGCTGTCTTCTTGGATCTTGAACCCACTGTTATAGATGAGGTTCGTACCGGTACCTACCGTCAGTTATTCCACCCAGAACAACTCATAAGCGGCAAAGAAGACGCAGCCAACAACTTCGCTAGAGGCCATTACACAAGTGAGATAAAAAAGCTTCTTAATTTTCCATATTTCACATTTTGTTCTTTAATTTCCCCAAATTCGTGACATTTGGGTTATTGTGTGTTTATTTGTGAACAGTTGGGAAAGAAATTGTGGATCTTTGCCTCGATCGAATTAGGAAACTCGCGGATAATTGCACTGGGCTTCAAGGTTTCCTTGTTTTTCATGCTGTTGGTGGTGGGACTGGTTCTGGTCTTGGATCTCTCCTTCTTGAAAGGCTTTCTGTCGATTATGGAAAAAAATCGAAGCTTGGGTTCACTGTGTACCCTTCCCCTCAGGTTTCAACCTCTGTAGTTGAACCATACAATAGTGTTTTATCAACCCATTCGCTTCTGGAGCACACCGATGTCTCTATTCTTCTAGATAATGAGGCCATCTACGACATCTGCCGAAAGTCGCTAGACATCGAAAGACCAAGTTACACGAATCTTAACAGGCTTGTATCTCAGGTATGAGATTTCACGATTATTCATTGAATTAGTCTGAAAGTGTTGTGGGTAATACTAAGGAAACTTGTTAAATGTTGTGTTTTGGGTTCATATTAAACAGAGAACTAGGGTTTTTCCGAAATGGAAAAGGTATAGAGAGAACCCAGACTTCCAAATCTCTCTCTCTCTCTCTCTCTCTCTCTCTCTCTCTCTCTTTTTGGGTGGGTTTTGTTATGTTTTATAGGGTTAAGGGGAAAATCCAGATCTAAAATCACATAATTTTTCGGTTTTGTAATGTTTTTATTGGGTTAGGGTAGAACTCCCAGACTTGCAAATCACATAATTTTTTGGTTTTGTTATGTGTTTTTTCTATTAGAACTGGGTATCTAATCCTTCTATTCTACAGGTCATTTCCTCATTGACAGCTTCTCTTCGCTTTGATGGAGCTCTAAATGTCGATGTTACAGAGTTCCAAACAAACTTGGTACCATACCCCCGTATCCATTTTATGCTCTCTTCATATGCCCCAGTAATATCAGCTGAGAAGGCATATCATGAGCAATTATCTGTAGCAGAGATCACAAACAGTGCGTTTGAACCATCATCGATGATGGCAAAGTGTGATCCCCGTCATGGGAAATACATGGCTTGCTGTTTAATGTACAGAGGTGATGTCGTACCAAAGGATGTGAACGCTGCGGTAGCTACAATCAAGACGAAGAGGACCATTCAATTTGTTGATTGGTGCCCCACTGGGTTCAAATGTGGAATCAATTACCAACCCCCCACAGTGGTTCCTGGTGGAGACTTGGCTAAGGTACAGAGGGCAGTGTGTATGATATCGAACTCCACAAGTGTTGCGGAGGTGTTCTCAAGGATTGATCATAAGTTTGATCTTATGTATGCTAAGCGTGCTTTTGTGCATTGGTATGTTGGTGAGGGAATGGAGGAAGGAGAGTTTTCAGAAGCTAGGGAGGATTTGGCTGCATTGGAGAAGGATTATGAGGAAGTTGGGGCTGAGTCTGCTGAAGGAGAGGATGATGAAGGGGACGACGAGTATTAGATGGATTGATTGGCTGATTTTTCTATTTTTTTTTTTTTTTAACTTGAAAACCAATTTGACTCATTGGTCTGCAGTGGGGATGGATGGTTGGTTTAGTTTCTAGTTAGCTAATTAGTTGTATGTGGGTTTATTATCTTCTTGTGTTCAAGATATAAATCTGTTTGGCTTCAATGAATCTTTACAAGTTTTATGCAGTACTCTTTTTCAAACCTGATATCAATCTCTATCTTTCTTAATTCTTGTCGAATCAAATATGATAATTATGGGGTCCAATCATCGATTTAAACCTGCTAACAAGACTAGAGGTATTGTAAATGTTAATTTTGACTTTCTTTTTCCATTTTGTTACTAGTAATTCTCCACTCCTGTAAAAATTTTAACCTTCTTGGATCCTTCGGACAACTTAGTGCAATTTGGCAGATTTTGAACCTAGTTCATGATTTATTAACATAACATTAACCAAGTTAGGCAATTGTGACATGAGATGGTTAAAAGGCACACCTTTTAGGAGTGCTTTGCTAAGTAAGTTGAACTGAAGTGTCCCCAAGGGCGGCGGTGTGCCTTTCTAGGTTTTGTTACAAGGAGTGCTTCACTAAGTAAGTTCAAGTGTGTCAACTAGAGTGAGAGTTGCAGGATTAAGTGAATTCACCTCAAGAACTGAAGGTACTTGCTACTTTCTCAAGTGCCTCAGCCATACAACAACCATAGTGACCAAAAATCAGTCTTTAAAAAAAAAAAATTCAATTATTCCCAAACCCCAACTTTTTGTTTACTATACAGTGACTTCTGTTACAAAACCAACGTGTTGAGCTCCAAAAATCTGTCTTTTTTTATATAATATACCTTGCATATTGGTACCTCTTAGAGCACCCAACTAATCCCATGGGACACACATCACCCACCTTCCACACGAACTCAGGACCTCCGCTTCCCAACGCTCCTTGAAGCATTGGTCATTAGCATTCTCAAATGAAGTGCAAAGTGAGCCCCAAAAGTGCCTTACTGCACTGTGCACACATGCGTGCCTTAGCATGGTTTCTCCCACTTGTGTCTGAAGTTGATAAATGATAGATCATGTATAATCTCAAGGGGAAACTCTTATTGCTTTTAAACGTGGGATTATGTTTTAGGCATTTGTATAAAAATGCTCTTCTAACTTACCAAAAAAATCCAATTAACCAAAGAGAGCTTCTAATTGCCACACCAACTTTTGCTAACGCCACCCCAAGATGCATCTAATTCTTTGATGATTGCATATGAATTGGGGTGGCGTTAGCAAAAGTTGGTGTGGTAAATGGAAATAGAATCTCTCTTAACCCAATATTCAAAAATAAAGAATACCTTGTTTTGATTGAATATAAAATTATTTAAAATTAAAATTTTAATATAAATATTTATATACTCTATCAACCCATTTCGTTTACAATGTTGCTCTTTAGAAAGTATGAAGAATAAAACCTTGGTATGTATAATTGTACATGTGATGTTTTATATTACGTTTTAACTCATCGTCCAAAATTTAATAAAAACTTGGTGCCATTTTGAGTTCGAAATTATTTTTGAAAGTTTTCCCAAGGAAAAAAAAAATCCTTTTAGTTGAAACCAAAATCCAAACAGATTCTAATTTTTAATATTCAAAATCCTTTTAGTCTGTTCGTGGTTGATGTGATAAGTGCACAAAACTGCATATCTTTTCCCTGTGTATCCCGAAGAAAAACTTTACGTTTCTGTGCACTTGCTATGTCAACCGCGTACAGACTGTGTATGTGTTAGCGCGTTATTTGATCACGACTCATAATATATCCTAAAAAATATATAAAATAGATTTTATACTTTCTCGCATCTAATCGGATTGGGACATGTTAATTGAAAATCTATGCTACAGATTCTGAAAAATTGAATCCGAATTGGATCAGGTCGCTGTTTAAATCCAAGCCATTGACTCAAAATCTTAACTGATCCATTGATGACCCATACTCCCAACAAACTAGCACTCATTTGGGCTGCAATGGGCCAGATTTTAGCCCAATCCGTACCATCCCGCCATGGACCGGGTTTGGGTTTATTAATTAAGTCCATTCAGTTATCAGACCTAGCCAGGCTATGCCCGTTTTATCAGGCTGGATTTGGGTATTGATTGTCGGCCCGTTGGCTGCCCAGCCCGCTAACTATATTAAAATACATTACATAATAATTTTCTTATAAATTAATAATGGTGCCCTTAAAATACTATTGTATAGAATGCAATTAATTTTTTCAAATCTGATAATCAAAAATTATTTTGTTCAATTTATTAATTATTTATCATGCTTTCCATACAATAAAAATAAGTTAAAAACGGGTTTGGACGGGCCAGCAAATGGCACGAATGTAAGTGGACCGAGTTATGGGCTTCGACTAAGATTTTATTTCTTAAGCCCGGCCTGACCCGATATTTAGATGGATTGGGTTCCGGCTCTATTATTCAATCTTAAAAGCCCGGCCCAGCCCTGTCCATTGAAAGCTCTAGCACTCATGCTTACGGTAATAAGGAATGAATGTTACTGTGACGCTGGATGAAATAAAGTACATGGTCCAAAATGTGACTCTATGCAGCCAAAATCACAAACTTCATTATAGTACAATGGGGTCCACAATTATTTGTTTATATATTTCTTTTTCGAGAATATTGCGAAAACAGTTGGCAACGCTTTTGTCTAGCTAGCTACAAGTTGATCATACCTTATATCTTTTAATGAAAGTCTCTCTCAAACTCTTTATTATTATAAGGAATTAATATTGAATTTTTTTTATTATACAGAAATTCACATTAATTAATGATTTTTAATTTATAAAAATATTCTCTACATTACGTTAAATGATAGTATATATGTTAAATGACCTGTCGATAAAAACACATAGTTTTGAAGATTCTTTACCCTAACATTACTTATTTATCCCTTTCTTGTTAGTAATAAACTTAATTTTTAATATTTGTCGAGTGGAGAGAGAGAAAGAGAGTAATGGTTTTTTGTTGCCTCCCTCGAGATACACAACTGTATATATTTATGGGGATGTACAGTTATGCATCCCGAGAAAAAAGATCTTTGGTTATAACTCATGCTATGTCAGGGAGTGAATCGGAGCGTATGTTAGAGGGGATGTTAGTAAATTTAATATTTGACCATTATGAAGAGAGTAGAAAAAGAAAATCAATTTAATTCTAATTGTATTTAAACCACAAATCAATTTAAGTGACTATGCTTAGGTTGTACTCTCTATTTCAAATTAGGAAATAGGGCCCACCTTACAAAAATAAATCAAAGTATCCTATTCAAACATGTTGATCAACCCACGAGTCACACGTGTCCCATTCATGCCTTAAGTGCACTTAACCTAGCCAATTTACATCACATCAATGTGGTGTTATACACTTAAAAAAATCTATTTTGTAAGGGAAAAAGAGAAAGAAAAAAAAAAAAAAAAAAGGGATTCCCAATATATATGAGATGCCATGATTAAGAGAGGTGGGTGAGTTGAGGCTCTAAGATTGGAATCCATATTGTCTCAACCCTATAAAATGGGTGGGACCCACTAAATGTTTTTTAGGCACTAACCCACTAACACACAACCTTTCTTTCAAAGCAATTGTTCAATTAGTTGGCCATGTTCCCAAGTCATGTCGTTAAGAGAAAGAAGGCATCTCCTTTGAAATGTTTAAAGCCCAAAGAATGGAAATTTTTTGAAGTACCCCCCTCATGATTTTGATGAAAATTAGAGATACCCCTTGATTTTCAAACTAATGGTTTAACCCTAGATTTGGGTCTTGTTGGGAGATTAACATAACTTAAAATTATGAAATGCCCTTACCTTGAACCTCTTGCTAAAAAAAAGATATTAATTTATTTTTCTCGAAAATTCTGTTTTTAGTCTCTAGGGTATTTTTATTTTTTTATTTTTTTTAGAGTAATGATTTTCTGATGCTCTCTCTAACATACACCCCCTGACATGGCATGACCTAGAATCATAGATCTTTTTCCTCAAGATACATAACTGTAGATTTTTATTGGGATGTACGGTTATGTATACCGAGCAAAAAGATTTGTGTTTCTAACTCACTCCATGTCAAGGGGCATATATGTCAAAGGGGGTGTAAAAAAATCATGACTTTTTTTTTTTTTATTTCTTCAATCTAATCCAAACCTTTTGATTTTTCTTCTCAAGAATCCTTCATATCCATGTTGGGTTTTTTTTTAATTATTTATTACTAATAATATATGAAAATTGAGATAATTAATAGTGTGCGTTGGGGGGGGGGGGGGGGGGGAATATATAAAGATAAAATTTTAATTTGAAACACTCTCCTATAAAAAAAAATCAAAATCCATATTAAGAATTGAAATCTCTATCAGATTATCAAACATAAAATTCTAGTTGCACAACCCTTAAATTTAGGCAATTGTTTAACACAATTAAAATACATAAGCGCAGGACCCAAAAATAATAATTTTCAATTAATTAAAATAATAAACCCTTTATTATTATTATTATTATTTTTAAATCCTAATACTTCAACCTCCCTGGTGTTCTTCAAGTTTGAAAATAATGAGATTAAAGACAAGGGTAAAAAAGTTTATCCTTAGGTTGAAGAGAATGGATTTCAAAGGAAAAAAAAATTAGAGAGAATTTTGCTTATGGTAGGGGATGAGAGAATTTTTTTTCATTTTATTAGTGATTTGCGAAAAGACCAAAGTCAAGGCTCTTTTTTTTTTTTTTTTTTTCTAAACCCAGAATTACCTTACAAGAATTGAAAAACACCTTAGAAACAATAAAGGGAAAAAAAATTAAATTTAATTAAAAAAAAAAAAAAAAGAAGATGAAGATGCCCTTCTTTATTATCTTTCTCAGCTTCCTTAATTGGTCATGCATGGTCACTATCAAAGAATTCATATGAACGGCAATTTGGGTTAGAGATTAAAGACGATTACATTAGTTAGACGAAATTCACGGATTTCTTGTTCCCATCTTTATCATTAGAAGAGGACATAAAGTTTTGGGAAATAAAATTCCTTGTAGAGAGGGAGAGTCACATATAAGAGCGGAATAAGTCAATAAAGATAGAGATGGATTTTTCCATCTCTCTCTCGTGCCTTAGAATGGGTGGAGGTGACGTTTACCTAACTGTTTTATTTGTGCTTTTTCTCTTTTATTAAAAATAGGTGAGAGCTTCAAATTTTGACCTTTCAATTTGGATTTAAATTTTATATAATCAAATTAATCAGTGCCTTTATAGATGAAAATACACACATGAGTGCATGAATGTTACATTTCTATGTATAACTTAATTACATCTTATCCGAGATAGTAGACTCAGGAACATTAATCGTATTATGTCGTTCACTTCAATTTTTAAACATATTTTATTATTATTTTTTAAAGGGGGTATCTGAATTTATGTTTGACTAGGGGGGTTGGGTGAGCTAAGGCCTAACCAAAGCATATGGGTCTCTCCCCCAAGCACGTGCAACGTTCGCACATCACACATACTAGGTAAGTGAGGGTACACCCTCGAGGAGTTGTTGCTCATACTGGTATCAAACACATATGCAACAATAGAAAGATATGTTGATTTGAGGAACCATTTTCATGCCATTGGGATTTTTTCACTAGCTTAAACCTTGATTTGATGACCCAATTAATTGATGTGAGATCTTTTAACATTGCAACAATAGAAAGGCATGTTTGGTTTTCAAATCTAAATGTGACAATGAATTACAGGATCTAGAACTTAATATTTCAATCAAACTAATAATGAATAATAGATTTCAATCAATCATATAAAATCATCCTCTAAGAGGATTCGAAAGTGAGGTAAGTGCAGCATATGGTCTTATGTCCCATCATTCACTAGGCGAAACTTTCCAAGAAACATATGAATAATTGAAACCTAACTTTGAAGGTGGAAGTCGATCGACGAATGGAAGGGTGATGTCACCCACGCAGGACATCACTTTCGAAATGACAAGTATATCATTTTCATTCGTCATTCACGATAAAAAAATCATCGAAAATGATTGGAATCATCATTGAAAACTTAAATATACGAGAAGATGAAAAATGGGTAGTTTCACTATTTCAAAAATATTATATAACCTGAGATGAGGTTGAGGGACCATTAAGAAAATAAAGTTTTACTAAAGAGCCGTGATAATATGACACCCCCCTTCTAACACACGCCCCCTATGCCCTCATCGTTGAACTGTAGATCATTTCCCTCGAGATACACAAGAAAAGATTTATGATTATGCATATCCCGAGGCAAATAATATATGGTTCTGTGATGGGATGTGGGGTGGGCATCATAAAATCATCATTATTTACCAAATGGACTATTAGGAGAAGTCCTAAAACTTAATAACTAATTTTAAAAAAAAAAACCTTCCACAACGGATCATGAAGTAATTCTCCCATAAATAAAGCATTCAGGGAATGAGGATCAAATGCAAAAAAAAGGCCTCGCAATATTAATTAATGTAGGGGGGCATCATAAAATCATCATTATTTACCAAATGGACGATTAAGAGAAGTCCTAAAACTTAATAACTAATTAAAAAAAAAAAAACCTTCCATAACGAATCGTGAAGTAATTCTCCCATAAATAAAGCATTTAGGGAATGAGGATCAAATGCAGAAAAAAGGCCTCCCAATATTAATTAATGTAGGTAACTATTCAACCCAAATTAAAATATATATGTTTAGCATCAAGAAAAAAAAATTCAATTTATAATTAAAATAATATAATAATTTTAGGGATGTTCTATTACCACTCCATTATATTATGAATAAACATCATAAGTCTTTTATTATAAAATCACACCGTATAATAAACTTAATTATTGATTTACAGAGCATAATGGTGTGAGAATATGGTTACCCTAATTTTATTATTAGAAAAACATCCCAAAAAACATACAAGCATATACAAATATATGGATCATGATATACATACACATAAAGCTAATCATAAAGTTACAAACATGTTTTGTCTTATATAGGTAAAAAGATTTGGAATGGGCTGATTTTTTGTGAGGATGATCTCTATGCCGAGTAGATCATCCTCACAAAAAATAGTCCATTCCGATTACTTTTTCCCATATAAGACAAAACATGTTGTAGCTTTATGTGTATAAAGATCCTGATTATATATATATATATATATATATATATATATATATATATATATATATATATATATATATAGAATTAGGATCCATATACACATAAAGCTACTCATAAAGTTACAACGTATTTTGTCTTATATGGGCAAAAATGTTTGGAATGGGCTGATTTTTTGTAAGGATGATCTCTATGGTGAGGAGATCATCCTTACCAAAAATCAGCCCAGTATGAAACTTCAAACCTATTTTACAAGTTGAAAAATTTTAGACCGTCCAATTTTTGTAAATCACTTTTCTAAATCAGCCCATATATATATATATATATATATATATATATATATATATATATCTATATCTATATATGGTCCCGTTCAGCACCCTAAGTTTTACCCTACACTTTAACAAACGTTTTTTGTCCTACATGGGTTAGAAGTTTTGGAATGGGCTGATTTTTGGTGAGGATGATCTCTATGGTGAGGAGATCATCCTCATCAAAAATCAGCTCATTCCAAAACTTCTAACCCCATAAAAAATGATTTACAAAAAATGGACGATCCACAATTTTTCAACTTATAAACATAGGGCTAAACATTTCGGAATGGGCTGATTTTTGGTGAGGATGATCTTCTAATCATAGAGATCATCCTCACCAAAAATCAGCCCATTCCAAAACTTCTAACCCATGTAGGACAAAAAACGTTTATTAAAGTGTAGGGTAAAACTTAGGGTGCTGAACATTTCCCATATATATATATATATAGGGAAATGTTCAGCAACAAACATTTTGACAAACATTTTGGCAAAACATTTTTCAAAATATGGGTTAGACGTTTTGGAATGGGCTGATTTTTGGTGAGGATGATCTCTACGGTGAGGAGATCATCATCACCAAAAATCAGCCCATTCCAAAACCTCTTACCCATCAAAAATGGCTTACAAAAAATGGACAGTCCACGATTTCCCAACTTGTAAACATGGGTTAGAAGTTTTGGAATGGGCTGATTTTTGATGAGGATGATCTCCTCACCATAGAGATCATGCTCATCAAAAATCAGCCCATTCCAAAACCTCTAACCCATGTTTTGAAAAATGTTTTGCCAAAATGTTTTGCCAAAATGTTTGTTGCTGAAAGGGACCCATATATATATATATATATATATATATATATATATTATATATATATATATATATATATATAATATATATATATATAGGGGGGCGTTCAATGGCCAACTTTTTAGCAAACTTTTTGGCAAAACATTTTTCAAAACATGCGTTAGAGGTTTTGGAATGGGCTGATTTTTGGTGAGGATGATTTATATGGTGAGGAGATCATCATCACCAAAAATCAGCCCATTCCAAAACTTCTAACCCCATCAAAAACAGTTTACAAAAAATGGACGGTCCACAATTTTTCAGCTGGTAAACATGGGTTAGAAGTTTTGGAATGGGCTGATTTTTGGTGAGGATGATCTACTCACCGTAGAGATCATCCTCACCAAAAATCAGCCAATTCCAAAACCTCTAACCCATGTTTTGAAAAATGTTTTGCCAAAAAGTTTGCTAAAAAGTTTGCCCTTGAACGCTACCCATATATATATATATAATATTCAAACAAAAACGGGATTCTAACACATTATTCTATCGATCCGCATAAGATGCTTCATTAATAATTATTAATTAAGGACCAATTCTCTAATAGGGTTGGAAAAAGTTAAATAATCCAAAATCTGGTTTATAATTGATATATTAAAATTGTTAGGTCTTCCTCTAAAAATTAGTCCTAATCATCATAAACATGATAAATCAAAATAAATTAAGGAACGTGTCCAAATCATCGTAAATTTATCTTGGTCAAAAGTTTTGACTGTTTTGTCTGACTCTAATATATCATTATCATTAGTACCAAAATTTCAATTCGAAAATAAGAAGATAAAATTAAATTATGACTTGAGGAATAGGTTTATAACCCTAACCCTAATAGCGGCCAATATGCTCCATGTCTTTTAGGCATCCATCCATCCATACATGTCACATGGGTAGACCCATAAACACCCAAACAAGAAAAAATAAAATATGCAACATTTTTAGTTAAAAAAATTGAGACATTTTTGGTTTCGCATTGCACATATAAATATTTAAAACCTATTCCCATCTACTTCCAATAATTTGGTGGCGGCGTAGCTTTTAATTGCCCTTCACGTCACAGCACACATGAAATGGATGAAAGTTGTAAACCGTTTCCTTCAAAGTAGTAAAAGAAGACGGTTGGCATAGGTGTGGAAGTTGTCTAGGTCAAAATTCAGTCAACTTGACTTTTAAGAACTCAGCTTCAAGTTCAATCTCACCAGAGGTTAATCTTGAGATGCTCGAGTTCATTTTTAAATTGATTAGGCTGTGAATTGAACTAATTTGTCAAGTCAACCACAAATACACGTGACCGTCCACTTTCAACGCCTTTGATCATAATTTTTTTTTTTTTTAACATTCCCCTCTCAACTATGGAAAATTGCAACAAAAATGCCAAACGAAAACAAGCAGTAGGGTCCACATCCGTCAGTTACGTGGTAGGCTTAACTATGGAGGGTCAAATCTGCAAGTCCTAAGGTTGCAACATGTGTCATCTCGAGGTTTGGGAAGGTCAAAGTGTAGGATTTTGTCGAATTTAAGGGTTGGGATAATCATAATCGCCAAGTTGGAAAGGGAAAACTTTCAAAAAGAAAGGGAAGGAAATGAAAAAAAAATTAAAAAAATGGGAAAAAAATGAAATACACATGAGGTCCCCGTTTAGTAACTAACGTTTTATCTTATATAGCTTAAAAGTTTTGGATTGGACTGATTTTTTGTGAGAGTAATCTTTATGACGAGGAGATCATCCTCACAAAAAATTAGTCGAATCTGAAACTTGTAAACCCATCAAAAGTGATCTAGAATTGTGTATTGTCGATTTTTTACTATTAATTTGTAAACTATTTTTAATGGGGTTAGAAGTTTCAAATTTGGATGATTTTTTGTGAGGATGATCTTGTTACCATAGAGATCATCCTCACAAAAAATTAGTCGAATCTGAAACTTGTAAACCCATCAAAAGTGATCTAGAATTGTGTATTGTCGATTTTTTACTATTAATTTGTAAACTATTTTTAATGGGGTTAGAAGTTTCAAATTTGGATGATTTTTTGTGAGGATGATCTTGTTACCATAGAGATCATTATCACAAAAAATCAGTTCAATCCAAAACTTTTAAGTTGCATAAGACAAATTTTGACTCCTAATGTTGTTTCCTAACATTGGTTTCGAATAGTACCCACACATATATAGGGTCTCATTTAGGGGCTAACGTTTTGATCAACATGTTTTATCTTACATAGAGATCATTTTTTTGTGAAAATGATCTCTATGATGAGGAGATCATCATCACAAAAAATCAGCTCATTCTGAAACTTCTAACCTCATGTTTATGAGTTGAAGAATTATAGACTGTTCATTTTATGTAAATTACTTTTGATTGGGTTAGAAGTTTCAGAATGGACTGATTTTTTGTGAGGATGATCTGCTCATCATAGAGATTATTTTCACAAAAAATCATTAAATTCCAAAACTTCTAACTCATGTAGGACAAAACATGTTGACTAAATAGTTGGCACATGAACGGCTCCCCTATATATTAAAAATTATAGAAAATGTATTCATAATCTAATGAATTATATACATTAGACAATTATTCTAAGTTTACAATATATTTTTTAGCAAAATATATATATGTTGAATATCTGTGTATAATAATATGTCCTCACACATAATTATATATTTATGATAAAATAAAAGAAAAAATAAAATGTCTAACCATCAATGTATCTTTTAAGAAAAACAACACATTATTAAAATAAAATAAAATAATCTATCACATGCATTATCCAAATCTTATATTAACCAAAGCACAAACTATCATAAGGCAATAGAAAATAACCATTGATTTGCAAACATGGGTTATTTATTTATTTCTTTTTTTAAATAATGTGTTTAAAACGTGAAAGTCGTGTTTAAAACAGTAAAACATGTTTTATTGAAAATTTTGAATTTTTTATTATTTTAATTATCAGAGGTACGAAACGTGTTTTAAACGAGACTTTAAAAAAAGGTTTTTTTCTTAATAGGGGTTATAAAATATTGAATTCAATCTAATAGTGAACGAACTCTTAAAGTAAGAGGTTCAAGGTTTACTCGAATATCATGACATGCTTGAAATCACATCAAATCCCTGATTTTGGCTTGAGTTTAGAAGTGTTTGTTAAATGAACATTTCAAAAGGGATAGTATTCGAAAAGGAAGGAAAATCCCAAAAAATTGGGGCACACTTATGTCATTAAGTGGTATGTAATTCTTAATATAAATACTCTGTTGAAACATTTTGAGATTAACTTAGGCATTAAAGGCTCTATGGTGTAGGCACTATTGTGGAATTTAGCGGAAACATGCAAATTAATAAATTTGATAGGTTATGTTCAATGAAACACTCTAAATCAATTTGAATCAATAGATTTAACTGATAAACAAATAATAACTTGAAAGAAAATATAATATAAAGTTAAAAATAATTAAAAGAGAAAAGATAATTAAATTGATTGATTTTCGAATTTGGAGCTCTTTATATAGATTACTCCATCATAAAAACTTATAATCCTACTAAAATACTAAAAATTAACATTTATAACCTATTTACAACATAATATTAACTTTCTAATCCTATTAAAATTCAAATTGGAGACTTCGAAACACTTCAAATTATAGTTTAAATAATAAAAATAAATTTAAAATAAATTAGAAACTAATAAAGAATTGTACTCCTAACATAATTATGAAATAGAAATCCTATTAAAACTAAAAATATAAATAAAACCTAATAGAATTAGATAAATATTTAGACCTGTGGATATTCTACATCAGATGATTTGTATTTTGTTACACTACCCAGAGTTGCGGGGTGTAAGAGAGATGCCCTGAGTCCAAATTTTTAAAGTTACAAAAATGACAATCGTATAATATTTTCTTAAGGATTTTCTATTTTGGGGAGATAAACACATTCTAACAACTCTCGACTTTGCAAATAGTGATTGTTCTTATTTTTAATCCATGAATGTAAGCACACTGTTGAACCACATAAATCATTGTCTTTGTGCGATTTTTATCATCTTTGCTATTTTATTTTTTTCACAGGCATCCCCTAAGAAATTTTCAAGCTTCAAAAGGAGATTCAACTAGGAATTGTAGATTTTGAAATAGAGCAGAGTTAATTTTCCCTTTGCATTAACTATGAATGTTTTATCTTATTTACATTGTGATTACCTTCAGATCGGTGGGATAGCCAAGTCCACAACACAAATTTTCGGGTTATTTCAAAAATCTCAACCCAAACCTAAAATATGTCAACTAGATCCGAATTAAAGAAAGATTAAACCCAATATTGGATTTTAGTAAAGACCCATCCAAGTTGCATGGGTTGCGTGCAAATGAACAGCACCAAAGCTCTACAAGTCAACAGATAAGGAGGAGACACCAAGAGAAAGAGTTGGGACGTTTCCTTGAAAAGAACATTTTTTTTATATATTTGTGTCATTGTGTGTGTGTTTATGGAGATTAGTCATATATAAACAGCTTTCCCACCCTCCAATAATACTCCACATGACCACAAATGTGTCTAGATAAGAAAGTGACAGGTGTTCATTTCCCATTGTAAGATGGGATGCCTCGGTTTCCTGATTATTATTATTATTTTATTTTTTTAGTGCACGCCAGAATCTTTTGTGGTTGGTGCTGAGTTTGCTTTGTTTTAATTAACTTTCCTTTTCTCCTCCAAACTATGTCTAGGTCGATGATATGTGCACATGCCACTGTTTCACCTTTTTTTTTTAATTTTTCTTCTTCTTTGTGTTTATTAAACTAAACGTAAATATTTGTACACAATTTAGTAAAGTAGATTGAATAAGGCAAATTGAGATTTATATATGATGGCACTTAAAAGAGTAATTGAAGTTGATGCTCTCTCCTCCTAGACCCCACAACCATAATCAATCAATTTGTCCAACTTGTGGACCTCATCAATGTTGTTAAAGTATTATTTCATACTCAATTGACCAGAATGCCCTTCCAACTTGTAAATAATTGTGTCGGGTTTATTTTGATCCTCGTAAAATGGCTAAATTCGTTGGTAAAAATTGGCCAATAGAAATGTTGAAGAAAAAAATAAAATACAATGCCTTTGATGGAATGAAATATATACTATTTGAATGACAGAGACGCTTTAATGTTATTGCTATTGTCGTGGGTAAGGGAAGCTTCTACCTTGTCCCGAGTCCCACAATCAAACCTCCTGATTTATTTCAGAAGAATAAAAAAATTGTGGAAGAAAACTTAGGATTAATAGTTATAAGTGCCCAAAAAAACAAGTCTAATGACATAAAACACTTGACATGGAAGAGATGTTCTTAAAAAATTATTGAGGCCCTACACAAACATTTATAGGGACTGTCCCAAATCAAATTTCATAGGACAATTATATGATGAATGTCATTTTCTAAGTAAAAATGATGTCTATGGGATCAAGTTTAATATAATAAAAAAATAATTATTATTATTATAAAAAATGAAAAGATTAATAAAAGCATAACATACACTTTTTATCTAAAATCATTTTACTCTGTAAAAAAAAATTGATTTATTTGATTGTCGAAATATGTGATTATAAGGTCTATCAAACTAAAGAATGACCATAAGTATGGAAAAAAAAAATGAAATGTGATCTAATTATCAAAGGAAAATAATTTGATATTGTAATCATTATTATAAACTTCTTAAATGAGAAATACTAAGATTGAAAAATGCAAAGTATTTAATGTTATAAGCCCATAACTACCTAATCTAGTGAGAGGTGATCACATCGTTAAATCAAATAAATATAAGCATTTTTTAGATGAAATAGAGGAAAAATGATAGTGAACCCCTAAGCACATAGAGTGAAAGAGATGAATATCGATAGGGAGGTTGCGGTTACAAAGTGAAGAGGTTTACTGGAACTATTCAATGTGACTTGAACATGTAACCAAACACGTGACTTACTTTCTGATGTCTTTCTCTCGTGATAAGCAATGCGTCCACTCACTCAAAGCTCATGTTAGGATGAACGCCAAGAACAAGCGCCGCACGAGATTATTCATTTAAGCCTCAGTTGACGTTGTCGTAAAGTCAGGAATTGTCCAACAAATGTTAAGTTAATTATTACAGAGTCTTTTAATGAGCAAACCCCAAATCCAAGTACTATTTCGATATTCTCCCTTGAAGGGAAAACTACTCTCTCCAAACTTCACTCTTTTTAACATCTTTATAAATTTTTCCTCATAAATTGTTTTTATTATTTATTATTATTATTATTATTTAAGATTACCCCTCTTTGCAACGTTTGAATACAAATTTAAAAAAAAAAAAAATGGTATCTAATGATATTGGAGATAAAATATCCAACATCACTAAAATATATTTTATTATAAAAGATAAAATATCTTTTATTTTTAATTAGGTCATTACGATTGTACTATTTTGTAAACCTTAAAATCATGGTGGGATCTTTCGTATGTTAATTTTATTTTAATTTTTTGGTATTCTTTTCACCATGATATTGTAAAATAACTCAAAAAGAGACCCAAAAAATAAATAAATAAATAAATAAAAAATGTTATGTCCTAATTAAGTTTACTAGAAAATGTCAAAACCATTTTTAGGTAATATTTTTTGTAGGTATGTTTGAAACTTAAGAATCTAATTATGATAAGTAACAAAAACCTACTATAATTTTTAATTGGAAAAACTACTAAAAGAGAGTTAAGTATTTTACTATTTACAAAAAAAACAAATCTATTTTTAAAAGAATTATCAAAAACGAATTAAGCCGCGTTGGACAGTCCAACATTTTAGTAACTCCTTGGATTGTCCAACATTTTAAATGGAGGTTAAATTGTTAGGGGTGTTAAAACAAGCTATTAATATGTTGGATAATCTAGTGTTTTAATCATTCGGAGAGCATTTTTGGTAAAATAATGTATTTTACCAATTTGATTTTGGTAAGTTTTGAAAAAAATAGAATTTTTTTTTTTTTTGTAAATATTAAAACATTTAACCCTTCTTTTAGAAATTTTCTCTTTTTAATTTATATATATATATATGGGTCCCGTTCAGCACCAAACATTTTGGCCAACATTTTAGCCAATCATTTTTGTCCTACATGGGTTAGAAGTTTTGGAATTGGCTGATTTTTGGTGAGAATGATCTCTACGGTGAGGAGATCATCATCACCAAAAATCAGCCCATTCGAAAACTTCTAACCTCATCAAAAATGATTTACAAAAAATGGACGGTCCACGATTTTTCAACTTGTAAACATGGGGCTAGAAGTTTTGGAATGGGCTGATTTTTGGTGATGATGATCTCCTCACCGTAGCGATCATCCTCACGAAAAATCAGCCCATTCCAAAACTTCTAACTCATATTTTGAAAAATGTTTGCCAAAATGTTTAGTGCTGAACATTTCCATATATATATATATATAGTACATTCTTAATGATGATAAACATTTTTGTGTATACTATCACCAGACACTTTAATCATTTTTAATATTTTATGTACAAAATAAAATAAAATTATTCTTTTAAAAATTGTAATCCATCTATGTAAATGAGGGATATTCTTGCCACTAAATTAAATTAATGGTAAAAAAAGCAAGTTAGGAGGAAATTGTTTAAACTTTAGAAGGAGCATCTGTAAATAGTACTTGGGTTTGAGGCCTTCCTGGTAAAATACTCATTGTCAAAGAGAACTTCTTTTAGCACACTAAATTTTACTTATGGAACCAAATTTTACTCATAGCATAAGTAAAATTTAGTGTGCTAATAGAAATTCTCTCATTAATTAGAGAGATTGGCAATGTAACACTACCTACAGCTTTATAGATTTCATGGAAAAACTCATAATCAAAAAATAATAATAATAATAAAATAATTTTTGAACTTGATTAAAAGAATTGAAAATAGATGACTATCGAATTTCTAAATTTAAAATTAAAATAAATGACAAAAATTAACTTGTTTTTTCTTTTTTCTTTTTTCCTTTTTAATTTTTTTTTCAAAATTCTTATAATTTTGTCCTTTATTACTTGGAACATCAGATCATATTTTCAGATGCCAGAAATTGATGTTGATAGGATCCTCATCAAAGTATGTTAAGTAACAAATTAAACGTGTTAATTTGAATTTGATGACGTGGATCCACACTAAAAGGTTTGCTAGGTTATTAACTTGTTAAAGTAAGGTTTTGTGGGTAACAAACTTCATAAAATAAGGCTCTCTTAAAGTTTTCAGAACTGCCAGGGAGTTTTTTTTTTTTTTTTAATAAAAATGCAACAGTTAGATCTGCTGTGTAAATCTCTCTATTAATTACCCTCTCACTAATTTCTCGCTATTTTCTCGGTTTAAGAACCTAGTTGTTAAGAGAATGGAGATAAGAAAAATAGAAAGCGATCCGTTAAAATATCGCGATATTTTGCTATTTTTCGAAAAAGTTTCTGAAACATTTGCAACGAAAAAAAAGAGAGTAGAATGTATCGTAACCGTACGATGCGAATATCGAGAGAGAGAATCCGATGCCTCTGAACAAAGCACTTGAGAGAGAGGACGGTTGCGAACATAGTTGATATTTTCGTACGTGTCAGTTTAGATCAGATCGATGGACCCCTGCGTTTGAGACCGTATCTTGTTCGTTATATAAAGGTACGAGACATCAAAATGTGTACGACTGAGTCCAAGGATCAGTTGGTTACGGCCATTTGATCAAATTTTTTGTCTATGGGTCCCAATTCTTGCACGTGTGCACAAAATGGTCCCTAAAGCATGAAAAAAAAAAGGCACACGAAGGACAACTCATGGGAACTAATGCTGTTGACGAAAAGTCACACTTTTGAGTATGAGAAAAAAAAAAGTTTTATTGGGTCTTAATTGTTTCCTCTCTTTTCAATGTTATAAATTGATTTTAACAAAATAAAAGGACTTGTAGAATGATAAATTGATTTGATCATCAAATGATGTGGACCAATTGTCCAATTCGGGTAAGTGGTCATCATCGATGGAGAACGAATAAAAGAGAAAAAATGGTAATTAGAAACTATTTAATTACTAATGAATAAAAATTATTAAACTTTTTACTAACTTTGGTGTTAAATGTCTTTGTCAAGTTTCTTATCATCCAATGAAGAAATTGATGTAAAAGAGATGACATAAGAGCACTTCGTAACATGGACTTCAAGTTGCAACATGGACTTCAAGTTGCATGAATTCCCCCACATGTCATGGTATACTCAGGAATAATAATCCAAAAATAATGACAATAAGCAAATGCGACGCGACAAGATGCAAAGGCATGACTAGGTTTCTTGACATGCAGTCTATCGTATATCTCCATAAATTGTTGTTGGTGTTATTATTATTTTATGAAATATTTTTTTTCCAAGTTGATATAATTTTGTACTTTCGACACAATATCATTAAAATCCTGTTATTTTGACTTAGGAGTCTAGAGGTTTTTTTTTTAAAAAAAAAAAAAAACCCATTTTTCTTATTTCCGTGATTGATTGGAGCAATTTTGGAATTTAATAGGCTTTTTTATTACAAAAGTTCGACTACATTTTTGCAAACTTATCATGTGGTCTTAGAGAGTGCAATAGTTCTTGTAGATGTAAAAATTTATCTTTAATCAACCTCAAGTTTTGCAATTGATGAGTCTTCTTCTTGAGTAGGTGTCCTTGCACCACATCCATTTTTATGCTCAAATTCGATTGATTTAAAAAATTGACATATTATAGGTGCACAATTATAAATTACGTACATTTTTATGTGTAGAACGATCAATTTATAGAGAACAGAGGAGATCATGAACAAATTTTATTTTCTAATTTAGTCTTATCCAAATTACTAATTACCTAATTTGACTTGATCAACTTTCCTAATTTATTTGCACGAGTCCTATGTGAATTAGAAATAAATCCAAAAAATATTTGTTATCCCCACATTTTCGAGATTCGACCTAATCCACTTTTTTGGAGTGATTTTGAATCTTCAAATTAATACTATAGGATCTCAAATTCTAAATTAGTCAATCATGATTTTTACCTCCACAATCCTCTAAACGTTTGTTTGATCTCATGCCTCTACTCTTGAAATCATCTAGTCATATATGCCTAAACATGGGTTTTCGATGGACTTTTTTACTCACGAATTGCATAAACCAAATCATTGGAAACACATTTACAAAATTATTGTTTTGTGAGAAGCTTTTCGTTTTTTTTTTCCCGAAAATAACTTCTTTGGATGTATTGATAATTATAGTAGAAGTTAATATCTTTTTTAATCATTAATTTACGAAATTAAAATTAGTGCAAAGGGTATTAATGTCTGAAAATCTTGTAACTTAACATATCTTTCATATATTTGCCAAATGATAATATAGTTTCTAGTTTATTCCAAACTTTTTTTTTTTTTTTTTTTTTTGGGGGGGGGGGGGGGTAGGCTTCTATTCCAAACCTTGCTAAAGAAACATGTTAAGAGGAAAATCTTTCATTTACTCCATTTAAAAAAATGAATTTATAATCACTTAATC
Organism: Akebia trifoliata; assembly: GCF_017979445.1. Classification (NCBI taxonomy): domain Eukaryota; kingdom Viridiplantae; phylum Streptophyta; class Magnoliopsida; order Ranunculales; family Lardizabalaceae; genus Akebia; species Akebia trifoliata. Next base: position 5,696,079 of record NC_141379.1, read on the forward strand.
AAAAATCAATTTGTTGTAAAAATGAATCAATTAGAATGATCTTGGTTGTGACCCATATCTTTCTATTGAATTCTAGTATTAACTATTTGTGTCTAATTATTTAATATGTATGCAAATTTTTTAACACATTTTTTTATTTTTATAATGGGGATGTTTGGACTTACTTTCAACTAGGGGGACAGATGAGTCAGGGCTGAAACCAAGCATGTGGAACCCTCCTTCAAGCATGTGCAACGCCCATACATCACACGCATCAGGTAAGTGAGGGAACACTCTTGTGGGTGGCTTGATGAAATATTGCTTAGTCAGATAATTTTTTAAAATATTCTAATTAATTTAATTTAATTATGATATTTAATGATAAAAAAAGTAGTTTTATTATTTTTTTTAAAGGGTAATTTCATTATTTTACACCAGAAGCATAGCAAGTACCCCATCAAGTGAAAATTAAAGAACTATTTTTTTTAGCAAGTTAAAGTACCTACTTCAAATAAATATATATATAAATGTGATGATGATCATCATGATCATGGTGATTATGATGTACCCATGCCTGGTGTGGCTCATCTCATGAATAATATAGCCTTGTTACTTGAAATAGATTGGAAGAGTTGATCAAATTCAGCATCATGTGTTCCATTTCTTTAATGAAAGAGGTGAAAGAAACTGCCAAGATGACCACCTCATCAGATAGGCTTTTGTCATTGACCAACATTATAGATGTTGACCCAAAAGCCAATTTTGTCAAAAAAGGAGGTGTGGTGTGGGTTGAGTGATTATTATTATTATTTTTCATCCTTCCCTTCTCTTATATGTAGAAAAGTATAAAACTCTTAATTACCCATCCCATTAGTCCTTCTTTTATTTTATTATTTTTGTTGTTGTTGATGTTATCTTTCTCTTAATCTTATCTACTATATAATAACTCCACATATTTAATTAAAAAAAATTGAAAAAAGAAGAAGCAATGATTATGAGAATCTATATACAGTAACCCTAAAAATAATTTACATGCTATATGAGACGTGTAGTCCAGGTTTCCTATCTTATCATATATGGAAAAGAAAAGCTTTTTAAAGACTTGATTGTGTGAGCCAAAGTGACTGAGTTGTCTCTGTAAGACACAATTTAATGACCATTTGATTAAGAATATAACATTAAAAATTATTAATAATTGAATTAATTAAGAAAAAATATATATTAATCTAATTAGTTATATATTGTATTATTTTCTAAATTAGCGTTAGTTTTATAGTATAATTGATAGGTACCTTACCAACGAAGAAGTAGACCTGAGTTCCAGAGGAACACGTTAATAATCTCTCACAATTACTATAAGGACAAAAAAGTATTTTGCAGTAAGTCTGAGGACTAAATAATCGATCTGACCTTAATGAAGATTATTACAATAGTTATTGAGTCAAGAGAGAACTCTTAAACCCTTCTTTTATGCAACTTTTGGGATAATCCCGAGAAAGAGAATATTAGAGATTGCACATGCAACACATTTTTTAAAAATTAGGTGCAACAAAAACGTCACTTGTAAATACAATACATACCCATCATGTGTAAGAGAATTTTCATAAAGTCATCTTAGTAAATTCAAGTATTACAATTATAATCATTCAAATTGACTAGTGTAGGTAGGTCCGAAAATGATGTAATTAGAGATTTTCAAATACTTATATAAAGGGGATGATAAATGCAAAGTTACATAATTTCTCTTAAAACGAATTTATTATTCTGCTAACATTTCTATTGAATAGAATTGAAATGTTTTTCGAGCTCGACAACAAATTAAGATGACACATATCAAAGATAATAAGATATCTATATACTAAAAACTACCTTAACTACACACTCCTCTAAACTACCCACAATCGTATCCGTTCAACGAACAATCATAACCCTATCCCAACTTCTCCCACAATAAGGGTATGATCCTCATGTATCCAACCTATTTTATGTATTCTATCCCTATAAGGAATTGATTCCATACATGGCATGTACTATAAACTACACTACTCCTATCTCTATAGATAGGCACATATCATTCCTCTCCTCCCAAAAGTGATGTTAAAACCTCCTGAATCTCAAATGTTGTTGGAATCAATTACATCCGACTTCCAAGGTACTATTCTTTTGAAATTGGAATTTTCACACTCGCAATTAACTTCTTCGATCTTTATGTGTTGGTACTTCTCGAAAATAATTGATTTGATAATGGATGCATTGATTTCAACTGAGAATATAACTTCAATTTACTTTTTCTCTTCAAAATTTTCCTTCACATTAATATTGAACTTCTTCAAAATACTAAATCTGACATTTCTCCAATTCATCATGCATCGACTCAGAAAATTCCTTCAACTGATGATCCATTGAATTGATTTTCATCTGAGGATCGTCACTCTAATATCAATTGTTATGTATCTACTTAGACCAAATCATAAAAATAAAAAAAATAAAAAGATGAAAAAAATTGAGATTTATCTCATTTGAGGGATATCAAATCTCTTAAACCACCAATTCAAGATGATAAATCTCTAATTCAATTAATATCATTATTTTTAAATAATTTCAATAAGCATAAAAGAATTTAAATACAAAATAAAAAATTATCTTAACTACACACTTCTCTAACAATCTTATCCATTCAAAAAACTACTTCATCACCCACATATCCCAATCTTCATCACCAACTATTATTATTATTATTAATAGGTTATATAAAATATAATAATTTAACTTGAAGTTTATTCAAACTTAAATAATAGGTTTTTGTACGATTTATGAGCATTGAAAACCAAACAAATACAAAATGCCAAATGAAATAGTCTCTATCAGTGATGGAAATACATCCTTAGGATAAGATGTGGGCCCCATTTTTTTTTTAAAACAATCAGCATCTGACCATGATGAACGGTGACAGTGCTCCCATGAGCTAATCAATCATCTGCGGTCCATTAATTATATAAGTAAATTATGCGTCAACTGTGACTCTCTGAATAGTGACCATGCTGTCCCATCACTGTTAAATAAATTAAATCGAATGGTGTGGGATTTGTTTTATCCTTGCAAAAATAGGATAATAGTACAAGATCATAACCCCAACAAGATCAAGATAATAAACTTGGATTTCAAGGGCGAGAAATTGAATAATTGACTCTGCGAGAAAAGAGAAATTGACGCAGAAACTTTTGAGTTTTGAACGGAGTAACGGAGAGAGAGAGACGTAAGAAGAACGGAATCAACTCATTCACGTTAAAGCCGTTTTCTCGTTAACACGTGCCAAATCACTTCGAAACGTCCGTTAGCGGTTTCGATCCACCGACCACCACTCGAGACGGCGACTCTGATAACACGCTTAGCTGTTCGTGGGCCCCACGCCATATCTCTCTAAACTCAAACTAAAATAACAGAGAGAAAGAGAGAGAGAGAGAGGAGAGAGAGTAGAGAGAGAGAGAGGCCCAAAGACTAATTCAGGGCCTCCAGATTTGCACACACACAGAGAGAGAGAGAGAGAGAGAGAGAGAGAGAGGAATAGAGAGTAGAGAGAGAGAGTAGAGAGTAGAGAATAGAGAGAGAGGCCTAAAGACTAATTCAGGGCCTCCAGATTTGCACACAGAGCTCTAGAGAGGAATCGAGAGAGAGAGAGAGAGAGAGAGACGGACGAAGAACGAAGGAGGAGAAGAAGAAGAGGAATTAAAAATCCCTAATTTCAAATCGAGTCTCATTTCTTCTAATTCAATCCGTAAGTTTTGTATACTTTGGTTTCTTTTTTTTCTTTTTCTTTTTTTTAATTTTAATCTTTGGGGTCTCCATCTCAGATGAAGATGAGTAAATAATTTTAAATTTTTTCTATAAATAAGAGTTACAAAACGGGATCTTTTTTTCGTCTATCAAGACAGTAAAGAAATTTTCTTTTATAGATCTTATCTAATATATTAGATCCTCTTTGGCCTACAGGTTTTTATCTGAAAAAACCCTTGAATTTGCTCACCTTTGTGGGAACTCTCGTTTCTAGGGCATTTTGATACCTGGATTTGTTTTTTGGGATCTTCTGAAATATGGGTTCTGCTTTGTTTTTATGAATTATGGACATTAGAGGGGTTTCTGATCTCGTAAATTTTGAAAGGTTCAATATTTTTCTTCATTTTGATAGGCGATTCTTGGGTTCTGATCTTAGAGTGATCGAAATGGTTTCAAAATAGGTTTTTTTTTCTTATTAAATTTCTCTCCCATTTTTTTTGGGATTCTTGTTTTTTATATTTTTACTGTTGACAATTAGGGTTTCTTTGATCTTGTTCGGTTTAAAAGAATGCATTTTTCTTATCCAAATCGGTTTATTTTTCAGTTCGGAAGAGGAGTATCTGGAGCATTAGGGCTTCAATTCTTGACAATTTGGTTGTGAATTTCTTTTTATTGAGGAAAAGAAAGGAGACCTTGGTTTGCTCTGATTAGTAAATTTTTTGCAAATTCGCTTCAAATTCTACAGACATGTTGGAAGGCCAATCTTGTATAATTTCAAGGCCATTCCCAAGTTCTTGTGAACAAGAGAGTAAGTGGGTTTACATGACTTACCATATATTCGACATCTCCACGAATGGTAAACGTCGTTTACAGGAAGAAGGCGAAGAACTTGGGGAAGGGGAAGAACTCGGGAAAAGAAAGTCACCCAAGCACGATACCCAAGAATCGATCGACACCCTACATGATCTCTCCCTTTCTCCTGTCGATCAATCTGATCATCAGGGCAATAATGATGGGGATCGATCGGATTTGAATTCCCTCATTCAGCCCCTTGGCCGGGACATGTCGATCAACTGCCTTCTTCGCTGCTCAAGGTCAGATTATAATTCATTGGCCTCACTAAATCAGAGCTTCCGGTCTTTGATTCAGAGTGGGGAACTATATAGGCTGAGGCGACTAATGGGAGTCATTGAACATTGGGTTTATTTCTCTTGCCATGTCCTTGAATGGGATGCTTTTGATCCCATCTCTCGTCGTTGGATGCATTTGCCAAGGATGCCTTCAAATGAATGTTTCATGTGCTCCGATAAGGAGTCCCTAGCCGTGGGTACCCAACTTCTCGTATTCGGGAAGGAAATAACATCTCATGTAATATGGACGTACAGTATTTTGACGAACTCGTGGTCTTCGGGCATGACAATGAATGCCCCAAGATGCTTGTTTGGGTCTGCAAGTCTTGGTGAGAAAGCGATTCTAGCTGGGGGTTGTGATTCACAGGGGAGAGTATTGAGTTCGGTTGAACTATATAATTCGGAAACCGGAACTTGGGAGACTCTTCCAAGCATGAATAAACCTAGGAAGATGTGTTCGGGAGTATTTATGGATGGGAAATTTTACGTTATTGGAGGAAGTAATTCAGAATTGCTTAGTTGTGGGGAGGAATATAATTTGGATACAAGAACTTGGCGTGTTATCCCTAACATGTTCCCTGGGCGGAATGGACCAACCGAGGCGCCTCCGTTGGTCGCAGTTGTAAACAACGAGTTGTATGCTGCTGATTATGCTGAGAAGGAGGTGAGGAAGTACAACAAAAAGAGGAATTTGTGGGTCACTGTGGGAAGTTTGCCTGAGAAGGCAGTCTCAATGAATGGTTGGGGACTAGCGTTTAGGGCATGCGGGGACCGGCTTATTGTAATTGGTGGGCCTAGGGCTTTGGGTGTAGGGACTATAGAGCTAAATTCGTGGGTACCAAAAGAAGGTCCGCCTCAGTGGAACGTCCTTGCCAAAAGGCAATCAGGGAGCTTTGTTTATAATTGTGCTGTGATGGGCTGCTGATGTGTCAAATTTTGGTGACACCATGTGTACTGTTTCGGGTTCCTCACGCTTTAGGGGGATGTACAAGATTGGTTTGTTCAAGGACATAGGGTTCTGGCTAATGGGTAATCTCCGCCTTCTTCTTTTACATCTTCATCTTCATGTTTTCTTTATTTTGGAAATTTCAGGTTTACTCAAGATTCAATAGAATGTTTTCTTGGAAGGAAGTCTTTTTTCCTTCTCTCACTGAATTTGCATCTTTCCTTCATATCTGTTACCATAAGAGCTTTCAAAGGTCAGCATCATTTAGCACGACAGATAGTTAATAATTTGAAGGACCAATAGATTGGTAGGATGTCAAGAATATTTGTGAGCTTTTTAAGCATTGCAGGAAAATTGTATTGATTTCATGGTCCTTAATGTGCTTAACTTTGCCTTTAAGAGAAAATAGGCTCTGAGAGGTTTTCTTTTCTTTTTGGACTATATAGTTTGTTTACTTGTTATATTTATAATTTTTTTGTTGATGGATTATTGTTGTTGGAGTTTCCATCAACTCTTCCATGTTCTCCACAACTTGTTGCATTAGCTCTGGTTCATTTTGTTGGATGTTTGGCTTAGCTCAGTTTGGTGATATTGGTGGCAAAATGAGTGATAAAATATTTGATCTTAAATGTTCTTTCATTTTAATTTATAATTCATTGAATTCTCCTAATAATGGACTTTTTTTTTTCTGAACTATGAGGCTATACGGCTTGAAAGTTTGTTAGGGTTACGTAATTGTTGCACTTAAAACTTGATAAAATTTCCGTTAGTCCAAGTCTGGCTCGACTACGGTTTGGTCAATTTGCGAGTTGGGCAAGGCTGTGTCCATTTTCATTGTGAGCAATGAAATAATAATGTTGTTGGGTTGTCGCAGTTGATGTTTACTAAAAGAGAGAAATAGGGGTTACTGGCTGACGGTGGTAGGGTTGGAGCCGATGAGCATCAGTGGAGATTTGCTGTGTTTTCCCTTCCGTAGTTATACTCTTCAACATAGTGTACATTGTACGATTGCAAATATTACCTATCAATATATCATGAAAATACAATTGTAACCTTAACATTAAAGATGCAACTTCTTTAATTTTAGAATTTAAATTGTAAGGTAAAAAAGTCAGGCCAGGTCAAGCTGCCCAAAGGGCCTGTATCCCAGGCCCAGACCCAGACCCAGACCCAGACCCAACCCTTCAATAAACGGGCTAGTATAGTACAAACTGTACTGAAATTATCTTGCCTAAGCCTGATACATTTCACGCTGTCAGGACGGGCTTTGGGCAAAGCCCAGCCCAATTGTCTTGAAATCGTCTTGGGTTTGACAATCTTGACCAAGCCCTGTCCATTATGGACTTGTCAGGGTGGGCTTTGGGTCAGTTCTGCCTCAGAGACTCATAGGTATACAAATAGAACTAGTATTCTATCTTAGTAGTCGTCTGTCTAAAAGTTCATTTCTTCTCCATTTAAGTAAATCAATCTGCCTTTTTAGACAATTTTTCAATAGTCTTAAGTATTCTTGGAGGCGATCCCATCGAGGGAAAGTTTCCTTTATTCTTTCGCAGTTTGTTGGGTAACATGGAAGGAAACGAACTCGCATATGTTTGAAGGGAAAGAGAGCTTGGTTGGTACAGGAAGTGATTATTTCAGTAATGTGATCTATTTTCTCTTGGTGTAAAGCATTTGAGGAACATGAATGTCTATTCTTCGAGGATCTACTGTTTAGATGGGATCGGCTGTGCTCTGGTGGACAATATAATGCTGCTGGTGGCTTTTGTAGTACTTTTATTTGTTTGTTTACTTTTGCTTTTTGTACCTGGTTTTATTTTTTGTTGTCTTTGTAGGTAGGTAGGTCCATTGACCTTTTTTCTTTTCATTTAATAGAATATTTATTTATAAACAAAAAATAATAGTAATTGTGTAATTAGACAGACTCAGGGATCCAAATTTCTGACTAGAGCACTCTTACTGACTTAACCTCTGGCCTTATGAGGTGTGCTAATGAAATTTGTGTGTATTATTAGTCTACGTGTTCTATTAGTTTCAGTATAATATAATTAACACTATTTTATTTGTATTATATTTTTAGAAGAATTAACTTAAATTGGGTCTGTGACTATCATCAACTGTTATTGCAAATTATATAATGTTAGAATATCTTTATGCATAAAAAAATGTACAATATCCATTATGGATAAGTTAATACAATCTATGTAACAATGACATGGCACTTCTGGCGTTTTTTGCCTCATTACGAACTGATCGATACGTTGGCACATAAAGCAGTGCCACCCTTTATTTCGATGAATTTTTTTGTTTGTTTGTAAAAGATGGCTCCTGTTGTCCATCTTCCATGTACGTCCGGATTTCTTTAGTTGTTTAATACAAATGCAGTGGTTTAATAACACAAAGGTGCATGTAATTGGTATGTTGTTGGCCTATTTGTGTAATGTTCTTGATGAGCTCAGTGCTTTTGTACCTGCTAGATTTCCAGATGAACTCTCTGGGTACCCCCTAAAGGATGGTATGGTTTACATGCCTACATACTGTAGGTTGTAAACACTTATTTTCTTACGATTTAAGGTTAGGTAGGCCCCCATTTTAAACCTCAATCATATTGCCCTATACTTATTAATATATGTTTATGAATGTGTCGGCATTTTTTGATTCTCGAAGGTGCAGTGTCAGATAGCTCATATGGCCTCTGACGCATGGTTCACTTCGTCATTACATAGATATCTCTTTATTATATCTATCATTTCTTTTATGGAACCCTGTTATGCAAAATAAATTAGGAAATATAATTTTTTTTTCAGTGTTACCAAATCATACTCTTTTTTTTAGCCATTGATATCTATATTGTTTTAATGTCCACTCGTCATTTTATAGTTATGATCCCTACTATTGTTTCTTGTGTGTTGTCTGAAACTTGGGTTAGGCTTTGTAGTTATCTAAATGTATCGAGCTGAGTTTGGTAGGAGGAGATTTTAATCATTCTAATTGCTGATAATTGGGAATCGTAACCTTTAAAGTGTGTCGTATAGGATTGCAATAGAAAGTCACATTGCAGTTTCTAGGTAAGCTCTCTCCTCATTCCGAGTACTTGTAAAAGAAAATTGGGTTTCTTGATGATGATGATGTTCATCTCATAGGGAGAGACTTATAGTTCTCGCTTTGTTATAGAAACACCAGATACTCTTTCTATAGAGAGAGAGAGAGAGAGTCTCTGGGCTTGTCTGTGGCTCTAGACTCCATAGCCACGCTACTAAAGAATGTATTAAATTCTTATGAATTACTACTTACTGTCACTAATCCATCATCACAGAACAAGTTGAAGTGTGTAAATCTTGGAATTTGCAAATTGGGCATTTTGTTTAATATATTATTCTTAGCTGTTGTTATTGTCCATAATCTTATCTTGATTTCTCTTTAATAAATAGGTTTTTGTCTTCTTCTTAAGATGGATTATATCAAGAAACATTTGTTATTTTATTTAGTACAAATTAACAGCTGTAGTTGTTTGATTTTCTGATTTGAATTTTCTATTATTGCACTTTGACCATTTTTTCTTTCTTTCTTTATTGGTTACATTACATTTATCTCACAATATCTCCCTCGAATCCATTAAATGACTTGCTGTCTTACACTTTTGTCTTGTCTTGTATCCAAATCCAATCTGCTCTATTTTCATGGTTTAGGAATCACCCAATGTCATTTGTCGGACGGTTGTATCCATCAAATTTTTGTTAGACAGCTTTCTATTCTCATGTATAATATATAATTTCTTTCTAACATTGTCTCGATTTGATGGTTGTAACCATCTAATAAGTCTAAAATGGCTCCATTTTCGGTTCACAGCTGTACTATGCACTGTGTGGTGTGCCATATCCATGTCAGCCTGGGCCCACAACCCAATGTGGCATTCTTTCAGACATGCTTATGACATTGATGTTTTGTCCCTACAGCAAATATTTTTCTGACTTACGATTTGTAGTAGAAATGATTTCTAGTTAATGGTGAAAAATGTTTCAAATCCAATGACTGGCCTAAGAAGAACATCGATCAAGCTGATGTTTGGTCTTGGGTCCACCAAAATCATCATCGCATTGCATTGCACACATTATCTGTATCTTATCCAAAGTTCTGAGGTTGGCTCCATTGGTGGGGGTAAAAAGTTAATGTACCTTGGGGGAGGGACTTCTTTCTAAATAGAGATTGACCGTTCTTGTAATTGTTGAGATTGATCTTTTGTGATCATTGAAATCAAAGTTTGTATGTTGTCCATCTCGATGTTTGAATATGAATCATCAGGATTAACATGCATCGACGTTGTTACAATTGTTGATCTTGACGTTTTAACATGAAGCTTCTGTGATCAACATGCCTTTTTATTGGGGTGGGGGCATTAAAAGGAAGAAAGATTTTTACTTACTGGCTTGATAGGATACTACTGTCCAAAAACTCAGGGTGCATTATGGCAGCAGCAACTTGGGAGGGAGAGGGCTGGGTCTACGTCAATCTTGGGCCTGGCTGGCTCATTACTCATTAATATTAGATCACTTAGTAATAATAATTACTTATCTATGTAAAAAAAAAAAAATTCTCAAATTTGCAATTATTTATCCTAAAAATATATTTCAAAATTATGAAATTATAGAAAAAGGACAAATAATTGGATAATGCTGAAGTACCATTAAAACGTAAATCAATTGTGCATTCTAATGTGATGGACCTAAAAATAATCGATGGTGCATGCATTCTACTAGGCATGGCACTAGTGATTGGACAGCATTGCCATGCCTCGTCATACCAATTTAAGCCTATGGGGCACATGGGTCAGGACAGGAGTATGAACTTACAAGAAATCCTTGTAAGCGACTTAAGGACCTGACAGGGGAAAAGCCCAGTGTGGGCAGAAATAACTGGGCCAAGATCTAGCCAAGTAGAACTTTTAGCCTTTTTTTTTTTTTTTGGCAAGTTAGGTTGGTCAATGGTTGGACAAGGCCTTTCCCTATGAGTGTGAGTTGGGTCAAGTTTTCTGTTGGTACGATCTTGGCCCAAAGTTGCTCGATAATTTGTTTGGTGCAGCCCACACTTACCTCTAAGCAGGCTTGTCGCTAGTCTGACCATGGTTTTTAAACTCGGTTTCAGGTCTCATCTTGTTCAGTCCCGATACCAAGTTAACTAGGACAATACGTCTCGTCTCGTTTGGCATTGAGACAATGGTTTTTAACCATTTAAAAAATCTGAAAAATTATGAAAATTTTCAGAAATGATTCCTATTAAAAAATGAAGTAAAAAAAAAAAAAAATACAAGATTAAAAAAAATCATAATATACCTATCAAAATGAATAAATTAAATATTTACATTGTTATATATGTTTCATTTTTATTGCACAAGTGCATCAAACTTGTTTTCCAAACACAACGTTTAAAGAGCACCAAGCTTATCATTAAAAATATCAAAGTACTACCATCAAATAATTTATTTTAGAACACCGATCCATTTGAATTTTCTCAAAATAACACACAGACACTACCAAACTTTCAAATGAATCATTCCAAAGTTCCATATAAACATAAGGAAACATTGAGTCGTTAGGAATCAATTAAATCACTAATTGCAATTCGATAAAATGCAAATGCATGATAACGTGTAGGTTTATATATGCAAAATTAAATTAAATACTAATATAACACTCAGTTTGAGTTTAGGGTAATTCAAATCCAAGACAAGTATTAACTAAGAAAAACTTGTAAAAATAGAAATCATGAAAGCGAAGGTCACAATGATATGAGTTGAAATTTGCACCGATATCCGATAGAGCATGTAACCCACTCACCTACAAAAGATATTTTGAACAAAAAAGTAAATCAAAAATTGATTAATTAGATATATTTTATAATAAGTTAAAATCACATATATAAAATACAATCACATAAAAGTAATTTTAAATCAAAGTACTGTCCTTGTTCCTCGTAGTGTGGATGAAGATCGATAGAAAAATAAAGAAAAAAATAGAGAAAAAAAAAATCTCAAGAAGAAGAAAGGAAGAAGATGAAACTTACTTGATTTGGAGAAAGATAAAGTAAATCCACTTCGATTTCGTCTTGAATTGGATGAGAAAGATGAAGTTTTCCTCCAAAACCTTACTTTTTTTTTTTATTCACTTGGTTGAGAAGATGAAGAAAAATCGATTTGGGTGAAACAATATAGGGTTGTGAATGTGTAACTCATTTGTCTCGTTTAACTCATCTCATTCGATACACATTGTTTGTCTCACAATTTATTCATTGCTGTTAGGTAACGTTTGTCTCAGACAAGATATTGCAATATCTCGTCCAAGATGTCTCACTTATCTCATGATACGTGGACGTCTCAAATAGGTTTGTGAATTAGTCTCGTTCATCCCTAATATCAAGTTAACTTAGTCGATACATCTCGGTCTTGGACGAGTTTTAAAACCATGAGCATGACCCACAAGCACTCTATATATGGTGCATGCTTATATTTTATATAATAAATCGGATTGGGACCGACTAGTTGCACATCACTACTAGCTGATTGTAACCCAATCTTAAGAAAAATACTTTGTGTTCTATAATTCTTAACATACAAGTCCTACTTCATTAGGATAACCTACTTCTTCATCTTAGTTCTAACCATGTCCTCTTTGTTTTAAGATACTTAATAATTTATTTATAAAGTTAACATGGTTTTCTTTAATGGAAATGTGTCTTGATTCCTCGAAAAACCTGATCAAAGACTGTCCAATCTTTTTTGCAAGAATTTTTGAAAAAGCAATAATTTTCGTTGGCATGATTGAAGGAGGAAAAAAAGTACACCCTTTGTTTTATATTTTTATGGTGTAATCATACAAGTGGAGTGCTAAGGGGATTTTTTTTTAAGTGATGAAGTGCAATTGGTAATGGATGGTGTGCAACTAGTCGATCCCAATCAGATTTGATATGATCCAAATCTAATCCAATTGTCATTGTATTGAATCAGATCAACTCTGAATCTCATCCAATTTATTTTGTTTTGGCACCCTCCTAAATTTAAACCTAGACTATGATTATCTTTACTATTATAATGAGAGAAAGTTGATTAGGTGTTTGTTGACACCAAAACTTGGAAGGCCAAAATTGCCTCACATTTACATTTAATTTTTCTATAATCAACCTCATTTTTTTTCAAAATGAATGAAATTATAATCCCACATCCCCTTATTTAGTTAGTTAGTTACCTAATAAAATATGGTTATAAATTTTGTTTATCTATTTGAAAATTTTAATTTTTAAAAATAATTAAAAAAGTTAGTTAATTATAGATAAATCCTAATTTTGTAATACATATGGACCAGTACATGTCACCTACTAATTTTTATTGGAGTGTTGTTGAAGTGACTTTAAAATTTACATCGATTCACACTTTGTTGATGTAGAGGTACACACAAAACCATAGAAGCTTTTTCACTCTTATCTTGAAAAGCATCCATGGTTTCGTCCACACATCCACATCAGCAAAATGTGAATTTTAAAGTCACTCTAGTATCATTCCTTTTTTACTATTGTAATGAAAGAAGGTAGAGTAAAGTGCTTTGACACCAAAATTCGAAAGATCTAAAATGCTTTCACCTTTGCTTTTAACTTTATTATTATCAGTCATTTTTGTTGAAAAATAATAAAATTACAATCCAATGATTCTTAGAAGAATAATGATTTTTCGACCCCCTCTAAAACACGATTCCTGACGTGGTATGTGCTAAAACCATAAATTCTTTTCTCGAGATACATAAGTGTACATACTTACGAAGGATGTACAATTGCATATCTCGAGGGTAAAAATCTATGATTTTAGCCCATGCTATGCCAGGGTGTAACGACCATATCATCTGTCACCTAGAGTTAGGTGTAAACTTGCCCCGGAGCTACCCGGAAGCACACATGTAATAGTATGTAAGGCTCGTTATGAAACCATGTCAGCCCCCGTACCAGGGCATATCTGTTAGTTTATGATACATGTCAGTCCTGTGTCAAGGCACACTTGTTAGCTTAGTAGCATTTTCGTAATAAGGGAGTATGACTGACCTCCACTTTTGATGTTTCCTTCTAGAAACCTAGGAAAGAAAAAGTATACACCTTGTAAGAAGGGTGTCAGTGCTATCCCAATCCCCGGCCTACACCCACGTTGTTGAAGCCCTTGAAGCCCAGCTCTGTGGAAGTCCCGCGTGTTATAAGATCATCATTTGCTTGTAACGCATCTATTGCTTTTGTAACGCGTTGCACCGTGTAATTCAATATTATATCAATAAAGTTGCTTCTGGGCTTTGCCTCGTTTACTTGTTTGCTAGTTATGTGTGTGTGGTGTACGATCATTTTACAGGCTTGCAAGTGGATTTGACCCTCTTGCGCCGCACGACCTCACTTCGAAAGAATAGGCCGTGACACAGGGGCGAATGTGGCCTTGTGTCAGAGAAGGCGTTGGAAAATCACTTTCATTAGTTTTTTAAATTATAAAAAAAATATGTTTTTTTTTTATGCTATCTTCAAAATTCCTTTAAATAATATTTTAAATTATATACATGACTTTAGAACACTGACACCTTAAATTAATCTTTCAAAATTCAAAAAAAAATTATATCATCTTCAAAACATGCTTACTTAGAATTTTAAATTATAAAAAAGTGCTTACAATATATTAAATATTTAAATATGTTATAAAATTAAATTATTTATTAAAAAATTTCAAACTAATTTTAAAAATATTTAGAAAAAATAAAACGTTCATAAATTCAAATTTTAGTAATATATGTGCTCTTGCTATAAATATTATAAAATTGATTTTCACCGCAATTTTCCGCGAAAAAAAAAAAAAAAATCCTAAAATGATAAAAAGAAGTTTGCCGATTCTCGTTCTCTCTGTCTCTGTCTCTGTCTCTCTCGTAAGTCATCGGCACAAGTCATACCCTCTGTGCTCTTCTCAATTTTATCTCTTCGATTTTGATTTCGATTTCGGTTCTCAAATTGCGAATCGAAGAACCAAACTACCAAATCGCATGGTGATTGTCTTATAAAAAAATGGAATCGATCGATCATTTGCCTCCATTTTCGGATTTATCATCCTCTCTGCTATCTTTTCTTGGGCAAAAATTTCAATGTGGAGACGATCTGTTGAAAGCTCCAGATCTTGTATCAGATTTGCAGAAGCAGTGCTCAGATTTGCATCGAAGTCTCACAGATCTAAACGAGAGACTGGAGTCGAGTATAATAACCTACGCTTCGCATTCCGAACGAATCGAAGGCCTTTTCGATGGAATTAAGAGCAAATTGGGCGATCTAAGGTCATCAACGTGCGTTACTGGATCTTTTATAGGTTTGCTTGGTGTTCCTTTTTCTTATTTGAACAGAAAATTAGGGTTTTGTTTTTGAAGTTAGGTTAATTCTGATAGATGGATTTTGAATTTTTGTTTCAGATGGTAGAGAAGGAGAAGGTGTTGGGAGGACGAAACAGATTTTGAGGGAAGAGTTGCCTACATTGGCAAAAGAAGTGGCACGAGTTGAGACTGTTCGAATATACGCAGGTGAGTTTCATCTACTCACCTTTTTTGTGTGTGTGTGTTTTTATAGAATTTCGTTTGGACAAAATTGGATCATAGAGAAAATTTGGTACCTATCTGCAATCCCTAACCAAAAAATAAACAAAATGACTAAAGAAAGAGAACTAAATGTCAAAAAGGAGAATTTCCAAGGAGCAATTGCTTATAAAACCTAAAATTCATGGACTATTTTTTTTGGATCGGTTAAAATTCTAGGACTATTCTCTAGTTATTCGTACTATAAAGTTCCAAACTTATCTCATGATGATATCTTTTCGTTTTTTTTTTTCCGAATGTGATCTTATTGGATCCTCTCAAAGATTGAGCCTTTTGGAGACCGTCTCGAATTTCCCTTGACAGGCAAGTTGCATTTGGTGTCTTAATGCCCCCCTATTTAAAGAAGAAATGAGATTTATTAAAAAAGGTGGTTAAGACTCCCAACTTTTTTCGCATGGGGGTATTTTGTTGTTCATGCTTGAAATACTAGGTTGTCACATTGTTAAGAAGCACAACCAAGTAGTCATGGAAGTGTTGGTCAATTCGGGTTGTTTACCGAGAAGAAAATGCTACATGGGAGACCTCATACAAGTCGCACGAAAAATATCCAGATTTTGAACTTTGAGGGCAAGGTTGGTTTTAAGGGGTTGATGCCTAACATTTCATACTTATCTCATAGTATTATCTTTTAGGTTTTTCTTTGTGTAAACCTTGTTGATTTGGCAGGAGGTGTACTTTTGGTTTCTACAATAAGCTTTATGTTGAATTTTTTATGGGATTTGGAGCTTGAACGTAGATCTTAAGAGATTTGTTGTTTTTGGAATAATATAGAAAATTGCTTAAATACCTTTTTTTTTATCACTCTATCAATTCACATGATTCGTTTCTTTTACCCCTTATTTCTGCACCTGAATAAATTCTTAAAAGCACACAAGTCCTTTAGCAATTTTTAAATTGAGAAGTTCATTCATTTAACTCGTCATCATGATCATCAAAACCTTATCCCGAAAGAATTCTGTTCCTTCTTTCAATTATGTTGATATTTGATAGTTATGTGTTCATATAATTCAAGTGTCCTCATGTATCATTCAATACTTCAGTCTGTCTCCTTTGATATTTATCTTGATCTTTTAAAACTCAGCCTTCACGTTCCTTCTCAAAAGGGTTGTTTTTATCTTCATTGCACACAAACAAACCATATCTCTTAGTTTATCATCTATTTGAGGCCACTATAATTTCACAAATGCATTCATTTTAGATTTTACTTAAGTGCTTCTGCTCGTCCATGACAACATCCTCATACTGTTTTATCGATAAAGAAAAGCCAACAGAACTACACATCCTCATCTTTGTTACAATCATTTTATGAACATGTTGATTCCCCAACATTTTACTAATAAAGCATAACCTGTCTTTGATTTTAACCACCCAACTTTAGTTCAATGGCCAACATCATCCTCAGTCTCTCCATTCTTATGGACAATAGAATCAAGATAACAAAAATTGGGATTGGAATTTTTTTGGCCATCCATTTTTACCAATGATTTCTCATTATGTGTGTCATTGCTAAAGTTGCACCCCATATACTCTTTTTTGCTCCGACATATTTTAATATCCTTGGTCTTTAAAATTACCTTATAGAGTTTTGCTTTTGCAGGTCTCCTTTCTTCTTTTATTTAGGCACAACTAGTTAATCAGAGCAATCTAGTATTTCACACGGGATTGTACATTGTTATTGTAACACCATCTAGTCCTAAAGGCCCTGTTTTCCTTAAAATAAATAAAAAATAACAAAAATTCTAAAGCTCCATCTTTTTTTTGTGGCTAAACTACTTTCACGTCTAATATCCTAATTGTACGTGCTTTCTGATCTCTCATGCATCCCATCTAAGTAAGAAAATACATGAAACAACTCCATTGGATTTCTTTATAAGAAAGTGAGTTAGTGGATAGTAATTAGTAGGTAAAGGTGGGTTTTGAACCTAGGTCGTTGTATTGACTATTGACGCTCATAGACTTTAAACAACTTAGCAAGTTGCACCTTTACTCGGTGGAGATATACCAAACTAATGGTTGCAACTTAAGGATTCTAGTAAATTGCTTGTTCTCTTTCTCACAAGAAAGGAAAAAAAATGAAAGATGTGGTTGTGCCTCAAACTAGGGAAAAAGCAAGTTTGTTATGACGCATCTTTTTAAATGCCATTTTTTATATGGTGTACTTGACTTGAAATGATGATTTTCTTGGTTACAACAACTATCCTAATCAAATACTAATTAATTTATGACTATGGCTGCAAGGGGAAGACGCTTCATTCTCTACACTAAACAAGATAAACAAGGATTTCTATGACCATAATGTTCCAAAGATACTTTTCCTTAAGTTGGAATATTTTTTCTTCTGAAGGGAGCATAAGTGTATATAAACATTATAAGAAAAGAAGTGCCACTTAGCTAAGTGGTAAGACTTGTGGAGGTTGTTCCCGGGCCCTAAGTTCAAACCCTTTGAACCCATACTTCTTGTGCTAAGCATTTTGTTTTCTGGTATAAGGCCTTTAGAAAAGTGGTAGAGTTTTACAAGGACTTGTACAAAGAAAGAAATGAGTGCCGGCCAAGTTCGGATCTTTTGGAGTTCGATGCTATATCACCAAATCAAAAGGAGTGGTTTGAAAGGAAAATTGAGCGAGAAGAGATTCGAAAAGCAGTGTTGGAGATGGACGTGGAAAAAGCTCCGGGCCTAGATGGCTTCACGATGGCATTCTTTAAAAAATGTTGAAATACAATTTGTGAGGATTTTTTGAAAGTGATTGAGGAATTTCAAGAAAGGAATTTTCTGGATCGTGGGTGCTAAACAATTCATTTGTGACCCTAATACCAAAGTATGCGCTAGCAGTAATGTAGTGGATTTTAGGCCGATAAGCTTATTGGGTTCAACCTACAAAATCATTTCCAAGATATTGGCTTCTAGATTGAAGGTAGTCCTCTCGGATATCATTGGGTCCGAACAAGGGGCATTTGTGAAAGGAAGATAGATATTGGATAGTGTCGTTATTGCAAACGAGTGTATAGACTCAAGACAAAGGGAGGGCAAGCCAGGTTTGGTGTGCAAATTAGACCTTCAAAAAGCCAGTGGGAGTTTCTTAAGTATATTTTGGGGCGGATGGGGTTTGGGGGTAGGTGGATTGAGTGGATAATGTTATGTGTAATCTCTCACTCCTTTTCGATCCTTATTAATGGAAGTCCAGTGGGTCACTTCAATAGTTTGAAGGGGTTGAGACAAGGGGATTCACTATCTCCATTCTTATTTGTAATGGTGGCAGAAGCTTTAGGGAGGATGGTCAACAGGGCAAGGAGTATTGGTGAGTTTTCGGGCTTTCAAGTGGAAAATGGGGGTGAGCAAGTGTCGATTCTACAATTTGCAGATAATACTCTAATCTTTATAGATGCATCGATAGGACATGTGAGGTTCTTGAGAGATATTATTTGTTGTTTCCAGGCTTTTTCAGGGCTAAAGATGAATCTAGGAAAAACTACGTTGTTTGGGGTAGGCATAGTACTGAAAACTAAGAGGTGGGCTACAATGTTTGGGTGTCCTCAAGGAGTTTTTCCGTCAGTGTATCTAGGATTGCCATTGGGGGCGAGATCAAGAAGTATTGAAGTTTGGGATCTTGTAGTGGAGAAGGTGGGTAAAAGATTGAGCTTGTGAAAAGCAAGGTACCTTTCTAAAAGGGGTAAATTGACATTGATCAAAAGTACCTTGTCTATTATACTGGTGTATCAACTATCTCTATTCCCACTACCAAAAAGTGTGGAGGTAAGATTGGAAAGGTTGGTAAGGGATTTTTTGTGGAATGATACGGATGAAAAGAGGAAATTTCATTTGGTTAAGTGGAAGACGATATGTTCGCCAAAGAAGAATGGGGGACTAGGGATAAAAGGTTTTTCAAATGACAAATGTGGCATTATTAGGTAAATGGCTTTGGAGATTCGGAGAAGAAAGGCTAAGTTTATGGAGGAAAGTAATTAGAGGAAAATATGGGGAAAAAGTTCTTGGTTGGGATAATAAGGAAGTGTAATCATCATATGGTTGTAGTTTGTGGAGGGGTATTAGGAGCGTGTATCCAAAATTTAAAGAATTGGTGGCCTTTAAATGGGGGATTGGGGAGAGAATTTGTTTTTGGGAGGATGGGTGGTGTGGAAACTTTTCACTCTCTATACAATTCCCAAAGCTTTATGCGTGTCTTTGAAAAAGGAGTAATTGATTGCTGACTTTTTGAATCACTTTAGCACCAAGCATGCTTGGGATTTTGGCTGTAGGAGGGATTTTAATGACTGGAAAATTTAGGAGTTAGTAGAATTGATCTTCAAGCTTGACCAATGCTTCCTGGAGAGGGCGGAGCATGATAAGAGGGTATGGACCTGTATGAAGGATAGAAGTTTCTAGGTAAGTTCATTCCGTGAGTCGATTTCGTATCAAGGTGTTTCTTCCTTCCAATTGGGCCCATTTGGGGTCACAAAGTCCCATTGAAGGTCTCCTTCATTTGGTTGGTGGCATTGGGTAAAATTCTTTCATTTGACAATCTTATGATTAAGGGTTTTGTGGGTACAAATATTTGCTCCTTGTGTTTGAAGGGTCGGGAATCGATTTCCCATTTGTTGATTCATTGTCCATTGGTGTGTAAGATTTGGGGTCATTTCTTGTATCTCTTCAAGTGCTCTTGGGTTTTGCCTAATTCAGTTATGTCTCTTTTTCAATTGTGGAGTCAAAACCCTTTTGTGGGAAAAAAGGTCCTTATGGTCTATTACCTCCTTTGTATGTGTTGGGTGGTTTGACAAGAAAGGAATTGAAGAGTCTTTAATGGCGAGGTGTCAAACTCGCAAGGCATCATTATGGCGGTGCTAGGTCTTATGTTCTTTTGGAGTAAATTGGAGGCAAATTTTAAAGGTGTGTTCTTTGATGATTTTGTTTTTAGATGGGATGTTATGCGTAACAATTAGTTGTGAATGTTAGTTGCTTTCTTTTTTTTGTGTTGTATGCTCTTGTTGTAATTTGGTTGGTTACCTCAACCGGCTTTTTTATTACAATTGTTCTACTTATTAAAAAAAAAAGTTTAAGGTCTTTTGTGGAGGAATTGTAGGGTTTTTATTTTTATTTTTTTAAGAGAGAGAGGGGTGGGGGGTGTTTTGTTTTCTTGTTTTGCTTTCATCCTTCTACTGTTTTGTACATCGATCTCTCGACCTCCTTTCTATTTCTAATAACAATTTTATTCATCAAAGAAAAAAGAGAAGTATAGAGCTATGTAGTTATATCTAATAAAGTATTGATACAAACTTAGTCTAAGCTTCGAGGCATGCCTCATGGTGAGGTTCATTAAAAATGTCCTAAGGCATAAGGATGAAAAGTAAAAAAAATAAAAATAAATTGAGGCATATGCCTCAATGTGAGGCATGAGCCTTTTGGCTGAGTAGTAGTTCTCGCATTATTATTATTAATAATAATTTTATATTATGTATTTGTTCCTCTCTTCTTCCTTGTATTTTGTTTTTTTCTTTTTTTATTATATTTCTTTGTTGTTATTGGCTTACAAGATAGATATAACTTTGAATGCAAAATAATTGCAAAACCAATGGAAATCGTTGGATCGTTTTGATTCATAAAAATAAATTTTTAGTAATTAATATAATGCAGAGAAAGTAATTGAAAGAAATAATATTTAGTTGTATTTTTGAAATAAATATTAAACTTTGCATCAAGATAAATAAATATTGAACTGTAAAATATTTTTATATAAATTTGTTTAAATATAATTTTATTTTCTGTTGAAATATAAAATAGTGATACTTTATGTGGATTCGAAACTTTAGATTTATTACTATTTTTTTGTATGTTATTTTATTTATTAAAAAATATCACGCATATGAGGCTTACGCCTTATGCCTCGAGGCACTGGCTAATCAAGCACCTTGCTTCATGCATCAACATTTGAAAACATTGGTTATATCTAATAAGAGTGCTGATTTCCTAACTAGAAAGTCTTCACTCGGTCAATACTCGGATGACGTGGCTCGGGATACACAACTGCGCATCCTCATAAAAGATGTGCAGTTGTGTATGCCGAGGAAAATGATCTATGATTCCGTGTCCATGCCACGTCAGCCAAGTATTCACCAAGTGAGGACGTTCTAGTTAGGAAATCATTACTTAAGTGACTCAATACAAACTTCTGACTGCAATGGGTTCTTTGAAGTGGATTGAGAATAAAGGAAATGTTTTAAAATTGGGATGGTACTGCTGGTAGAAGCATTTTGTTTGAAGATTTCCAGTCTGCAACTTGATGAGGTTTTCTGCTTGGGACAACTCTACCTCCTGTGTGCTTTAGTACATATTACACTAATTAATGAATCTTGATGTGCGTTTGCTTACAATAGCTCATCACAGATTCCTTTCCTGGCATCAACATATACTAAAGTGATTCTACCCAAAAACATAAAGAGGGAGAGTGTTGGCAACATGTACTTTTAAAGCCCACATTCTCAGGTCGTCAGCTCTCCAACACCATTAACAGAAAGATAAATTTTGAAACAATGCTCTACATGTATTCCATTATGCACTTTAGACCCTGTCAAATAGAAAAAATCCCTAAAACTATGTATTCCAGTAATGCAATTTAGACTGTCAAATAGAAGCCATGTATTTCTCTTCCTTCAATTCTCCGAGAACATTTTATTCTCTCAGTACATTTGCATGTCTAACTGGCTAAGCATAGGTTCGGCAAGAGGTAGCAGTATTATCTCATGGACAAGGTGGAATTTTCCTGTTCTTCCTTGTGATAATTGTATCATTCTACTTTATTTTAGTTATCATTCCTACAATGCTATTCTTTCATGTGACTTTCTTTTCTGAGGAAATATGAGTTACCCATCATTGTTTCATAGGCAAAGTACAATTCTCCCATTCTTCTTTCCATATGATAACTTTATCACTCTACTTTATTTTAATTAGCACCCCTAAAATGCTATTCATTTGTGTAAAATTACTTTATTCTTTTCTGAGGAAATATACGGTAACCAAAGTGGTGCTCTACCGTCAAAGTAGAAGTATGCATGGTACCAATTCAATGATGTCAGACTTTTCATCTTCATGGTTCCCATCTACTTGATCTTCTGAGACAAATAGTTGACATAATGGTCTGATCTTAACCACTCAATCTATACCTTCCACTTTGAAAATAAGAAATGGTCCTTGTCATCTAATTTAATTGGGTCTAATTTTGTATTAGGAGACCATAGGGTGGATCCTTGCATCCATTCATCACACGCATTTCCATTATTGGTAGATCACCTTTATGGTATCTAATGGGTACTTTAACGCCCTCTCGTTAAATCTTTTATTTTTCATAATTTTTTACTATCAATATGATGAAGTTGACTTTTTAATGTCTGTTTCTTCCAGAGACAGCGTTGAAACTCGACACTCTGGTTGGTGACATTGAAGATGCGGTATCTTCTACTATGACAGGAAATATAAGGAAGCGTCCCTTGGGGGCTAATTCAGAAGTAAGCACCTTCCACATTGTTCGCCAGAGTTCATTTCTGCAAATTCAACTTTCTCACTCTCTTTTTTCCTCAATTACTCAACCATTACTGCAGAAAATACGATTGCTTGCCATTAAATCTCTCAAACAAACGGAAGACATTTTAACTTCAGTTACAAAATCACGGCCTCAGTGGACACATCTTGTCTCAGCTGTTGATCACAGAGTTGATCGAGCTTTAGCCATTTTAAGACCCCAGGCAATTGCAGACCATCGGGCCCTTCTTACTTCTCTGGGATGGCCACCACCCATTTCTAGTTTGAATTCCACAAATGTAAATACAGGGAAATCATCTGATTCCATGAATCCTCTTTTCACCATGCAAGGAGATCTGAAAGACCAGTATTGTGAGAGCTTTCTTGCCATGTGCTGTCTGCAGGAGTTACAAGGACAAAGAAAATTCCGCCAACTTCAAGGGCATTACCGTGAAGTTGCTCTATGTCAACCACTTTGGGCAATTGAGGAGCTCGTGAATCCTATTTCATTGGCATCTCAACGCCATTTCTCAAAGTGGGTTGATAAGCCAGAATTTATTTTTGCTCTCGTATATAAGATAACAAGGGATTTTGTTGACTCATTGGATGAATTATTGCAGCCATTGGTCGATAAGGCAAGGCTTGTGGGTTACAGTTGCAGAGAAGAATGGATTTCTGCAATGGTAACCTCTCTATCGACGTATTTGGCAAAAGAAATATTCCCTATTTATGTTGACCAACTAGCGGAGGACAATGTCGCCAGTGTTCCATCACAGGCTAGAATCTCTTTGCTGCATCTTGTGGACTTGATGATTGGTTTTGATAAGCGAGTTCAATCTCTCATAGCACAATCGGGAGTCCTTATTTCCATGAGGGAAGATGAGAATTTAAAGAGGATCTCTTCAATGTCCATCTTCTTGGATCGCCCCGACTGGCTTGAGTTATGGGCAGAGATAGAGCTTAGTGACACATTTGGCAAGTTAAAGCCTGAGATGTCTGATGAGAGAAGCTGGAAAATGAAAGTTCAGGAAGTACTCATTGTGGGTTCTGAAGATTACAAATCTCCAGCAGTTACAAGTGCTGTTATCCGACGTTTATCATCTATGGTCGACCGTTGTAGGCCATTACCAAGCATTTCATTGAGAGCAAGATTTATAAGACTGGCTGGTGCACCTATTGTAAGGGATTTTCTTGATTGCATGCTTCAAAGATGCCAGGAAGCCGAAGGGCTAACTGCTCTAGCAGATGACGATGCCCTAATCAAGGTCACAAACTCCATTAATGCAGCTCGTTACTTTGAGTCTGTTTTGAAGGAATGGTGCGAAGACATGTTCTTTGTTGAGATGGGGTTAGATCAGGATTCTGACTTGGGATTAAGGGCGGACGCGATCATAGATCTGGGGAGTGGCATCTTTGATGAGGAAATTGAAAAGCTGGAAGAGTTCAGGACTGAGTGGGTTGAGAAGATATCAACTGTTGTGTTGAGGGGATTCGATGCTCGATGTAGAGATTATATGAAGAACAGAAAGCAGTGGTTGGAAAAAGGTGAAGAAAGTTGGACCATGTCTAGGACATTTGTTGGGGCTCTGGATTATTTGCAAGGAAAGATTTCAAAATTGGAAGGGAGCTTGAATGAGATTGATTTCGTTGTTGTTTGGAGAAGTTTGGCATCTGGAGTGGATCGTTTGGTTTTCAGTGGTGTTCTGATGAGTAATGCAAAATTTTCCGATGGTGGCGTGGAGAGATTTGGGGGTGACATGGAGGTTTTATTTGGGGTATTTGGTGCTTGGTGTTTGAGGCAAGAAGGATTTTTTCCTAGAGTGAGTGAGGGGTTGAAGTTATTGAGGATAGAAGAAGATAAGTTAAAAGAGGGTATGGAGGGAGGGAAGGAGAGTTGGTTGAAGGAGACTGGAATTAGGCATTTGAGTTTGATAGAGGCAGAGAAGATTATGAAGAATAGGGTCTTCCGTAATTGAATGCTCTGTAAATCTTTGAAGAAAACGATTAATGCATAGAAGAGGCAATGTGAACAGGGACGGATAGGTTAGGGTAAGCGCCATTGACGGAGTCAGAAGGTGGTTTTATTGTAAATTGGTTTGAAACTCCCAAACTTACCAATTCTTTCATCTTTTTTAAAGATATTCATAATAAAAGAAAATTACTGTTTTAAACAATAAGAAAATGTTTATTTGTTTATTTTCATTAATTTTTATATTTTTTGGGGGTTAAACTCTTCAACTGCTACGTCAAAGACAAAAAGAGTGCCATTCTGCTCAAGTGTTTGGAAGATAAAACCATTCTGAAGCAACCCAATTTTCTTCTCACTCCTTTTATTTATTGTGTGTGCGAGCCAAGCGCACGCCTGCATGTGTCTGCTTGTGTCACTCCAACTTATTTCGTGTGTGCGTGTGTTATTTAAGGCTAGATTTTGGGACTGAAAATGTAAGCTATCCGCTTGAGGATAAGTTTTGTTGTCGTTCGTTGTTGTTGTTGTCCTAAAGATCTTGGTTGTCAACGATCAAATTCAAATCCATTCCATTGAAAACCAAAAGATTAGGGCTACAACTGGTCGGGCTGGCCCGACCTCTACCTGATTGATGGGCGAGCTTGGGCCGAGTTATGAAGAACATGAGCTGAACCTAGGTTGGAATAACTGAACTGACCTTAATTCGGGTTGAGGGTTCGAGCAACCCAGCTCAATCCAAACCCGAGGCTATAAAATAATATATAAATATTTTTGTACTTTTATTTATTTTCAAATTAATTTTAATTATTTCCTCTTTAAAATATAAAATTTTAATTTTATTAATTGCATTTCTGATTTAAAATGTCAACTTTCTTTACTAATCAAAACAAAGTTTGGCTTGTTCAATGAGCCCAACCCATCTGAGTTGAAAATCTCAAGCTCAAGTTGAGCTTGGGTTTATGACATCGGATTCAATGCTTGGATTGACTTGAGCTAGGGTTGAGGGCTTTGCCACTTGAGTGGAGCCTGGATTTACCCTCACACAAATTAATCTCAAGCCACACAAATTTTTTTTTTTTTAAAGGATTTGAAAATTCACGGATTTTGATTTTTCATGCAATCGAACAGACCATCGGGATAATTCGCAAAGATCTATTCAATCAGAAAAATTACATAATTCTAGAATTCTTATTTTGGGGTTTTGGGTTCATTTCCTCTCTTGAGTTATTTTCCTCTTTTTCTTTAAGATTTTATTTTTCCAATCAATCACCATCGTAACATTGGCCAGTTAGAGATCAAAACTAAGGTTTAATTAACTATTTAAGCTCTATTATTAAAATTATACTCAGTTGGTTTTAACAATTAACCTAAAATAATAAGAGTTTCTTCTCTTCTTCCATCTTCTCTCTTGTGTGATTTGTCTTCATTAATAGTGCCAAATTAAGATGAAGCTTATCCTAAGAATCTTCTACTACCAAATAAATGGCTTTAGGACTTTGGCTTCCTTATATGAACAAATCAAAATCGAATTTTATAAGATATTAGAAAAAGTAAAACCGCCCTAAAACACAAAATTAAAACATACCCCAATTTCAAGCTTTTAAGGTGCACACCAGCTTGCACTTTATTGGTTGGTTTTAGATTGAAATTCTCTCTATGATTTCTAATGCCCGCCCACCTTCAAAAGCAGGAAAAAAAACTATATTTTATTTGTCTTTGTCTGTCTCCATTGAGACTTCCCACCCCTCTTCACACATGTGAAAATAAGATAAAAGAGTAATTAGAGATACCCCTCTAGGCTTTAGAGAATATTTGAAAAAAAACTCCTATATCTAAAAGACTGATGAGGGTCTGTTTGATTGCCTGGAAAATGCAACGTCAGGAAATTTTAAATTTATCAAGAATTGTTATGGAAAATGAGTAGATTGGTTAATTGGAAATTTTGATTTTTAGTGTTTTTCTTGTAAATTAATTTCTTACCAATGTAATTTTCCACCCTAGGAGGGAAAATTGATTATCATCCCACTCCCTAGGAAAATGATTTTTCCACCTCCTATGTTAGAGAGCTGCTATTGCCACACCAATTTCTATGTAAATCAACAAAGAATTGTACACAGTTGTGTGGCATTAGCAAAAGTAGGTGTGGCAATAGTAGACCCCGGCTCAACTCTCAAGTGGCGCAGCTATTGGGCCTGTCAACCTCAACTCATTAACCCAAGCTCAATTCAAACTTGAGTTTCTAAACTCAGGTTGAGAAGTTAGCCCCGAGTGAGGTAGTTTTGATGGGTTGAGTGGATTGGCCTTGTTGAACAAGAGTATTTTTGTTTTAATTAGCAAAGATATTTTATAACTTAAACAAGAAATACAATTAGTATATATATATAGAGAGAGAAACTTTATATCTTAAATAAGAAATAATTAAAAAATATATATAAAATGGATATAAAAACATTTGTTGATTATTACATAGTCTCGGATTCGAGTTGAGTTGAGTTGCCCAAACCCTCAACCAGAATTAAGGTCAAATTGAGTTATTTTAACTTAGGCTCAACTCATATTTTATATAACTCGTCCCAGGCTCACCCATTATTCGTGTTGATCTTGAGTCTGCCCCTCCAAATTGCAGCCCTACTCCCACCCCCCCAAACTAAAACTCATAGTTTGAAAAATGAACTTGACTTAGACGTCCATTGAGTGAAGTTAAGTCAATAATTGGGGAGTTGACTTGACCAAATCAAGTAGAATTATATTAAATTTATAAATATTTAAAAATAATCTTTAATATTTTATTTTTAAAGTAGTTGAAGCAGGCCTAATTGCCAAACAAAGGCTGAAAATGGTTTGGCTTCTAAAAAGGATGGATAGTGATGTAGGACCAAACAAGGATCCAAAATTTATGAAGAAATTAGGTAGAAGTTGTCATGATAAATCCCCAAACATGGGACTGTCGGTAGTTTTGAGTAGGATGGATCAAGAACAATATGAGGACCCAAAATTATAAATAAAGTTGGTGAGGCAGACCGAAATCTTCGCTAGTTAGGTCGAAAATTCATTATGTAAATTTTAAGAATTATTCCAAAAAAATATCATTGCTCGATGATGCTATGGTTTGTTTCTTATTTAGTTTCGATCTTGTATCAGTTGGGGTACGATTTGGTGCAGTAAGAATTTGACGGCTTTCAGTTACTTTAAAAAATAATTTAATCTTTGTTTATTCTTATAATTAAATCAAATATATTCCTTTTCAAGGATATTTATATAAAAACATGATTTTGGAGATTGTTAACGTCTAAACATTATTTGAAAACTAAAAATTTTGACAAAAAAATTTCACGGGCTAAAGCTTCCTTTTTCTCGTGTGGTCACAGAACCTCAAGCAATCTGCACCACTATTTGCTTGAGTGTACGAATGACCACGTTTGTCATGGAGTCGTTAATAGGAAATATCCTCAACGTGGTGCCACACCAACAAGTTCTGGTGTGACCACCTGACATGAGTGTAATTTTGGAGACCCGCTGAGACCACACAATGTCACTGGTCCACGTGTATTGAAGGGCATCGTAAAGTTACAAAAATACTCACATTGGGATGCTCTTCGATCAATACAAGTGAATCAAAGAGAATATGTGGTCTCAATGAGGTCTTCAACATGTTGATCTCCAAGATTGTAGTAACGGTGCATGACGTCTTGACCTCCATATGGTGCCATGTCGTCAATACCAGCCAAGTCGATCTATACCTCAATTTAGGGCTAAAAATAGATCAGTTTGGTATCAGATCAATACCACTCAAACATCGATCTAATTTTTTTTTTAATTATGTATCCGATCCAAACGGATTAATAAATATGTGAATCGAATCTAATCCGTTTCATTTCATCCTTAATCCAAAATTGATCTGATCCGATCTGAACACATGCCTTATTTTCTAGTGATCAATATTAAATTTTTTTTTTTTTTTAAATCTACTTTCCAACTATAAATAGGAAAATCAAAAAGATTAAAAAACATTTTATTTATAAGTATTTAAATGAAACTAAGAATAATAAAAGAATGATTAAAATATATTTGGATCATATTTTTTTCAAAATGGATTGTAGTAGATCCGATCTGAAATTATTTCGAATCTAAGATTTCAATCCGAATCTAATCCAAAAACCTAATTTTTCATGTTTTTCAGACCGGATCGATTCAAACCAGTTCGGACTTGGAATATATTACATATCATTGCCAACCCTACTGCGATCCCCATCTACATTTGTCAACCCTGATTGGATCCGAATGCAATCCACCGACAACCCTTAACGTATCTAGGTATCAAATGTACACTAAACACGTGAAGCCGAACCTTCGATCCTTTCTAATTGACAAATTGAGATCAAACAATCCTAAAAATCTTCTACTACCAATGGCTTTATTTAGGTCTTTAGCCTCCTTGTGAACAAATCAAAACCTCACTTTTCAAGACATCTGGAATAAACAGAAACAAACACACATCTCCTTCCATGAAACAACAACTTCAAGCTTTTCAAGTGCATGCCAGCTTGCACTTTAGTGGTGTTTTTATTATTATTGAAATTCTCTCTATTTTCTAATTCACACCTTATTATATTTTATTAAAAGGGAGGAAAAGTAGATCTCATTTCTTTGTCTGTCTACATTTGCACCATCACTCTTCACATTGTCAAATAATATAATATACGTTATTTCAAGCATACACCTCCAGGTTTTGGTGAATATTCGAAAAAAACGTGTGTACAAACAAATAGAAGTATCTCTAGGCCATGGTCCTTTCTAAAAGACTATAATGACATAAATGTCCTCGCCATCCATCAATCGTTAATTAGAAACCCTTGGTTTTTTTTCAAAAAATTCATTATCTTTAAACTTTTCAATCTCTAAGGCATTATTTAAACCTATTCCACCTTCTCTTCAATTTCTTCAAACTTTGGTTTTCAAAAAATTCCAATCCTACCCTTGTGAGAGATTTTCGAGAAAAAAGTAAGAATTTTAATTGAAGATTGAAGATGAGGGTATTTAAGTTATTTTGCATTAATATCTCACAGAATCAACTGGTCAATAAGATATTTATTAGTTTGAAAATACAAGGAGTTATCTATAATATTAATCAAACTCAGAGGGTACATCTAAATTATGCTATAATAAACAATAGGTATCAACTCCCAACATTGATATAATCCTACTTATTAGGAGCATCTTTTGCTACTTTAAATATGAACCCCCCACGTTGGAAACCACATTAATCTTTGAGGCCAAAGGCATCCACCCTTCCCACTACCTAAATATAAAAAAATTATATAGTGACATACAAGATCATTGGAGAAACATATAGAAAACATTGTTTATGTTTTTTTTTTTTGCCCCCCTCCCCCCCTTTCGTTTTTTTCTTCTACTTTTTAACTTTTTCAAATCTTTTAAGATATGGTTAAGAGATACTGATTACGTATAAAAAAACCATTATAATTAAATTAATGATTAATTGACTTGACATCAAAGGTCGAAAAAACTTCAAGCCCTACCATCATATCATATGATATATACTTTTTTAGTTCCATAATGAGTAACGAAGCATTGTGGTTTTAGGGACCCATTCGGGTGTTTGAATATTATTGACATTATTATTTTTATAGAATTATGGCACATATGGAAGGGTAATAATGTCAATGAGTCAACCCACCAGGGGTTAGTTGAGATGATAAAGCATGACTGGGTATGCTCCCTAGGTCGTGACTTTGAGTCTCTGTATGTCCCTCCACTTAAAGTGACTACTTAATTACTGTAACACATGACAGGGTGGGATGGTACATGCGGCCCCTAGAATACTAGTCTCACCTAAGGATACTCCCTAGGCTACAAAAAAAAATGTCAATGAGTTGTAATGAGCCAAGAATAAGAATCAAGTGTATGTAATCTTTTTGGTTATTGTAAGCTTTTATTTAATTACTAAAATAAGTAGTTTCGAAGTTAGAATAATGGATTCCGAATTCAATTGGGTGTGTATATATATTAAAAAAATAAAAAAAATAAAATTATGTCACTAAAGAAAGTTGACGTATCCTATCCATCAATTTTTATATTGATTAAATGAATCTTGTTCTTCCATTCTACTCTAACAAGAGAAAAATCTTTTGTTGTTTAACTCATATTTGCTTTCATTATCTTTATCCACACCCATTTGAAATTTTCTCTCGTTCTTTCAGAAAAAATCCTAAACCCTAAAGTGTTTTCATTTAATAAGTCCAAATCATCTCAACCAATTATTATTTAGTTTGAATACCACACTACCTTAAAGTATAATTAATTATACTTTAAGAAAGGGTTCGATTTCCAATAATTTCATTTTTTTTTTTTTTTAATACTGGAATAGCTAATCCTAGAATCAAGATAATGAGTTCCAATTGTGTTCGAGAATCAATTAGTTGGATACCCATTAGCACATATATACTATGGATCTACCATTAAATTGGTCAAAGTATGCCTTAAGTCTTCCTATAGGCTTGATCTCAACATTGTATTATAAAATTATAAAATATATTAGATGAGATTAGAGGGTTTTAGTATAAATTAATTAATAACCCTCATTGCAACAATTAATTAAGTGAAGGAAGCAACCAAGACCACGTGGAATCCATTGATGGTCATGTTACACGCATAGTGGTTGAGGCATCAACATTATTGAAGCGTAAAACCGAATTTTTCATGCCTAAACTGGAAATAAATATGGATTATAATTGGATCAAAAGATTGCCAACTAAGTCATTAATGGGGGCACAAAACATTGGCAGGTCAAGTTGACATCACAAGCCCATTATCTTATGTTATCTACCAAGTTAGCACTACCTTGCATGTACTTCTACTCATAATATTAGGTTGTTTTACACATGGGTTATCAACATAACTCTTAATTAAAAATAAAAGGGTGAATTATCATTTCGTAAGTTGAAAATGAGTTATTTACGATTCTGACTCACTGTTTATTTTAATTACCAAAACGTGAACAATCATGTTTTCATTAAAAAATATTCAAAACGAAGTGACTATTTTGTAGGTTTAAAAATGAAATTGTCATTTTAAAAACATCCGAATTCATTGTCGTTCATGTTTTGGTAATTAAATGAACAGTAAGCTGAGATCGTAAATTCATCATTAATTAATCATTTTTTCGTAAATATATCAAATTTAAAAAAAAAAATTTGCATTGTTTGAAAGCCCAATTTTTTTTTTAAATTTAATTTAAAATTTTCAATAAAAAAAAAAAATCCTTAAAAAGAATTTGGCTCTTGATGGAAAGTTAGGTTGAATGTCAGTCATGGGCATTGGACCCACAATTTATTGGTGTCATTTGTACTTTTGTTGGTTAGTAATTAGTGTAGGAAGGCGATTTTTGAGACCATGCCACGGTATCAACACTCCCAAATCTTACCTTCTTTGCTAAGTTATCAACTTCACTTGAGGTTGGGGTTCAAATCCAACATATCTATCAAGGGTTTTGTTAACTTGTGCCTTACGGACACACGCTAAGATGCATTAAATACACCTCCAACATTATTTTACTACCGAAAATGCCCTAAAAAAATCTTACCTATCAAAAATATCTTCAAATGATTTCTTCCAAGGTGTTTTAAATGCGTCTAAACATATGCCTTTAGAACACATGTTAATGGAACCCCAAAGGTTGGTGAGATGGCCAGGACCACATCTTAGGAAGTAGAGGTCTTGTGTTTACATCGATCCTTAGGGATTTATCTCAAAATTACCTATTGCGTGAGAGGGAAGGGGATTACACGTTCTCCGTCGAGGATTAATTGGGTACTCTAAGAGGTTGAGACATCTAAGTACAAAAACAAAGAAATAATCAAGTACCCTCTTAAATCTTATTTATATTTTACCTTAAATAAGGGGAAAAAAATCAGAATAGATCATCTAATTTGTCAATGGATTGTATTGATGACCCAAAACCCTAAATTTGGGACCGTCCAATTTATTAATTAGGGCATGGATATACGTATATGACATGTTCATATGTCATCATCATCTCTCCTATTCTTCTTCCTTGTCGTGGTCATCATCTTCGCTACTTCAAATAATAAAAATATATAAAATCCAAATTATATGCACGATTTAAGCCGGACTAAGAGTTAAAATATTTAATATTTAAATTGATTTATGTCAGCATAACCCATCTTGATTATATTAAAACAATGAACACATGCTTACAAAGAAGAGATTAATAAACATATAAGTTAAAATCTGAGATGATGGTGTGAATTTCCTTTTGTTTATTAGAGTCAGAAAATTATTGAAGAGTTTCCAAGGAAGACAACCCTCATTATACCCGTGGGGTGGGCTGGAAATTTTGTCCTCTTCAGCACAATCCACTGAGAAATTCTTCGAAAAAATCAATTTAAGTCTTTTAAGACATTTTTATTGGACTAAATGGAAGTCCTTCATTGAAGAAAGATGGATTCTCATTTAGGTTTTATCTGGGCCCTCCCTATTCTTCTTGTCCTTTTTCAAAGTTTTGTGATCTAAATCTTTAGTGTAATCTAATCTTTTGATAGGCAAATTTAAATAATTAACTAATCGAGAATTACTATAACGTTTTGTTACATGTGAATCTTTATCCTATACTCCCAGGTGTTGTTTTGTAAAGCTAATTCCATTAGTCTCTCTGCAACATCATTTATTTATCCCATATAGTGACTGTAGATTTTGATCACCTTAATAACATATCTAGAAGAAATAAAAAAAAATTATGGATGCAAAGGAACAAATCAATTGGGTTTATCGGATTTATATCATCTTGCCTGGTATGTGTGGTTAGTGGGGTATCCTATGTACCTGGGAGATTTGAGCAAGATATGGTGTTCTAAGAGGCCAATTGCCTCGCTCTGCTAGTAGGCCCTACAACTCCCGAGGGTACTTGGGTGTTCAGACATGGAGCGTTGACTAAAAGGTTCATGTACAAAATTATTGAAATCAACCGATTATTATTGAGTTTAAAACTATACATCCAAATAATTGACAAACTTGGGGGGCGGGGAACCATACTTGATTCTTGGATCACCCAAAATTTTACTCTCTCGTCTGAATTTTTTTTATATTTTAATAACAAAATTTATATAATAAAAAACTAATTATTTACATATATTTATGTATAGAATATGAAATTATACTTTTGTTATTAGGTAAATGGGTAATCAGGTAGGATATGACGTATATTCATACCCGATTGTACAAATATTTTGGGTAAATGAGTATCAAGTAATATTATCTGAATTCTTAATTAGATAGAAAAACCTTGTCCATATCTGATTTATTAGGTCGGATGAGTCAGGTATTATCCAATCCATTGCTAGTCCTATATTAACACTTTTCTAGAAGAGTTGTGATTTTATGACACGCCCGCATACGCTCCTTGACATGGCATAGACCAAAACCATAGATATTTTTTTCTCGAGATACATAATTGCACATCCCCATAAATATGGGAAATTGTGTATCGCAAGGAAAAGATCTATGATTCTAGCCCATGCAACGTAAGGGGGAGGGGGGGTGTTCAGAAAGTCATTATTCTTTCTAGAATCATGATTTTGTGATGATCATTCCACTTGAGAGTGCCTTGTGGCATACTCTCTTAGGCCCAACCCCACTTATCTTAAATAGTCAATCTATGTCTATCACTTGCTTGACAAATACACAAAGAGTTGTCTATTTAGTGATAAACATTAGATTTTAGCACCCAAAAATGAAAAAGATTTGAAACGAGTAAATCAAAACATAAAAAATGTTCAAATCTAATAATAAAATCCATTAATCAAATTGAATTTTAATATATTGTTCGACGAAAAGATTAGTGGACCTAAAAGATATTTCACAAGATATTGTAAAAGATCACATCATGCTTATAAGCTAAGTTGAATATCAAATTTGTAATTGGGGTTTGTTTCTCGTATTGACGTAATCATATACAATGATTTGTCTCATTGACATTTATTCAATACACCTCTATAATCTAAAAGTACATTCATTGAATTTGGATCAGTATCATCGAACTCTCTCCTACTGTATTGAACTTATCTTCATCAATTAGGACAATAATTACTATCATTATCTAATAAACCTAATACAAAAATCATAGGAGAATCATCGACAATCAAATCCAAAATTCAAAATCCTTCTCATCTTAAAAAATGATTAACTCCAATATAAACTTATTCATCCTTTTTGG
Organism: Akebia trifoliata; assembly: GCF_017979445.1. Lineage (NCBI taxonomy): Eukaryota > Viridiplantae > Streptophyta > Magnoliopsida > Ranunculales > Lardizabalaceae > Akebia > Akebia trifoliata. The sequence goes on from NC_141379.1 coordinate 5,731,277, forward strand.
ACGAAATAACAAAAAGAATTCAAGAAAATTTAAAAATAAATATTTTGTAAAAACAATCAAAAGAAGAATTAGAATAAAAGAGTTTTTCTGATTTTTCCTCTACAAATTCTAATAATAATAAAAATATAGAATCCCAATTTATAAACGACAACGAAAAAATCTTTCAAATAAATAAAATAAAAAAATCAAAATATTCTCGAACTTGAGCAAATTTTTATTCAAAAACAAAAAATTATTAGATTTGTCTAATTAGTCATAAACATTAAATTTTAGTTCCCAAAAATGAAAAAAGATTTGAAGCAAGTAAATCAAAACATGAAAAATGTTCAAATCTAATAATAAAATCCAGATTGAATTTTAATATATTGATCAACGAAAAATTAGTGGATCTAAAAGGTATCTCACAAGATATTGCAAGGATCACATCATGAATATAAGCTAAGTAGAATATCAAATTTGTAATTGGGGTTAGTTTCTCATATTCACGTTATCATATACAAATGATTAGTCTCATTGACATTTATTCAATGCACCTCTATAGTCTAAAAGTACATCCATTGAATTTGGACCAGTATCGTCGGACTCTCCTCTACTGTGCTGCATCGTGTCCAAGCAAATGGGTTCGCTTTTTTGGTTCACACTAAATTCGTGAAAAACATTAAATCCCTGTTGGTGTAACCCCTGATTTGGTCAATTCTATAGTTCCCCTCTACTAGTCGTTTTTGTTCTTATTAGAGATATCTCTTTTCACATTATTTACATGCTCCCTAAACCCATATCTTCTTCTTTGAGACTAATATAAATGACTTAAATAACCCCTATGAAATTTCCTTTATGAACTGGTTTTGTTCTAAAATAGCAAATCATGAACTTGAATTCAAAACGATTGAATCAGATAATATTTTTTTTTCTGATTCGATAAATTTATTTTTAATGAAATCAATAATCCGGTACTAATAAGAATGAAACTTAGGTATATAGTATTATCACCCAAAAACTATCAATTAAACTAATGCGTGTGCATTAATTTTTTTAATCATGATTTTTTTGACACACCCCTCTGACATACGTCCCCTGACGTGGTATGTATTAGAATCATTAATTTTTTTTCTTGAGATACACAATTGCATATATTTATAAGGATTATGATTGTGTATCCGGATAAAAAAATCTACGACTCTATCCCATGCCACGTCAGGACAAGTATGTGAGAGGGGGATTAAGAATAATACACAAAGATGAATGGGATTAAAAATTGGGAGTAGGAATGCCCCAAGAAGGAAAAAAAAAAGTATTCCATGGGAGCACATAATAGATGATGATGGCGGCGTCCAAAAAGCATACTTGTAAAACCCATGAAAGGCGTTAGGGTTTGAATAAGAAGCGGATATGGATATGTTTGTTAGACCCAGAACCTCAATAAAAAAAAAAAATTCTTTGGATATAAATGGTGTGATCTCATTGAACCAATAAAACGCACTTCTAATGGCACGAGATTTTATAAACTAACTTTAATTTAGCTTTGAAGAAAGTAAGAGTAGTCCCATGGTTTACGCTTTTGACAGGTTTTATATCTCCAACACACAACTTCTCCTCACCTCACCTCACCAAGATCCTTAGACCACGTTCAATGTCAGACCCTTGTATGGTTCCCCTCTTTTTTATTATTTTTATTTAAATTCATTAATTAATAAATAAATAAATAATCGATTTTTCAATAGTTTTTGTTTTTTTGTTTTTAATCTATGAACCACACTCGTGCAAGGGCTGAGTTTATCTCCATCTGTCGGACTTATTATACGTCCACATACACGGCAAAACACATATCTAACACGGATGACGTGGTGATAAAAACATTGAACCATAGATCTATTCCGTCGAGATACACGTGAAAAAGATCAAGAGTTCTGTACCCTTGCCACGTCATCCGTGTACCAACCGACAACGTTTTGCCACATCGATTTTTCATTAGTCATAGTGGAAACGTGGCTCACATGCAAAGGAGATTTCACAACTTAACTGGTCCCACCAAGGAGACAACGGTGCCTGTATATCACGACATGTGATATATGCCACGTCAATAGATCGTAAGGTCCACCATGGCTATACTACTAAAAAGACGGAAATACCCCCAGAATTGTTTCTTTTCTAAACTGATGGTAACGCCTAGAGATTTTAAAGAAGGTTAGGTGTGGCAGGCCACTTGACCCGGATCCCCAATATCTCGTTTTAAAAACTAAAGTGAAATAAATGTCCGTTTTCTCGCTATCTTATTATCTCCAACGTCTCTTTTTTGTATTTTCGTTAAGTTTCAAAATATCATGAGAAATAAAAATTTATTGGGAGAAATTATACGATATATTGAGACAGCGGATAGGCCACTTGTCCAACGCACCTCGGGTACGGCTCCACATCTCTCATTAATTATCTTTTTCTTTTTTGGTTCTCCCATTTTTTATCTTTTTCCTCATTTCCTACGGTACCCATTCCTCATCTCTCTCTCTCTCTCTAAATCTCTTTCTCTCTCTCTCTCTAACATGTCTCTCTCTCTAATTGTCTTTCTCTCTCTTGTTTTGACCGGTACTCACCACTCCCCTATATAATCCTTCGATCCTTAGTTTCTTTTCTCAAGGCGTTGTTTGGTCTCATTTACACCCTATTTGAGTTCTTTTTTAATATATATATATTCTTTAGGGTTTCTTTGCTGTCTCTTTAATGGCGGAAACATCTCTAAAGCGTGTAAGAGAAGAGACAGAGGTGGAGATAGAGGAGAAAGAAGAAGAAACAAAGCGTCACAAGTCTTACAATCAGATCCTCTCTCTTCTTGATGAAGCAGATGAAGAAGCACCAAACGAGGATCTCTCTTCTCTCATTACTAGTCTTCAACAAGAGCTCTCATCCGAGCCTAACTCCAACCCAAATCCCGAACCTATTCTCCTCGATTCTGGTTCGGACGATATGGTTAATTTTGACCTAACTTCGTCCTCTTCGGTAATTTTTGAAGATGAGGAGGAGAAGGAGAGGGTTATAAGACATTTGCTTGAAGCTTCAGATGATGAGCTTGGAATTCCTCAGAGTGAAATTAGAGTGAATGAAGAGGACTATGAAGGAATCAACGGTGGAGGAGGAATTGATTTTTCTTTATGTGATAGATTGTGGGAATTAGAGGATGAAACTGCAAATTACTACACCTTATTACAGTCCGAGTTGTTCATGTAGTAAAAAGTTGGGGTGAAAGAGTAAGAAAATTAGAGAAAATTAGGGGAGATTTGTAGGATTTTGGGGCTTTTTTTTCTTCTTTTAATTCTCTTGTTCTTTTGTAAAATATGGAAACTCCCCCTCGACTTTTTAAACCCAAGAAGAAGAAAAAAAAAAGCTAATCTTGTTATCTCTCCATGTACCATTGTTAGTCTCCTTTAATTTATTTTTCGGTTATCTATTGGGCTTTGAATCAGGTGGACCAATCTTTGTCCACTAGATGCAGTACTTCATATTCCTAATTAGGAGCATTTTATGGAATAAATAAGAGATTATATATTGCCGCACCAACTTTTGCTAACGCCACCTCAATTCATATGTAAAACAAAGAATTAGTACACATCTTTGGGTGGCGTGAGCAAAAGTTGGTGTGACAATAGAAGCTCTCAAAATAAATAAGCTATAATGCGTGTCACAGTGTGAGCCGTACACACTAACTAAACAGGATGAAATAATTTCAATCCTATAATTTATAACAACTTTATATATATTCACATAAGATTTTTCTTAAATGCATCTCACAATAAGATGTGAGTGGTTCTACTGGCACACCAACTTTTACTTACTAATACACCAATTCTTTTGAAATTAAATTGCTGTTTTGGCGTTTTATAAGTGAATTTTTGGTGTGCATTTCAAAGAATCCTAGACGGGAAAACAATAGAGGTGTATTTAAAAAATGTAAAGCAGTCCACCTAACCCTTACTAAGGATTTCACCCTTAATAAGGTCTAGTGGTCCTTGGCCGAGCCCTTTGGCATAAAAAAAAATAAAAATAAAAAAATTGTTATTTTTCGCCATTGAATTTTAAAGTTTAAGAGTTATGTACAAGTTCGGTAGTAATATATTACAAAAGAAAAAAAAAATTGTTCTATGAATTTTTTATTTTGGATGCAAGTTTCTCAATGAAACTTGGAGGGTTGTTGTGTTGGATTTCTTATGGGGTAATCCATTTGAGCAAAGCAAACCTTAGCGAGACTCAAAATGTTAATATGTTAGCAAGAAAGGGTTTTTCTAAAGAGAGAGAGAGAGATGCTAGTGGCACCTCATCTTTTACTTATCACACCCCAATTAAAAAGAAAGAAAATAAGTAAATGATTGCTAATAAGTAAAAGTTGGGGTGCCAATCAAAGCTTTCTCGTATTTATTTATTTTTGCTAGAAATCTTTTTTTTAGTTTTAAGATTTTATATGAATCTTATTTTATTTTTATTTTTTTGTTTATCATGGTTTCCTACCCTTCAAGTCAGAGCAATCCCTTGGTCACATGCACCACCCCCTTGGAAGGTCTTACGTGCAACATGTTAAGGTGGATTTAATACACTTTGGAAATAAAAATTTGAAGGCATTTTTGGTCAAATGAAATCTTTTGAGGGCATTTTTTTATAGGAAATTCAATTTATAAGGTCTATTTAATGCACCTAAATGTGTGCTTGAGGGCACATTTTAACAAAACACTTGAATTTAATGTTATTTGTTAATTATTAAACATCTTGTGATAATTAACCATTACATGAAGGTTGGGTTCCTTTATCTCAAGAAATAATACAAGATTCCAATTGTATAAGTGGTTGGACATAAAATTTTAGATCAAAAAATGCCCTATCTTTACATTTAAACTTAATATAATCAATGTCATTTTGATCAAAACTCAAGAATATTACAATATACAATTCTAGAAAATCATGTTGGTTAGTTTTCAAAATTATAAAAATATCCTTTTTTTTACTATATAATATTTATCAATCCTTTAAGTAATACCTTAATTACATATAAGCCCATTTTATACATGTGCATTTACACATACCACCAATTTAGTTTCTATGGAAACTAAAAGCTGCAACAACATATACCTTAGGGAGCGATCCCAAAAATTGCACTCCTCATTTGTTTGTTTAGAGAAAAGAAAGAGAAAGAGCTTCTTCTTTGAATGCAAGAAAAAAGTTTACTTACATCACAAAGAGAGAGGCGTGCAACTCGTACAATTTAAAAAAAAAAAGAAAAGAAAAGAAAAGAGAGAGTCGTGTTGGAGTGACCTTAAGCTGGAATCTCATATCGCACTTCTTGATGTGAAAGTGGATAGAAATCATAGATGTTTTTTCACTAATATCTCGATGGAAAGCATCTATGTTCCCCTACATTTTCAGATCCAGAAGTGCGATATGAGGCTCTAGTTTAAGGTCACTTCAGCATTATTATAAAAAATGACATTTTCTTTAAGTTTGAGATACAAGTGACTACTTGTGATCCCCAAGTAATTGCTTGTAATAAATGTCTCATTATTATTTTTTGGACACAGTATCCAAATTTACAAGAGATATTTTCTATTTTGAAATTTATGTACTAAGCCGATGAACAAATGGCACAACACCATGTGTATTGAAAATTTTCTAAAATGAGACACTTACACAGTTCCGAAAATTTTTCCCAAAATTTTCTCTCTACTAACCAGTCACTCTTACTTGTTTAAAACCCATGGCATTGGTTCATCAGCTTAGCACATAAATTTCTAAACAAGAAATCTTTGTTCCCAATTTTTTATTCAGCCATTACCCCGTAGAGTCAATTCATCAAATTCCAATAAATCTAAAAATTAAAATTAAAAAGTATTGAAGATTTCAAAAGTTACAATATATACATATATATATTAATTTTTTTATTACCCATTAGTTTCTCACCATCAATCTGTCTATAAACCCTTAGCTTATTCTTGAGATTTGTAGGTGGAGAAAATATAATTTTAAGATTGATGGGTAATTTTTTTAAGGGGAAAAAAAAAGATGAGTGAAATTCTATTGGCACCCAAATTTTACTTATTACGCTCAAATTATTTACATTATTTCTCACTTCCCAACTTTAAATCAAACCACAAGATTTCGAATGGGAGTTAACATATTCACATCAAAAATTTCTTCATAATACTAGCATAAGATAAAAAATTAAAAAAAAATCACGAATTATCACTATCTACAATAACCCTCCGAAAAGAAGAAGTTGACGTCAACAATGATTGTCTACCAATCGCTTGATGTTGATCTCATGCTTCTGCTTGTTAATATCTCTTCATTAAATATAAAAAAAATATCTAGACTCAACTACCTTTCCTAGAGTAAAAGTTGGAGTGCCAATAAGAGTTTAAAAAAAAAAATCAAGAATCAAGCAGGATTCATGATAACCTCAAATGAAGAAGGAAAAGAAGAAGACAGACATATAGGCATGATTTTAAAATTCAATTTTGCGTCTCATCTCGCCCATGCTAGATATCGAACTCGGATGAGTTTTTTGATACGTTTGAATCGTCTCATTCAAAATTTTGAAAAATGAACTTAGAGTTTTAAATCACTTATGAAAAATTGACTCGTTTCGTCCATCTCATCCACATATGATATTAAGACAATTCGGATGATATGTTTCATACTCGAACGAGTTTTGAAACCATTCATATTGGAGTTAATCCTTCGTCAACAAGTAGTCATTAAATGGTTAATAAATTTTAATAGGCTCATTCTTATTCAATAAAGTTTTTCAAACTTCAAAAAATCAATAAATTTATCGACATGGCCTCCAAGGAAGATTTTGACGTGTTGTATATGTATTTTAAGATCCAGATCCAACGGGTCAATAAGTTATTGGTACGATCGAATGCAGGGGCAGCTGATATTATACTTTCCCTCCTCAATAAACCAAACCGCTCTTAGGTCTTATCATCATCAATCAACCAATTAGTGTGAGTTGTATCTATCAAAGCTAAAATACGCCGATATCACTATTCATCTCTAAAATACGCCGAGGGCATCTTTTTGGTAATGGGAACTCATATAGCGTACGACAGGTCTTTTCTTTCTGATAAAGAGTAGTTAACAGTCCCTCTTCGCTACATCTCCTTCTACTGGTCCCCACCATTCTCATAATGATGGGAAGGACACGTAAGCTTGTCGGCCATGTCCATTTCCATATTCCATACATACATACATACATACATACATACATGGATATGATGTATGTTTGTTAACGTCACTTTATTAATTTAATTTAGGAAATATTCGATACTTTATGAGCTAATACAGGTGGACCCCAGTACCCAAGTTGGTGAGTCCATCATGTGAGAACATTGGACATTTGATCCGGCTAGGTTCGTTGGAGGAGTTTGAATTGGTTAGTGCGCCACTGTGGGAATATTTTAATGTGAGATTTATGTCATAAATTTGATACATCTCTCTACAAGAGCCAACGGTCACCTTTTTTTTTTTTTTTTGTTCCTAATCTTTGTATTAACGTTGAGAAGATGACTATGTGTATTATTATATATATCTTAGTACACCTTATGAAAGTTTGATGATTAATTTTTTTAACAGTCGTGATTATTTGATGCCCACCTCTAACATACGCCCTCATCACAAAATTATAAATCATTTGCCTCGGGATATGTAGAAGCATAAATCTTTTCCTTGTGTATCCCAAGGCAAATGATCTACAATTCTGCGGTGCATATGTCAGAGGGCGTAAAAAAATCATTATTCTCTTTTTTTTGTTTAAATCAAAACTTTGAAGTAAAAAAATCTTTTACTTTGACATGAGTTAATACATTTGTTTCTTACTAATTAAAATGTTAGCGATGTGAAGTCAATCAATTTTCAGGGCAATTTATATTTCTTCGTGGAATAAAGCAAATCATGTGCTAACCAATTTACATTTTAGTTAATTGAATTTTTCCATTGGATTCTATTGGGTCTGTTATCCTGATCATAATTTTCCTACCCCAAAAGAGATGATAAACATGATTTCTGAATAGTATTATAATACAAATAAATAAATGAAATTACGCTCAACCAAAACTTTAAAAAAAAAAAAAAAAAAAAAAAAAAAAACTAGATACTTTATTGAAATTACTACTAATTTGATCATCAAATTGCAATCATGGGGTCCATGCAAATTGGATTTTCAATATCTAGAATTCTTCACCAAAATTTAGAGAGAGAAGCAAGACCAAATCTGGTGCCCACAATAGTTATTAAAATTTATCTAGCACTAAAATCAGATTCACAATTCATTATTAGATTTAATAAAAAATATAAATCAATAAATATCATATTTATATAAAAATTAAATTCAATAATTTCTATTAGTAATTCTAATATAGAATAATTTATGTCATAATCGTGCCTATGATGTTTTCATGAAATTCAGGTATCGTGTTTGTCCTCTTTGTGAAATCAAACCATCACTTGTACCCTTGCGACATACTCTAGTGTCTCAACTAATTGTCTTATTAAGATTCTTTCTTAATTGATAGGATGGATTAATACTCCATTGAAGACCCTCATATTTGAGAGGGACTTGGGGTCCATCTTGAGTGGCAAGTTAACTTATATGCCAACTAACTACCTTACGATCTTCATCTTGTATCTTTATGATCAAATTTATCTTCTAAAACCTTTTGAAAGAATCTTGAGGTAATAAATCTACCGACATTTTCTCCGACGCTAGCACACTATCAATAAATTCAAGGGTTTTGTTAACATGCACCTTTAGAGCGAGGGTGCATGTTAACAAAACCCATAAAATAAAATAAGAGGAACAATTCTATGAATATTTCATGGATAGAACTTGCAAATTGACTATTAACACACCAACTTTTACTTGTAGTACATCAAATTATTGGTAAACGATTTTTTATTGTCAAAAGGATTGTTGTGTTGTAAGTAAAAATTGATGTGCCAATAGAATATCTCTAACATTAAATATGATTTCTTTTTTGGGTCCATCTAGTTGTACACCAACCTTGAAAGATAATATTTTTTTAACATCTATCTTAACCTAATAATTGCATTTCACCTTCAATAATATTAAGATTTAGAATCATTTACTTTCTTGCGACTTTATATCTTATTTACTTGTATAAATAGTAAATATGCTCGTTATACGATCAAGTACTTATTATAAAAATTATTGAATAAATAATAATGCATGTGAGCATGGTTGAAGAAGAAGAAAAAAAAAAAAAAATCAAGGTGTGCAAATATATATATTTTGAATTTTAATTTATAATTTATGGAGTGCAATTGGTAGTTAGTGGTGGCAAGTAGTCAGTCTTTTTGTAAAATAAAAAAACCTTTTAAAAATAAAAATAAGATTATCGTGGCTATTTTTGGTAGACGTACAGCATAAGTAATCTGTCGGTTATTGACTAAACCAAAGATAGTAAATGTTTCTTATGATTTGGGGAAAGGAATCATGAACGTAGACCAAAACTGACAAAGAGACTCTCTCTCCATTTTAAATTAATAATTTATTATTAAATTGTCGTTGATAGAATTCCCCAATTGTCCGTCTTAACAGTTACAGATGTGACATCGAGCGAAAATGTAGGCGTTGAAGTTGTCGCGTTATACGTGTGCCACGTCTACGCTGGCCCACCAAATTACGGAATTTCGTCGACATTTTAAAACAATTTGGGGTCCTGATTCGAACAGACAACTTAAGAATCTTTAACCAAATGTAAGCCCATCTATGGATAAAGAGTTTTAGTGGGGACCATTTATCATCTGCCGTATGGCCAATCCCAAGTGTGGTTGCTTCTCTCGTGTTCAAATTATGGAGCCGTGTACGCTACACCCGTTTTCTAGAAGTATACGTCTCTTGGCGCCAAAAATCTTAAAGAGACAACAGAAAGTGAGTGCACCCCCAATTACTCTTTCCGTCTCTGCAAGGATCAGATATTTATTTAAATAATATTATCAACGATATATCGTTTTGACTCGTGAATTATTCAACGAGACAAGCTGTTTATCTTTCGTCATTTGGTCCTTCAAATTTTATGGAAATTAGAAAGAGTCGTGATATTATCATGCGTGACACCCTGTTAAGTACCCACTTAAATCGGATTATAAAAAATAAAAAAAAAATAAAAAAATTGAGATTGATTTCGTTCGAAGGAGATCAGAACTCCTAGACCACCAATTCGAGATGGTGAATCTCCAAAATTCAATAGGATTTTAATAATAATTTCTCTGCATATCTTTTCATTAATCTCATAATAAATTTAAATACAATTGAAACACTATCCTAATTACTCATTTCTCCAAACTACCCACTATCCTATTCATTTAAGTAACTATCCCATAACCATAACTTCATAACTCCTATATAATTCATAACTACCCTTACCCATTACCTAAGACTCTTAACTAATTAAAACTCTAAAATAATTAAAATAAAATACATCAAGATGCATCAAATCTTGATACAAGATAATAATTTCTAAGCACATAACACACCCTCAATCGACTCTTCTGACATGATAAGTTTGGAATTGTAGATCTGTAAGTTTCGAGATACACATTTTTTTGGGAAAATGCAGTTTTGTATCCTGAGATGTACAGATTTACGATTCCTGAACTTGTCACGTTAGTAGACTTGATTGAGTGTGTCATGTGGGGTAGTGAGATTATCACAATTCAATTGGAAAGAGTTGTGATAATCTGACTACCTCATATGTCACACTCAATTGACTTTCTTGATGTGATAAGTTCGGGAATCCTCGATCTATATGTCTCGCGATATATGATTCCCTCAAGATATGCATTTTTATGGGGAAAGTGTAGTTTTGTATTTCGAAGCCTACGTAAGTATAAGTTTTTAAAATTCAATTATTTAAGTTTCAATTAAAATTAAAACATTTATAAGTAGTATAGATGTATAATTACCTCGTTACCCCTATCTTAAGTAAGTTTTCTAGGGATAGCACATGTTTCACTTGGTAGGCAATCTCCTGGTGAGGAAGCAAATTATATTTTGTAATTTTAATCCGACTTAGACATTTTTCCCACAATCATCTTTTATTTAATAAATTTTTTATAGGGTAATGCCCCCCACACTCTTTATTTTTATATCATAAGGTTTGAAGAGCAAGGAGGGTGTTCTTGTAAAGCTCATTGGATCAATTTTTTGAATAAAAAATCACAAGGGATTCTCTTATTTTCTATAGCTTTTATTTTGGTTTGTTCTCTTGCAAATACGTGTATTCTAAACCTCTAGTTTAGTGTGTATTTTGTGTTGATTTGATTAATGATTGAAGACTCTAGATCTTAGCATTCGGGTTGTTTAGATCCAACATATTAATCCCTTGGAAACTTGTGTTTTCTCACTCATCTAAGCCATTTAATTGATCATGATCTGGATATTTTAGGCTAATGATTTTTAGACTTGATTTTTTTTTCACTCACTTTGTACTCGTCTAACGTGGCAAGGGCACAAAATCATAGATCCTTTTTCCTTTTGTATCCAAAAAAAAAAAAGATCTATGATTCTATGCCCTTGCCACGTCAATCGAGTACAAATCGAGTGAAAAAAAAAAATCAAGTCCGAAAAATGACAACTCTTTTTTAAGTCTTTTATTTTCTATAGGGTAAACTACACTTTGACTCCCCTAATGTCTTGATAATTACGCTTACCTCCTTTTCACTAAATGGGTTAAAATTTAGATGTTATTTTATTATTTTACCCTCTTATTTTTTATTAAAAAAATAATTTTTCATACAAAAAAATAAAATGCCCCCTTCTCCTTCCTAGTATTCTTTTAATCCATTTTTTCACACATTTTTATTTATAAAAAGAAATAATACTTAAAAAAAAGGCAAAATGAGTTTTTATAAAAAGAACCTAGCCGTAAGGTTGAGGACAATCTTATGGAAGGGAGTAAGTGAATCCTTTAGATAACTATAAGAGAGGTAAGTGCAATTATCAAAATATTAGGGATTTAAAATGGAATTACACTAAATTACAAAGGGTCAAAGTGTAATTTTCCCCCTTTTCTATATTAATGGCAACATGAAAATTGTGAACTTCAAAAACGTTTGGCGATAGGAAATTCCCAGGGATTTACGCAAAATCTTAACAGCATCTTAATGCGTCCATTTCAGTATACGAAAACGACAGATAGTTTTTCTCTCGAGAAATTCATTTAGAGGAGATCTCATAGTCATTGTATCGAGAAGGATTCTTGGACACTTAAAAAACCAAATTGAAATAAAAATGTGAGATCCATTTTCCCATTTAATAATATATATATATATATATAAACTGGTTTCATCAACGCTAGAATACGCCGTGATGTGACTTTCTCCTGTTTCAACGGAAAAAATTACGTTATAATAATGTTTTCGTAAATTTTATTCCATAATGATGTCCTCTTATATCAAACGTTTAAAGGCCCACCAATCTATTGGTGGCCACAATTATTTACTCAAAACAAGGAAGATGCCAAACTTCCTACAACAGTTTTTGGCTGTTGGATTTATTTGGATAAGGTTTTCCCATTTTATTTAATAGAAAATGATATAAAATATTATAAATAGGGTAAAATTTTATTCTTTGTCTTCAAAATTTTAATTTTTTTTCCAATATTCAAACATAAAGTAGAAGATAGGTTTTCTAGAGAGTTCGAAGATGATGTGTTTTAGTAAGAAATTCAAAAACATATTATCTATAATATGTAAGATTTTCTCGATTTTTTTATGAAATTTTCTTGAATTTATTAAAACTAACTGAAATGAACTCGTATTGAATTATTACCAAATAATAACTTTGTTGCTATGACGGTAAACATAAAAATGATTTTTAAAGGTTGACATTTAAAAATTAAATGTTCGAGATCCCATGAATTCCTTGGGGATGACCCTTGATTCAACCAGTTACACGTAGGACTTTCCGAGGGGACAATGCATGTGATCATGGAATTAGTCTCACTCAAAGGATAGGGATTCCCACGATAAAAAAAAAAAAAAACTCTTGAAGTATAATTATAATCCTTAGAATTTTTTTTTTTTTTTTTATGACCATCACATGTGGGCCCTTTGATTATGATGATATGACAGCGATGATGAGGATATTGACAATGACCATGAGGATGATAATGATGATCAACATCGTCAAAACTTTGAATAATGCTTTGATAGAAAGGAAATGAAAATTTCAAAACTTTGAATGATATTTTAAAAGGTATTTTAGTGCAACATACGATCAAGATTGTGTGTTATTTCGCTTGAGACGCCAAACTAATGATTTAAAATAAGAGTCGTGATAATCTGATGCCCTTTTTTGCAAACGCCCCTTACCACATCCTTCCACGTTTTAATGAATATTTGAGGCAACCCCTGTATTTTAAAGTTAATTAAATAATTGTTTGCCACAGCGTATAACATATTTTTTAAAATTATCATTTTAAACCCATTGAAAGTTGGTGATAAATAAATGGTTTTAAAACTCGATTTCTCGTCTTGTCCATGCCAGATACCGAGTTGTCTTGAACGATACGTTTCGTTAGTTTGAAAAAAACCTAATGAAGAAGATGAAGTTTTTCACCTAATTTGGATCCAAACCTTTTGTTCTCTGGTTCATTTGGTTGAGAAGAGGAGCAAAAATAGATTTATGAGAGAAAATGATAGGGTCAATCATGAAAATTGGTAAAACTCGTTGGTCTCGGATATCTCCAATGAGATTTTCTATATCTTGTTCGAGATGTATCGTTCGTCTTGCGAGATTCCGCAAAATGAAAAAAACCTCGTTCATCCATCTCGTCCATGCTTGATATGGAGACAATTCGAATGATACATCTTGAACTCAGACAAGTTTTGAAACCATGGATACATAGGCATTTGGATGGTCTAGGTGACCAAAGAAGGGCCTAGATGGCAGGTGATGCTTTTGACAACATTGGTTGTAAGAATCATTTGTTGAATTTACCTTTATACCCGTTGGTTGAATATAGATTTACATGAATAAGTAAATAGCAAATGTGATTATAAAATATAAAATCATTTTAGTAAAAAACATAATTACAAAATTAGGTATATGATTGTTTTCAAAAATATTAAAAAACTTGACTGGTACAATAACTTTTGCTGTCCTATAACACCAAATCATATATCTATCAAATTTCATTTTAAAGTATGGTAAAACATCCTTTCAATTTTGAATTTTGGCAAGAGAGATTTTGAATTTTGAAGAACAAAATTTTCAATTTGATGAATTATAAAGATTTTAGGGTTAATTTTTGGTATAATTTAAAATATTTATATAGAGTCATTTAGGCCTATGAGTTGGAGTGAAAGCCCCTTGAATAGGCAAATGAACTCTCCACAATAAAATGCCTAGTTGATTTGCCTATTTGTGACATTGCATTAGAGTTGTTTTCTGAGATAACAAAATTAAAAAAAAAGGCACACAAAACCTTCAAAGAAGATTATTAAGTACCCAAAACCGTTCTTTGGAAGTCACAAATGTTTTTCAATCGGTATAAGGCAAGGATTGGGAAGAAGAAAAAGATCTCAGTCAACTTTCAATTCGTGTTATATCGCCTAATGAACACACCAAGATTAATATTGTGTCACTAAAAATGCTAATTGTTTTCTGGGCAAAATAATTTGCCTAATGTTACATTCCAATTTTAACTCTTTGCTTGACCTTCATTACCATCTTCTAAAGGATTTCTTAATTGGCTCTTCGACACCTAAATTTTCTAAATTGTTGCAAACAATGGAATTGCTATTGAGTTTGTTTTCACCAAACTATCCTAAGAAATGACTTTGTCCAGGTTTGGGGAAGAAGAAATCCATGTCCAAACTAGAAAAAAATAAAAAAAAAGGCACACAAAACCTTCAAAGAAGATTAAGTACCCAAAACCGTTCTTTAGAAGTCACAAATGTTTTTCAATCGGTATAAGGCAAGGATTGGGAAGAAGAAAAAGATCTCAGTCAACTTTCAATTCGTGTTATATCGCCTAATGAACATACCTAGATTAATATTGTGTCACTAAAAATATAGTGCTAATCGTTTTCTAGGCAAAATAATTTGCCAAATGTTACATTCCAATTTTAACTCTTTTCTTGACCTCCATTACCATCTTCTAAAGGATTCTTAATTGGCTCTTCGACACCTAAATTTTCTAAATTGTTGCAAACAATGGAATTGCTATTGAGTTTGTTTTCACCAAACTATCCTAACGAAATGACTTTGTCCAGGTTTGGGGAAGAAGAAATCCATGTCCAAACTAGAAAAAAATAAAAAAAGAAACCCCTCTCCTTTAATTATTTGTGAGAAACCTTTGTACTAACAAAATGAAAAAACCAAAAAAATTCAGACAAATTAATTTACTGGACTTTATAGCGTTAAGCCCTAAAAAACATCTTATTCAATTAAACTTACCAAAATCACATTCCCTATAAATAAATAAAAAATTAATTTGGAAAACAATTACTGCTGAATACCACCAATAAGTTGGATAAACAATAACTCAAAAAATGGAACATTTTATATTATTCATGCGGTATCATTGTGCAGTGGTGATCCTCCATTCCTGATTAGTCATTATTGCTAATATCAATGAAGAAGTTTCAAAACTTAAATTTGTTTAATGTCAACATCCATTGAGTCGTAGAAATCTTCTACTATCATATCTTCTAAACCATCAAAATCCATTAATTCTTCAATAAAATAACTCTTGCATAAAATGTTCTACATTCATGTCCTTCTCACCGTCTCTTTTAAATTATTAATCCTCATCACATATCACATAAGAAGCTTTACATATTGTGCAGTGGTGATCCTCCATTCCTGTTAATGTCAATAAAGAAGTGTCCACATCGAACTTAAATTTGTTTAATGTCGACATCCATTGAGTCATGGAAATCTTCAAAACCACCGAGATCCATTAATTCTTCAATAAAATAACTCTTTCATAAAATGTTCTACATTCATGTCCTTCTCACCATCTCTTTAAGTTTTTAATCCTCATCAGATATCACCTTCATATCTTGCAGCATGATCACTAGTTTCAAATCAAGTTGTGGTTCAAAATTCGTCCGTGACATAACATTCAATTCTTGATAATCAATAAGAAAGAAAGAAACAAACAAACAAGAAAAAGAAAGAAAAGGTTTTGTTATAAATATGAAGGTTGAGAAAGAATATATATGAGGTTTATGTAAGGGGATATTTTTTTTAAATTAATGATTAAGAAAATCCTAAAGTGACTTCACACAAGTGCAAACATCATCGTTTTGAGCACAGCTCCTCGTCAACTTAGCGTACAATGTACTGTCCCGATAAGTCAATCTAGCATTGTTCGATTGATTAGTCTCATCGATACGGTTAGGATGGGAGAGATTCTCAAGAAAAATGAAACAATAGCCTGTTTTCCGTTAATTAAATCAACTCTCTTTCTTACTACTAAACTCACATTCTTCTCTTTATTCTTCAGATCGACTAAGATTTTCCATTCTTATTGGATGATGATCAAAATATTAGAAGAGTCCTCCAACAATTTATAGTAAATGCTTT
The DNA here is from genome assembly GCF_017979445.1 of Akebia trifoliata. NCBI lineage: Eukaryota > Viridiplantae > Streptophyta > Magnoliopsida > Ranunculales > Lardizabalaceae > Akebia > Akebia trifoliata. The sequence goes on from NC_141379.1 coordinate 5,747,871, forward strand.
CATAGGATTGTCAATTGATTATAGATGAGAGTAAAAGGCCTAGAGTTCTTTGTTTAATAGGAATTTTCAAAATATTGACATTTTTTAATTTAGAATCTAATCAAATAAAAATACCAAAACGTATAAGTTGTATAGGCTATACCCTAGTTGTGGTCTAATAAATATGTGAGATGCCCCTATGTTTTTTTTCCTAGATTAACATAAATTACCCGTAATTTTTCTTTCTAAACATAGTCATCTTCAAAAAATTAAGATCGGATTCTCCAAAAATATTTAGTTTCCAAAATTTTTAAAAACCTTATCTTTAAACTTAATATATATTTATATATATATATATATATGGGGGCCGTTCAATGGCCAACTTTTTAGCAAACTTTTTGGCAAAACATTTTTCAAAACATGAGTTAGAGGTTTTGGAATAGGCTGATTTTTGGTGAGGATGATCTCTACGGTGAGGAGATCATCATCACCAAAAATCAGCCCATTCCAAAACTTCTAATCCCATCAAAAACAGTTTACAAAAAATGGACGGTCCACGATTTTTCAGCTGGTAAACATGGGTTAGAAGTTTTGGAATGGGCTGATTTTTGGTGAGGATGATCTACTCACCGTAGAAATCATCCTCACCAAAAATCAGCCCATTCCAAAACCTCTAACCCATGTTTTGAAAAATGTTTTGCCAAAAAGTTTGCTAAAAAGTTTGCCCTTGAACGCTACCCTATATATATATAAGGGGCGGTTCAAGGGCCATATGAGAAGACATATGAAAAAACTTTCGTTTTTCAAAATAAGAGTTAGAGGTTTTGGATTGAGCTGATTTTTTGCAAGGATGGTCACTATGATGAAAAGATCATCCTCACAAAAAATCAGTTCAATCAGAAACTTCTAAATCCATCAAAAGTGATTTACAAATTAGTGATAAAAATTAGTAAAAAATCGACGGTCTACATTCTAAATCACTTTTAATGGGGTTAGAAGTTTCAGATTGGGCTGATTTTTTTTTTTTTTTTTGGATGATCTTCCCATCATAGAGATCATCCTCACAAAAAATCAGCTCAATCCAAAATTTCTGACCCATATTTTAAAATTTTATTAAAAACGAAAGTTTTTACATATGTTTTCTCATATAGCCCTTGAACCTGACCCATATATATATATATATATATATAGGGAGTGGATCATGGGACATGAAAAAAACAATGGTTTTTCATAATATGGGTTAGAGGTTTTGGATTGAACTGATTTTTTGTGAGGATGGTCTTTATGATGAGAATATCATCCTCACAAAAAATCAGCTCAATTTGAAACTTGTAAGTTCATCAAAAGTGGTTTACAAATTATTAGTAAAAAATCGCCAGTCCACATTCTAAATCACTTTTGATGAGGTTAGAAGTTTCAGATTAGACTGATTTTTTTTTAGGATGATCTTTTCATCATAGACACCATCCTCACAAAAAATCAGCTCAATCCAAAATCTTTAACCCATATTTTGAAAATTTATTATTATTACATTGTTTTTACATATGTCCCATGATCCGTATATATATATATATATATATATATATATATATATATATATATATATATATATTCACCTACAATTACATTTAGACTTAAAAAGTTTAACCTATTCTATTTAATGTTGAAAATAAATAAATATTTAATAAAAACTCAAATCCACCCATTTGGATTACTAAAAAAACGATTAGTTTCCAAAAAAATATTTAAAACAACCTTGAAAATTTAAAAAAGAAAAAAGATTTTTTAAACCTTGAAAAATGATATACTAGCAAAACTTGTATATAAAAACTTAACCAGTAACTTTGCATATCAAAAAGTAAGAAAAATAAATTTTAAATAATTTTTTTCTTTAAATAATTCATTATTATTTATTTTAATATATTAAATATAAAAAGGCCTCATTTTAACATTTCGCTTTAGGCCTCAACTTGTATCAAGTCGGCCCTAGACCTAATCAAACTATTAATGAAAACGATTCTCTTAAAGAGATGGTAAAATGTCATGTGTTGAAATTACGAACACGTCATTTGATTAAAATAATCCAACTTTGTTTGATTTAATTTTCAAATCACAATTTCCGTGAGAACCATAATTGTTCTCAACCCTATGTCTCATTGAACACAATTTAAATATTGTCGTTCGAAGCTAAATCTCATTGTTTTCAATTTAATTACATATTTTTCAACCTAATCCCCAACCAAATGCATTCTTTGACCCGATGCTTAGAATCTCGACATGCAAAACACCGGGAAAAAATGATTTAATATCTCTCCAAAGCAATTTGTGGTGACAAAGTCTTCCTTCTTATATATGATTTAATATATAATTTCATAAGCCAAATCATTGTTGAAATATTAGGTGGGTTCACACGAATAGAATAGTTGGTAGGACTGTCAAAGGGTCGATTTCGGTTTTGTTCCTATAGAAATTAGAACTAGAACCATTAATTTTTCTTGGTTCTGATTCTCAAATCAAAGGAATCAAAATCGAAACAATCAAAATATTTCTCTTTAGATGATTTTGGTTCTCAATTGGTTCATTTCCAACACACCCAATTTAAGTTGGTTTCAATAATAAGGGATCCAGAACCACCCAATTGGATCAGAATTGATAAATTACTTGTTAAATGAAAATCTTATTGCTCTTTAAGAATTTTCTTAAGCCCAACACTTTATTTCATCGAACAAATTTAATTACTTTACTTCAAAATGGAGAAAGGTATGTTTCTTACCACCAAAACATTTTTTTATTATCGGTAGCTTGGTGGGATTTGAACCCAGGGTATTGGTTTGGTACAGGGTATAGGGTTATCATTGAGAATGAAATTGTTGTTAAGAAATTTCGGTACTAAGCTGATGGACCAATAGGATGTTGCCACGTATATTGAAAAAGCACTTAAAATCCAACCTCCTAACCGTTAAATTAAAAATTCTCCCTTTCTCTCTACCAACCAATAACACTTTCATTTTAGATACATGTGGCATCGTGCCATTGGATCATCGGCCTTACATAGAAATTTCTTAACAACAAATTCATACTTGTTATGATTATATAGGGTGAAAATTTTGATCACCAAGAAAGAAAAGGAAATAAGGTAATGACACCAACTTTTTTCAATTTAAGCTATGTGTAGAAATATATATATATATATATATATATATATATATATATATATGAAAAAGAAAAAAAGAAAAAGAAAAAGAAAAAGAAAAAAGGAAACTTATTAATGATATTGGTTTGGCATAGGGTTTACTACTAACAAAATAAAAAAAGGGGTTATTATTGAAAACAAATTTACTGTTAAAATTTTTTGGTGCTAAGCTGATGAACCAAATAGGATAATGCCATGTGTATAGAAAAAACACTTAAAATCCGAACTCCTAACAGTTCAAAATTTCTCTCCACTAACTAACCAATCACATTTGTTTTTTCAATACATGCGACGTCATGCCATTGGTTCATTAATTAAACATAGAAATTTCTTCACAGCAAATTCGTACTTGTACTCGTTATTATCATATTGGGTGAAAGATTTGATCAATAGGAAAGAAAAGGAAATATATTAGTGAGACCGACTTGGTTCAATGTACATTACAAATAAATCAAATGGAATATCAAGAAGAATTAACAATTTGTTTAGTCGTCAAATCTTACAAAAATCTTTTGATATTTAATGTCGTATCAATCTCGTTTTTAAATACATCTGACTTTTAACGATAATTTTTTTTTATATAAATCTCACCATTGTGGAATGTTGATAAATAGTTTTATTACATCTGGTAGAGATAATAGAGATGGAGATTTCCTTGTCAACTTGGTTTTCTTTCTTAGGGATCGTTGTTCATGGCATTTCTTGCATTCGTCCAAGGATAGCAATGAAAACCAGGAGACCCGGCCATAACTAATTTCCCTCGTATCTTCCGTTTTTAATCATTCGTAGCTTCTACTTGCCCTTTTATAATTATTTTTAGCGGCCACCTGTGCTTTCTCATGCTTTGTTAGCACGTCATCTGGGGCAGAGCTAGTAAGGAGCTGGTGGGGGCAATTGCCCCCACAGAACTTTAAGACACCCCTATATTTTCAACTAATTACCTGTCCCATTTGTCCTCAGATCATCACCTCCCTCCAATTTTGTTGATGACATTGCCTTTTGATCGGGACTTCTCATATACTAATTGGAAATGACCTAGATATCATTTTCTTCAACTTCTAACCAAAAACCTCTGAATTTTATGCTTAAAACCATTCATCTTCAAGTTCTTCAACTATACAACTAACCATAGTTTGCCCCCAATACAAGAAAATCTTGGATCTGCCCCTGCATGTCACATTAGGGTTTCAATCTCCATCTACCACTCACGTTGCGGCCGTTGTCATTTGGACGTAGTGGGGGTAGTTCGTGGTCCTCCGTATCCCCCACGCAGCCTCTAGCCCGACATCACATTTTGATATAAGTATGGAGATCAAGATTTTTTTTTTGGCTGTTGTTGTTGTTGGATTAAGAAATCCTTTTGATGTTATTAATTTTTTTTGTTTTGTTAATATGGTCATCAAGAACCTTTCTAAACAACTTATGCATAAGTTAGATGAGTTGCCTAACACCTTCCCCATCTTGCAATCGAACCTCCTTACTCAAATCTCTAGGTTACCAGTTATGATATGATAATGACTACATGATGAATGATAACATTATGATATAATAATAATGGGTGATACTTATGATATGGTGAATGTTGTTGATATATTATTGATTATAATTATATTTGAGCACTTTCAAGTTTCACCACTATAATGTTAAATATATTTGCGATTTTAAAATTTAATTATTTAATAAAATTTTTATATATACTCTAATTATAATTATATAATATTTGAAAATTTATAAATTTAGAAATTAAAATATTGTAAGATCAATTCTTTTTATTTTTTTCAACTAAGCAATGGAGGGATAGATGGAAGTGAAGATGAGTTCTTCTAACCTAAAATAAAGCCCACAAAACCACCAGCCCATGTCCAATAGTTACTAACCTTTTCAATCCTTTACGACCAGCCCACAAGCCCATTAAACCCTAACAATGACATTTTACTTGCTGTTACCCCTAAATAGCCACTGAACATATCAACCACAAGTCCATTTCCGTCATTTAATCACCACCATGCCCAAATTGCCCTTGAACTACTTAGATCTTTAATACTCAATATTACCTTTTTAAACCAACCTATTAACCTTTTAATGCGTAATAAGTTATAGTAATAACTAATTTGATGTCACCTTTGAAACGAAATTAAGAAATTCTTTTACATATAAAAAAATATAAACAACAAAACAAAGGAATTAACAAATGAAAGTATTTAAAGCCTTCTGTATGTGGACCAGAATTGGGCCTCTCTAATTCAAAGGCCATTTAGTTAAAGGATCAGCCTTGAATTTAGGTTTAGGATACAAAATTGGGTGCTTAGGGTAAAGTCACAGAGGCGTTCACTTATGTGGGTTAAGCTAGCATTCTAGTCTTACTAACTTAGTAAAGATTTTCACCCTAACTAAGGGTCCTTGGGCTCACCTTGTGACATCAAAATATGTGATCCGACGCTTCGGGGTTGTAGAGGACAAAATTCTATGAATAGAATTAAACATTATTTTTCACCTTTGAATTTTAATTGGGTATTTTAGAAACACTCTGTTGTAAAATTGCTGATATTAGGTTTACCCCCTCGCAAAATGCAAGATTAGGCGTTAGTCAACATTGCTATTATTATTATTTTTTTTTTAATGATTTAACAGTGAAATTTTGATCTTTTCTTAATTTTGATTTAGTAATTTAAGTATTTAAAGAGCATTTTGAAAGAAAAAATTAAAATCAAAATTTCACCATTAAGGGTGTGTTTGATTTCAAGGAAAATATTGTCTGACAAATCATTTGACAAGAGAATGATTTGCACAAACAAATCTTTTTCCACTATTTGAGCACAACATATATAAAAAAAAAAAATCACGGAAAATAATTTAGATTTGGGAGTTTCATAGCCATCCATTTTCAAAATCTTTGATCAAGCCCAAAATAAATTATCTTTTGAAAAAAATAAATAAAATTGGATATAAACTTTTTCATGAAATCTAGAGATTCTAGTGTTGGATATGCCAATGTTAGTACGATTTCAAGTCTTACTAAGGGTCGTTTTGCTCAAATGGGTTACCACATCCCTCTAAATTTCATAAAAAACTGTGACATTTTTGTTTCAAAAAATAATTTATTTTTGGCTTGATCCAAGATTTTTAAAATGGATAGTGGAACTTCCACCTAATTCCAAAATTTAATATTAATATTTAACAGTGAAAAATATATTTTTTTTAAATTTTTTATTGTTCATGAAATTTTGTCCTCTACAACCTTGAATCATGTTTTTTGATGTCGCAAAGTTAACCCAAGGACAGTAAGGGTGAAAATCCTTAAAAACATAGTAAGGCTAATCGGACTCAATTAATATATCTAGAGAAACACTTTCCTCACTCAGTAGAGATTTTAAGCCTTACTGAGGGTTGTTTTACCACATTAGCAATCCAACATTACAACCCTCTAAATTTCATCGAAAAGTCAGATCCAAAAATAAAAATTTCAAAAAACACTTTTTTTTTGGCTTGATCCAAGGTTTTGAAAATGGATGGCTATGAAAATTCCACCTTAAATCCAAAATTTAAAATTAAAATTTAACAGTAAAAAATAACTTATGATTTTCTTTTAAAGTCCATAGAGTTTTGTCTAGAACACAGAAACATCGAATCATGGTTTTTGATGTCACAAGGTGAGTCCAAAGACCCTTAGTAAGGGTGTAATCCATCTAACTTAGTAAGGCTAGTCGGATTCTTATATCAATAAGCTACCGGCCAAACAAAGAAGTGTGAGAAAGATAGAGGAGCAGCGGTTGGAAGTAGGCCTTTCAACGGATGGTTCGGATACAACAATATCCAAATCTGAAATATTTATCTGATATCTGAATTTGAATTCGAATCCAGATGTTCTAAAACTCTATCCAAATTCAAATTCGATTATCCTATTGGATATCAGATAATATCCAATTAGAATTTGAATAATTTGTAAATTTAAAAAACACAATTTTTCCTTATCCAATTGATTTTTCATTATTAAAAAAAAACGTATTATATATTATATTATTTATAGAAAAAAGATAATATATATTATATATTATTTTGAATCAGATATTATCGGATTCAAAATATTAACATTCGAATCTATATCAAATAAGGATTCGAATATATAAAATTATCCGAATTCGAATCCGATATTTGAAATTTTTGGATGATATTCGATTTTTCGAATTCGAATCCGATTCGAATTTTCGACTATCCATTGACACCCCTAGTTGGAAGACATTCGCATTGAATAGATTTCCTTTTTATTTTATATTTTTGTTTATTAATCATTTAACCAAGTTTGTTTTTTTAATTTACCATGGCAAATCATTTTCTTAGGGGGGAGGGTGAGAACAGATTTCTTGCTTGAGAAGCAAATCATATACCCAGAGCAAATCTTTTTCCTCACCTTTTTTAATTTGTTTTGATGTCAAACACCCCGTGGCAAATGATTTGCCACACCATTTGTCGTGGAATCAAACATGCCCTAAATGATCAAGAAAACCCAAAGTTGATTTACGTTCAAGGGGATAAGCCTAATCTTGCATTTCGCAAGAGGGTAAATCTAATATCATTAATTTTAAACGGGGCGTTTTTAAAATATACATTTTAATTTTAAATTTTGGAGTTAGGTGGAAGTTCGATAGCTGTCCATTTTCAAAACCTTGTATCTAGCCCAAAATAAATTTATTTTTTGGATATGAGTTTTTTGATGAAATTTAGAGGTTGTGATGTTGGATTTGCTAATTTGGTGATCCATTTGAGTAAAACGACTCTTAGTAAGGCTTAAAATCTTACTAAGTTAGGAAAATGTTTCTCATGTGGGTATTGGTATTGCAGGGTTGTGTTTATGGATTGGCAAAAATAAGATTAAAGAATTATTTTTATAACAAAATATTACAAATAGGAGGTATAGATTATTTTCAACCAACTAAATCTATCGGCTATCAGTTTGTTGAAGATTATTGTTGGCTATAATTAATGGAGATATATTTGAATGGGTTCTTTTAGGTTTGGAGTTATTTAGAATCCCAAGAATTAGGAAATTAGGTTGCAATAATCTTATTTTTGTAATTAAAATAATTCTGTAATCTTATTTTTGAGAATCCATAAACACAACCCTACAATACCAATGCCTACATGAGAAACACTTTCCTAACTTAGTAAGGGTTTAAGCCTTGGTTTTGCTCAAATGGATTACCACATTAGCAATCTAACACCACAGCCCTCTAAATTTCATCGAACTCAAATCCAAAAAAACAAAAAAAAGTTCTTTTGGGCTTAATCCAAGGTTTTAAAAATGGACAACTCAGCCTCTTGTTTTTGTTGTATTTGGGTACCATCTATCTCTATGGACCACATTTCAATGTGGCACCCAAATACCCCATCGGATGCCACATGTTGTATATAGAGTGTAAAATTTTAGGAACTCTCAAAAAAATAGAATAGAAAAAAGAGATTTTTTTTAAATTATTATCATTGGATATAAGGTTTAAATGTAAGAGTTCAATAACCATCCATTCTTAAACTCAAGATTTGATGCCAAGAAAAAAAAAAAATTGTGTGTGTTGGGGGGGGGGGGGGGTATTTTTTTCAAGCCCAATCTAAACCACAAACAAGATGTTGAGTTGTCATTTGGTGCTTCTCTCGCTTTGTGTATTTTCATGCCTTCAACATGATTTATTTTATATGTGTTTTTCTTGTGCATAAGTCGTGCTAAATTGCATGCGCTATTAAGATTTATATTATGGTAAATTTTTTTTTAGGTAGAAATCAAATCAAATATAACAACTAAGACACTACTACTCATTGAAAGAAGAGTGAAAATTCTTTCAAATTACTTGATGGTGTTTTAAGTTATTTCATGTTAGAACCATTTCCTTTGAAATTTAAAATAGTTTCAATTGCACAATTGGTGCAATTGAAATATTGGAGGAAATTGAAGATAGAAGAGACCGTCTCTCTCTTTCATATTTGTTTCTAGATCTTGCTACCATTCTAGTGGTGGAACATAAAAACTTCCTTCCTTGTTCTATTTTGGTCTTTAAAGCAATTTTCTTGGACAAAAAGATTATTTATTGTAGAGTTCATAACCTTTGCATCATGCAAGAGCCTAATGTAGATAGTACAAAATGTATAAATATAAGTTTGCGCTATGCCGATAGACAATAAAGAAGAAGAAAAGTTACATCGCTGTGTTAATAAGTTTAAAAGCAAAACAAATGGACGGTCTCCACCACTAGCCACACCAACAATATAAGGTTTGTAACTAACAAGGCTACTTTCATAAATTAGGAATGCCATTCAATACACGTGGGTGGATGTGATTGGTGGATCCCAGATTTCTGTGAGCAAAAATAAATTCTTACAACACACTACTCTAGTTCCACCAATCCCTTGTATTCACACCAACTCGTGATGGTAATGAAGTTTGAAAATTTTCAAACAATACCACTGAATCAACAATGAACATTTCCCAAATTTAGTAACTAGAAGTAAACAATCAATTTGATATTTTGTGTATTGGTCCATAAAAGATCTAATCTGGGATGCTCAAAAGACATTACAATAGACATTGTAGAAGGTGACGTCGTGACTATTAAGTGTATAACATTTGTATTAGTGAAATATTCAGCCTACTTGTACATGAATTCATTATATTATATCTAACTAGAATCGAGATAATAATATGTGCTTATGGATCCCTAGATCAACCATATATTTATATGGGAAATGTTCAGCACCTAACATTTTGCCCAACATGTTTTGTCCTATATGGGTTAGAAGTTTTGGAATGGGCTGATTTTTGGTGAGGATGATCTCTATGGTGAGGAGATCATCCTCACCAAAAATCAGCCCCTTCCAAAACTTCTAACGCCATGTTTACAAGTTGAAAAATCGTGGACCGTCTATTTTTTGTAAACCATTTGTGATGGGGTTAGAAGTTCTGGAATGGGCTTATGGTGAGGAGATCATCCTCACCATAAGCCCATTCCAAAACTTCTAACTCATCATCCTCACCAAAAATCAGCCCATTCTAAAACTTCTGACCCATGTAAGACAAAACATGTTGGGCAAATTGTTGGGTGCTGAACAGAACCCTATATATATATAGGGTCCCGTTCAACACCCTACGCTTTACCCTACATTTTACCCTACGTGTTTTGTCCTACATGGGTTAGAAGTTTTGGAATAGGCTGATTTTTGGTGAGGATGATCTCTATGGTGAGGAGATCATCCTCACCAAAAATCAGCCCATTTCAAAACTTCTAACCCCCAAAAAAATGTTTTACAAAAAATGGATGGTCCACGATTTTTCAACTTGTAAACATGGGGCTACAAATTTCAGAATTGGCTGATTTTTGGTGAGGAGGATCTTCTAACCGTAGAGATCATCCTCACTAAAAATCAGCCCATTCCAAAACTTCTAACCCATGTAGGACAAAACACATTTGGTAAAACGTAGGGTAAAGTGTAAGGTGTTGAACATTTCCCATATATATATATATATATCATCCTCACAAAAAATAAGCTTATTCCAAAACTTCTAACCCCATCAAAAGTGATTTACAAAAATTGGATGGTTCACGATTCTTCAATTTGTAAACTAGGGTTAGAAATTTCAAAATGAGCTAATTTTTTGAGAGGATGATCTCTTCACCGTAGAGATCATCCTCACAAAAAATTAGCTCATTCCAAAGGTTCTAACCCATGTTTTGAAATATATATATCTATATATATATATATATATATATATATATATATATATAAAGAGAGAGAGAGAGAGAGAGAGAGATAACTCAATTATGAATGTAATCTTAGAGGCATAATAAAAAAGAGATAATAAAACTGGAGGGGTATTCTTGAAAAAGAAAAGAAGAGGGAAGATAAAATTTTCTTCAGAATTTATAGTGACATTCATTCCTAGCCTTTTTATATAGGAAATAAAGGGAGAAGGGTCCATTGATGTGTTTTATTATATATTAGATCGAGTTTGCCCGTGCTAGGTTAAGGAGGTAAAAGAGGAAAAATAATAAAGTTGTAGATGTATTAATAAAAGGGGGAGAAGAGAAAAGAAAATAAAGTTGGAGGGGTAATATTGGATAATGTTAATATAGCTATACAATTTTTGAGTTTGAAAGATTGACACTAAATGGTTTGAAGTTGCCGCCATTAATTTTTAGGATATTGGTGTGAATGGTCACAGGAAATTAGTTTCGAAAATTTGATTTTTGTATTATAGTGACATTTGTACAGATATAAAATCAATTTACCTAAAGTCTAAGTAAGGGGTCTAATTAGAAAGTGGAAAAGGTGTTAGGCATCTCATACCATAAGATTACCTTGAAACATGGCCATTTTAAGAGGAAAAAAAAAAGTAAAAGAAAGAAAATTCGATAAAACACAATTTTGTACCCTAAAACGCAAGGGAACATTGAAATTGATCTAGATTATGGGAATTCCCTTATTGAGAGAAATAATCTTAATCATGTCTTGCCTTATAAACACACAAATTGAAAAATGTAGGCCTTTGTGATCATGAAAAATGTTTAGCCTTAAAACAAATTTAGTGGTGGGTGCAAAATCTATGAATAACTTAAGGAGAGCGAGACTTTTCTTTCTTGAAAATGGCTTCAATCCATACCCTTTTAATCGAGTCGAAGTACAATCTACCACGTATAGGAGAGGGTGTTGATTACATCTTAAGGCTTTCTAAACCAAAATTAAAGAAGATGAGAGTTAGAAGGGGGAGGGGCTAGGAATACAATTATTTTGTCTTTAACCCTACTTTGATCTTATTTTTCTTTTCTTCTTAATGTCTTCTTCTTAATCTTCAAAAGAAGGTTTCTGGATCTTGAATTCTTGTATAGAGACTTAAGGTTGAGAGGATTTGTGTAAGGATTTACAATTGGGAGAGAGAGAGAGATGGCTTGAGAGTAGGAGTCCAAGCATTCTCATTTTATCGAGAGATTATAGAGCCTTGGGACACCCTTTAGGGTCAAAAGGGTTCCAAAGTAGGAAATGATAAAAAAAAATGGCATAAAAACTTTAAGAAAATAGTGTTGGAATTTGAGGTTAGTAGGGGGGGGGGGGTTAAATGTGGAAAATGATAAATGGGTCTATTTTGACCTATGTTTTTAAGTGACACCTGCGTGCGGTTACTCATTCTCACGAGTTTGTTGAAAGAATGGTCAAAGTGATAGGTTAGATGAGTTGATTAAGGAAAAATAGTATGAGGTGACTAGTGAGATAATTTTAGATAAAATGATGGGGTTTGGTTTATTGAATTTGGGATGTGATGACACATGGCAAATTTTGTGAGAATGAACTTTTGTATTTTATTGGACCTTGACATGGGTCAATGGATTTTGTTTAGGAGATTGAAATAATGTTGGATTTGGAATAGTTATGAGTATGGGATTGGACTTAAAAGTGATATGGAGATGGACTTTGAAGTGGTGTGGTGTTGGGAATGGTTTTGAAACACAATAGGCTTGGACAATGGATTGGATTTGAGATAGGCTTAGGTTAGAAACTAATTATGAAATTGGTTTAAGCTAAGTTCTTAGGTAAAAATTGGTTTAGACTAGGAATTGATTAGGAGATTGGGCATAGGATATGGTTTGGTCATAGGTTGGGGGTTAGAGTTGGTTTAAGGACTGGTTTAGATATGGGCTTAATGAAATGAGAAATGATTATTATATATATATATATATATTAAGTTTATTTGCGAGCCCATCGGCCAAACAAGGGCCCTTAGGCTTTTGTTTAGAAAAAATATTAGATTTTCGAATATTCATGCCTTTTTGATAAATTTTGATTCAAAATGCACTTTTGTGGACCATTTTCAAGATGGACCCATGTAAATTGGAGTCTCTATAGGTAGAAGAAAAAAAAATTAGGGGTATTTTTGAAAAGAGTAAGAAGAGAAAATGTAAGACCTTTCCTTGAGATACATCGTTTATAGGGTATAAAACTTGAGAAAAAAAATGGGACCTACCATCTTGTTTTATTATATATACTACAATTTACTTGTGCCCTAATCTTCTTTAGGGTTAAAGGGGTAAAAAAGAAAAGATAGTAAAGTTAGAGTGGTATTATTGAATAGAGAGAGAGAAAAGACAATAAAATTAAAGGGTTATATATCATTGAAAGAGAGGATAAAGTTGAAGGATTTTCTTGAAAAATGGAAGAAAAGAGAAAACAATAAAGTTGGTTTATCATTGAAAACATGAAGAAGAGAAAAAAGAATGCGATCCAGCATTGTGTTTTACAAGTAACCTCTAACTACAGTTTTATAGGGTATAAATACTGAAACAAAGGAGTGTGATCCACCGTTATGTTTTATTTTATAGATATATAGATAGGAAAATGTTGAAGTAACAACGAAATTGATATCGTTTGGGACATTGCCGACATGGATGTGTTTATAGAACCACATATACTTTTCATCGAGATGCGAGTGAAAAGCATCTATAGTTCTTTGCTCTCCAATGTCCCAAACGATGTCAATTTCAATGTTACTCCAGTACGACTCATATAAATATTCTCCATTTAATAAATATTTTAACTTTGCCCTTTTCATATGGAAACCTAGTTTTTGGAATCTTGGTTTATGGCAACACCACAATGAGTTTTTTCATGCTTCTCTCACTTCATACATTTTCATGCATTCACCGTTTTATGAGCTTTTATCTTATGTGATAAATTAAAATAAATTGCACGCTATTAAGATTTATAGGATAATTAATATTATTTTCCTTCTTTATATGTATAAGTTGAGATGAAATAAAAGATAACAATTAAGACACCAAAAGAAGAGTGAAAGTTCTTCCAAGTTCCTCAATGGTGGATTTTTTTTCTAAGTTCTTTCAAGTTGTAACTATTCCATTTTAAGAATAAAATAGTTTCAATTCCACGATTGAAATATTGGAGGAAATTAAAGATAAAAGTTGATAAGGTGAGTAAACACTAATCATGTCTCAGATTCTCTTTTTTGGAACAAACTATCCATTTTCCTAATTCTCAATATTTTAAATAACTACATCCATTGTAAATCGAAATCTATGACTATTATAATTAAAGCGAATATCTTTTAAAAAGTTGCCTCTACCACAAACAAATGGAGAGTTAATTGTTAAAGATCCGATGCAAATTTTGCAAAATATGAGTTTACAGTAATGGATTTCAAGTATTATCCAATATTGAATGCAACCCATTAAGATTTACCTCCTAGATTTAAGAGATACAACAAAACCAGTTAATAAGCTTTTTTTTTTTTTTCTCAAATTGATTGGTCATGTTTGATGAAAGTTCCATACTAATCATTATTTTATTTTGTAATTATGATAGAAGATCGTCGTAACCAGTTAAAGATTAACCAAGATTTTGTTTTCTAATTGTTTAAGATCGAAACTACTTGTAGTAACCAAATTCAGGATCTATCCAAAAATTATCTTATGCCATGGAGAACAAGTATTAGCATTTACTTTATTTAAAACAAAAATAAATAAAAAGTAATAAAGTTCCTTTAAATATTCTTTTGAACATGTTGGCATCGAGTATACTTCATCGGCCAAACTATGATTTTGGATTTTGAAGCTCTTTAAAGACCATATCTCCAAATAGAGGTTTAAAATATTTTGATTTGCTTTTAACATGTCATGTGGTTTTAGTATAGCTATCTTGAAAACTTCTTAATGCTAATGGATACTATGGGTGCTATTGAAATGGATTTGGAAGCTTTTTCATGTAAATAACCTTTTCTTAAGTAAGGTTGAGGGCAATTTTAAAGATCTCACATTTTTATTGGTTCACGTGTATTGAAATCATCTAACGTGAGAATTTTTATAAATTTAGAATACCCTTCCATACACATGAACAAATAGGAGTGTAGCGTCTCCAAAAAAGCATTCTATAAACCGCTACAACACGAGGAGCAGATCTTCTATGGTACTTATTCCTATAGTTCAATTAGAAGAGAGTGCCACGTGATATAGAGACCAAAATTCATTTGATGAGGCCGATGTGTTTATTTAACTTTTTTCTTTTGTTGTTTCAAATATGATCCAAGTCATGATCAATACATGACTGTTGTGTTAGATTGTACATTCTAGCATAGTCCCTCAAAGTTATTTTGCAATGTATCCTTTTGGGATTTTTATATTTATACCACCATTGCTGTGCAAAGCAGAATTATCATTTTAATTTCAAAAGTGGTATATAATAAAATAATTTACCAAAGTGAACAGAATTTATTGTTTTACCCAACAAAATTTTTTAAAACCATATTATTAAAATTAAAATGATTATTTTGTTTATAACACAATAGATTGTTTTCTCCTCTTACATTAACATTTTAATTTGGAAATAATAATTCTAATATTATTCAGAACTAGAAGGCAACATGTGCCATTGCTACCAAATTCAATTAACCAAAAAGTATACAACATCATGTTAATCCTTACATGAATAGCTTGTAGATGCCCATAGCACATCAATGGACGGTTAGGATTGTAGAAAATTTAGGTTATCGGCAAACAACTGACCCAAAATTTTGAATGGTCAGGATTGATGTTTATGACATGTTTAAGGTGAAAGTTTATGAGTACGGGTGAGCCGTATTTCCAGCAACCATGACATTGGTTACACCCGCAGTTACTAAAGAGAGCTGCTAATAGCAGTTCTCTTACTAAAACCCTACCTGTTTAAACCCTTCGCAGCTTCGAAATCAATCTCTGACTCTACCTGTTTAAATCCTTCGCAGCTTCGAAATCAATCGCAGAGAGATGGTGAAGACTTCGTATACGAAGGTGAAGGGAAGCCAGCATCTAAGGCAACGTCTTCTGCTCTCAACCCTCTCAGCCACTCCAATCCTCATCGAAGATATCCGACCCGACGACACATGGCCCGGTCTCCGCCCCCACGAGATCTCACTTCTTCACTTGTTAGAGAAGATTAGCGACGATTGTGTTGTTGAAATCAACGAAACTGGTAAAACTAATTAAATTTTGGTTTTTTTGCCCCTTTTTTAGGGTTTACAGTGCAAGAATTTAATGGGTTCCTATCTCTATTTAAAATGTTATTTTTTTGCCTCCTTTTTTAGGGTTTACAGTGCAAGAATTTGATGGATTACTATCTCTATATTACAGGAACGAAATTGAAGTATAAACCAGGAGTTCTAATGGGTGGGAGGAATATCGTGCACGATTGCGGTCTAAGTCGGTCAATTGGGTATTTTTTGGAACCACTGATGGTGCTGGGGTTGTTTGGGAAAAAATCTCTTTCTATAACGCTCAAAGGTTTGACAATTCTTTACTTTCAATTCTACTATTTTTGTTCATTCTAGTTCTTCAATTTGAACTTTTCGGTTCTTAATTTGCATTACTTGTTTCAGTTGTATGTTACATTCCTAACTGGTTTAAGGCTTAGAGTTGACGCTTTCCAACAGGTCTAGCCCTTTTGGCATATTGGTTTCATGGTTTTAAAACTTGTTTTGACATCTCATCTTGAAAGAGACCAAGTCGCCTTGGATGAGATATCCGATTTATAAAAACTCTCATTTTTTTTTTATAAGTGAAATTTATTGATAAGAGGACAAGAAGTCCTCAAAGGGAACAAATTACAATTTCTCACTACTAACAATGTCCCACCTAAATAGAAAATCTTCAAAAAACAACCCTCTAAAAACCTTATACTGCTTACACTAAGAGAACTCCAAACCAAAAATGTTAAAAATTAATACTTGCATAGAGATTTCTTTCCCATCAAACGTGCTCCCATTCTTCTCTTTTCACAACCCCCAACAAATAGCAAAGGGCAAGAATCTTCAACTTGTCAGGAAAATATATGGACTTCCAACCAAACAAGTGAGAAATAACTGATTGAGGCAGACACCAATAGACCTTGAAAAGAGAAAATAAGGCCACACACTATGGGCCACCTCACAATGAATAAGAAGGTGGTCCACCGACTTTCCACTCTCTTTACATAAACAACAATAATCAATCAAAAAAAGACCCTTACGTCTTAGGAGATCAATTGTAGAAAGCTTATTCAGAGCCGCCAACCAAATGAAAAAAGAGATTTTGATAGGCACATTAGGAGACCAAATAAGGGAAGCAGGAAAACAAAGGTCTTGATTACCTTTTAGCAAAGAATAGAAAGATTTGAACCTGAGACCTTGGGAACAACCACCACAAGGTCTTGCCACTTAGCTAAGTGGTCCTTCTTGCATGGAATTTGGTCCTTATTTATTTTTTTGTTGAAAAGTATAATATATTGAAATGTGGGAAAACAAAATACAAGGAGGAGGCCGAGACAGCCTCCCACAGCGTAACAAGAAAGAAAAAAGAAAAAAACTAAAAAACCTACAGAATCAGTTGTTGCATAGAGAGTTCCATCTAAACACAAATCACTAGGGGTGTATTTGGTCCTTATTTTTGCAACCAAATACACCCTTAGTGTATTCCATCCCTCAGATGCACCTCTTGGATGCTTCACTTGCATTTTACACAGTTCTCCATACATTCATGGTGGTGCTGTCTGTTCTACCACACAAGTTATCCTGGTATGTGAATTGCATGTTTGTCTATACAAGAACAAACACATGCTCCATTTGTAGTAGTAAGCTAAAAGTATAAAATGATGTTTTGTTTACAGGAATTACTAATGATTCGAAGGATTCATCAGTTGATACTTTCCGATCAACTACGTTGCCTATCCTTAAGCGTTTTGGAATTCCCTCGGACGGATTGGAGTTGAAAATTGTGTGTCGAGGAGCTCCTCCTCAGGGTGGCGGAGAAGTTGTCTTGGGAGTACCCATCATTCAGAAAAGCTTATCAGTGAGTTTCCTGAATTATTGATAAATGATATGGTGCTTCATCTATTATGTTATTGGGTTTCATTCACTTTGTATTTCTCTTATACAGGCAGTCACGTGGGTCGATGAAGGAATGGTTAAGAGGATTAGAGGAGTAACTTTCTCTACCAGAGTCTCTTCTCAGTTCGAAAACACTATGATTCATGCTGCTCGTGGAATCTTTAATCGTCTACTTCCTGATGTTCATATATATACTGACCATAAATCTGGTCTACAAGCTGGAAAGTATGTTCTTTGTTTTATGAAAGTTACCATTCAGAAAGTTATTTTCTTCCTAGAAACAAAGCTGATGTACTTCTAAAATAAATTTAAAGTTTTTATTTGTTACCATGACCATGCTGTAATTTAAGGAAGTTTTCGATATTCAACTTTGATTCTGTCCTGTCCATGGTTTAAAATATCATATCATATTGGAATGTATTTGCCAATATGTATTGGTCTTTTAACATTCCAATATGGTGCAATTATAGAATCTAAACATTCATATTTCAATTTTGATTTTGATTTCGTCTGTGAGAGGGTGAAACTTGAGAGATCCAAAGAGAGAGATGACATGCCCTTGACCTCGGTCTCCTCTCAAAGATCGGTTATTTAAATAACCCCCTTTCATGTGTTGGTAAATATTTGAGATACCCCTTTGTTTTCAAACTGGTGACATGCCCCTTGACCTTGGTCTACTCTAAAAGATGTTTTTGAATGTATTGCCAATGTATTGGTATCGTTTCGATTTTTAAGAAAACTGAAACATTGAAACGATACGAGGTTTTAAACCATGGTCCTGCCTTAAAAGTACCCGGCTTTACAGTTTTTGGTTTAACGGGTTTTTCAATCCTATGGCAGATCACCAGGCTATGGTATTTCATTGGTTGCTGAGACTACATCTGGTTGCTTCATCTCTACTGATACCGCAGTTTGTTATGCACATGGGGAGGACACAGAGGACCACGAGGATGATGAGATGAAAGAGCTGATGCCACCTGAAGACATTGGTGTGCAGGCTGCTTCTATGCTACTTGGAGAGATTGAGCAAGGGGGAGTGGTAGATTCGGCACACCAGGTATGTGGGTTGTGCTGCAAAGTATGATACTTTTTTTCATTTTGTGCTCGGATTCTACTCTATTATTATTTGAAAACCTTCACCAGATCATTGATGACAAGGGTTGACATGGGTTTCTCAACAATCTACTGCATCCAATTGAATTGATTTTAATTATGTTTGTAGGGCTTGTTATTCCTTCTTTGTGCTTTATGCCCCCGAGACGTTTCCAAGGTTCGTGTGGGGAAGCTCTCACCGTATGCCTTAGAAACACTAAGGCATATTAGAGATTTCCTTGGTGTCAAGTTTGTTATTAAGCCCGATCCCACAACGGAAACGGTCATACTCAAGTGTGTCGGATGTGGTTTGGAGAACCTTTCTAGGAAGATTTCGTAATGAGTGACTATGCAAATTACTTGTCTTCCATACGAAAAGCTTAGTGTCACGGTGGCCCCTCAGCAAAAGGAGACAATGCAGCAAATGGTGCCCTTCCAGTCATACGAAATGCAGCAAATCGTGATTTTTTTATTTTTTTTATTTTTTTATTTTTTTTATTTTTTTTTGAGGTAAGTAGTAACATCCTCTCATCTTTTGTTCCCAAAATTACTTTCTTTTTGTAGAACATATGTTTGATGAGTGGGATTTGCAGCTCGGGCACTACGATTTTTGTACTCGTTCACCATTTTTTATTTTCAAAAGTTAGTCCCAATTAAGATGTTTAAAGAAAACAATATTATAGCAATGATGTATTGCATTTTGATTATTTTATTTCAAGATGGGTGTTATTATCTCATTGGAATAATTAGAACATTTCCTTTAATGCATTCATGGGAGTATTGTTGAAGATATTTTTTGTTGGGTACTAAGGACACCTAGGGATTTGGGTTAGGCATGGAGATCTGAGTCAATTCATCCAAGGGTAAGATCGGTGATGTGGTTACAAACCAACCATGGGTTTGGATGTAGGTTGGTCGACGGAATATTAGTCAATGATGCATGGCAGGACAGTTAAATCAATTCAAGCCCTTAAAAATCAGGATTGAGTTTAAAAATCAGGATTGAGTCAAAAGTGATTGGAACTTTGATAAGGTATAATCCCTAAAAGGAAGGAGTGAATAAGGACAGGATTATGATTTGAAACATTTCAAATCAAGATTCACTTTCTAAATCGAATAAAGATGAAATTGGTAAACGAGATTCATGGGGATTTTAGGGTTTCACTTCTATAAATACATAGATAGACATATTAAAAGGTATGATTTTCTTCTTATACATGGTTTCTCTACTATTTTTTGTACTTTAATTTGATTTGAGTATTGGAGGGTTGTGTTGCAGGCACACCCAAAAGTACAAGAAGTGTAGATCACGAGACATCATATCATAGATCACAAGGCAGTGCAAGTTTTTGCATCTACTAGTACCTTGTTCTTCTTGCTAATCCATCAAGGTTGGTCGTCTTTGTATGTATTTTTTTTGTGTGGTTGTTAATGTAGTAATTACAGTTTCTCAAGAAAAAAAACAATTAATTTTCCAATACTGCCAGTTGAAGGGTGTGTTGTATGATTTATATTTACCCCTTTCCATTTTGTTGAATATTTGAGATGGTCCTGTGTTTTTAAACTGATGACATGCCTCCCTTGACCTTGGTCTTTCTTATAGACCAATGCTAAATTATGGAAATGTCATGTTTTACCTTTAG
Source organism: Akebia trifoliata (assembly GCF_017979445.1). Taxonomy (NCBI): domain Eukaryota; kingdom Viridiplantae; phylum Streptophyta; class Magnoliopsida; order Ranunculales; family Lardizabalaceae; genus Akebia; species Akebia trifoliata. Next base: position 5,768,659 of record NC_141379.1, read on the forward strand.
CCTAAAGTCCCTTTATTTTTCTCCCAAAATCCGTCGTGTTCAAGCTATTTAACCTCCCATGGCATGTTTCTTTTAATTTGCTTAACCTTATCTTCAAATCATTGCACAATGACTAGTTTTGAGAAAACTAGGGGTTTTTCGGCTACTAGTTGGAAGATGATGACGTTAGGTCATTATCTATCACAAAATGACTAAATTCAAAGGTGGCATGTCATCAATTCGAAAAATATAGGGGTGTCTAAAATATTCTCCAAACTATGTAGCGGTATACCTAAAGAAGAGTCGTGATAAATGCACATGTGGCTGAACCATAGATTGTTTTCATCAGGATATACAGAAAAAAGATGTGTGGTTTTGTGCCATTGCCACATGAGCTAAGCCATGTACCAAGATTGCGTGCATTCATCAGTATTCATACCTAAAACTACCTTTCTTTTCCATTTTTTAGCTTGTCATTAGAAACAACAAGAAAGGTATGATGAACCTAATGTATAAATTTGAATCAGAAAAATGTTATATAAATCAAAATATAAGAATAGTTTGAATGAACTTATCGGATTAAGTGACTGAAGCACGGAGAAATCGTTATCCTTAAAATCAATTTTGCCCCTTTTGGATGATATCTATAGTGCAAGTTGGTCTTAGGCGATTGGTTTCCAAGATTTAACAGTCACAAGTTTGTTAACCGCGCACTTGAAAATAACAGACCTTCTACGAACTTGATCAAATCGGTCGGTGTACGAACAGTGAGAATTAAAAGAACAGAAAAGAGGGAGATAGAAGTTTATGTTTGCAGCCTGTATTTCTGCATTCAGAACTCTAGAGCATACTCCTCTTTTATAATGGTTAAAACTCAAACGGTCTAAAAAAGCCCAACAGTCCAATGAATTAAAGAGCGACGTTTGGGCCTTTATTAACCCGTTTCTGAACGTTGGAGAATCCAAACAGTCATAGAGATTAATTCTAACGATTAGATAGATCAACAATTGAGATGATATCTTTAAGTAAAAAATGATCAAACGAATTTAAGCAAAAGTGGGCCTTTCACACGCAATCACATGAGGTTTAAATCGGAGATTTGTACCCCCCAGCGCGCGTATTGCGTGTAGTGTTGAATTGCATTAAGTGTTGAAATAAAAAAGTGTTCAATTTAAATGTTGAAAAAGTTGTTTGTTTAGATACATAATCATGTTTGTTACACATTGCTGAAATTGATAAATTGTCTTTTTTACCTTTACAATCATATTATACATTGTTTGCATGTTTCAAATGCCTATTTCTTATTAAATATAATAAAATATATTATTTCTTATAAAATTAAAATACAATTCATTTTTAAATAATAAGTAATACTCAAAATTTTAATTTATAAATAATAAATTTTAAATTATTAGGAGTTGATATTTAGTAATTCAATAAGATATTCCATGATTATGTGGGTTTATATTGATTTTGGGAGAAATAAAAAAATAAACTGGGTTTGATTGAAAATGAAGGATAAAGGATGATCAAGAATAGGAAGGAAGAAAGAGAAATGAGTTTCAAATTTTATAGTAAAAACTGGGATTGTGAGGTTGATGGTTAAAAAACTCACGTTCATCAATCAATTTAAGATACCTGTTATTGCCATCCCAACTTTTATTTATTACACATCAATTAAAAAAATAAAGAAAATATTTGAAGAGTATGTTTTAATCTTTAATTGGGGTGTGATAATTTATTTAAGAAATTAAAGTGTCATAAATAAAAGTTGGGATACCACTTGCAGTTCTCTTGATTTATTAGAGCTTCAACGTAAAACTTGGCTGAATCGAATTCATTGGATTTCATGGTAAGTTGGTCCCAAATTTCAATGTAACGAACTCATCAAGTCAACCCAATCAACTCAAGTGGATTATTCGGTGATATATAATGTTTTTGTTCAAAAATGCATATTTAATTCGTTATTTTTTTTAAATTTATAAATTTAACATATTTTTATGCGATTCATTTGATTTGACTCATGAGTTATTGACTTTACTTAATGGATATCTAAGTCGAATTGAGGTTTTGGTTCTACTTGTACATTACAAATCATTTACATTTGCAAATAGTTCGCAATGCAAATGTTTTGCAAAGGAAAAAATTTACCAATGCTTGGTACCAAGTTGGAAATCTATTGTAAAAGCATTTCATTTTCTTTACCGATTTTACAATGCAAAATTTTTGTAGGGGCTACTTAATAAAAATAAATGTTAACTCATTTTACCTAGTGGTGTCAATGGGTACCCATTTAATCGAAATCAAAAATCCTGATTTTGGATCCCCTTTTATTGAAATCAATTAGAACCAAATCTAAAATGGAACCGAACCAATAGGAATCGAAACTGCTAAGTTCTATCCAATGGGTACCCGCGGGTACTCGAAACAGATTTTTTTCGTTATTTTTTTTTTTTTCTGTACTATAGATGACTTAAGGTATTTTTTATTTCAAAATAAATGCATGTTATATAAAATTCTTTAATTTTTCATATAAATTATCGATTGGAGTTTAAAATGAGTTACTCTTCTAAAAGTTTATTACTTTTAATAAAGGTAATTTTTTATTTTTTTTTGAATAAAAAAATCATTAATTTTTATTTTTAGTATAACATACTATAACTAAGTTAATAATTTTGTTGATAATATGTTCATTTTTTGAAAATAATTTTTTATTTATAATGATTAGAATTTTGAAGTATTTTTTTTTCTCATTCGATTCTTGAGAATCGATGATTTTTTACAGTTTTGATTCCAATTTCATTTATTTTGGAATCGGACCAAGAACTAATAAGAATCAGAATCGAACTAAATATCCTACTTATGGTTCTAAATTCCTTAGGAATCAAATCAGAACTGACCCATTGACACTGCTAATTCAACCTCATCAAATAAAATGTTCAAATTAAAGAAATACCCTCAATGCTTGTTACATTAATTTGTATATGAATTAATTTTCTGGTTAGCTCAATATATGAATTACCAAGCACACTAGGTGAAGCCTACAAGCTATAAAATAAACTATCAACTTCAAATAAAGATAGACCAGATTTTTCTTAGATCTTTATCCCATCAACTGTATGATAAAATTACTACTTAGGTTATTTTCCAATATTTTTTTTTCTTTTATAAGAGCCCTGCTCGGGACACTACAAATACCAATTGGTTTTTACCTCTATCTGGGATTGAGGGTAATTTTGTAATTTTATTATTTTTATAAGGGATATTTTAATAATTTATATACATATGTTGGAGTTGACTAATTTTGCAAATTTTTCACAATGCAAATAATTTGCATTATATAATATTGATTTCAGCAAATTATTTGCATTTGCAAATAATTTGTAGCATTCCAAACAGGGCCTTTATGTGTTAAAAAATATATGGTTTAATTTTTTTAGAGGTCGGAAAGTCTTTTTCCCATTGAGAGGGGGTGGGAATTCATTTCCCCTCCTCCTAAGATTCAAAGAAAGTCACATTGGGCTGAACTTGAATTTAAGGAAAAATACATCAACCAAACACATTAAAATTGCATTTTTCAAGAAAAGTCATTTTCCAAGGGTCTTCAAACAGAGCTAAATTTTTTGTTCATGGGACATTTGGTTGAAATTATTTCACCAGTCATACTAATTATGTTTATTTCTCATTAATCTCTATTTAATACTTCATTTTTTCCGAGTTATTCAAATTCTAGAAATGAATAAGCTGTTAATGTCTATTAGGGAGTAAAAAAGTTGTGACGACAGTTGATTTATAAGAAAGTTTGATATCTTAAGGCATCGTAAGTGTAGTTGGACAACAAAATTTGGAAGATCAAAATGCCCCCAGGTTTACATTTAACTTTCATGTAATAAGTTCATTTTTGTCAAAACAAATAAAATTACACTACAAATAATTTTCAAAAATACATATATTTATTATGTTAGCTTCTAAATTGCCAAAGTTTGATATTTTAAATTACAAAAGGTCCTTATAATATAAAATTTCATTTGGCACACAATATTAATTTATTTTTTTAAATTACAAAAATACCTATTTATCATTTTATCTTCGAAATCAACTTATTTATATTTTAAATTACAAAAAAGGCCTTATAACTATTAAATGATGAATAGGATATAGAATTAGATTATCTAATTGAAATTTTTTGAAATTCTCTTTTGAAGTGATTATAAATTTCAAAGGGAATGGCTTGTTGCATATCAAAAGTTATTAGTTGCACTCTAAATGTGAAAAAATCCAGAAAAAAATTTCCTACCATTCTCTTTCTCCCCCCCAACCCCACCTCCCTCCTCTCCTTTGTTGAATTAGGAAGAAGCTATGTGTGTATTTTTTGTCTTCTTTGAAGGAAAAAAGAAGTGTTAACTTTTTTTTTTTTTTAATTTTGAAGTTTGCAATCGTATCAAGAAGTGCAAAAAGCGTGATATTACCTCATGCAATAAATGATAGGATGTCTTTTGGGCTCACTAATCCCACATACAGTTCTAGCACGGAGCCACGAACCAATACACAAATGAACTAATTGATTGTTGGTTTCTTCTTCTTTTGGTGACGTAGGGAGTGTCCTCAGATTGGTGAGACTAAGTCTCCCTAAGGGCCATGTTGAGCAAACTCTTGTCACTACGTCTTACCGTCGAGCCACACCCTTGACGGGTTTGATTGTTGGCTTCTAATTACTAGAGTTGGATATTTTTCGTAGTTAATTTTGTGTTGTTCATTCGATCATTTTTCGGTACTCCAACTGTCTTTTACATACAAATCTCAAGCCTTTTATGCCAAGTGTACAAAAATTTTTATTGAGCCATTCTAAACTGACTTGGGTGCACATTGAGCGGAAGACTATGTTGATGTGGGAGTGGGCAGTGAACTATAGATCTTTTTGCTCAAGATAGAAGGAAAAAAAATCTATGGAAAGGCCTACTGCCACATCAGCACAATGTGGAACAAAGCCAATTCAACGTTTTCCAATTTTATTTTTAAGCTATTGAGATTAGAGATGTTAATTTTCTTATGAGTCACGATAAATTGACTTAAAATTCACTCGCTAATGTGGCATGTGGACAAAATCATAGAGCTTTTTCTTCGATATCTATTATTTGTACGCACATCCACTTGCCCATTGCTATGTCAGAGCAATGTCCAATGAAACCAATTCAACGTTTTCCAATTTTTTTGAAGCTATAGAGATTAGAGACGTTGATTTTCTTATGAGTCGTGATAAACTGACTCGAAATTCACTCGCTAATGTGGCATATGGGTAGAGCCATAGAGTATTTTTTTTTCCAATCTATTGTTCTGCACACACGTCCACGTCAACAAGTGAATTTCGAGTAGCATGGAGTTACTTCACAAGCTTTGCATGATTAGCATTTATACTCCATTTGTAGGAAGCTGTTGAAATATGTATGATGCATTGTATCATGGTGCTCTTGACTGCATCGTAATCTACATATATTTCTTAATTAATATAGCATACATTTCTTATAGTATTGTGTGAGTAGTAACCTTCTTTTCTTATCTCCCCTGTCATAAGGTTGCCAACTTCCTTGACCTTCCAGCACTGGGCAGGCATTGCCCCCCACACATGGTCTTACGACTTTGTAAAGACCTATTTTTTTTTTTTTTTTTTTAAACATCGCTTCAACCTAGTCACTGCGACCCATTTTCCTTTGTGAGCTGACACCCCTTCTCTCGAAGTTAAGGGAATAGTTTATCAAATTCCTTAGAGAGTGTTGTCTGATCAGGGCCCAAAAATGTATTTTTCGAGGTCACAAATAATTATATATTTAATAAATTTCCCAACTAAATCCTAAGAATTATGTATAAATACCATCACATGCATTATTATTGTAAATATTGTTAAATTATCAATTTTGTGATATATTTGATGATATCGACCGAAGTGTAATTTAAATGAAGAGGGATGGTATGAAAAGACGAAAGAAATTCATGAATTTGACGGGAGAAATACCATGGTCAAAGAAGGAAGACTGAAGTGAACCCAAATTAAGCAATTGGGCTTCTCCAATTCAATTCGTAAAGATTTGGGCTTTTTCACTTAATTACCCAATGGACACTTAAAGCCCAAACCCAATTCACCAAAAATCCATCATCCAACCAACCTAAAACCCATTAAATCTAACCCCAATTCCTCAATCATTCTCTACAAACACACATCCTAAACTTACTATTCCCTCCTCTATTTTTCAACAATAATAATAATAATAATAATAATAATCCAAATTTCTCACTCATGTTTTTCCACTATAATTAAATAATCTATCTATTTTTTCTATAAAAACCCTTCAATTATACACCTTGCACCTTACACCTTACACCTTACAAACTAAAAAACACTCTCATGCCATCTCCATCTTCTTCTTCTCCCATTCTTCTTTATTTTTCATTTTTAAAATTCTAGTTTCAATTATGTTATAAAAAAGAGGAGGCTATCATCGAAGTGTAACTGAAGTGAAGATCAATCAAGTTCCATATTTTTCATCTCAATTTACTCTCTCTTTTTCTTTTATCTGTCTCTTTTATTTTAATTTGCCACGTTGAACTTGTAATGATCGGCTAACTCTTCCCGTTTAGGGAATCGATGAAGCCTTGAGCGAGTGTAAGCTTAGTTTAGTATTTTAAATTATGTCCTAAAATGTTTTGAAGAATAATAGGATTCATTTCCTGATTAAATTCTAAATTGTAATTTTCTAATTTTCTTATCACGTTTCTTTATCGATCATCTTCGAGTTAAATCCCTTTATGATCGACACTTGAAAGTGATTTTAAATCATTGGGAATTATGACTCAAGAAGGGTAAGAACCCTTGGACTTTGACTGTTGGACTTTAAATTTCTTTTTTTCTAGTTAAGAATCGTTGACGCGATCTTAACCCGAGTAATTCAATGGACATAACTTAATTATTACTTTACACTCGTCTCATGGTGGATTAAATCCCCTAGACGTTTTTCTTTTATTACTTGCTTTCATTTACTACTTATTTGCTTTCTATCTTTAATTGCTTTATTTATATTTCTATCTTTAAATTCTACAATAAAATTCCTAGTTGTAAATTTTCCAAAAAGAAAATTTGGTTTTAAGTTTCTTTGTATTTAATTCTTGTTTATTTTTGTTAAAATTTGATAACACCCATTTTCTCTGTGGATTGGATCCCTTACTTGCAAAAACAATTAAGGACATATTTATTTGCTCTATCAAACGAAACATCGAAAATACTAACAAACATTGTCTTATGCCCCTAAGTATTCTCTACCCACTCACCTGTGCTGATTTTAGGCATAGGTACCCTTTTGTTGAAGGTCATTCAAGCTTTTCCTTCCTAAGAGTATGGTTACTTCAATGCCGTAGCGCCTACTATTTGGACATTGGCTCTAGAGATTTTCTCTGCCCTTTCTTACTTTGAAAATGTGTTCTCTTCAACCATGTGCTGAAAATTCTACAACTATGTCATTTAGTTTTAATGTAGGTATTAGGGGTGCAACTTTGTTCGGTTCAAACCAAGAACCAAACCGTTAGCTTTGGGGTAGGGATGGCAATGAAGCGGGTTTGGGTCGGGTTTAGCTTAACTCGACGACCCCAATTAATGTTGTTCACCCTGAACCCACCCCAACCCTGACTCGAGTCTAACATTTTTTATCCATCCCCATCCCTAATAGTATTTCTAAAATCCGACTCGGCCCGCCCATATCGCCCTTTAACACAATTTCTTTTTTCTTTTTCAAAATCAAATTGAGAAATCTCAAATTTTAATTAAATCAAATCCTAACAAGATTTGAGAAGATGCACATCCTCAATAATATTTCAATAAACTCTCTTGGGGGGTATATTAAAATCATCCCTGACCCGAATCTGACTCGATTTTTCATTTTTAATACCGAAATCGCCTCAAATCCATTTAAAGGTGTGAAACCCTACCTTATAGGGGTGGGTCAAGGCAAGGCAAAATTGTCATCCCTGCTTTGGGGTGGTTTGGTTTCATGTTGAATAAGTTGCGGCTCGGTTTTGAATTAAGAAAATGGAGAATTAATCAATTTCGTTCGATTCTCGGATCAAGAACCCTTATATAAAATATATATATATATATATATTAACATATAATGAATTATTTTAGGAGTTAGGACATAGATTAATGACCTTTTATGGATAAACTAATGACTATTTATGCATAGACTAATGATTTGTTGTATGAAATCTTATGTTTGTTATATGTTTTTTTCTTTCCATTATAAATATGTTACTTCTAATTTATAATTTATAAAATATTGACAACCCATAGAACATAACCACACCGACCTTAGTTCTTTTTTGGGTTGGTTTGATTCCAATGACATTTTGGTCCGGTTCTGATTCTAATTTAATAGAACCAACTTATGTCGATTCGATTTCAATTTGACCTCAAACCGAACCAAATTGCACCCCTAATAGATATCTTGAAAACTTCTCAATGTTTATATATATATATATATATCAACTCTCTATCATAATCATGAGATTTTTCTCAAAATGTGCGTAACTTTTGAATTTTTTTTATTTTATTTTGGTACACTATTCATTTTTATTTCCAAAACATTTTTTCGAGCAAGTTCGCTAGTACGTGCATTCTAAATTAAAGTGACATCTAATTGATAAAAAATGATGACCTTGTTGGTAATTTTAAAGAATACATATCCTTGATTTTGCTAATAAAAAATGATGATCTCATTGATAAATTAGAAGACAAATATCCTTAGTTTTTAGCAACGAGATTGTTAGTAATTATCAACAAGATTATCACTTTTTATTAGCGAGATTGTCACTTTAAGTTAGATTACCTATCATCGAACTAGCTCAAAAACATGTTTTGAGAATTAAAATGAATAGTGTATCAGACTCGAAAATTCATCAAATTTAACACATGAAACAGTCATTCCCCTAATACTCATCTTTTTATTTTAAGAGAACAGCTATTGACACCCTAACTTTTACTTATTACACTTTAATTTCTTAAATTATTTCACACATCCCAATTAAAGAGTAAAACACACTCTTCAAACTAGGGGTGCAACTTGGTTCGGGTTGGTTCGATTTATACCAAAATCAGAACCGAACCGACCAAGGTCGGTTCCATTATATGAGAACCAGAATCGAACCGATTTGATCTAAAACCGAACCAATCCAAACCAACCTTAATTCGGTTTGGTTCGGTTCGGTTTCATGGTTTCAAAAAAAAAAAAAAAATTTACACAAATTCATCAATGAAATTATGGAAATACATACCTTCTTTAGCAATGGTAGATGGAGAGAACAACTTTGATCAGAAATCACCATTACCATTTGAAGTGTTTTTGTCCGCTTATTTAATTAAATAAATAGAAGCAAGAAAATTAATATATCTATTTGTGATTGTGATCTGAACAAGAAAAAAGCCAAACGAGGAGGGTGAGAGAAGAGGGTTTGTTATTGGGATACCTTGAGAAGCGAAATAAGGAGATCTGCCATCTCCAAATTGGTTTTATGTTTTAGGGAAATTGTGTTTCTTGCACAAAGCCTGAAGAGATTTCCTCTTCATTGTGTGAAATTCCATCACTGAAACTCAGATCTAATGAAGATTTCTTCAGAAACAGTATGAAAAATAATAAATGGAAAAATCAGAAGAAAAAAAAAACACAAAAAAGAGAGGGTTTGAAGTATTCCCCTGCATTGAGAGAGAGAGAGAGAGAGAGAGAGATGGAGAGATGACTGACCGTCGTAATTGAGAGGCAGTCAGCAGCCGCTAGCCACTTGCCGCACGCCTTGCAACTTGCTAGAGAGAGAGAGAAGGAAGACCCGCAGCCGCACGCCACACGCCAACAATCGCGAGAGAGAGAGAGAGAGAGAGGGGATGACCCCGGCCGCCGGAGTTGAGAAGCAGCCAGCAATCCCATAGCCTCACCTGCAAGAGGTGAGAGATGATAGAGAGCGAGAGAGCAGAGTTAGGGTTTTTTAAATTAAAAAAAACTTATATTTTATTAAAAATAATGATTGGTTCGGTTTGGTTCGGTTTGGTTCGGTTTTTTATTAAGTATGAACCGAGAACCGAACCGAACTCATCGGTTTTTCATTTTTTAAATCCGAAACCGAACCGTATTTAATCTAAACCGAACCAAACTAATCCAAAATACATGATTTGGTTCGGTTCTCGGTTTGAACCGAATTAACTTGCACCCCTACTTCAAACATAACAAAATTTGGCTCAAATTATAATCTCAATAGAATCATGCTAGCAGGAGTTTCAGTAGGTCTAGTTGTAGACTCATCCTCTGTGATGCAGTGTGTTAGGTTGGCTGCAGCAGGCTTGGCTTGGGAGGCAGGTCCAAGGTAAGCCAATATGACGCTAGCAGGCGCAAGAAAGAGAAGGTACGATAGATCAGTCGGAGCTGGAGGCAAGTTCGGTTCTTGAGTTGTAGGTCCGGAGCAGGGACACCTATAAACGGGCAGGGGGGGATTGTGACACAGGATTTACTGTGATTCTCACAATTCTGACATGGACATGCATATATAACTGTAGATGGTTTTTACTCGTATCATGAGGAAACACATCTATGGATCTATGGTATGTGCACATCCCACATCAGACTTGTGAGAATTGCAGTAAATACTTTGTGTCATTTCAACATTTTCCATCTCAATATTATCACACACTCATTTAAAGTTAATTAGGCCCATATAAAATCCTAGACCCAAAAAATTAAAAAATTAAAAAAACAACAGAACTTCCATGGGTACTCCAACATTTACTTATTCCCAGCCATTCATTTCATTCGTTCCTTTTTAGTTGAGGTGTAATAACTAGTAAGTAAAAGTAGGAGTGCCAATATCGGCTATCTTTAAAATAAAATTATATTCTCCCTCCTTATTGTCTCTCTCTTCCTCTGCTTTTGTCTTCACTTCTCTTTCTTTCGTTCGCCCCTTACTTCATCTCTATATATTTGTAATTTTAAAACCGTTAAAAACCCTAAAATCTCGCAGCAATTGCTCCACATTTAGATTTTTTACTCAAAATATCCATTTTTTTTTTCTAATATTTCTGTTTCAATTGTTTGGTCATCTGCTCTACATTTTATTTTAAAGAATCGAAGGTTCTGATTTTGCTTTTTCGGGAGAGTTGGATTTTCTAAACGAAGAACACAGAGCACAATTTACAGAAGAAATGGCGACGGTGGCAAATATAGGGATAATGGACGGGGCTTATTTTGTTGGGAGGAGTGAAATTCTTACCTGGATCAATGCTACGCTTCAACTTAATCTCTCCAGGGTTGAGGAGGTATTCGATTTCTCTTCTTTAATTTTGTAACAATGGGGGAGTGGGCTGATGAATTTTATTTCATTTTTTCTTTATTTTCTCTTTACTAATGCAAATTAAATCAGATTTTGAGTTCATGGGGTCTCAAGAAATCGGACAGAAAGAAATTTTATTCCATTTTTTGTTGTTTTTGATTTTTTTACTAATGCAAATTTAGTCATATTTTTGTGTTCATGGGTGCCAAGAAATCTTATCTAATATATAACTAAAATTGCATGTTTGTTCGGTTATTGCTGTGTGACTTGGGTGCTTGGGATAGAATTATTTAACCATGAGTTGGTGGGTTCAAACCGGATTATCGCCCAGAAAAAGATTTAATTATGCAATGGATTAGAATGGATATTCATATTTTGTGTGTTCTATTTGCATTAAGCAATAATGATAAATTGGTGGTCCAACTCAAAACCAATTGGCAATGAGTAGAGAGGCCCAGGAGCTTATAAGGTGATAGAAAAAGCAATGGGGGTCCGATGTGGGACTAAACTCAACATGCCCCCCCCCCCCCCCCCCACACGTGTCGGCATGACTAGGCCAAAGCACGTGGAGATATTAACTGGGTATTATGGAGGAGAGAAAGGCCCACTCTGATACCATGATAAATTTTGGATTCCAACTCAAAACCAATTGGCAATGTGTGGAGAGTCCCATGAGCTTATAAGGAGAGAGACAAGGCAATGGGTGTCCAATGTGGGAATTTTGGGGTCCAACTCAAAACCAATTGGCAGTGAGTGGAGAGGTCCAGGAGCTTATAAGGAGAGAGACAAGGCAATGGGTGTCCAATGTGGGACTAAACTCTACAGATTGGTTACCATATTAAACTTTGTAGAATCGGGGAAATGTCCTCTTGGGAAAATAAGGAGGTACTTTGCTAGTTTGGAGTAGGGCACACATGCTTGCATGTTAATTGAATCTAAAGGGAATTTTGGATTTTTCCCTCCTTTTTATTAAATGTGTGAAAAAAAGAGCGGTTAATAGTTGAATTATGCTTTCAACAATTCTTTTTCTTGGATCATGTGGAGGCTATTTCTTTCATATGCTGGATTCTCTAGTTTTCCAGTCATTTTTTCTGCTGCAATTCAAGTTTTGGATATTACTTTAGGCTTTTGTGCAAAGAAACTTGCAATAAGTATAATACTTTGGATTTGGGTGTTATATACATGGTTTTAAAACTCGTTTTGACATCTTGTCTCGTCCATGAGCGAGACCCTCGGACGAGTTTTCCGATACATTTGAGTCATCTTGTTCAACAATGAGAAAAATGAACCCTGGTTTTAAATCTCATCCAATACATTTGACTTGATAGCCGTTTCGTTGGTGGACGATACCGAGACGTATCAGATGAGTCGTCTCGGTCGTGGACAAGATTTAAAACCATGGTTATATATGGATAACTTCATAATTCACAAGCTCTAAAACATACACATAGAGCACAAATTTATGTACGTACATGCATATTTATATATTTTAGTATGCATATATGAATGTGTTTATAGGTATGGATATATGGTCATTATTAGTTTGAGGATGGGGGCTCACGACAAGTTGTCGTTTTATTTTTGTTTAATAAAAAAAATTTGTTGTAGGCTGCATCTGGTGCTGTTCAATGCCAGATGATGGACATGACTCACCCAGGAGTTGTTCCAATGCATAAGGTAACAACACGTATACATGATACCTGCCCATGTTTGTGGTTTCTATTTGTTTGATTCTTCCCTTTATGCATTATATCAAGGATGGTTTGTTTAAACATTGTTTTTTGTAGGTGAATTTTGATGCAAAGACAGAATATGACATGATCCAAAATTACAAGGTTTTGCAAGAAGTGTTTACCAAGTTAAACATACAGAAGGTAATACCGTCTTTTGTTCGTAGTTCGGAGAATTTATGTATCATTTTGCATACAAAATCTTCTCTGGGGGTAATTTTTTTTTACAGTTCTTTCTGTAATATTATTTGACATAGATCCCATTAGTTAAGTAGGCACTTTACAAATTACAACATTGGTGTTTTTTCTTGAAGACGGGCTTAATATGTCTTGATTTTAATATTTTCTCGTTATTCAATTATTTACTTGACATTGTGACAGTATATTGAAGTTAACAAGCTTGTTAAAGGACGACCCTTGGACAATCTGGAGTTCTTACAATGGTTGAAGCGCTATTGTGATTCTGTAAATGGTGGCATTATGAATGAGTATGCAATTTCTCTTCTTCCTTGTTTTCGTCTTCTCACCCACCACCATTGTCATCATTTAGTGTATTCAAGTACTTAATGTCCTAAATGTTCTCTAAATATTCTAGGAACTATAACCCAGTGGAGCGAAGAAGCAAGGGAGGAAAGGAACGAAATCTCAAGGGTTCTCACAAAATCACCAAATCATTGCAAGCAAACAATCTACCAAACATTGGCTCAGGTGTTGGGACAGGCTTTAATAAGATTACTGTTCAGCTTGTATCATTAAATAACAACTATATTTTGAGTGGACGCACTCTTTTTTTTTTTTTTTTTTTTTTTTAAATTCATCGAATTGTTCTTATGTTGCATTCTATTGATATAGGTCCCAAACAAGGGAAAATAAGTGCCATGTCAGGTGGTGTTAATTCCATTGGTGAGATTCAGGCATTATCTGAGCAGGTATTGACATTGGAAGCTTTTAAAACATCCTTTTTTATTTTTATCTCTTCTTTATAATAAATAATTGTGAAAATGAGTGATGCAAGATTTTTATTCTCCAAGTATCTATTGTTAAGGGTAACTGGTTTAGTTGATTATTATTTTTATTTTAATGATGAAGGTGCCAGCTAGATTTCATAATCTTGTCATCACCAAGTTACTAATCTAATTATAAAATAGTTTTACCTATAAAAAACAATATGTGGTCTCTATATCATTGACATGCAATCATGATTGGTATCATAAAGCATCCGTTTTATTATCTAATATCTGCCTGGATTTAAAATTTGATCAACTAACGGAAAATTCTAAGTGACTAAATACGTTACTTCTAGTTTCAAATACCTTGTAAAATGAGCGATCTTTTCTGACCTCTGTGGTCTTGCTCTCATGCATACATATATAATCAATTAATGGTACTTTATGCTTAGTTGCATGAAGTTGGAGGTGGAACGAGAAAACCCATTTTGTAAAGAAAACTAAGTCGGGAGATCAAATTATTTTGAAGGATTAAAAGATAAGAAAAACTATTTGATTAATCAATAAGGAAAATTTTCTATATTGCATATTTCAAATATTCAATGACATCATTTGTGGTAACTACAAATTCCTATGGAGGTAGCAGTCCACAGTGGGAGTTTCATATTTTATATTGGAGTCATGCAACTAAGCTTTTACTCTGCTTTCATACAGATTTCGGATCTCGAGCTTTCATTAGACCATTCGGAGAAAGAAAGAGATTTCTATTTCGCCAAGTTACGGGATATTGAAATCCTTTGTCAAACTCCTGAGTTGGAGCATCTCCCAGTAAGAATTTTTCTACGACAGTTGAAGTCCCTTTACACACTTTTTTGGAATGTTTTGGATTTTGGAATTTGTTCCTCCATTCAGTACTGTCCAGAGCTCATGTTTTTTCCTCTCTCTCTCTCTCTGGGTACAGTTGGCAGTAGCAGTTAGAAAGATCTTGTATGCAGTCGATGCAAAGGAATCAGCACTTGCAGAAGCACAAGAACTCGTAGTTGAATCTATAGGTGTTGGTGCAACCGAAGTAAAAAATGACTCGAGTAAATAAACAACTCAGGATTTTTCTTTTCGATATCCTTTTATCATCTTTTTTTGTTTTACTTATTGTTGTTTCCATTGGATATGTAATGGCATCAAGTTGAAAAGAACTTCCAACAGCATCAAATTCTCAAATTTGTATCTGTATAATTCAGTTGCTGTGCAATGGAAAACCACTATATATTTGCCAATAAAAGAAAACAAGAATTATAGATAAATGTGTTGTTGGAGTCCAAAGACTTTTGAATAAATCCATCTAAAATCAAGTGTGTAGAGTATAAGTTTAATACTAATACTTCTGAAGAGAAAATATGCACTTTTGGAGTGTTATGTGATTGATGCATGTCAATCAATTTAAAAGAAAATTTTTATGGGATAAGCCATAAACCAAGAAAAAGGTGATGGGGATGGTTTGGAGTTTGGACACTCCAACGAATGTAAAAGAAATGAAGGTTGATTGCAACTTCAATTAGAATGAATGATCAAGTTGAAAATTCTAAAAGAACAAAAGGAATTAGAATGAATGGTCAAGTTGAAAATTCTAAAAGAACAAAACGATATGCAAAAAAATATGAACAATGTTAGCTTGCTAAGTTGGTTAAAGTCCATGAGTATTATACTCTATGATCTGGGCTCAAAATCCCATTTTTGGGGCTAATTACTAACCACCAACCCTCTTGCTAATTAAAAAAATGTACAGAGTCAAGATAATAAAAGCACATATAAATTCTTTTTCTATCACAAAACTAGACAAAATTGAATTGAAGAGCATTATTCACACAATTGATCCCAAGATCCCAATTCCCATCCCTATGGGACTTCAATGATGAATATGATGATTTGGTAATAAATAATATTATTAAAAATTAAATAAATTAATTTTTAATTTATAATACAATTTTAAACTTTACTAAAGTTTTTAAACATCTTCAAAAATATCTAGTGGCTTTCTTTTTAAATAGTCCCTAAGTTTAGGGCGATATCTTAATAGTCTATTTAGTAACAAAATTCTTTCTTAATGGTCCTTGAACCTCATCTCGTGTTATATAATGGTTTTGAATTATCTGAACTACCCTTTTTCTCATATTCTTCACATTGTTAGGTTTTCCAATGGTGATTGCGTTCATTTCTAACGATTTTTTTTTTATAGTAAATGACAAATGGAGAATGATATACTCATAAATTTTAACATTCAAATGTTTTTTTTTATTTTGATGATTTATAAAAAAAATATGAAAAGAAAGTTGAGATTCTATTTTTATTTTTTATGAGTACGTTGTAACTTTTGATTCAAGCATCTATTTCACAACTATGATATATTGCATTTTGGGTATTTCAAAGATATTTACCCAATATCAAAGTCGGAAAATATATATGTATATATAAATCGCATATATAATGTTGAGTTTGTCACTTTTTATTGTCTAATTCATCATTTTTATAGTCGAGTTGGATAATTATTTTTTTATGAAAATATTGTCGAGTTTGACAATAATTAAACATGACTTATAAGCGTCAAGTTCACCAATAATATAAAATTCGATAAATATTGTGAGTTCAACTATAATTATTGATGAACTCGATGCTTTTAAGTCATGTTTAATTATTGTCGAGTTCAACAATAAAAAAGTTGAACTCGACCATAAAACATAGTGAGCTCGATAATAATGGACTATTGAGAAATATTTTTTTTACTAAATGGTCTAATAAGATATTGCCCAAAACTTAGGATTATTTAGAAAGAAACCCCTTCTTCGGGGTCCTTTAAGTAATTTTCCCAAAAATATTATAAAATTGGACGCTCACCATCTAGGACTACAACTTGGGTGGGCCAAACCTGAACCCAATGAATTCAACCTGACATTGGGTCAGGTTTGGGCACAATTAGCTAGGGTTCAAACTTAGGTTTGAGAATTATTATTTTTTGATCGAATCAAATCGGGTTGGATTTGAGCATAGACATCGGATTGTCCGAACCGAACTTAGTACGGTTATAATTGTTTCTTTCTCATCCACAAATCACATTTCTTATTTTAGTAAATCATCATCATTATTTTAGAAAAAATAATTGTAAATTTTATATTTTTTTTACATATCATTTATCTTTAATAAGTCATTATTATTATTAAATTATTTATAATTAATGAGGAATAAGCCAATCCAATTTGGATTAGGTTTGGTTAAGCATTATATACCCGAGGTCAGATTGGGCACAGGTACGGATTGGTCTTTGTCGTCAGGTGTGGATGTGACACCTGTCGATT
Source organism: Akebia trifoliata (assembly GCF_017979445.1). Lineage (NCBI taxonomy): Eukaryota > Viridiplantae > Streptophyta > Magnoliopsida > Ranunculales > Lardizabalaceae > Akebia > Akebia trifoliata. The sequence goes on from NC_141379.1 coordinate 5,786,017, forward strand.
CCCTACCCGGCCTAACCCGCCAGATTTGCACCTCAGCGCTATCTCATTAATTTCCTTGAAAATGGTTATATCCTTCTTCGTGATACCCATTGTTAAATCCGCATGAAACTCGTTGAGATTCTCACACCAAAAATTCAGGATCACATACAATACAACGCCGTAGACTTAAGATAACGTGCACTCGGAGTAAGTCCGTACTTCCAACAATTCATCACCGTTCGATGATCCTCGATATTAGTGCTATCTATCCCTCGAGATGCGTTCTTACATTAGAATTCCGATTTCCAAGCCCTCGTCAATTCCTGTCGTCTTCATTGTCTCGATTTCCTGGAAGCGCTTCTCCAGTTCTCCTGTAACGAAACGAAAAGCTCCGTCTTCATTAACACTGGTACGCTTTCTTCTCCTAAAATATGTTTGTTTCTAAGCTAAAAGATTGATTTTTAGCTGTTTTCCCTTATTTCATATTTTAAAGCAGCAGAAGTATCACTGCAATTTTCCATTTTTCAAGTTTTTTGTGTTGGATTCTAGGGATGAAATACAGATCGATTTATCCGATCTGTAAAAATTCTCTCTCACTTTTCCTTTTGTAATTCTCAACAATTAGAGTCGTTATTTTTGCTGATTTTTTCTTTTTTTTTTTTAACTTTCTTTTGATAGTACAACAGTGTGGAATTTCAGTTTTGATTGTACTACTTTGGCTGTTCTTGTTATGTAATTAGGTTAATTTCTGCATGAAATTTACGAGCTTTAAATTGGTTGCAGTGTAACCAGTTCTTCAGAGTTAATTTGATCTGTTCTGCAACAAAGCCTAATTTACTCCTAGTACATGTTCGATCTTTGATTAGAAGTAACCAAGTTCGCATTTTAAGTATTGATTGGTTGCTAATAAAAATGGGGAGTCCTACTTGCATGGAAAAAGTCAAAAGATTTGGTCTTTAGTAGGATGCTTCATTGATTCCAATCACACATTGTAGATGTTCTTGTACAAAGTGATACTTGTCGGTCTGACAATATGGAAGATGATGGAGCAGGGGTGGAGCCATTATTTTGTAGTGGGCAAACTATAGTTAATGGTACAGTTGAAGAGCTTGAAGATGAATGATTTTGGGGAGAAATTTTGGTTGGAAATTGAAGAAAAAGATATTTAGGTCATTTCCAATTAGTTTGTGAGAGAAGGCGCAGTCAATAGGCAACGACATCTTCAAAAAATTGAGGGGGGCAAAAATTGGAGGGAGGTGAGGGGGTGGGGGCAAATAGGGCATGTAACTAATTGAAAATATAGGTCTCTCAAAGTTCTGTGGGGGCAATTGCCCCCGATGTCTCCTTAGTAGCTCCGCCCCTGGGATGGGGAGTGAGTTGGAAACTAATGTCAAAATTAGTCTAGCCAAGACATAGTATATGGTGTACAACTTTAGTCAGGGCATTCATCGAAATGAGGCAGTAGTGAAGATTGATTAATAAGATATACGGCAAGGCAACTATTGTCGTATTATAGGTTTAGTTGTAATTAAGGAGTGAGATAGTGGGGGGGAGGATGCCTATACAACTAGCTTCGTTGGTATGTGTTGGTTACATCGCACTCTCAAGCACATCTCTATTTCAACCACCCAATTTCAGTTGTGTAAGCATCCTTTTCGTCACTAGTTATGAATGGTCAAGCCGTGTTCACGTGAATAGATACTTTTTCATGTCTTGGCCATCGATTGTACAAGTTTCTCATTTCTATGAATTACTCGTTCCTTATAGATGGTCAAGCCATGGTCTAGAGAATAGAGGCTTTGTCATATCTTGGCCAACAATTGTAAAAGTTCTCATTTCTATGAATGCTTTGCTAAAGTCGCATTCCATGTACTTTATTTTGTCTGACTTACTTTTTAACCCTTGGATTCTAGGACATCCCTTTATGGTTCTTTTCACTTGCACCTTATATAGCGTGTCATCCACTGATACATTGTTTGAATACAACATACACCAGGGAACCAGTTCCACACCTTGTTTGTGAAATTGTGGTACTATACATGGATTCTACAATTTTTTGAGAAACGTATAATATAGTTCAAAGTTATGGAACTAAAAAAAAGCAGATTTACTTTTACATGACCAGGTTAAAAGATATAACCCTTTACATTTACTTTTACACCTTGTCTGCCCAATCTTTTGTCATTTTAGTTGCTTGTTTGACCTTTTCTCAAGCGCGTTTTTGAAATTTTAAATTAATATATACTCAAAATGTTCCTATCTATAATGAACACTTAAGATTTAGATTTGAAAGCAGTTAATTCATCTGTGAGCATGGTCATTTTGAACATTCTCTAATGGTAATAATGGTTTTTGTAACACAATTCCCAGAACCTTATCTGCTTTTTGGTGTATTTTATTTTCTGTTACTTAATGTTTTGAAAAAGCTGATGAGGCTAATCTCAGGGGGAGACTTCTCAAAGTACCCTGAGATTACCGTAGCCATTGAAAATGCAGTTTTTTTTTTTTGTTCTTTTCTTTTTTCTATTATCGTTTAATGCAGGATGTAAATCAAGCCAACAGTCACGAGTTCCAATTGCAATTTGTAATTATTTTAGTTGTCTGTTTTAGTACCATTCACGAAAAAAGTCATTTTTCTTTACTCGAACAAATATAGGTTTTCCTACATCACCATTTGCCATATATATATATAGGTTGTACTTGGTTAAATAAAACATATATTAAAAAAAAAAAAAAAATTCTTTCCTCCTGTTAAGCAAGATCAATATTTCATTATTTGATTGGTCAAGATCCATGTTTCTTTTCCCAGTTTTCTTTATTTTTTAATTGTTTTTTCATAATATTTAATTTATTTTTAGTTATGTATTTCTTTAAAAAGGCATGCTTCTGAGGCTTATGCTGCACCTGGAAGGTTAGTACAAGTGCTTAAGAAAAAATAACTCAGCTAGTGCAACTAAGATTCTTCCAAGGTTTGTAACAGGGAGATCCCCTTTTGTGAAATGTTTTCGTGTTGGATATTGTTTCGTATTCACATGTCAAACGCATGTATAAATCTTAATGTATTCAATTTATGGTTTAAAAGATATGGTTACAATATCATTGTGGCAATTGTCATAAGTGCACCCCTGCAGCCCTCATTTTGCTATAGTTATACACTGCAACATAATATGATGCTCTGTATACTAGTTGTAACAATTTTGTTGCTCAACATACTGTAAAATAATGGTCGTTATTATGTTTTCCCATAGCTTAATATTTCAGGTTTTAAATTTGAAATAATGCTGGTTTTTGACAAACTACACTTTTTGATGTTATATGTCATGAATAGTGCCCCTTCAATTACAATGTTTCTTTTAGCTGTCCCTCCAGGACAATACCAGTAACACCAGCGCACTGTTAAACCTTGTGTGCCGTGTGTGTGGGTGTGTCTATGTAGCGGTGTTTGCGTGCTTGATGTAATGGGGACACTTTTTTTATGATTTTAATCTTGTCAGAAACGTATTGACTCCTGGACACAACTCCATGCACCGACACACATCTTAAAACTGTAAGATGGTGTCACCCTTTATATTAATGATTTTCTATAAAATCACTTTGTTTAAACTACTTAGGCTATAGATTCTAACCATGAAATATTCTGTAATTTTGTGTAATATTATGCTGTCTAGACTGTTCTGTTGTATTTAGCACAAAAAGCTGCCTTCTACTTGTGGTTTCTCTATTTGGATATTGTTTTTGTGTGATACTAATTTTACAAAACAATAATTATCTCGTCATCATCAAAGCCTCATCCCAAAATATTGAGGTCAGGCAAAGCAGTAATTATCTGATTATTTTACATTTTTCCTATCTTGGTGGAGAACAGCAATGTGATATTTGTTTTTCATTATACCCTTCATCACCGGAAAAGGTTGGCAAACTACTGAACTCCAGAGTGTGAGATAGCAGTTGGATCTGAGCTACCTAGGGAGCAAAATAGTGAGAATGCATGTATGGAAAAAGGCCAAGTGAAGTCCTATTTCTGGTTCGGCATGGTGTACACTGTAAAATATGCCTTAAGAGAAAAACTTCAATAGCAAGAACTCACAGTCAGATTGCGGTCGGTTAATACTTCTTTTGAGCTCAGTGGACTTTCAGCTATCGAGAAATGGTGAAAATCAGGTAATAGGTACTTGGTAGTATTAGAAATAATGTTTATGTTTATGTTTTTCTATTTTTTATCTTTTTATCTTCTATTATTTCTATGTAAGGGCGTTTATTTCTGTCAAGCTCTCATTATGAGGATTGACAATTATTCTCCAATTCTTCTTGGTATCAGAGCCTATGGGGAATTCATCGATTGCATATCTCCTTTGACTCCTAGACCTCTTGGAGTTACACAGTCGACACCTCCCTCTCTTCTACTATCTTTCCAACAACCCATTTGACTGTTAAGGCCCGTGTGGATACAGGAGCCAGAAATACTTAAAACATTAGTATTCCCAAAAGTATTTTTTGAAGAACTGTCTGAAGTAACTGGATATGTGTTGTATGTTTGGATGCAGGATCTGAGAAGTACTGTCAGAAGTACTTCTTACAGAGTTTTGTGTTTAGAAATTATTCTGGATTCTGTTAAAATGACCAGAATGCCCTTATATGTCATAGTTACTGTTTTTAACGTTATAACTCAACAACTTATTCTAAAAAAAAGTAACAGTTACTATTTTTATAAAATAAAAATATTATAACATTATTTTAAACTCAAAATAGACTTAATTCTTATTTTTTTTTAAAATTCGACAGAATACAAGACATTTACACAACATATAACACACTCAAACAACTTCAACAGTTGTTTCGATTAGAATTGGGCACATATAAAATCCTAAATCTGACAAATTTAAATCTAAAAAAAAAAAAGGGTGAATCTCCATTTTGTGCACTGAATATGAAAAAATTCCAGTTTGGTACATTGTTCATTTTAATTCCCAAAACATGTTTTTTGAGTGAATTTGTCGCTTTTGTTATCAAACGAATTCGCTGATAAAATACCAACGAAATTTCCATATCAGCGATCTTGCTAGTAATTTGTCAGTGAATTCGTTGATTATAAAAGTGACATTCACTGGAAAAACATGTTTTGGGAATTAAAATGAACAGTTGTGATGAAATAAGTAAATGTTGGGGTGCCAATAATAGCTTTCAAAATAAATAAAGCAACTAATAGTCATTAAAGTTATTTTTTCTTCATTAAAAATGAGGGAAGAGGACTTACAGTCTCTGAAGTCTACTGAGCTTCCCAATACTTGGAGATATAATCCCTCCAAGTTGCATGTAAGGTAGATTTTTGAAAAAGCAAGAAAATTAAGAAAAAAAAATATTAAATCTGAAAATATATATATATATATATATATAATAGTCATTAAAGTTATTTTTTCTTCATTAAAAATGAGGGAAGAGGACTTACAGTCTCTGAACTCTACTGAGCTTCCCAATATTTGGAGATATAATCCCTCCAAGTTGCATGTAAGGTAGATTTCTGAAAAACCAAGAAAAGCAAGAAAATTAAGAAAAAAAAATATTAAATCTGAAAAAATATATATATATTTAAATTGGGATTTGAACATACAGAGAGCGGACTCTTTGGTCATGGAGATGACAAGTGATGCCAGTCCAGTTGCAGGGAGAGGCCTAAGAAATTATCCAATTAATGAGAAATCTTCTGGTATCATTGAAGGACCCTTTGATCTCTAACAAAGTTTTTCCTGAAATCAAAGATTAAAGAAGTAAATAAAGAGAAATTATTGAAAATAAATGGAGAAAACGAATTAAAAAAATGGGGTTTTTTTTTTTTAACCATCTTCAGTCGGAGCTACAGAAAAATTGCTTAAAAGGGTGGTTATTGTTGCGATTATAGAGAGAAACCATAGCAGTAAACCCATTCTCATTCTTTGAATCAAATGGGGTTTCTAGTTAGATTTTCGATCTGTTTCTATTTCGTATGGTTAGGGTAAAAAAAACGATGGGTAAAATTGGAAACGCACGAAAATATTTGACGGAAAAACTACTCTCCGCAAAAACAAAATTGAGAAGTACCAATTTCGGTACTTCTCATAAAAGTATTATTTTGACTTTTTTCAAAAGTTGCTCTTTCAAAGCATTGAATGTCCAAACGATAGAGTAAGTGCTTCTGACTCCCTGCCAGAGTCAGAAGCACTTAGAGAAGTCAATCCAAATAGGCCCTTAAGGACCAAACCTAAGCAAGGAGTTTTCGTTTGAAGGGTCTCCCCTTAGGGGGTTCTCTCCCTCTTTTACCCTAATCGCACCATGCGATAGATTGCATTGGTGCAGTTCCTTGTTTGATTTGATCCATGTTGCTAGTTGGATTGCCCTGCGATTAGGGTTTGCTGCTTTGTGAGGTTATTATGTAGGGTTGTTGGGTGCATCACTACAGATTTACACATGTTAGCTGATCTGCGAAATAGTTGAGGTTGCTGCTGTGTGAGGTTGTTCTGTGGGGTTGTTTGGTGAATCACCGCAGATTTACACATGTTGTGTGGGTGCCTTATTGCTCTACGATGGAGTTTTTGTGCATCTTTGTGCCTCATTACTGCCTTACGATAAGGTTTAAAGCCCTCTGGTAGTTTTCTTGTTTTTGGTTCGACTGTGTGATAGAGGTTCACCACCCCTATCTTCTCTTGCTAATGTCGTTTTTTGGTGTGGCTGGGCTGTGTGACAGAGGTTCACCACCCCCACCTTTTGTTATTATTTTCTTTTGTGGGTGATTGCACATTGGTTTGAGGTTGCAAGAGAACTCCCTTCAAGCCAAAAATTTCCATCTTATTGCTTTGCTCTTGAAACTCCTATTGTTCTTCGTGCGATATGACATCGAACTAAGAGATCAAGGAATTTAATACTATTCTTGGGACAAATCCCTTAGTCCAACGTATTACCAATACCTTATTAGATGGTCGGAATTTTCAGTCATGGTCTTGGTTTGTGAGACTCTATTTGGAGAGTCAAGGTAAATCCGGATGGCTTTTGGGAACCGTTACTAAGCCATCTATCACCGATCCCAAATTTGAACAATGGGAGATAGACAACTGCACCCTTCTTTGGTGGTTGTTTAATTTCATGGAGCAACACATTTACACCATGTTTATGTATCATAAGACGATCTCCTCTTTGTGGTCTGCTCTCACTCAGACATATGTGCATGCTTAGAATGATTTGAGGATTTATGAGCTATATCGTGACATTGCACAGGCTAGTCAAGGTACTCAGAGTGTATCTGATTATTTTGGTTTTCTTCAGTCTCGTTGGGAGGAGCTCTCTTATTATGAGTCTGTGGTTGAGTTGTCTGCAGAGGCAGTCAGGTATGTGGTTAAGAGGATTTCTCGACATCAGACATACCTGTTTCTCATGGGCCTACGATATGAGTTTGAGGCACTACGGATTTCAAATCTTTAACACATTTCCTTTGCCTTTCTTATTTGAGGTTTTTGCAACTATTGATAGTGATGAGCGTCGTCGTCGTGTAGTATCATCTGAGACTCAGGCTTCTGGTATTCTTTTTTGCATTAGTTGCAATTTAGATGGTTTTAGCAATCAATTCCAGTTTCTTGACTCTCGTGCTCAGGGATCTGGGAGTTGTGATCGTGGAGGTCGTGGTTGTGATAAAGGAAGTGGTCTTACTTGTAGTCACTGTGGGAAGACTGGCCATGAGAAGACTCGGTATTTTTAATTCTATCCCCATCTGCTGCGATTTCCTGCCACTATTTATTTGGGACATTCTACTCCTTGTACTACCATTGTGGAGTCATCACCAATTCCTCTCACTAATCCTCCGTCTTTTCTTAGCACTATTGATATGTAACAACTTCAGACTCAGATTACCGTTATTGTACGGGATCAGATCCATGCTCATACTCACTTATCTTCGACTATGGTATCAATTACCATGCCCCTAGGTACATCTTCTACATTTCATGTCACTCAATTTGGCTTTGCTCCTTTGACTTGGGTAATTGATTCTGGTGCCTCTGATCACATGACCGGTGAGTCTAGTGATTTTACTTCTATTTTTCCTACTACTTATAAGGAGGTCCGTCTTGCTGATGGGTCCCTTCTATCCACAGTAAGGGTATCATCCCTTTATCCTCTGACTTTTCTCTTGAATCTATTTTTCATGTTCCTAATTTATCTCTTAACCTTTTGTTTGTGAGGAGTATTATCAAATCTTTAAATTGCTCTGTAAACTTTTTTCCTACTCATTGTATTTTTCAAGACTTGTCTTTGAGGAAGATTTTTTACGAGGAGTATGAGAGGGATGGGCTATATCTATTTGGATCTCAACCTACTGTTGTTCTGACTTCTGTGCTTCCACTCTCAGGGAGCTATACTTTTTCTTCTCAAACTTTATATTTATGGCATGCTCGTTTAGGATATGCTAATTTTCAGTACTTATATTCTTTATTTTTTACTTTAAAAACTTCTTATAGTGGACACAAGTTTCAGTGCTCTGTGTGAGTTTTTTAAACACGTGTATTTCTTATATTCCTCGCATGCATCGATTTAGTGCAATATTTAATTTAGTTCATTCTGGTGTGTGGGGGCCTTCCCCTGTTACTGCTTTTAATGGTCATAGATATTATGTTATATTTATTAACAATTATTCTCATTGTACTTGGGTTTATTTGATGCGTTCTTAATCTGAGGTACTTCTTATTTTTGTTAATTTTCTTAAAATGATTAAGACTCAATACAACGTCACTATTAAATCTCTAAGGTCTGATAGGGGGGGGGGGAATATATTTTTGATGGGATTCGATCCCACCACCATGAGCATGGTATGCTTTATCAGTTGACTTGTCCCTATATTCCTGAATAAAATGGGGTGGCAGAATGCAATAATTGCTACCTCATGAACATTATTTGTCGTCTTTTTTGAAGGATGCATGTTCCTAAGTTATATTAGAATATGGCAGTCCTCACTACAACTTTTCTCCTTAACCGCGTTCCAAGTCACACCTTAGGGGAATAAGTGCCTGTTCATGTTCTTTGACTTGATAGCATCCTCTTCCCTATTACTCTTAGAGTCTTTGGGTGCATTTGTTTTGTTCAGAACAAGACCCTTCATCGGACGAAATTAGATGACAAAGTCATTCGGTGTGTTTTCTTAGGTTACTCGTCTATGTCAAAAGGGAATCACTGTTATGATCCTATTTCTCATCGTGTAATTCACTGTTTGGATGTCACCTTTTTTGAAAATGTTCCCCACTTTCTTGCTATATCTTATTTGCCAAGACTCTTTTTATTTGTAGGATCCCTCTCCTATAGTGCTACCATCTTCAGTTTTCTCTCCATCTTCATCTTCACCGACACTGAAGGTTTACTCTCATCGCCTTGCCTCCTCTCCAACCTTGCCAACTTCCTTTTTGAACTCAGGGATGCCCTCTTCTAATCTTACTCATATTCCTTCTATTTCTGACTCTTACTTGCCTATTGCGTTTCGCAAAGGTAAGCGAGGGTGTATTACTAATCATCTTATTACTCAGTTTGTTTCTTATCAGTGACTCTCTCCCTCTTACCAAGCTTACCTTGTCGCCATTGATTCTATTCAAGTTCCTCAGTCTATATTAGAGGCGTTGCGAGATCCTAAGTGGATTGGAGTCATGATTGCTAAGATGGATGCTTTGCAGAAAAATCACACATGGGAGCTTGTTCCCCTTATCTTTGGGGAGCAGACTGTTGGTTGTAAATGGGTTTTCAATGTTAAATATCTCTCGGATGACACTGTTGATCAGTACAAGGCACGTTTCGTTGATAAGAACTTCACGCAGACTCCAAGAAAAGATTTTGGTGCTACATTTACTCCTGTAGCCAAACTCTCCACTATTTGCCACCTAATCTCTTTAGTTGCATGTCACTCGTGGCCCCTTCACCAACTCGATGTGAATAATGCATTTTTGAATGGTGATCTGACTGAGGCTATTTACATGGATCCCCTTCTTGGGTTTTGTCTTCAGGGAAGGTTTGTCGCCTTTTCAAATCTCTTTATGGTTTGAAGTAGTCCCCACGAGCCTAGTTTTAGCGTTTTCTGAGGTTATTTTACCTATGGAGTTCTCCAGATGCCACTCATATCATACTTGCTTTATTCGTCGAGGAGTGGATGGTCGTTGCACCATTGTTTTGGTTTATGTGGATGACATTATTGTGACTGGAGATGATGCACAGTGGATTAACAAAGTAAATAGGCTATTGGGTCGTGTTTTTGAGGTTAAAGACTTGGGTCCCCTTAAGTACTTCTTGGGGATAGAAGTGGTCTGCTTACACCGTGGTATTTCGCTATCTCAGTGCAAATACACTTTGGATTTTCTTCAGGACATTGGGATGCTTGGTTGTTGTCCTTCCTCCTTCCATATGGATCAAAATCATCGTCTTCATGCAGAATTTGGTGATCTTTTATTTGATCCTTCTTATCAGAGACTCGTATGCTAGTTAATTTATCTGACCAACACTAGATTGGATTTGACATTTGATGTTAGTGTAGTCAGTCAGTTCATATATGATTCGCTTTCCTCTCATCTTGATGTTATTTATCGTATTCTTCGCTACTTAAAGTCTCGCCCTAGTCTTGGGCTTTTCTACTAGTCTACTGCTCAGTCACAGTTATCATGTTTCACTGATGCTGATTATACTAGTTCTCTTATAGATAGGAGATCTACCTCTGGTTTCTGTACTTTCTATGGTAGTAACTTGATCTCATGGAAAAGTAAGAAACAAAGTGTAGTTTCTCGTTCTTCTGTTGAAGTTAAGTATTGGGCTATGGTCATTGGCACTTGTGAGCCTTATTTCGCTTAGATCTTTACTAACGAAGGTGGGATTTCTTGTCTCTAACTCTTCCACTTTATTTTGTGATAACAATCTGCCATCATGTTTGCCTCTGACTCAGTTCTTCCTGAAACGACCAAGCATATAGAGGTTGATATTCACTTTCTCAGGGAGAAAGTTCGAATTAGTGCTCTTCATACAGTCTTTGTAATTTCTTCAAATCAGCTTGCCGATATGCTTACGAAGTCTGTTGGTCCTTTTGTCACTAACTCTCATCTTGTCAAGCTGGGCGTAGTTGATATATTTGCCATGGCTTGAAGGGGAGTATTGGAAATAATGTTTATGTTTATGTTTTTCTGTTTTTTATCTTTTTATCTTCTATTATTTCTATGTAAGGGTGTTTACGTCTATTCACTCGTTTATTAATATATATATCTGTTAACCTCTCATTATGAGGATTGACAATATTCTCCAATTCTTCTGGTAGCACTTAGAAAAATAGTCTTCTTGTTTCTATTCCTTGTAAATCAATAGAGAAATTTAAATAGTCCTTTTAGTGGAATTACGACACAAATTGTTATATACTTAGTTATGGACACGGCAATTGTTTTTCATTAAGATAGCTAAAGAATTAATTTTGTGGACACAGGAAGGTGGAATTTGAACCATGCTTACACGTAAGTCCTCTCCAAGGCTTTTCTACAAAGAATTCTGAGGAGAAAACTTTAGGGGAAAATGATGAAAGTTCACATTCCAACAATGCTCGGTCAACATCTCTTTCTAGCTCGGTGGACAAGCAAACCTTGCACGGAGAGAATTCTCTTGGGACTTGGGCTCCATCAGATCCCAACAATGCCAAGTCAACTTCTCTATCTGGTTCACCGGAAAAGGAAGTACCTCGTGTTGAGTTATCTCTTGGAACTGAAGCTACGTCATGTTCTAATAATGCTGCATCTATCTCTAATTCGATGGACAAGGAAAACCCAGATGTTGATATATCAGTTGGAAGTCAAGTTATGTCAGATTCCAACAACGCCCATTCAACAACTCTCTCTGGCTTGGTGAACAAGCAAACCCATGTTGATCTCTCACTTGGAACTCGAGCTTCATCAGAGAAAGATAATCAGAATTCACCTTCAGACAATTGCGAACCTCATTCTAGGTCGCGAGATGTGCAAACTTCACACAGTGAGAGACCCTTTAGGAGCCAAGATTCCTCAGAACAAAACTGTGAGAACTCACATTCCAATAATGGCCTTTTGAAACTTGTTTCCTGTTCAGTGATGTTTTTTCCAGTATGCGGTAGTGAAGACCATATAACTGATAACAACTTAAGGAGCTCAGAGTTGGTTACACCTCTTCTTGGTTCTGCTTCTGTGATGTCGAATGAGAATATTCCTCAACTTCCACCTAACTATGGGGGAGCTAACGGGTAATTTGTTATTCAGTTTGGCTTTGGGATAAATTATTATGTTATTTCTGATTATTTAGTAGTTCAAAGCTCATTTATTGTATTGCGGTTATAGATGGATTGGGAAACTGCCACCATCACGTTCCACTTCTGGGAAGTTGAAACGTAAACAAAACAAATATCGTGGAGTTACAAGGTAACTAAATATTCTGTTTAGTTGGGGGGAAGATAATGTGCGGCATTCTGAGATTTTAAAACTTCAAAAGCTTCATTTTGCAGACACAGATGGACAGGGAAATATGAAGCACACTTATGGGATAAGAATTCAGGAACGGAAGGCCATACAAACAAAGGGAAGCAAGGTGTGTTACACTATGAGATAAAGCACTTCGTATTCACGTTAGGTCATCTTTAGTGCTGCAACCACTTGTGGCTGTTAAAATTTACTCCACAACTAATCTCCCCTTCCACCGCAAATTCTTACACCATATTGATAAGGCAAAGTTTCTTGATTCTGATTGATCACCTTTAAAGACAGTTTTGTGAGAGTTTCAATTTATTTATTTTTTTCCATTAATAAGCCAGGTTTCTTTGTTGTTTTCAATCTGCCTCAACTGAAAATATATGAGCTTCGTTACATCAGATTTTGTGGCTTAATTTTCTTGTACTCGTTGACTATTGTGTTTGATTTCAGAACAAATTCCATGATTAGAAACCTACAAACATACATGCCATATTAAGATTTTTAACCCCTTTTTCTTTACTCTTCTTTTTTTGCACTTTGGGTTCTCTCTGCGGGTTGATATTGCTGCTATTACTGTTCGTCAGTATATCTAGGTAAGTGATTTGATCTGGACTTATTCATAAAAATAAAAAAGATCTAGACTTGTTCTTCGATTTGTTGTAATTTTTCATAAATTGGTTAAAGCTCTTACCATGTAATCATTGCAACACACCACACATACAGGTGGGTATGAGACTGAGGAGAAAGCTGCACAAGCCTATGATCTTGCTGTTCTTAAATATTGGGGTCCATCCGCTAGCACCAAACTGAATTTCCCGGTAACCCACCTTGATTTTATGTTTTTGTTTTCTAGGTTTAATTATGGAGCCCAAGTTTTTCTTTTTCTCTTTCAAATTAATCACATTTTGGATGCTCAAAAAATTGTTTGAAAATGCAGATTGACCTTCATGATGTCATTGGCCCCTTATTTACAGATTGAATCCTACACGAAAGAGATCGAGGAAATGGAGAATACGTCTCGAGAAGAGTTTGTTATGTCTCTTAGAAGGTATATTTGAGGAGTTCTATTTATTTCTACTCTTGCAATCTATCAACTATTCTGAATTTAATTATGCTTGACCTATTTCACTATTGCAGGAAAAGTAGTTGTTTTGCGAGAGGCTCTTCCATATACAGAGGGGTGACGAGGTAATTGCTTGTTCTACTTTATCTTTCACTACAACATAGTTGTTGAAAACACTATTCATTTGCAGGTTTTTTTTTATATATATTATGAATAATGTATCCCCACCCTCCCAAAAGATAAAATAAAATTTATATTCCGTTATTTCCTCAAAATTGTATCAAAGTATAGGGTCATTAAACTTCTCAACCTTACAAAACTATCCAAAGCCTATTGTTTCTTCAAAAACTAATTTCTTCATATATTTGCGTAGAAAAGAATAATCATGTATATCCTAGTTTATTGAATGTATTACTATTTTATTCCTTAAAAAATTTAAGAATATATAGAAATGTGTGAACTTAATGGTCTATATGGTATGTAAACTGTGCAATGTGTCTAAATAAAGTAAGATTACACCTTATCAAAAAGAATTAAAGTAAGATTACATTTACAAATGCTCCAAATGTAAAATGCGCAATGTGTATGAATGAAGTGAAATTAGTTACTAATGCTCCTAAAAGGACATAATAATGAACAACATGAGAGTATTAGAAAGGAGGTTGAGTTTTAAGAGGCTGATGTGAGCTGATTAAGTGGCCAGTTATGGGAGAATTGTGGGCCAATGTAGTGATTAGCCCTTGTGTACATAAATAGAACAACTATTAGTTATTTTTGGCTTTCAAGCCCTTCATACCTGAGCTAACATGTAACAAAGTACCATTCATTCATTTTCTCATTCCATAAGATTATTTATTGCAGTTTGATGGCTTAGGAACATATTTTCAATTGCTTCCTAGAGATTAAATGCTTCTTGTTTTTTCAATAATTCCATCATTTATCTGAAAAATGTATCATACCCACACTTGGTCAAAAATTTCCCTCCCAGCAGGTCGAAATATAACTTGATATTGAATTTGCACATATGTCTATACAATTTTTGATTGTTGTTCTCCGAATCATTTATTCTTTTGGATGGTCAGATGATGCATGATCATTTCATATATGAAATGATTAAGATCCTTCATTTCCATTGATTTGGGATGAGAGATATCCTACATTGTCACTTATTAGATGTTAATGAATCCCTTCAATGTGCACCTTCCCTAAATCAAAGTCCATGTGGAATTATAAGATACTGAAGTTTTCTGTCATTTTTTGTACCTATTTTTATAGCTCAATTGAGGAAAAATAAAAACTCATATCCGGATTAACATCTGCTATTTGTCTGTAGCCTACTTGAAAGATATATCTGTTACTCTGAGCAGCATATTAAGTTTAACTCTATAATTAGTGTGTTTGAAAACATGGTCCACATCTAATTGTCTGAATTGCATTATTTTTTAGGTTCATCCATTTTATAGTCTTGGTCAAAGATCAACCTGATTGGACCATTGCAACCATATGATATTAGGGTCCATAAAGAAGTCTAGATGAAATGTTTGCATCAACCATTGTAGTTGATTTGACTTGGAGATCTCCATGGACTTAGTAAATGGTGGATCGATCATGAAACCTTACACTGTGCCTCATACCCTAATACTTACTTTCTAGAAAAATATAAAAAATTCATAATAGATCCAACTCTTATTAGAGTTTCTTTGCATTCAACAAACTCATCATACATCGTAATCGAATCTTATATTTAACAGATATCGCGAGGGGCAATGGCAAGCTCGAATAAAGAAGTCTCCTGGTGAGAAAGACACCTACCTTGGAACATTTAGTGAGTTTTTCAAATTCCAACTCCATCCATCTTTTAATATAAGAATTAGAAAGAGAGATTCTATTGCCACACCAACTTTTGCTAATGTCACCCCAGTTCATATGTAAATCACCAAGAATTAGCACACATCTTGGGGTGGTGTTAGCAAAAAAGTTGGTATGGCAATAGAAGCTCTCTTAAATAAATAATGAGATATCCCAAGACTTGTGAAACTAAAGTTGCTATTGCCTATTGGTTTATAATTAGGATCGGAGGAAGAAGCTGCCAGGGCCTATGACATTGCCGCCGTTAAACTACGAGGCACCAAAGCTCTAACGAATTTTGACTCTAGTACGTACATCAAGGAAGATGGGAAAGAATTAGAGGAGCCCTTACAACCAAAAAGGCGACGCAGGAGGGCTGACTTCGCTCCTGTGACGACTCTGGTTGTTACATCTGATTCTCGGCGAGATGAAAGCATCATGATCCCCACAGTTGAACCTCTCCTACCTGATCCTCCTTGTTTTTGATCTTGAATGTGTGGGGTTACAACATTGCCATCTTTACCCAAGTAGTTCACTCATGCAAACATTCCTGGGCTGTAATTTTTAAGTGATTTTTTGCTTAGGAGACTTATGTTTTTTTATGTTGTAATTTAGAAAAAAATATATATAGCAACTTGATTTGAGCTTGTGCTAGAAATTTTTATTTGAACAAAAGAGGCTATTCCCCTTGGAAGTGATGAAAAATGGAGGTGATCAGTTATTGTGTTTTCTGTTCTTTATTTCAAAACTTGTTTTTACCATTGTGTAGGGGAAAGCTGAGAAATTATAAATGACATTTGGCATGTAAGGGTGGAATTTGGAATTAAATGAATTTCATCGATCATACTAAGCTTTTGATTTATTCCATTATTTGGTTGATATATTTAAGAAGAAAAAAATAAATTAATATATAAGATGGTTGTTACATTGATTGGGTTCACTTTGTTCCTAGAGAATTCTTTATCGGGTCTCACATAAGAATGACATGGATGGAAGTACCAAGAGAAGATATGAACTCTCTCATTTCAATTGAAGACAAATCGATGAAAATAGTTGGAAGGCCAAAATGATTCCTGTTAGTAAATAATTTATTAAATAGAAAAATAATTACAAATTTAATAGAAATAATGTTTAAATGATGGAAATATTGAGAAATTTTTTTTCTTGAAACAATAGGAATGATAAACAAAATATGTGAATATTAAGGTCACAATAACTACATGTATCATCACGAACGAATTACTAATACATTCAAGGGTTATAATTCATCTGTAGTTTTTATGAATGTGCTAATATGCTTATAATATTTAAATTGGATGATCTATAGTACATAAATAATCATAATTTATTTATGCTAATAAATAAATATTCTTTGTAATTACAAGTCTTTTTACAATCAATTTTATCTTCAAATTATTTTCTTGATTTTTTTAATATTTTAAAATAGTTTCAAAAAATAATATTTTTGGCAATGTCACTAATTGGTCAAAATATTTCCACTGAAATATATACAAAAATGAACCATAGATTAAGTTTCTTTTAATAATTTGTGAAAATAAAAATATGTCAATATATTTCATATTAGTGAAGGGTGAGTACTATTGATGTGTTAAGAGTTTAGGGAGCGTACTTGTTAAATGCATGGGAGATCCAAACCTAGAATTGTATTACAATCGTCGGAGATTGGAAAGTCCAAATACTCTTCACATCAACACTACTAAAGTAGTCACAATGATTCTATGCCTTAAACCCTAGGATCTTCGATAAAAACTCATAAACTTAATCTCACTAGAACCGCCTAATAACCAACATAATGTAAATCCACACTAGTGAATTTCTTTTTTTCAAAATTACATTGGTAGGTTTTAAATGAGACAACTTGGTGCTGCCCTCTTTAACTATGGAATTAACTCAAGTCATTATGTTGCATTAAATTACAAAAATACCCTAGTTTTTTTTTTTTTTTTTTAATTAACTTTCCACCATCATTGAGTAACTTAATTCATCAATTTGCTAATTTAATTGTCAATTCGTGAATTTTATTATTACCACTGGATAAATTCATCTTTAATAAGATCAGTAACTCGATGATGACAGAAATTTAACCCATAATTGAAACAAATAACAAAAAAATCCCTCCAATGTTTTAGTCCAAATCACCACGAAGAATTCGACATCTCAACTGGAATATTCCAAGATATAAAATTTTGAACAATGAAAAAACTCTAAATTTTAGAAAATTTATCCTAGGAGTTCAAGAACTTTGGAGATTGCAGATTTTTTGCCAGAAGTTGAAGATGAGGGTATTTAAGTCATTCCCATGAATCTTCCAATGTAGACCAAGGTCAAGAATTATCAATTTGAAAAGACAGGAGATATCTCAAATATTCAGTAAAATCAAGAGGGGTATCTCTAAACCACAAAAAATGGAAAATATTGTTTCCAGTCATAGAACGTAACGCCGTGTCGTTGGACTTGACTCACGTTAAAAGTAAGAGAACGTTTGAAGAGTCCTCGAACCTGTCGTTTCTTTAAACACCGTTGGATTCTTCTTGGGAATTCTGAAGGACCGTGTTTAGTGCAGAAGCAACACGCATCTCTAGGCGTTTTTCCTATTTGCTTTGAAAAACGTAAATAGTCCCTCGAGATGCGGATTCCCCAAAGAACTCTTCGCTTCTCCTCCTTCATCTATCCTCCTCATCTGATCGCAAAATAACGAATCGAATCGCTCCATCTCGATTAAAACCGGTATATTTCATCTATGTTACACTCCGATTTTTCATCTAGATCTTTTTTTTTTTAATTTTTTTTTCTCGATTTTCAATAATTAAAATAGATAAATTTCTGTAAGATTCACTCTTTGATGGTAGTCTTGGATTTATCGAGTTTCTTATGTTCGATTCATAAATTTCTTTTATTAGGGCAGATAATATTTAGATTTAATATTATTTATTAAGAAATTTTTTACTACTAATGTTGTTAGGTTTGATATTTTCCTCGATTGAATCAATTAGGGCAGAGCTTGAACCCGTACCTCGGTTGACAAATTGAAATGCAACTTTAGTTAATTGTTTTCAGTCAAAAAAAAAAAACGATTGTTAATCACCTCATATACATGATCATTGAAGAAATTAGGGGTTTTCATAATTTTATGTTTTTTTTGTGTGTGGAAATTTGAAATGGTGAAGTGTTGTATTTTAGTTTATATTGCACTACTTTGAATATTGTCTTGTTATTAAGGCAAGTAATTTTTATAATCTTTAAATTGGTTGATTTGTAATTATTTATTAAAATTTTAGCAGAACAGTGAGTGGAGGTCTTCAAATTAGTTAGTTTTGTCAGTTATACATCATATTAGGGATTATTTATAATGGGAACTCCGAGTCCAGTGAACGAGCAAAATCTACAGAGTGATAAATGTGAGAATCCAAGTTCAAACGATTCTCAGTTAGTGCTTGCAGAGCCGCCGCCCTTCAAAGTTGAAGGTCTAACTGTAAGCAGTAGTTGTACTGGAAAGGTGCAAGGGAAGAAAGCACTTTATAAATTTGGTCAAAGAACATCAAACTTTCGTGGAGTAACTAGGTACATATATTTTGTTTGTTTTGGAAAAATATACGTTGGGCATTTGGAATTTCGATACCTAATGATAATTCTCATTTTGCAGACATAGATGGACTGGAAAATTTGAAGCACACCTTTGGGATAGCACTACTGTAAGCGACGGACGCAAACGTAAAGGAAAACAAGGTATATTTCATATGAGACTCGGGAGGTTGTTGTTGCCTATAGTTCTTCATATTGGAGACTACATAATTTATTTACAAGTCCAAGTTGTGGGTCATATCATTGATCCAAACTTTCAAATTGAGAGATCATTCATTCAAATTGCATAGATTGGATGGTCAGAGTCAATAGTTTAATCAAAAAGTTGTTCATTATTTATTTAGTTTTTGTTTAAAAAAAATGAATGTGATCTATCAGACGGTTAAAACATTTGTATGTGCAATTTAATAACGCTGTTGCCATTCTGAAATGCTATCTACCAATCAAACTTTTGGATCAGTAAGATGGCACATTGATGGGTGATGCATGCTGTAGTAAGTACGTGATATTATGTTATGTTACTCATTATGGAAAACTGCATCGACCTGTTTTGTTTGTGTGAAATTAATTTAGCTCTGCAGAGGACATATTGTTGAACTTTAATATGATCTTTGGTTTTTTAGATGTATATAATGGTTTGTTTCCTCATTTTGAATGCAAACATATAATGAGAGCAATAGATAGTGGATGGTTACCATGGCTATAGTTCAAATTTCTTGTTATTTTTCCTTATTTATACGAGTGTTTGAAGCTCACAGTTGACATATTATGTCTAAAATAATAACTGTCTGTAGCTGATGAAGTTTTTGTTTGTATCTGTATCTGTCTGGTGGCTTTCACTTGGGTTGGATTTTCTGCTACTGTTCTTCAGTATATCTAGGTCAGTAATATTGATATGGATATTAGTTTCTATGTGGGCTTGGTTTGCATGATTGGATTGTAATTATTAATAGGGTGGTTGTCACCCACCTTCCTTTCAGGAGGATACGGAACTGAAGAGAAAGCAGCACAGGCTTATGACCTTGCAGCTCTGAAATTTTGGGGTCCACGTGCGACTACCAAATTGAACTTCCCGGTACCGATTCTTAGTAGAGCACCTATGCCGTCTCTTTATTTTTTGTTTATTTAATGGAGCAGTGATGGGGACACTGGAGTTTTGAAGCACTTTTGGGCTTTAGCTTGGGACCAATCTGTGTTTTGTGTTTTGTTTATGTTTTATATCAATTATTAGTCATTGGGCCTGGTTTTGTGGGCTTCTTTTATATTTACTTTACGTTTTTGTGTTTAAGTCCTTTTGGAATGACCTCAAGATTTGATCCCATTTCACCCTTTTCTGATGTGGAGACGCGCACTGAACTATATAAGTTCTTCACTCATATCTCGATGAAAAGCATCTATGGTTCCTACGCACTTCCACGTCAGAAAAGTGTGAAATGAGGTCAATCTTGAGGTCACTTCAGCATTATTCTTTGTGTTTTAAATAAAGAGTGGTCCATTTAACTGTGGGCACATAACCCATAGATCGCAGGTTCCATGTTCAAGTTTCCTCATCAACATGGGTAAATGATGCGGGATCCTCTCCACATTGGGTGGGGTGGCCCATGAGGTGGGGACCTGTGATATGGGTGACCAATGAGGTGGGGCCTGTTGGTGGGGTGTCCCATGAGGTGGAGCCCTGTGGCCCGAGTACCTGGATTATGAGATAATGGAATTAATTTTACGCTCCTCCTCGATTGTTTCCCCTCAGGAATATTACTAAATGATAATCAACCTTTACAGTGATATTGCTCTCTTACATGCAGATGTCTCAATATGAGAAAGAACTTGAGGAGATGAATAACATGACACGAGAGGAGTATGTCAGTTCACTTAGAAGGTGATGCCAAAGAGCATCCATTATTAATTTCTGGTTCAGAATTTCCAATTTGTTCAGCTTTGTAACTTATTTTATGGGCTCACTGTTGCAGGAAAAGCTTGTGTTTTACAAGAGGTCATTCCATTTACAGAGGAGTGACGAGGTTATCCCTAATATCTCTTTCTTATTAATTATTCAAAAAAATTCTTATTGTCTAGAGGTGCCCAACATTCGAGTTTCATCTCTATTAGCAGAGAGCATGTGTGACACACGCATGATGCTCAAATAATAGAATTTTTATTCAAGAAAGTTTACATGAGTAACTTAAAACAATTAAACATAAATCTCACTTTTACATATAAATAATAAGTGATGGATTTAATTGGGATGCAAGAGCTTTTTCAAGGGATCTAATTTTAGTACAAACCTATTCATGTGCTTGAAAAATCTAAGGATAAAATTTGTAAAAAGATTTCAATTTAGCACATATGTATGTGGTGAAGGGTGGGGTTTCCAACCCAGGTCTGTGGTATTACCACTCACAGACCAAAACAACATACCAATTTGGCACCTTCAACAATTAGTTTTTAAAAAGTGAAAAGTAAGGAGAAGAATTACCGGACACTCTCTTTTAGTTCCTTTGGCAATATTATTTTATTATTTTACCCTTTGAATGGATTATATGATTAGAGATAAAATAAGATAAATCAGCATTTTATTCCTTTTTGCGGAAAAAAAGGGCTTTGGCTTCAGTGTGACAGTATTTTTTTTCGAAAATAGTTGTATTATGTCAGTCGAACCTGAACAATTGTATTTGTGTGCTTTATGCTAACATAATTCGAATAATCAAAATATGTTGATATACAAAAACTAACTAATACAATTTAATTATATCAATGAAACATACTAAAATATTATGCAAAATGAATAGTGATTTTTACCGAAAAATATACAAATTGGTTAAATTGTATATCAAGCCTTGTGGAATGGAAAATTTTGAGTATATTTCATGGAAATATGTCAAAATTTAATACTATGCTTGTTTTAAAGATGATGGTCAATTGCAAGTTGTGCTCATGGGGTCTGTCTTCGAGAATGATGGGGTTCGCACTTAGTAGGTTCTAATATGAAAGAGACATAATCCTGTTCTGGAATTTTGCATTATCCTCAACATCATATTTAATGGGAAATTATGTTTTGGAAGGCTTGTATATTGAGTATTTTCCTTACACATTAGAGATCTTGTAGCCTTCAATCAACCCAATTGGGGTTTGGATCCGTATCTCAATAGGTTTGATGTTCTTCAACTTGACCTTTAAACTCATGGGGTTCAATTCCAACATCATTTGGGCTATTTTGGGTGATGTAGGGATGGGTTAGGAAAAGGTTCATTTGTCAAAAAATTTGCATTATTCAGTTTGCACTTTTGGGCTATCAGATCTCCTTGGAGGGATCTAGAAAATGGATATTCAGGATCCTCGGCCTGCACCATGCATGTACGGTAGAGACCTAGTTTAGCCCGTATTGAAAGACATAGATGTACGTACACCATTCACAGGCTATTTACTTAAACCAAAGTGTTAGACCAACTTACATAATCATAATTCATAATTCTGTATAATTCTTGTGCAAGAAGCTCATGAACTCCCCATTGGAATCTAATGCTTAACAGGCAACACGAAGGACGACGATGGCAAGCACGAATTGGCCGGGTCGCAGGTGGTAAAGATATCTACCTTGGGACATATGGTGAGTTGAAAGTTAACAACTTACTCTTTCGTGCAATGAGTAAATCATAGATTTTTGTTTTTGTTTTTTGTTTTAGAAGTCACTTCTGCAAACTGAGCTATTGTGTCTTTGGTTATATTCAGATACCGAAGAAGAAGCTGCGGAGGCCTACGACATTGCTGCGATTAAACTCCGTGGAATGAATGCCGTAACAAATTTTGAGATCAGCAATTACTACAAAGAAGGTACAAAGGAATTGGATGTTATCCCGATTACAAGTATTGAGGAAGAGAGTTCTCCAGTGAAGATTAGATATTTCAAACTTGAATGAAAAGTTCAGATGTTGAAATGTATGAGCTTACTGGGAGGGGCAACCGTGCTGATGACTGTTTTTGTAAGCGCTTCACTTGCAATGTCTTTAGTCCCTTGGAGAAAGGGTGGATGCTTACTCTTCTCTCTTCTTGTAGGAATTCATTGTTGCTCACTCTGCTTTTTTAACTTCTAATTGGACTTCATAGGTTTTTGCTCTCTCTCTCTCTCTCTCTCTCTCTCACACACACACACACCCCGCGCGCGTGCACGCCTATAGACACAAATACATTGGACCCAAACCTCTGAAGTGAGCGTAACTACAGTATTGTGGTTTTTGTGATTTGGGATTATCTCCTTGAAGGAGAATCAGATATAAGATATTGGACAGCCATGATTGCCGATTTTGAAAAAGGGTGAATGGAGCTCTAGGGCTGGCAATGGTACCGGATTAGTGCCACTTCGATCCGATCCGAATTTTTTTAAAGATGTACCCAATCCGATCCGTTTCATTTCAATCTTAATCCAAAATCGATCCAAACACATGCCTTATTTTCAAATTATTGATGCTCAAAATTTTTAAAAATATAAGTTTTTTAAAAATCTACTTTCCTACTACAAATATAGAGGGAATTCAAAAAGACAAATGTTATATCTACATGTGTTTATATGAAATTAATTATAATAAAAATATATTAAAATATGTTCGGATCGGATTATTTTCAGATCAGATTAGGATAGATCTGAATTCGATCCGAAATAATTTCGGATATACAATTTCAATTCGATCCAAAATAATTGCGAATCTAAGATTTCAATTCGATCTAAAAAATCTGAATTTTCATGTTTTTTTAATCGGATTGGACCGATTCAAACATCGGATATATTTCGAATCATTGCAAGCCTGGCATGGATGAAAGGTCATGTAGAGCTTGGATCGAGGTCCTCATTTGGGCCATGTGGAGTGCTAAATGTGTCTAAATAATTCCTCAACCGGACTAGAGTTCATGATCTAGATTAGATTTAAATTTTAACCTGATCAAGAGTTATGATAAGAGTCGCGCTAGAGTGACCTCAAGATAGTTACAAACACTTTTTTGACGTGGAAGTGTAGGGACCATAGATGCTTTTCATCGAGATACGAGTGAAAAAGCATATATGGTTCCTACACAATTTCATGTCAGGAACGTGAGATGTGAGGTACAATCTTGAGGCCACTTTGGGATTATTCTTATGAAAATGGTCAAGCCATTTAACTTTCATATTTAAAATCCAAATTTAATAATAAAAAATATATATCTTTTTTTTCCCTGCTTATTAATTTTTGAGTCGTGCTGGGGTGACACAGGATTTATTGTGATTCTCACAATTTTGACGTGGACATGCATACATAACCATAGATGATTTTTACTCGTATCATGAGGAAACACATCTATGGTTATGTGCACATCCCACGTCAGATTTGTGAGAATCATAGTAACTTCTTTTTGTCATTTCAGCATTTTCCTTCATTTTTTTGTTTTGCTTTACATCCATTTCGCACTCAATCATGTTTTTGAAAGTCTCTCCATGTAGATATTGGTCCTTTAGGCCATGCAAAAAGACAAAAAAAAGCTCTCTTCTTCCAAAATACTGTTCTACGTTCCATGGAGCTCAAATACATGTTGAAAAAGATAATATATTTCAAATCTCAGTGATGCTCATCTAATCCTTATCACTATGAAAATTACCTACTTTTTGTTAAATTTGGTGGGGTCTGTCTTGTGGGTAAAACAAAGAAATGAAAAGGACTTCCTCCTTCAGTAATTGAATATAATAAATCTGAATAATATAATGGCAGTTGTCTTCAATATTGATAATCATTTGAATATGTGTAAGTACGATTGCGACTTCGATGCCTCACTTCCCTAACACCCTGCAAAACAGAATGCAGTTTCACACAAACAAAAAAATAAATTTTGGGGGAATAAAAGAAACAGGCTTCAGAATTTAATATTTCTAATGCTAATGTGGGATCAAGAAAATCAAGATCTTTCATGAAATATGTTTCTTTTTCTTCTTTTTAATATTTACCATAGTATATCTCTTCAATCTATAGTAATCTCAGTAACGGGGAAATGTGGTTTCTTTTTTTCTTTTCTTTTTTTGGATTGACAGTGTGTTCGGACCCATTGGCCCGACTAGCAAGGTTAAGGCAACTAACCTCTTAGAGCACCATATCTTGCCCGAATCCCCCAATACATGCAATAACCCACAAATCAACACATATCATGAGTTAAAAGTATTAGGATATGATGCATTGTAATACGGCGTATCACATTACACTTTATTATAATGCATCATATCCTAATACTTTAACACCATGTAAGCCAAGATAAATCTTTCTGTGTGGCCAATGAGGGAGCTTAAGCTCGAGACCTCTCCTTTTTTGGAGAGAGGCCCTGGCCACTACACCACACTCGTTGGTTTCAGAGAAATATGGTTCAAATACCCTTTTTAAAATTGAACAAAATAGTTTTTTATTTGAAGTTATTTAATAACATTACAAATAACAAAATTCCCATTTCTATAAATAATTGCTGTATTGAGATAATATGAATATCAATGATCATTGAAATCTTATCTCAATTATTTGATGTCAGGCTAAACAAATTCTATTCCTCCATTTCATACCGTCCAAAATCACGTCTTTTATTATTTAAAGTGTGCTCATATCTGATTTCATTTTCTCTATCCACATTCTTTGGGTTTTCCTCTCAATCTGTTAAAACCTTAACTTCAATATTTGTTCTAACAAGAATTGTAATCGGCCTTCATTGAATATGCCCAAATCATCTTAAGTTTATTATCTATCGGACTAGTCCTATATTTTTCTTAAATCCACTATTCTAACACAAATTTCTTTATGTAATTTAGAAAAATTGGTTATTTCTTGAGATTTTTCAAGTTATGGTCTTCTAAGAAATGGGAAACTTTGTAGGAATTTTACAGAATAGTTGATTATGGTGACATACCCTGTTTACGAGCCTTTCAGATGTTCTTGGTCCATTCATTTTTATGAGATTCCCTGCATCAAGTAAGATGTTATATAGATCTTCGAGGAGGTCCTTCACCCATGTGTTACTTGAGAAGTTGATTGATGTTGGATCAGAAATAATTGGTCTGATAAAATTCTCATATATATGCACAGACCCATTGAAGTAAGGTATAACCAACCAACAGTTGGTGATCAGCTTCAACAAACACCAGAAGGGAAGCCTGCCATTAATTTGAAGAAAATCAAATTCAAGCTTAATTGTTTCTAATGTATTATATCATCAAAATCACAGAAGACCCTACTAAACATGGTTTTAAGAATATGGATTTTGAATCAAATCTGCTTAAACCCAATTCAACACTAATTGATAGATGTATATTAAAATTTAAAAAAAAAATGATTTTTTCTTTTAATAAGCGGATTAATAAATCTCAATTTATATAAATCCCAATACATTTAATTTGGGTTGCATGGACAGAAGGACCGCCTGGCTAGATGTATGGACCGCACGTTCATGTGCCACCTGAAAACATGATCGGGTGCCACATGGATGTGTATCACAAAATTCTAAGAGCTCTAAAAGAAAATTTAATAAGAGATATTTTTTCACTACTATCGTTCATGATTGTGTTTTGATCAAGGACTACATGTCAACATTGACTGAAGGACCATGTAGAGCCTATAGTGAGATCATCATTTGCGTCATGTGGACTGTTATGTTTGGCCCAATTGACATCTCAAAACTCTAGAGTTCATGGTTTAGATTAGGACTAAAAATTCATAAAAGATCAAAGGTTTTGAAAATCAATGATCAATGAACTCCCAAATTTAAAAATCAAATCACATGTTGAAAAAAAGTCTCTAAAATGAGTTCTTAAAACTGTGCCCACATCCATGTGGCACACACATGTTTTTGGATGGCACATGGACATGTCGTCGACACTGATAGGTGGTCCTTTGGTCCATGCAATCCATGTATGTTTTGTTTTTGTTTTTTTGCTAGGCCATGCAAGCCAAATAGACTTCAAACTGATCAAATTGGCCTAATTTTCAAAAATCTATCAAGTTTTTCAAATATTCAGCCAATTTGAACTGGTTTTGGGCCTAAAAAAAGAGGATCCAGATTCACATTCAAAAACTCGCTCTTCAGCTCTCAGACCTCCGAGAATGCATCAAAGCAAAACTAATATGGATATAAACAAATTAAAGCATATTTTCATGAGGGAAATTTACCACTCGATGATTTTTGCGAAAGTAAACTCGACCAGGTTGATCATGGAGAACAAAATCCAATATATCAACAAGGAGCGATAATTGTCAACAGATCTACTTTCAATCGCCTGTATTGTAGCATATCTATCAACAAGTACAACATTTATTTGAATTTAGACACAATTTCAAACAGTAAAATAAAAGAAAAATATGGTTACGTACAAAACAAGGGACACATTGAGACAAAATTACCAAGTCATGTGTTGTTAATATGTTTAGAATATCTATCTAATGATAAAACACAATTTTAGATCTCACTCCAGCTATAGTTATGGACTCCAGCTACTATTTTGGAGTGGGGTCCACACTACCCACCCATTCCTCTTAACACCCTTTAATTTTATTCTCCTTAGTCTCCTCTTGTCTTTCATCTTTTTTAATAATCTCTCTTCAATTTTACTATATTTCTTCTTTTACCACAGTTTTTTTAATTTTATTAGTTTTCACTTTTACCCCCTAACCGTAAAGAAGATGCATGTATCGAAAGCACGGGTGAACTCTAGTAGTGGATATAGTGCATAATTATTTTTCACTAAATTAGATAGTTGTGTCAACACATGTAACACTTTCGACATTTTTGAAAATTTCGATAATTATTTGGGAATTTACCCTTACTTTTAGGGTAAATTCTCAAATAATTACAAAAGTTTTCGGTGTTTTCAAAGTGTTGTTAATGTTGACAAAATTATCACACAATGTTGATAGTTTGATAATATTTTGTCAACATTATGTGATAATTGTGTCAACACATGTAACACTTTCGATAAATTTAAAATTTTCAGTAATTATTTGAGAATTTACCCTTAATTTTATACCACTTTTTCAACTTCATATGATTATGGTACAAAAATAAATTTAAATAAATGCAAGTACAACCCAAAAAAATCCATATCTAAATATCTTGTTATATTAATGAAAAATACAAAACAATAAAAATAAATATTCAGCCTAACATCACACTATTGTACAAACGTTACTTACAAGGGATAGACTACAGAAACCATTGGCCTGTAATAAATCACACAAAACAAAATTAAGAATAAAAAAAAAAGTTAGACTAAATCAAAACAACATAATAATAATAATAATAATAATAATAATGTGGGCATAAATATTAAATTGAAAGACATACCCAGAAAGAATATTGGCGAACATCAAGAGAAAACTACCAGAACCCATCTCTTAAGACTCTGTTCCTTTGTGAGTGAGAGAGAGAGAGAGAGACTATTAAGAACTGATTGTCTATGTTCACGTCTGTCTACTTTGTAAGAAACGATTTGTAATTTAGGAGAACACAAGGTTGGTTTTAGAAACCTTATAGAGGAAAAATACATATAAATAATAAAAATCTGTGTTTGAGAATGGAAAGATTCTGAAATATGGAGAGTGAAAATTTAAAATCTTGCCACAGCTGAGGACTTGCTTAATTGGAACAGTGGGAATCCAGTCGTAAAGATTTCAATATTTTTGCAAAGAAATAAATCGGTCGGTTGAAGTTGGTGTTGGACCGGTTTGGATGATCAGTTTCAGGCCCGACTCGGTCCCGTATATGAAATGCGTCTAATTTGGACCATGGTTTTCAGTCAAACTGCCGAAGTGGCAAATCGGACTGAAAGCGGGTCGGGTTAATTGCTTGCCCTACCCATATCCATGTACTTCATTTTAATTTTAATGGGATAATAAAAGAAAGAACGTCCATGATAATATCAGCAACCCAAGAACTTGACCATATATTTCATCAAGCTAAGACATGGTAACAAAAATCGGTGATTTTTTTTTTTTTTGAAAAAACACAGTTACATCCCCTGATGATAACAATGGTAAAAAATCACGATTTTTTCTTTTGTAACAAAATCCGTCTTTCTTTTTCGACATTATCCCATTTTTTTCACAAGGACAAAAATTTTAATAACTTCTCTTTTTTTTTTTTTTAAATGTGAGGATTTGATACGTAATAGAATTTGGTAATTCATGAATGAAAAAATATGGGATTTGATGATAACAACTTGATTTTATGAATTTTTAGTTATATATTTTTTTCATAATTTTAATTTTTTTTTTTTTATTTTAATTTCATCATTTTTTTCCACTTCTTTTTTCTTTCTGTTTGTAACGTTTTTTTTTTTCTAAAGTTTTCCTTTGTCGATTTAAACGTACTCCGACTTTGTTACTATGAGCTAACATATCAAAATACCAGCCCGTAGAAAAAAAAAAGTTGTGTATTGTGTGGGTCAGTGCATAGAACCTTAGATTAGCCCTATCGGATACGTTGTGTGTTGGATGAACAGGTCAGGCAAATCCTGGTCACGGTCTTTCTTAAACGACAAACTCACATTGTCGAGATCGAGATTCAAATTGTCAAGATCAACAATTCAATATTTTTTTATCTTGAGAATTTAAATTGTTAATCTCAACAGCTCATGTTAAAATGTCGAGATCAACATTTGTAACAAATTCAATCTCGAGAATTTGAATGTTTTTACAATTTTTTATTGAAATAGAGAGTTGAAGTCAATGATTTGGTTCGAGATCTCTCTGATTTGAATCATCAACCTCACCAACTGAAACATAAGGTAAAAAAATTTACTAAATAACCAATCAAATTACCACAGAAAAATTAGAAGGATATAGAAAGAAGTCCCTTCCGCAAGGTGCATTATTCGATAGGATATTTCAGAGTTATGAATTCAGATTTCTATCATTAATTACTTCTTCCAGGGAACATCAAGGAATATATCCATATATTGATTCATTTGTCATGTGTTGAAATTTGTTGGTTTCAATTTATAATATCAACTAATTTTTTTGAGTTTATTCCTCTAACATGATCTACTTAGAATTTTTATATTTTATGAGTCCGATTTCAACTCTTACTAAAGGTTGTTGACCTCACCTTATGGCATCCAAAAATGGAAGTGGATCCTCTGTAGCATACGATTCCTGTAATACACTATAGCATAGATCCAATGGTTAAAAGAACGCCACATCAGTTATGCAATTAGATCCCACACTTAAAATATTGTGTGTTCAGTCGCCATTCATTTTCAAAGACATGGATCTAAAGGAAAATTTTAATTTTTGACATGTAAAAAAAAAAAAAATCAGATCTAAGTCACGATCACAAGAGGCTCAAATTTAATTGTTTTTCTAAGATAGCCCTCTATCTCATATGTTGAATCTGTGATACAGGAACGGTGTGCCATAGAAGATTCGTTTCCTCCAAAAACACGCCAAACCAACCTTGTGTTTTTCTAAATTTGGGAGGACTAAATTCACAGGTTTCTAGAGGACAAAATTCTATGAACTTTGAAATAAAAAATTTCACAATTGAATTGTAATTTTAAATTTTGGAGTTCTATGGAAGTTCAATAACCAAACATTTTCAAACCTTGAAAGAAGCCAAAAAAAAAAAAAATTGAATTAATTTTTTATTTTTTTAATCTAGAGATATGTTTGATTGCACGGAAAATTAGGGAGAAATTGAAGTTCCGTGGAAAATGACAATTTTTCAGTGTTTGACATGTCGAAAACTCTAAATTTACGAGGAAAATTATTTGCCATCATCCCCTGATTTTCTTTCATTAATGGCAAATCATTTTCTTACCCCTCCCCTTAGAAAACAATTTCCTAGCACACGACAAATCAAATAAATCAATATTTTTTTTATAGATAAAGTTAAACAAAATCAAAAGGCACAAAAAAAAAATTTTAATCATAAAAAAAAAAATTTATAAAATAAATATTTAAATTATTAAAAATTAATTATTTTTATAAAAAAAATCTAAATCAATCTTTTTTTTTTTTTTTTAAATTTCTAAGTGAATAAAAAATTTAAATTAAATCAATGTTTTTTTTATAAATAACATTAGAGCGCTACTATTGGCATCCCAAATTTTATTTGATTACACCTCAAATAAAAAATAATAATAAGTAAAAGTTGGGGTGTCAAAAGAAACTATCTCATTATTTGTTAGATTTGATCTATTATTTTAGTTTAGGATTATATGAGCCCAATCATAATTGTAAACAACTATTAAAATTGTTTGAACAAGTGTTATAATGTTAGCATTATAATTTGAGTCAAACCTTTGTAACGTTTGAAAAATGCGTTTTAATCTTTAAATGGGGTGTGATAAATAATTTAAGAAATTAGGGTGGAATAATTAAAATGTAAGGTGCCAATAGTAGCTCTCTAAAAAAAAAAATTGGATGCCAATAATAGTTCTCTAATAAGCTAAAAAATTGGGGTGTAATAATTCAAATCTTTCCAAAAAAAAAAAAATGATTTTATCATTATTATATATATAATTATCACGAAAGTTAAATTAAAATAATATTTTGTTTATATAATTCAAACAACAAAAATGTAAGGTGCCAAATAGTAGCTCTGTAAAAAAAATTTGGGTGCCAATAATAGTTCTCTAATAAGCTAAGAAATTGGGGTGCAATAATTCAAATCTTTCCCAAAAATATGATTTTATCATTATTTTATATATAATTATCACAAAAGTCATATTAAAATAATATTTTATTTATATAATTCAAACAACAAAAATAAATTCCCATGTTGTACTCAAACAACAGAAAATGATTTGCCAACTAATATTTTTTCTACAATTAAACATGCACTAAGTTTTTTCATGAAATCTAGAATGTTGTGGTGTTGGATCGCCAATGTGATAACCCATTTGAGCAAAACGACTGTTAGTAAGATTTAAAATCTTACTAAATTGATAAGGAAAGAGTTTTAAATATGAGTCAGATCCCTTGACTCCTAAGAATGATTTGTGGAAAAAAAACACATGATCCCAATCCTTTAAATGCAAAAATCAATAATTGAGATTTATTTTTACGATAATTATATTCAAGATTTGTATTATCAAGATACTCATAAATCTGAATCATTAGATTTTGTATATAAAAGGCTGGGGTTAGGTGTATTTTACACAAATCATTCTTAGAAGTCAACGGAACCTAACCCTTTAAATATTTTATACCTAATAAAAGAAAAGACGATCGATAATTGTTCAACTTGCAAACCACGTTTCTTAGAATCATAGGGCCTGAAATATAAAATTAGGCAAATTTCTTTCGAAAATGATCTCCATTATGAGATATTCCTCACCACCATCCATGTGGGCCATAATCGCTGACTGACTTTAGCTGCGACAAATGCATTCAAAAGAGTGAGGCTTGTTGATACACAAGAATCAAAATTCGTGAGTCAGGCTAACCTGACTAACCTAGTAAGATGCCAAATCTCACTTGGGCTCACTGGGCTACAAGCTACGTTTGCAGTCCAACACCATAGCTCTAAAAAATTAGGATTTCACCCTTACAAGGGTTCTTGGGAATTTTAATGTTATGTTTGTGAGTTAGGTGGAAGTTTGATAGTAATCTATTTTCAAAGCCTTCCATAAATCTCAAAAGAAATTAATATATATATTTTTTTAATTTGAATTTGAATTTGAGTTTTTCAATAAATTTAGAGGGCTGTGGCGTGGATTGCTGATATGTTATCCATTTGAGCAAAACCACCCTTACAAAGGCTTAAGATCTTAATATGTTAGTAAAGAAAGTATTGCGTTTTAGATTTCATCTGCACTTTAAAAATGGGCTGTCATTGAATTCGCAAATGTAAAACTAAAATTTAACGGTGAATTTTTCATTTTAAAATTTATAGAGTCTTGTGATTTGCATTATTATGCCATTGGATCATGAAAAATACCAACAATATCAATCCCCACTCAAGGTACTTCAAAAATGTATCCCAACAAGGGCTTGCTTGGGAATTGGGAGGGGGAAAGGCCAAGTCTAAGGTGATAAATCTGTTGTGAATCATCAGTAACTCATCTGATATTTGAATCATCTCTATATATATAAAAAAAAAATTTGTTTCATCAAATTTTCTGAAAACTTGACATTGATGTTAATATATTTTTTGTGCAAATAAATCAGCAACTTTTAAGAATTTAAATATTTGTATGGGATACACAATTACACTTCATGTCAGTGAGTTTTTGAGTTATTCTGTTAAATTGAATTAGAAAATCAGCACTCATTTTATAATATTTTTGACGTAAATAAATGTTTGACGTAAAAAAAAAAAAAAAAAAACTTTTGCTTTTTAAGTGGATAGACGATAATATGTTGTGATTTAGCATTTATTAATCCCACTTAGAAGCTATAACTTTCAAAGTAAAATTTCGAGGGATTGGCTCAATGATAATTTTAAATTGATAAGCAATTAATAATTGTAGGTTGTGAGTTTTATACTCACAAGGGTGCACCTTCACTTTTCTAGTGTGTATGACGTGCGAGCATTGCATATGCCCTGAGACTAGTCCTTAGATAAGACTCTCCGATGCTGGGTTGCCTAACATCAAAAAAATAAATAACTAAAACAACTTTCAAAGTAATGTTATTCTAGAAACTTATAAGTACGTAACGACTCTTGTCTTAAAAAGTTACTTCATCATTTTCGTAACGTTAACTCAAATAATCTAAAATGCTTGGCCCACCTCTCCTTTTGACTGGTGAACCTCAATTATTGAGGTGGATGGATTCTATCTCCACTTATTCGCCACCATTCATTATATTATCCTTTTCTTCGGTGAGATTTGACGTACCCCTCATTGTTTTACTGAATATTTAAGATGTACCATCATCTATTTCAAAACTGATGATACACCCTTGACATGGTGTCTTCCAAGATATATATACAAACACCCTCACATGGAACCTCACTTCCAACTTAAATACCCTCACATGCAACCATTTGCCAAAAACTCTTTGATTTCTCTATCAATTATGAATCTGTTATCTTCAATTTCTTAAAAGTTTCTTTTATTTATTATACATTATGTTCAATCCATTGTCCCCATCCTCTCATTAAAAATCATTGATTTTTTGTTTTTGTTTTTCGATATCTCCTAAATCATTTTTTTTCTAAACAAATCAACTTTAATGATGAATTTTGAACTTAAGTTGTAGAATCAACACTCCCTAGATCTTATTAAATTAGCAAAGTTGGCACTTCAAAAATCATTTATTGTCTTTGAGGTTTGAAGGCTCAAAAAATAAAATCTTTTGAGTTTGAAGATGAGGGATAAAAAGAACACCATAGATGTTGAGGACGAGGATGAATGATTTTGGAAGGAAAATAAAAGGTATTCTTTTGACTAAAGATTGAAGATGAGGGTATGTAGGTCCTTTTCACAGTCTCAGAAAAGAAGACTGAGGTCAAGGGAAATACTAAATATTTACAAAACCCTAGAAGGGTATGTCAAAAGTTCAACTCTCTAAGGTCTAAAATCTGAAGTAAACCACATATAAATGAGAAAAGAAGACGTCTTCCTCTTCGCTCTGTATCTGTGTACCCATTTCATCGCCTCTTCTACTTCGCTTTCTGTTTCATGGAAGAATTACTCATATTTCCTTTTCTTAATCTATCCTTGGGAAATCTGATCTCTTCAATCATAGAAGAGATTGGATCCTTTTCTGGTGTTGAGGAAGATTTGGAAAAAATTTCAAGTTTTGTTTCAAAAACTCGATCCTTGTTCCAAGAATCTGAGGAAAAGAAAATCCACTCGTACCAGCTGAAAGATTGGATGAGAAAGCTTAAAGATGCAGCATATGATGCCGAAGACGTATTGGACGAGTTTGCAAACGAAGCTTTAAGATCTAAAGAGGAAGGCGAAAGGAAGAAGGTTTGCAATTTCTTCTTGTCTTGCTTTAGTTCAAATCCGCTTTTATTTCGACGTGAAATAGTTCATAAGAAGAAGAAGTTAATAAATTTGTTGGTATATGATGGATCTGTTTCAAAGGAACGGTTTGTTGTTCTCGTAGTTGGTATGAGAGGTATCGGGAAAACAACTCTTGCTCAGCTTGTTTACAAAGATGAGAGGGTTGAGAAGCATTTCGACCTAAGAGGATGGGTTTGTGTCAGATGATTTTGATTTGATAAGAGTGTCAAAAGCAATTATAGAGAGTACTGCCAAAGAAACATCCAATTATGATAAATTAAACTCACTCATAGAACAAATTCAGAAAATAGTGAGTGGGAAGAACTTTATACTTGTGTTAGATGATGTATGGAACGAAGATTCCAACAAGTGGAAAGTCCTAAGAATTCCCTTGGATGTGCGGCAGAAGGAAGTAAAATCATTGTCACCACCAAATTTTATAGCAGTTGGTAAGGAAAATGTAAAAAAGTGCAAGGGTTTACCTTTGGCTGCAAAGACACATGTAGGCTTCTTACAAGGTACGAAAGAAGAAGAACGAAAATTAAAAGATATTTTGTCCAGTGAAATATGGAAATTACAGCAAGTAGGGAAAATGATATCTTAGCTTGAGTTATCATCATTTGCCCTCACATCTAAAGCAGCTTTGCATATTGTAACAGATCTCCCAAGGATTATATATTTGAAAGGCAGAAAGTTTTCATATTGTGGTGGGACAAGGTTTTATTACATCCTTTGGAGGGGATATATAATGCATGATCTGACACAATCAGCTTCAGAGGGTGAATGTTTTAACATTGAAGATGACAAACTATTTCAATTTTTTGAAATGGCTTGGTACTCATCATGCAAATGATCCAACAATGCAAAAGGCTACCCACACTACTAGTGGTGAGAAGAGCATTTGCAAAGTGGTACAATTCTTAAATAGTTGCCTGATTCAATAGGCAATTCGAAACACCTATAATACCTTGATCTCTCTTATATACATAAAAAGATTACCTGAAAAACAAGTATCCTTTATAACCTGTATACATTAAATCTTAGTGAATGATGTGGATTTGCTGAGTTACCAAGGATACAAGAAACCTAATTAACCTACGATATCTTCATTTTTATATATATAACATTCTTTCGACGTCACCAAGCAGTGGGGGATTAACATGCCTACAAATGCTACCCTTGTTTATCGTAGCCTTTCTTATACTTGCCATGACGGCATTGTCATGGTTGGTAATGCTTTCCCATTTTGGAAGACCTTTGTATCAGATAAATCTCAAATTTAGTGGAATGGGGTAGCATTCTAGAGGATGATATCCCTTGCCTTCGCAGACTTAATGTTCGGCATTGCAGTAGTTTGATTGCACTTCCAAGGTTTTTGCTCTCTCTTCGTGTATTGACATTGCATAGAGTTGGTGCCATTGGTAGCGGATGAAGATTGGAAACACCTCCAATCTATGGTAAAATTAGAATTACGGAATTGTCCCCAACTCATTTTTTAACCAAATGAGGTTCTACAGCACCTGATATCTCTTCGACACTTGTCTATTGGGAGACTTCCTCAACTCAAATTCTTGCCAACGGGCTTGTGGAACCTTGTCTCACTTAAAGTGTTGTCTATCAGTATGTCCAAGTCACAAAATCTCACCAGATTTGGTACTGCCTATCACACTTCAATTTGTCCACATTCTGAAATGTCCATTGCTATCACAAGCGTGCAAGGAGGAGTGTGGTGAAGAATGGTTCAAGAATCACACATTCTTGACTTTAAAAATTACTATATTATTGACAAGGACTTTGTCATGTTGAAGACCAAAATCACATATTTGTCTCCAGGTATCATTCTGTTCCTTTTTTATTTAAATTTTGAAGGACTTAAAATCCTTTGACACTTTGCTTGGATTGCTCTTTGTGCTTTATTTAGTCTTCCAATGTTTGGATTGCTCTTGTAGTTAACCTATTCTGCAATTGGAGAACACCATTTATTTATGAATAAGGATCCAGAACGGTGACCCGTTCCTATGGCATAAGAACAGTGTCTACATTGCATGTTTTGGTAGGAGTTTTAGATACATTGGGCTCCTAACCAAGCCATTTTTCTATATGCCAAGCAGCCAAATGTGTTTATTCTCCAATAAACACATGCCACATAGAAACCTTTTTTTTTATAAGAATGGGACACCGTTCTGGGTCGTGATTCTTTATTTATTTGTACGAAGTTCAAACCATTCATGTTTGCAAAATGGGCTGACCCTCTGCTATGGCTTGAGAGCCAGCTGTCAGCCTTTTAGAGAGGTTATAAATATGTCAGAAGCGGACACTCACAATTTTCAGGGTAATGTCTAAGTTTTGACATAAAAGGCTGACTGCCTATAGCAAGGTTTAAACTGTCCTACCAGAAGAATGTTTCAGTCAAGGAAAAAACCGATGCTATGTCAGCCAATAAATTCCTGAAACATTCAATGCTCCAGGGTCAATATTTTGACCGATGGTCTACAGAAATATCATCATGAGCTTTTACATAAACTGTGCTTCCCTATCAATCATCGGTTAATTTCTCGTCCCAGCTTGTAAACCATAAATGGACTTGCATCAACTTAACTTATGTTGCCCAAGTCATTTTATTTGATCCCCATAGGTAAAAGATTGGTGGTGTTTTTGTTTCTTGAATAAATGAATTCCGGGTATTTGTTGCACAAGTTCCTTTTTTCCAGTTACTTGAGGCATCATAATTTGGTATTTTCAGACTTTGGAAATAGTTGCAGAGAACCTGGACAAGTTCTGAGTTTGTGCACTTGAGGCTGGCTCGAATGTCTCTCTCCTTGCTGATCAGGTGATAAAGAAAGCTAGGAAAGATAAAAGTTTGATTTCAAATTCCATCAACCCCTACATTGAGTTTGGAATCCTTGATGTAATAGTATTTATCATTGAACAGGTCAAAACTCAAAACCTTTAAGCCTCAGTTGGTTGCTGTTAGAAACGAGTCGGAGGCTTTAGCTGAAGCTGGACACAAGCCTGAGACCATAGCAGGAAAGCAAGGAGTCATGTAGGTTAGCTACATTTTTTTTCCTCCCTAACGGCGTAGATTTTTAGCTAAAACTTCATTCTTTGACATATGCTTTTTCAATAAATCTTCAGATCGCTCGCAAACCACATGATGTCACAGTAGTTAAATGAATTATAGGTTGTAATGCTTTGAAGGTATAGAGTTAGGTGCAAATCCTTTTGTTTTATCATCATTGAAATTTCTTCCTCCCTTTATGGAATATTGAGTAGGATAATGTACAGCTCAATAGAAATGTTTACCAAATGTTCTTCGGGAACAAATATTCAATCTTTTTATCATTCTAGGCACAGTAGGAGTGACAATAGGTAGAGCTTGGTTGGGCTCACCCCGAAACTTGAACAAACACCAATAAGTCGGGTTAGTTAAGGTCAGGCTACTGGGTCCATTTATGCTTCCTCTTGCACACTCATAAAGTAAAAAATAAATAAATAAATACTATGCAGAATCAGAATATTCTGTAATTTTCCAGCTATGAAAGCATATTGTACGGATATTGTTCCCAGGAATTACCCATTTATGTTCCCGATTCAATTCATCTATTATAGTGATAAAGCAGAGATAAGTTTTGCGTTCTTTTTTTTTTTGTTTGTTTCTTTAAACATTATATGCTCATATCAGGAAAATAAAAAATTGCCGCACTTCCATCAATTTTGATAAGAGAAGCTGAGGGAGATCTTTCATTCTTTCTATCTCCAGATTCTCCACTGTATTCAGGGTGATGGAGGGTGCACCTCAACACATTCTTTTGACCGCTTCGGGCATGGCCTTCAGGTGAAAAATCTTAATCAATTCTATAAATGTTTTATAATTTTATTCAAGGTCTTGTTGGTGTGTGCCTGATCGGGAACGAAATATAAAAAAATTAAGAGTTATGTGTGATTTTCTTTTGAAAAGTTGAAATGTTTTCAGTAAATGCTTTTCAAGTGGGCATTGGCAGAGTCTGATATTTTTTCCTCTCCTTAGATTTCTTTTTCACGAATGCAAGATTTGTAAAAGGATCAGAGCAAGACAGATTTGAACTTGCTAATGTTATTTTCTTATTTAAGAATGTGCTATTATTCTTTTGACAGTGTTGTGATCATCCTCTTCATCGTGGCCTGTTGATATCTCTGATCTCTTTCTTTCACCACTTTATGGTTTCATTTTATAAAGAAAAGAAAAAGAAATAAGATTTGAAGTCTATCAAATAGTTTTGCATTTAGTGGTCAAATTTTGGAAATCTCATCGCATTTGCAACTGTACTGTATGCGGGAACCCAACATTCTGAACCTATGGATCCCAAAATAGGGAGAGCACTATTCTACAGTTTTGTTGAATCTTCTCAAAATTCTTTGACAAAACCTCCTGTTATGGCTTAAAAGAGGTAATGCGAGTTGGGCTTTGTAGCCTTTTGTCACCATGGTCGTCATATCTGCAAGATATTAAGCAAACTTCATTAGAATTGATAAAATTGAACTTTACTGATAATGGTGTTTTATCTCTACTAATCAATGCACTATAAGAAGTACAAGACCAGAGAGAAAAAAATCAATCTTAATTTCCTATTCTAATCTCTTAATTTATGCCCATACTTTAAAACTCAACTCGGCTTAGATGTCCATCAAGTCGAGTCAACTTTACGACTCATGATTGGTGTTTTGAGTTTTAGAGTCCCAGACTCTGAGCTCTTTGATGCACGGTTTTGCATCTCAACGAAGATTACCTACTGACAGAAGACGAGAATTACTCATTCACCAGCATTTTAGCACTTACCCCGACCTCATCTTCTAAAAAAAATAAAACAGGAAAATGAAAAAAAAAAAACCTGATGGTTGCTATCCACAATATCTAAATAAATTTGGCTTCTGTTTTTATTAGAATCTTCATGAATTTGCTGTCAGATATTGTATGCTACATTATAGAAGTGTTAACATATCTTTGCATACAACTAATCAATGCAAATGTTCTATTTACCTGATAAGTAAAGGTATGATGCTTGAAATAAGATTGGAGGATGAATGAATTGTGGGTAGATGGGATTGGGTTTGTAATATAGCAATTTTGTAAGGGGTCTGGACTTGTTTGTCCCTTGGTTTTGGTCATATCGATCACCCTTTTTCTTCTAAATATAATTCTCTTTATCTATAAAAAAAAACAAAAAAAAAACAAAAACTGTCATGTTACTTTTCTAATAATTGGTGCTCCCCAAGTGTTTTGAACCTCACAATTGTAGATGCCTCAATTTTTTTAGGATTATTTAGTCACATGCACTGAATTCAGTGATTCGTATGTGTTGTGGTTACCAATATAATTCTACACGGTTATGGCTTACTTAGTTAGAGTTCATTTTCTTGTTTACACTATATTTTGTAATTTGGCCTTGACCACACACCTACAACTAGAGTAATAAGGTTGGGCAATCTTTTTAATTATTCTTCTTTTACACGTGGGTGATAGTCATATTTGTAGAAAAATGCAAATCTCTTCCTCGTGTGTGTGTATTGCACTTCTAATTGCCTAGTTATTAATATCATTTTCAGATTTTACTGATGATACGGTCTGTAATGGATGTCACAGGGAAATGTGCTACGCATTCACAGGACCTCCATAATGAATGGCCTCTCCTTGACAGATTCTTGTTTTTCATTCATCTTGAGATCGGGCAAAATCTCCAACACAGTTCTATTTCTTTAACTCCTTGGACATGTATTGCCTAGAGTCCAACAATACATGCCTCATATTCAACCAAATTGAGCTTTATAGAAATGAGAGAATAGGAATTGTCTAGCGCACACTACATTCCCTTTTCTGATTGACTGCTCCTTTGAAAGATGGCCTTCATGTCTGATCTGACTCAGCCCGATTTGTGCTACCCATGGTAACCAATACTCATGGATGTATGTACCCATCTGATGCTACTTCTATTTCTAAATAATTCCTTAATAGCTGCGTATAATTTTTTATGGACTATGCCACAGCATTTGAGCCTTGAATCTGCAAGGGACCATATGGATCCAAATAATTTGATGAACCAATTGTCTATTAATATTCATTTTTGTATATTTTCAGTTGAATCAGATAATGTAATTTTCTATTGTCACGCAATGGTAAACATCATATGTATTTACACAGAAAACTTGCTTTGCTTAATGCTGTGTGCTCACTCTTTAAGGACTCAAAATTACTTGAGCTTTTAGCATGTTTTCTGGAACCAACATCTCAATTCCCATAAAAAGACTGGCTTTATATGAAATTTTCCCAATGAACTGGAATCAAGGACAAGTATCAAATAATTTATAATGGTTTTATATGGTTTTTCCTTGCTACTCAATGCTTAATTTTCCCAGGTGGAGTAAACCCTGCGCCCTAAACTTTCCTTGCTATTAGGTTTGGAGTGGTTTGTGCTATTCAGCTTCAAAACAGGCCTGATATGAACCATGGGTTTGAAACGGGCAGCCAAGCAGGTCAGGTTCAGGTATCCATCTGGCCTGCTCAGTCCATGTGCTTCCCTGGAGTCAGTATTCTAATTGTTTAAAACTTGGTCTCTCCAAAGATAATTTGTCCATTAAATGGCGTAAATTCGCAAAGTTTTACACCCGCAAATATTGAACTTTCGGGTTAACAGCTTCTTTGGAACACCAGTGTTGTCCCAAATTAGTGACCCAAGTTTCTTGGCAATCAGAGGTCAATTTATTACTGAATAAAATTTCATCATGATTTGAGATGAAAACTAGCAAGCATTGAAAAGCCACAAATTTTGATTTTTAAGAGGATTGACAGGCACACCATGCAGGCTCGAAAAAAAACGTAATGAAGATGCTGCACAGTATTGCATAACTCAAAAGTCACAGCCAGCAATTGTCCCCCATGAATGTCAAGCTTTGGACCTAAGTATCAATAAAACCTCATTTCATCAATAGAAATGAACTACATTGCCTAATCTGCCCAAGAAATTTCATACCTTCCAATAATCATCGTCCCTTGGATAGCACTACACACAAGCTTTTGTACAGCTTTGAAGAGAAATATTTTTTTTCTTCAAAAAAAT
Organism: Akebia trifoliata; assembly: GCF_017979445.1. Taxonomy (NCBI): domain Eukaryota; kingdom Viridiplantae; phylum Streptophyta; class Magnoliopsida; order Ranunculales; family Lardizabalaceae; genus Akebia; species Akebia trifoliata. Next base: position 5,828,014 of record NC_141379.1, read on the forward strand.
GGACCCAAAATTTGATGACTCATCAAACCGATCAAAATTTTTTTTTTTTTTTTGGTGGTTAAGAAATGATATTACCCGTGCAAGAAATCAAAACCCAAACCTTCCCAAATGCGAAGAAAGACTAATCGTTCAACTTGCAAAACAAGTCCCATCAGGCTTTTAATATAAAAATGGGCTAATTTATTTAGAGAGCTATTTCCACCAACTTTTGCTAACATAACACCAACGGTGCAGTTCTTTGGTAATTTACATAAGAATTGGTGTGGGATTAACAGCTCTTTTATTTAGGAATTGATCTCCATAATGAAACCATTTTTGACAAAATCACCCATTTTCCATGTAGCAGTCAAACAATATTTTGGTCAAAGGATTAAAAAATTTACACTTGAAAATGATTCTTTTGGGAGGTGGGGAAAGGCCTGAGTTCTTGTGGAAGTATCATCCATCTGTCATCTCAACATGTATAGAGGAATGCTTATCATGGGGTGAAGGTGGAAGCTTTCAATCAATCCACCACATCCCAACCAGGCTCAACCCAGCCTAAACATTTTCAAAATACAGAATCATGAATTGTAAAACAATACAAAAGTATCCATTTAAAACAAAGGGCACATCAATACCTAATATGGTACGATTATAAGGTACGATTGTTCTAAGTATCCTGCTAAAGGAAGAAACCCAATATATATATAGCTCATATATAACCAAATAAAGTTACTCAAGAAGCATATATAGCTTCAAACCCAAAAAAAATTTCTTTTTTTCCCCACCACCACCTTACTCTACCAACCCCAACATACCCCTCCTCATCTAAACCTTTAACCTGCACAGTTTACCCCATATGAGAGGAAAGGAAGAAGACCAAGAAAAAAAGAAGCTTCTAAAGAACAACGGTAGCAGTCAGTTGGATAAAAGATAGAAGAAACTAAGCTGATAGACATTTAAGAAGTGTCATCATTCCCTATAACACCTAGTCCTTCTGCTACCATTTGTAGACTTTTCTTCACATTAGCCATAACTTACGAAATGAAAGCCAAACAACATGAAGAGGTAGCTACATCGAGATTTTTAGTTGTCTTCCTCCTCCTCGCCATCCTCATCGTCATCATCCTCTTCAAAACCATCCTTTTCCTGAAAACATGCACAAATCAGAAAAGAGGGGGAGGGGCGTAATTTAACAAAATATGATGGAGATCATATCCCCATAATTAGTTGGCCTTGCCAATCGTTCTTTTGATGAGATACTTTCAAAACAAGATGCTTGAACGTTCCTTGGAAACAACTGAGTCCTAAACACACATTTCCTAGACCTTTTGCTTTGCACAAAACTAAGTTTTAGTTACTCAGTAGGTAAATCCTTCCCCAATTCTTATCACACAACATCAGATGTAGTGAAGTCATTAAAACAAGATAATACAACATCTTTCAGTCCGGCAATGAAGAGCCCCATTATAAACATCATGATAGAAGTAGTTTCAGCTTTTCTTTATTTCATAGCAACCCATTTGGTGAAATAGGTAAACATGCAGCTGTCATCCAATCAAATTAATCACTAAGCAAGTCAAGCCTCCATCAGATTCTACTCTATCAAAGAATAACTAAACCAATAGAAATTCTATCTAACATTTTTTGGGTACGTAAAAGGCATTGTATTAAAGAAGAAAAGAATACAAATGGAGCTTCAATGACAAACCACTACTTGAATGTTGCATAACAATGACCTAAAGAACAATTTTCTTATCGCTGGTTTGGATAATTTACAACTGTTCACCCATGAGTATTCTATATTCAATCCTTAACTGCAGTTGTTGATTGAAATTACTAAAGATGACTGAAAAATGAAAGGGAATATGCACGATAAGCAAAGAATCTTTAGTAGGAAGAGTTCATCCAAGCTCATATGAGCTCAATGCCCTTTTGTATAAGCAATCTATCCTAGATATTCTACAAACTCTTGGGTTTTCCTTTCAATCTTGCCTGAAATTTCATTGACCATATTGACATAGTGTAGCAAACTTAGTTGGATTGACCTCTGTTAAGCCATGAGTGTAATTTTATATTTTCATTCTCAATTGTGATTATGGAGAGTGAAGCTTACAAGTTGTGGCACTGAAAAACAGATACAGTGCTACAACAGAGATCACATGAAAGAACACAAAAAGTAGAGATATTTGATGACATAACAAATCTCACTTCTGAATCTAGTAGTTCACAGGTATGTAGACAACAAATTTTATCTTTTATGCAAATCACAGAGAAAAAGAGAAAATGTCGACCATATATACATTTACAGAGTCGGGCAATGGAAAAGAGTGAAAACAAAAAAAACAAAAAAAATACAATAATGTCCCAGGGAAATAAATAGAGGTGGATTAACCACAGATTAACGTAATTGATACTTTCGTATATAACATACATTCAAAAGAGGAAGTTCAAGTATAATTCAGGAAAAATTCGTTCAAAAATTCAGTAGCCATAAAAGCAAACACACATGTATTTAACGTTCCTTCTGATTTTATGAGCATGACGATGTGTATAATTCATGAATAACGCATGATTTATTCTGCTATGCTAAAAACTGTCGAATTTTTATTGTTCATTATCCTAAACTATATGATAATAAAATAAGGAGTTTGATATTGAACTTATGACGTGTTTGATTGCAAGCAAATCACTGTGGAAAATGTTTTTCCTTCAATAATCGGTGTTTGACAGCAAGGCAAATACAAATCTCGTGGAAAAAGGATTTTCCTTATGCACGAGATTTGCCTTCAGTGGCGGCAAATCATTTCTCACCCCTCCCCCCTAGGAAAATGATTTGCCACACAAGAAGAAAATTTGGTTCACATAAATGCCCATAATTTTTAGTTTAAAGTTCCTATATTCGGATCATTTTGCTAAAAAACCAATAAAATTGAAACCCACGACTCTATGATCCCTATTTTTAAGGTGGTTAGTTATTAAAACTAAAAAATATCCTTTTTATTATATAATCATCAAAATTCCCCCTTATTTGTATTTTTAATTACAAATAAATCCTTTTGATACATGTGTTTTTCACATTCCACCTTCTAATTTAATTTAAAAATAAATAAAAACTTAAACAAAGAGAAAACATAGAAGACTAGGAGGCAGTAGAAGACAAGGAGGCATTTTTCAATTAATTTTAGTTTAATTTAAAATAAGCATATTTTAGAAAAATTTTTAAACATTACTTTGTAGTATTTATTTTTAGCATTTTGAAAGTGTTGTCATTTTTTAAGAGAGCTGTTATTGGCACCCTAACTTTTACTTATTGCACCAGTATTAAAAAAAGTAATAATAATAAGTGAATTATTGAGAATAAGTAAAAGTTGGGGTGCCAATAGAAGCTCACTTTCATTTTTTTTAGCCAGATTTCTATTTTCTGTGTTTATGATTTTATATGAGCAGAAACCATAATTGTAAACAACCACCGAAACTGTTTGAAAAAGTGTTATAATGTTATGTAATGTTGAGGTTATAGTTTTGAGTCAAACCTTTGCACGTTTGAAGATTGTGTTTTAATCTTTAATTGGTGTCATAAATAATTTAGGAAGTTGGGGTGTAATGAGTAAAAGTTGGGCTGCTAATAGTAGCTCTTTTTTTAAATGTAATTTATTTAAATGATTTTTTAATTTAGGCAGCAAACCTAAATAAAAAAATCATTTAAATAGTTTAATAAATGAATGAGTATATTATCATTTAAAATCACTAATTAAGTTTATTTTTAGTATTTTTTTAATTTTATTTTTATCATTTAATAAATTTTAACATTTTTTAAATGTAAAAAAAAAGGTATTTCATATATTAAATGATAAAATAATATTTAAAAATCTGAAACATAAAAATTAATCAAGTTTTCCACATGATTTTCCATGATGTGTTCAAGCGGTGGAAATGGATTTGCCTCTAAATCATTTGCCAGGTAAATATTTTCCCTGCAATCAAACACACCCCTAGGTTAATATACAAGAAACATGATTCATCCACGAGCTAGTTGCTCATCAGGTTATACTTTAGCGTAGGTTTTTTGCTCCCCTTTGTGCTTTCTTTTCTTTTTTCTTTTTTCTTTTCTTATTTTCTCTTTCCTTGTATCAGGTAGGTCTTCTCAATCTCCTTTCTTTTGAGGTTAATACATTTTTTTTTTTAAAGTAATATAATATTTTCTATCAAGAAAAAAAAAACCTAAGAGCCCAGTTTTATTGATCTATTTTATGACAACAGGTTTTATTGTGGGGCATTGGAGGTGAGTTAGTAATTGTTGCGCTTGTTATGTTGGCATCATATTTCCAATATCACTATAACAAAGGAATGCATTCCTACAATCTGTCTATGGCTACTGTGAAGATTGACAAGTTGTTTTCATAAATTTCAAACCTCAAAAAAAAAAAAAAAAAATGTTCTCCCATTGTTTTTCATGGCGACCAAGACTCATTCACACGTAACAAATGTCTCTCTCCACTAGAAAATTTAAGAGATGGGATTCTATCTTCTTTTACCTCTTCATCATCTTCATCGCCATCAAAATCCTCTTCATCAGCCTCCTGCACCAATTAGATCTTGAATTAGACTTAAGAAAAAAATTGAAAAAGAAATAAAAGAAAGAGAAGAATAATAAATAAAAAAAGCTGGAATATAATTTGTCTCTATAAGATTAGTACATGCTTGAAAGAAAATGACTGGAAAACAACTCACATTGTTGAAAAATTTGAGAGGATTTGGCCATAAATCCTCCTTGATTATATCGGCCACCTGACATTGTAGAAACAAAATTAAATAATAGAGCACAGCAGTGCACAGTTGAATTCCTTAGTGTGAAAGATAAAAAGGGTAAGCAACACAGATGATAAACCTTGTTACCGGTGATTAATGCAACAATTACAAAGTCCCCCCAATATCTCGATGTCATGCATTCTCCACATATATGACACAAAATAATATGTGAAAGAGAGGCATAGAAGTTACCTCATCATGAAATCCTTCTGAAAGATCTTTCTGCTGAGTCTCACCGAACCAGCTAAAGAAGCTGCATCCACAAGAGTTGAAAATGAGAATTGTGTGCACACAGCTAGGCCTTGGCATGGCATCCCGACGATATTGAAATGGTGAATGAAAGGGTGCATATTGTCTAAAATTTAAATTGAATATCAAGATTGGTATAAGAGAATGTGCCGATTTATAGATATGATGTACTTCCACATTGTCAATTTTCTTGAATAAATTCTGGTTCAAACACTACACCATTACCATTTGAATGTCTCTACCTCCTTCCAAAAGTATAACTGGCACCACTTAGCAAAAGAAAGCAAATATTGTGATGCTATTACAATATAACCATAAAATAATTAAATAAATAACAAACAGCGAATATACTCACATAAATTAAAAGTCTACACAGTTAGGTAAAGGGTTAGAAGTTAGCAAGGTGAAGGTTCAAGGGAGTTTGAACCTAGGACGTGGGAACAACACTCCACACATCTAACCAACTCGATCGTCTCAAATTCAAATGTCATATTCTCATTTTTGTCATTTTAATCACAACTATTCATTCACAAACACCATTCCTTCTATTTTCTATAAATTTCATTTTTTTATCATCAATATTCATATGTGCAACCCTTTCCTTATTAACATAGTTAGATTTTGAGCCTTACTTAGGGTCATTTTGCTCAAATGGATTACGACATCAGAAATCCAACACCACAGCCCTCTAAGTTTCATCGAAAAACTAAATCCAAGGTTTTGAAAATGGACAGCTACCGAACTTCCACATAACTCCCAAACTTAAAAAAGGAATTCAACGGTTAAAAATAATTTTTTCTTCAAAGTTCAAAGAATTTCATCCTCTACAACTCTGAAGCATCGGATTGTGTTTTTGGATGCCAAGAGGTGAGCCCAAAAACCCTTATTAAGGGTTAAATCCTTACTAACTTAGTAAGGCTAGGGGGACTCTATTCATATTCAAACACTACAATAAGTAATTTAAAGAAAGCTATTTTGAGAAGAGACTTCAATTAATTTTTCATCTAATGAAGATCAGAGAATGAATGTGGTGCAACTTCTTGCATCAAAGTTCTACAAAATAAACGTGTTACTAGACAACCAATCAACTCAACATGTTGGTTCTTCAAAAGGTCGACGACACATTTATGGTGATAGAAACCCCGACATTGAGCGACTAATCAAAGATTATTTTATTGAACCTTTCTTTATTTTATTTTGGCCTTTCCCTCTTCACTGTCACATACTTTACCTTTCTTTATTTTATGAGGAAGATAAAAGTTCATATTTCTTATCGTGCCTCTAGTTTGGCCAAGATATCATTCTTTCGATACTCATAATAAGCTTTTTCTCAATGCTCGATGTTGAAAATATTTATCATCATAATTATGTCATCTTTCTCTTTTTGTTTCCTTTCATTCATCTCTTCCATCACTTTTATTTTTCTTTATTTTATTTTGGCATTTCCCTCTTCATTGTCACATGCTTGATTGTTAAAATTTTCCATTAAATCACAAAAATGAGAGCTCGTAACATCTGCAACCTTGTTTTTCGAATGTAATTCTTTTTCGACTTTCCTTCCAATAAACATTTTAGTTCCTAGGGAGTCAATGCTACATCTCTATGGATCTTAGTCGGAATCAAGAAAAACAGGTATTTCAAGAACTTGAACGAATGAAGATGAGAGGGGACTTGTCGTAAAATTTCCCAACAATACTCCAAAGAAAATTTGATTTTTTCAATCTCATGCTACAACAATTTTGCTTGAAAAATTTAAAGTTGGATTGAAAAATTAGAAATGTAAACACATGTTAATTATTAGAAATATAAATGTAAATCTCATCTTGTCTACTTCAGTTATTCAACTTTATTGTTTATTTTCAATCTTTGTGAGGTAACCACGAAATTTATTACAAATCCATATTACACCACAATGAAATTGGATGGAAACTTGTGTTTGTCAAATTTAATCGTTAATTATTAAAAATATAAATGAAAATCCCATTTTGTCTGCTTTAGTTATTCAACTTTGTTGTTTAATTTCAATCTTTGTGAGGTAACCACAAAATTTATATAGATCCGCATGATTACGCCACAATGAAATTGGATAGAAACTTGTGTTTGTCAAATTTAATCGTTGGTGTTGTCGATGTAATTTTGGAACACCCAATTCCAAAAATTGATTTGTGTATACAAGTTGTCAATAACTGGATTTTGAGTACTACTCAATCAAGCATTGCAAAAAATTCTTCTTGAGCCATCATAAATGATTTTTCCCACTTATTGAATTGTTAATTATCTTTCTTATTGAAGAAATATTATAAAAACAAAATAAAATCCAATAGAAAATGGAACATGAGAAATCTCTAATTTCATAATATATTTATAATAAAAAAATTCATTAAAATGTTCTTGAGGGCAAAATTGTCAAAATACATTTAAAATAAGGTTTATAGCAATTTGTGGGTTCTTATGTAAATAACCATCTATTTTAGAGTCATTGGTTTGGCTTTATAAATGTTGTTAAAAAAGTCAAAAACTTTAATTTTTCAAAAAACTAATGTCGTTGATGGTAATTTTGTAATTAACATTGTACAAGTCATTCATTATCTCAAATTTTGAGATATGCCAAACTTGATTCAACATTTGAACTCAAGTTTGGAATATTCTACATTTGTAAAGATCGTTGGAGTAACTATTTCGTAATTCGTGTTATATTTTAGAATTGTTACAAAAATATAGCATGTTTGTAATGCTTTAAGGTGTTATATCTATTCTTGATGGGTAAATAGCGTCGTACTATGACCGAGCGAAAGAAATGGAGTTTGACGTCATGAAAATAAGAGTGAAAAGACACAGATTTTGATGTGGACAAGATTCCCAGGTTTTTCATCCATTCACTAGAGATCATACCAAAAGAATCAATATTCATTGGCAATAACGATATCAACATTCAAATCATGGTTATAGATCTTTAGAGTATCAATAGAGGAGATGATAAAATCATCTCCTTCACAACCCAATGCTCTGACTCCTTCAAAAAGACCTTTCCATTATGTTGTGATTTGCCCATAAAAAATAGTATAGCAACTTAAAGCATCTCCAACGACGTGTTATATCCTCGTAGCAATTCTAAAATATAACACAAATCACTAAAAAGTTGTTTTAACGATAGTCTCAAATATAGAATATTCCAAATCTGATTTAAATTATAGAATCATGTTTGACATAACTCAAAATTTGAGATAATGGATGACGTGTGCAATTTTAATTAAAAAATTGTCACCGACATTAATTTTTGAAAAATCAAAAATTTTGACTTTTTCAACAACATTTATTGGTTATTTATATAAATACCCACAAACGACTATAAAACCTTATTTTTAATGTATCTTAAAATTTTATCCCTCAAGAACATTTCAATGACAAATTTTAGTATAAAAACACTATGAAATTAGAGATTTCTCGTGTTCCATTTTATACAAAATAATTTTTCTCTACAACATAAAAGACAATCACCAATTCAATAAGTAGAGAAGCTCATTTACGGTAACTCAAGATAACGCAATTTGCAATGCTTAGTTGAGTATCACTCAAGATCCAATGCTTGGCAACTCGTAGACACAAATCAATTTTTGGAATGAGATGTTCCAAAATTACATTGATTGAACAGACACAAATTTTTATCCAATCTCATTGTAGCATAATCATAATAAATTTCATGGGTATTGAAAATAGACAACAAAGTTGAATAACTAAAATGGACAAAATGAGATTTTCATTTATATTCCTAATAATTAACTTGTATTTACGTTTCTAATTTTTCAATCCATCTTTAAGTTCTTCAAACAAAATTGTTGTATCATGAGATGGAGAAAATCAAATTTTCTTTGGAGCATTGTTAAACAATCTTCCAACATAGTATGAAATGAAAAGACCATGCTCATCTAAAAAGACAAACCTACAATAAGCCTCATCTCATCTCCATCCTCTCAAATTCCTAAAACACCCGTTTTTCTCGATTCTAACCAAGATCCAAAAAGATATAGCATCGATTCCCCAAGAACTAAAAGATTTTAGAAGGAAAGCCGAAAAAGAATCACATTCAAAAATCAGGTTCCAGATGTTTCGAGATCTCATTTTTGTGATTTAATGGACAATTTTAACAAACAAGCATGTGACACTGAAGAGAAAAAAGCCAAAATAGAATGAAGAAAAGTAAAAGTACTGGAAAAGATGAATGCGATGAAGCAAAAAGAGAAAGATAACATAATTATGATGGATATTTCTAACATTTTTGCCAAACTAGAAGCATGTTTAAGAAATATGAACTTTTATGTTCTTCCTCCTCCATTATGATGTATTTTATTTTACACAACTTTGAATTTTAAGGAATTTGAAACTTTTTGAATTTTTATTAATTGAAACTTTCTAAAATACCAAACGTCACATTAAAAGTATTTTAATTCAAAACATAATAAATATTTGATAACATATACAATTAAACACTCATTCAAATCAATAAATATTGCAAATGCATATAATTAAACATTCATTCAAAGCCTTTCTCGTGACCACATGTTTGAAAAGGTCATTGCGGAGTATATGATGAATTGCAGAAGATCGAATCATACGGTGACGATCAATGAATAAAAATGTCGACTCTCGTAACACTTGAACTTGAGGCTCTTTGTCAAGTGTATCATATTCATTATCAATAAAATAATCAAGTTTATTTTTAATGATCATGTTATGCAAAATAACACATGTATTCATGATGTAACTAAGATCTTCATGACTCCAAAATTGACCTGACCCTCGTACAACAGAAAAACGTGTGTAAAACCCCCTAACATTTTTTTTACATCTTTGCCCATTGAGGATATATCCCATGGGAAAGATAATATCCCATAGTTTATTAGTGACCATTGATGATGTAGTTGATGAGAGGAACACAACCTTCAACAAGCTCCAAAAAGACATGGAACCGATTAAAAACAACATTGAGATAATTGTACGACCCAAGCATACCAAAAAAGTATGTCATATCCATAAGTCATACAACACTATTGTCTCGAGAATGATTGTCGGTACATTGTTCATGCCACGCAACCGAACATTTTTTCCATTTCCAGTGCATGTAATCTAAGCTCTCCCAACATTTCAGAACACCCACATTTCTTCCTCTTATAGAAATCTAGCAAAATCTGCCTCTTTTGGTGATCTTAGATATTCTTCTTTGAAATTGGAGACGATCATTCGACAAAATCTTTTCAAAGACTTAATTGTCATACTTAAACCAATTCTTACATATTCATCCACAACATTGACAAACTTGCCGTAAGTAAACATCCCAATTGCCACAATAATTTTGTATAGATAGGATAACACGATATTTCCATTAACGTCATTTTTTAGGATGAAATAATCATATTGTTGGGTAAAATTTAGGAAAAGAAAAAAGAGTAGGAACGCATTCGAAAACGACTCCGAAAAATATTCACTGGGTAGACAAGATTCTCAATGAAATAATCTTTAATGAGTCACTCGTTACCAGAAATTCTATCACGATAAATATGTCGTCCAAGAAACCCTTGGTATGATTCCAAGATCTTATCCTTCTATCCGATCTCTTTTTCTTTTAATCTTATTTTTCCTTTTTTTTATTTTCTTTGAATTTTCTTGTTCTTGATTCTTGAATTCTTGAAATATTGAATATTGAATTCTTGAAACCCATTTAATTCTAGCCTTAATCCTTTCCCATTTTCTTTAACCCTTATTCCATTAATCTCTTCTTCGAATCTACCCTATACTCTATATCTTAACCCCAAACCAAATTCTCCTAACCCCCCTAGTATTTCATCTTCTTCCTTCACCATCTTGTATCAATAGCTAAAAGCAATTTTGGCATTAGCATTAGAGATGCTCTTAAACTCTTATTGAACGAAATGGAAAAAAAAAAAATATGAAAGCTTTATATTCAAACTACTCTAGTGGAATAGAGATAGAAGTAGTCTAGCATTGTCAATAAAGCTCTCCAGTTCAATTAGAATTTGGTTATCGAGTGAAAACCATTATCAACAAACAGATCAATAATGCCAAATTAGTAAAAACAAACATGAATATTCACAATAAAAAGTAACCCACATCACTAATAAACAACTGATAACTAAAAGTATAAATAGGGTAGGGAAATCAACCTCTCATCAGAAAATGGTCGTTTTTTCCCTTTTTCCTCGTGAATTCCTCCATTGGCAATATCCTTCAAAAATTTTACAACGCAAGGAAGAAAATTAGACTAGTAATTGAACAGTGATTAATATTTATACCTAGGAGTGGGAAGAAAACGCCCTCACCATGCCCTCCTTCCACTTGATTGCCGTGCCAGTTATCTTAGTCGTCCCTTCATCGGAGAAGAAAAATGTCTTTGTGAGCTTTGTATCTTCAAAGTAAGGGTTGGGGTTGAAATTCTGTATGTTAAAAATGCAACGGCATTACTAACAATGTTAACATCTCCATCCTCTACCACAACACCCAAAAGTGAGGAGTGGGGAAAAAAAAAGGCAAACCAATCACAAGTGAAGATCCAATATAAGCTAACCGAGGGAAGAGAAACTCACAAATGTAATAGAGTACCCTGATTTAACATCTTTGAAATCTTCAACATCCAGAGAACTTAGGTACTTGAAAATCTACGTCAAAGAAGAAAATTGCAACTGCAAATTTTATTTCTTTAACGCCTATATGAAGTCCAATAATAACTTGAACAATAATTTCAGGCTTCAATATTTGATTCCATTATCTTGATTCTCAACAAGATAAATTTATATTTAATATATATGTAAGAGAAATGGAGGCAAGCAAAAAACTGCTGCCAAACATGCCAATTCATGTAGTTTTTAGAAAAAATAGCCAAACCTTCTGGTCTTCCTCGTTCAAAAGATCACCAAGTGCAGGATGACTCAAAAACTGCGGAAAAAGAAATCTTTTACAAGTCAAATGGATGAAAGAGCTATAGCTGGAAAAATAAAGACATCATAGGGGAAAGTTCAATACTCCAAGAATGAAACCAAAAGAAAAAATAGAGAAGGGAAGGACCACGCACGGCAGTTAACCAGAAGTCGGGGATGGCCTTGATGATTTCATTCCGTTTAGTATACACAGGTCTACGTATCTCATTGTACTTCTGCTCAACTTCCAACACTTTGTCACTTGCTTCCTCATTGACCTATTGGGGAATTACAAACCCAATAACAATCAAGCCTAATAAACAATAGTCTATATAACATCTCTAATGGTTCAAAATTATTCATTCAGACTCTAAATCCATGTGACCCAACAAAATAAATAAAATATCTCTCTCAATTTCATTTTTTGAAACAATAATAGTGGAAAAATGCTCTCTCTCTCTCTCTCTCTGAGAAATGCTATATTTGGCACAGAACTCTCCAATGTTCCGGCTTAAAATGGCGGAAAAAACATCCAACCCAATGCAAGTAGTGTGCCTCAAACTAAAGTAGCTATATTTATTCGTTCTTATTGCAAGCAAAAGCCGAAGACGGTCTCGCCTCTATCTTTCAGACACTTTTCATAGCTCGATTGGTTAATATAAGAGAGGCTGAAACGCTAAAAAATGCAAAACAAATCGAACAAAATGACCAAGAGCTTCCACCAACTGAATCCAAAAATCTAAACAAGACTCTCTTTATCCAAAAAACAGAACAAACTCACAAAGAGAACCTCCGATACTCAAAATAAGAACTTGGGAGAAGGAAATGTCGGAATTTAACAGCCAAACATCATTGACATCTCTCTCTCTCTCTCCATCTCAAAGAAAAAAAAGAAAAAAAACTCGAAAACTCACCTTCTCAAGCTCGTCTTGTACTTCCTGCAACTTCTCGATAGAGAGAACGAGCTCTCCATCAATGTGATCTGAATCTTCATCTTCACCTCTCTCTGCAACCTTTAATTTCTTCCCCTTGTCCGCGCCCATACTGGCAAGCTTCGCAAAACCCTAGTTTCCTAATCTTCTAAAACCCTAAATTTCTCTTTTAGGAGAGAAATGAAGTGGTAGTTGTTAAACTGGTGAAGTAACAGCAAGGGTTTATAAGTTATAACTTATAAACTAATAATTATGGCGAACTCCTTTTTCTTTTTGGTTTTTATTGTGAAGGATCTCCAATGATTCTGAAATCTCAATGGTGAGTGGGACCCACGTGTGCTACCAACATGTCAGATACGATGGATCGAAACTCGTATGAACCATGAACTACTTAAGCAAACCCTAACCGTAGATCCGAGGAGAGTTCCGTTCATTAAGAATTGATAGTGTGATGCCGCTATAACGATATTTATTGTACCACGTGGGACCCACTGGTTTAGTTTTAGTGCAAAACTACAACGTAATGCATTGTCGCCGTCATATAGAAATGCGACTGATGGCATGCTCCTCGACCTAGGTTTTGTCTGAGAGTAATATAAAATGACACAAATGCCCTTTCCTTCGACCTTTTGCACAAAAAAAAACTACTTGTTTTTTGATTTGCCATCTTCAAGTTATTTATCCTTTTAGGGTAAATTATTTTTAACATTGTCCACGTCATCTTCAATGTATTTTTTTAAAAATCCTTTATTTTTCACCAAAATACTATCATTCTCCTTTTCCAAAAATCTTTTACTTGAGGTTTGAAGGTTAAATGAGAACACAAAACAGTAAAAATCTCATCTTCAAACTATTAAGCTTTAGGATAAACTAATTTTAATCCATTCAATTCATTGTCTTTAATATCATTAGAAGGTGGCGTGTGCAAATACGCATGTATTAACTTACCTGTAATTTAAATTCAAATTAAAAGATTTTTTAAGATTACATAGTAAAATGAATATTATTTTGTAATTTTAACAAATAACCACCGTCAATTGCAATATTCTTAGTTTTTGACCAAAAATAATAATTATAATACTAAATTAAATGTACATCTAGGATATTTATGAGATTCAAAATTTGATGTCGAGCCACTTTTACTCCGCCTTCTCTCATTATAATACTAAAGATTTAGAAACCCATGATTTTTCTACCTAAAGGTCTAACTTGTCTTAGTTTGGGTTGGATGTAATGCCGATATATTGTGGATTATGAGATCAACAACTAATCCATTCAGATTTTATTTCAAATTGAGTTAATGCCAATGTAGTGTGGATTATGAGGGAAAAAACTTTGACGCGGCCATCCCGCTTCTAAATTTCACACGAACCCTCTTCTTTGGATTACACGTGGCATTTCTAAGGAAGTATTAATGTAATGACGAAAATAAATATAAAATGACATGTGTCTTGTGATAAGGTCAGTAATGGTCGGAATTGGTGTGACTAATATATTAGAATTCATCCTTGGTTCTTCTTGAACAACAGTCTCCTCAAATGGTGGATCAGTTTCCTTAGCCAAATTTGTACAATTGGTTAGCCCATTAGGAATTTGAAACATTGGTTGGCTCTCATGGGTTATCTCATTTGAAAATTGAACATTCTCTTTTTCTTCTAAGGGCACAATAAGCTGACCTAGTTGGACTTCCATCGTTGCTTCAGTTGGAATTGTAACCTCATTGGTTTGAATTTGAACTTCAATTGAGACAGGGTTATCAATTATTGATGGATAATCATCGACATCTTCAAAAGAGTAGAACTGGTCACTAAGGTTATTTTGAAAGAATGGTGGATTTTCTGGGATTGTGATATCCTCATTTTTGAATTTATCAAAATTTTCTTCTTCTAAGGATAACGCTAGGTGACTCAGTTGAGTTCCTATGTTGACTAAGGCTTGACCCATATCCCATTGTTGTTGATGATTTAACAACTGTTGTTGATGATTTACCAACATTTGTTGATGGAGCTGTTGTTGTTGGATTAACTGTTGTTGTTGAATTAAGAAAGCAGACATCATAGACTCTAATGACGACGATTGAGGAGAAGACAAATATGAGTGAGTGGATGTTGGCTCAGGCTCTATAGCTCTGTAATCGGAGAAATGTTGAGAATCATAGGATTGTTGGGAAATTATGGTTGGATTCATCATCGAGGTGTTATGCAAATAAAAAACCTCATGGTTACCAAAATGACTACCCTGAGTGAACTCGTTCTGACACGGTATGGAATTTTGGGGAAACAAATTATCTACGTGGTATGGTTGGTCGAACGAACTGGGTGTCGGCATCCAATACGAGTTTTGAGAATGATGCATATTGGCCTATGTAGCATGTAGCATGGGCTGACTCGGACAATGCTCGGGAGAATGACCATAATTATCACATAAGCCGCACAAGATCAATGATTCTCTCCTAAACTCCATGACGATATAAATTTGCTCGAGGTTCTGTATCTACTGTAACATACACTATGGACTTACACACAAGAGAGGGAGGAATTCACACGTAATCACTGGGTTCCTAAGACTAGACAGCTCCTAACTGGTTCAAAGGATTAATCAAAGCGTCCAACCCAAATCTCTGAAATCGGAACAGCCAGTTTAATCTCCAGAGGAGAGGTGGCGCACAATGCTGAGCAAGGGCACTCTTAGATCACCTCTCGTCTTGAATAGACGTAGTCTATCCCCTGAATTCATGTAGAACTGCAGGGCAAGATTGCGCTAGGCACTGTTCACGATCAAGAAGTGCAATTGGTGCAACTTTTGATTAGCTTTGCTTAATGAGCTCGATGGAACCTAGAGTCCAGTCTAACCAAATTTTAATTAATTAAATGGCTGTGAATTCAATTTTCCTAAACTGGCAAGATATCGGTGATGAAATCCGATTCTTATCTTATGGTGCCATCCTCGTAAGGGTGCCCTTATTACTAGGTGCAATCCAATGTGTACAGATTAGTCACTCAAAAGCAATACAAAAACTCACTAGCGAGTGATGCGTGAGTGTTTCGAAATTTACCTCCCGTTCTAGACGGGGGATGATCGAGTTGAGTCGACTCGGGCCACCAACACCAAATTTGGTGTACGAACCCGAGGGACTGAGATAGTTTCGTCCCACTATCGTCCGTCCCTAAATCTATTACAATCCGAGCCTTCTCAGATGAAATTAAAAATTAATACAAGTTCAAGTTCCTAATACAAGTTGGTTTCTAAACAAAAAATAAAATGCAGAGAAATTTGAGGTTGCTGATCTTCTTAGTAAGGAAATCAATTCAATGGATAAAATTTTCACGTGTCGCCTTTTTCACCAATTTTCGTTAACTTCCGTTGAGTCCTCCACCTGAAAATAACAAATTTATTCAAATCAGAATACTAAGGAAAAAAATCAATATGATCATTACAATGTTCATGATGTCAGAAACTTGTTCAACAAAAATCAGCAGAAAATATTTTCACGTCACCGCGGCGCACCAAGGGGCAACCGCGGCGCGGTAAAATTTTGATGAAAATCGATTTTTCAAATTGGAAATGATTTCTGATATCCTGAGAATTGTAATGAAATTTTTTTCAATTTTTTTTCTATTCGTTTGGCTTCTGTTTCAAGCAAAACACGTTCGGTTCTGTTTCGGAAACTGTTTCGGATACTTTCCGAATTGAAAAATGAATCAACTCGCTGTCCCCCGCAGCGGCGCCATTTTGATCGATTGTAAAGCTTGCAATAAAGATGCAGAGATAGAGATTTGAATTAAGACTTTGGGCAAGTCGAATTCGTTCCACAGGGACAGTTTGGATTCAAAAATTCAATCGGATAAAAGTCCAAAACAGAATTGGAAAACAGATTTTTCTTAAAAACAAAACAGATTTGTTGCACAAATGAAATGGAAATTAACTTGCAATTTGAAATAAAAACAGAAAGTAGAGATTGAAGATATAAGAAAGGAGGTTTAGAGAAATTAAATCAGCTTTTGCAAACTATCCATAATGCAGATCAATTCCAAGAATAACTCAATCCATGTAGCAAGTCATTGCTCATGGATTGGAAGGTGGAGCGGTTTAATTATCAAAGGTAACCAAGAGACATTCATGAAAATTCAGATTTAATTGAGATTGCCTAGCTTATATTCAGATTTTTCACAGAGCATAGTCGTTCTTGAACTTATCTAAGTAATGGCTATCAAAGTTTAAATCAGAAATATAAGTAGATCATCTAATCAAAGTAGAATTTCTAGAATAGTAAACATGTAAGCAAAATAAGGAATTAAAACTACATTAGAGGGATAAACTTGCTTCGGCATCCTTGATCTCTCTAAAGAGGATCTAGCCGATCATCGCAAGGATCATATTGCAACAATAATAAAAGTAAGAAGATGATAGATGGAGAAGAGAATGTAGAATAGTGTTGCAACTTAATTCCTTCCTTGATGATTTCCCAAAAGAGTTACAATTAAGCTAATGGATTACTCTTGATGTTCTCACTCCTCTCAAAAGCTCACCAAAAAGAAAAATTACAGAGAATTAAAAGAAGAAACTAAAGAAAATTATAGAAGAAAAGAGCCTAAGAGGGACCCAAGAGGGGACTCCTTCTTTGAAATCAACCCTCAAATTTATAATATTCGTATTCGGGTAATCGG
The DNA here is from genome assembly GCF_017979445.1 of Akebia trifoliata. Taxonomy (NCBI): domain Eukaryota; kingdom Viridiplantae; phylum Streptophyta; class Magnoliopsida; order Ranunculales; family Lardizabalaceae; genus Akebia; species Akebia trifoliata. The sequence continues at coordinate 5,845,585 of NC_141379.1, forward strand.
GGTGATTTGGCGGATAATTCGATTCGAATGGCCCAATCAGTTACAACCACCGAAGCTTCTAGAAGCTTCTGTAAAAATCTCGAGGATAAATTCCTCGAAATGACCGCGGCGCGGTCTTGGCTAGCCGCGGCGCGGTGACGTGGCGCCCAAATCGATCGAGATTTTTCTGGAAACTTCCTTTCGGCCCGCGTATTGTAACCGTAATTATTTCGCGATTTGATAACTTCCACGTGCGCTTTATTTATCTACAATTAACAATAAAATCTCATTAGCTCTATTAATTTGGATAAATAATTTAATTTTATAATTATTTAAAGGAACTAGCATTTATAATGTGATAGAATCCGAGAAATTACGGTCCCAAAGTCAAGTTATTGGGACCTTATCATCTTGTAATGAGGAGGGTTCCTTCAAAATTTTGAAATAGGCAAACCGCTTCAAAGTCGTAGTCGGATCATGAGATCCATACTAGTAATGTTGACTTCAAGTACGATGTGACAAAATCAAGGAGTCCAACTTTGAAGTGGGCAGTCCGCTTCAAAATTTGAAGGAACCCTCTTCGGTACAAGACACGTGGCATTTAGAATTTATCTTACACCCTTGCATTTCCACCAAATTTTGAAATACCTCTTTGGAAATGCTAGAATGAATAGTTGTTGATTTATGTCAAAGGTATTCAGTGTCCTAATTCTCCATCAATGCATTTAAGTCTGTATGGCATGTGGAAATTATCCTATTTTGTTGAATACCCCATATCTAATATCATTTTCTCTCATTAAAAAATGGTTGTTTGTTCCCTTTTTCCTCGAGAATACCTCCATTACCAATTTCCTTCAAAATTTTAACAATGCAAGGTAGAAGATGTACTAGTATTTGAGAACACAGATCAATATTTATACCTAGAAGGAGTGGCAAGAAATCACCCTTACCATGCCCTCCTTCTACTTGATTGTTATGCCAGTTATCTTAACTATTCATTTGTTAGAGAAGAAAAATGTCTTTGGGAGTTTTGTATTTTCAAATAAGGGTTGAAGTCGAACTTCTATATGTTAAAAAAGCAACAATATTATTAACAATGTTAACATCTCCATCCTCCTTCGCCACCACACCAAAAAGTGGGGTAAGAAAAAAAAAAAAACAAACAAACCAATCACAAGTGAAGATCCAATATAAGATAACTGAAGGAAATTGAAAATCTACATCCGAGAAGAAAATAACAACTGAAAATTTAAGTTCTTGCACAACTATATGACATCCAATAATAAGCAATTGAGCGATAATTTCAGGTTTCAATATTCGATTCCATTATCTTGTTTCTCAACAAAATGAATCAAAATGTTTTGACTGACACAAATCAAAAGGAAATGAATTTTTAAATCACATGTAAAAGAAAACTTGACTTGACACACCTAGATCTGTATAATAAAACACAACGATAGGTTCTACTCTCTCTCTCTTAAGATTTATACTCCATAAAGAAATTATATCAAGGACAAATTTGACATTTTCTATTAAAATAATGCTGAAGTGACCTTGAGCTCAATGAAAAGCATATCTGGTTCCTATCTACTTTCATGTCATGAAGTGCGATACGAGGTACCAGCTTGAGATTACTCCGACACAACTCTTTCTCTTGTTCCTTTTTTTAAAAATACCAGTAACTTAGTCTCTTTATTCTTTCACTCTTTTCCAACATTATCCCTCGTATTTTATTGTATTTTCTCCTCTCCCTCTTTCCTAATAATACAACTCCAATTTTATTATTTTACTTGATCAACCCAAAATTTTATTTTAATAATATACTTCCAACTTTATTATTTCTTGAGCTGTGATAATATGATCCCTATCTAACACATGCCTCTAACAACCCCATTACAGGACCGTAAATCATTTACCTCGAGATACACAAGAAATGATTTATGATTATGCACATCTCGCGACAAATGATTTATGGTTCTATGATGGGACATGTGTTTAAGGGGGGTGTTAGAAAATCACTACGCTTAGGGCGTGTCTAGAAATAGGAGTTGGAGTTGCAACTCCCAACTTAATATTATAATTGGTTGTTTGGTTCACCAATTTCATGGAGTTGCAATTACAAGAAGGTCCTCAACTCCCATTTTCAATGAAGTCACGACTTCCACCTAGGCAGGTGGGATTTATAGCTCCAAGCAAAAAAAATCTTTAATCTCAAAAATCGAGTTGACTCCCATGAGTATTCCATTATATAAATTAGGGTTTGTCAATGGATCGGGTTGGACCGGACTTTTTTATACTAAAAAATTAGGATCTAACCCAACCCATCTAAATATCGGGCCAAGTCAGGCTTAATAAATAAACCTTTGTCCTAAAAAATACATAAAATCAAATTGATTTGGCTAAGTCATAGCTGATTTTAACAAAATATAAGGGTTGAAGGTTTTTTACAATTCTTAGGTTGAATTCGATAAATCAAATATTAGAATTTATTTGAAGATTTACAACTAACTCCAATTAACTCATACTTCCAAACACACCTCCACAAAGGAGGAGGTTGTAGACTCATGCAGTTTGGATGACGCCAACAATTTTGGCGCGATGAAAGCTGAATTATATATATATATAAATAAAAATAAAAACGTCAGCCTTCCCGCCACTACGCCACATCAATTCTTCTCAAAGGCACCGGTCGAACTCAAACCAACAAACGCTAGAACTCTTTCATCAGGACCTGTGAAATGGATCTCTCGAACATTGCCAGAAAGCTAGGGCTTTCAAATACCAAACTCTTAATCCGAAAGGCCGAAGAGTTTCGGCGTCTCATCGATATTCAATTTGATTCATCGATAATTGGTGTTGTAAGCTATGCTCTTTCTTTGATTCGATCTCATTTGACTCGTTTATCAGTATCAAAAGATGTTTATGGAGCTCGTTACTAATTGCAGGGGGAGATCTGTAAATCAATCATTTGCTTGGAGATGGCTGCATCAAGGTTTGATTGCAATCTTGATGGTCTTGAGATATCTATTTGATATTTTTTCCCCTTGTTTGATCGAATTGGATGATTGCAGGGCACAGGTTCTATTTGATCGAGAGATTGCGATTAGGTTGAGTGGGATGTCAGAGAAGGCATACAATAGGTCATTTAATTCGGTGCAGAACGGTCTTGGTGTCAAGTGAGTTTTTAAGTCCAAGATGAATTTTTTGATTTAGGGTTGGGAAATCTAATTAAACTTAATTAATTTTAATGTAGGACAAAGTTGGATGTGAGAGAACTTGGGATTCAATTTGGCTGTGTTAGGCTCATCCCTTTTGTGCAGAAAGGATTATCTCTGTAAGATCCATCTTTTCGTTCTCTATAGTTGAATGTATTATGGAGTTTCTTTGTTTTAAACTATTCTAAGTATATGGTTTTGGTTAGAATCCCTTCTCCATGGTTATATTTGATCAATATAATATGTAATTCATTTATAGTAGTGCCTTGTTTCAATTTTGGTAACTTTTCAATAGGGACAATTTCATCTTTTTATGGACTATGAACTACAAATTATTAGTAAAACTCGAATTAAGGTTTCTATAAAGGAGATTTTCAGTTTTACTGTGAGAGGATATGAGATTGAGAGATTGAAACCATGTTTTTTCATGGAAATAGTGGAAAGATCTCATCATTGTCGTTTAGAAATGAGTAAATTGATTCAACTATCAAGTAGGGACTGTCAGTTGGTTTGAACTTGTTAAGAAAAACCGGAAAAATGAAGACCGAAAAAGAAAGAAACAAGATGCAATCACACACATAAACACAAAGATTTCACATGGTTCCCTCAAGATTGAGGTACGTCCACGAATCACACCGATTTCGCTATGAAGAGAAAACTCATAGTTATAGATTATACCCTTTCACTGAAGAAAGAAATATATACCCCAAGAAAACATAACTAGGGTTTTACATAAAACCAGCTCGATTGGCGTCTCCACTGTGTTAAAAGATGAACAATACTCCTTCCTGACCAGTATCATCAGGCTCCACAAATCATAACAAAACCGATCTTGAAGCATGCCATATGGAAATGGAAGGTTGAAGATGTATCATCATCATTTACCACCATATACGACATAGGCCCAAGTATTGAGGCTGCCAACAAAAATCCTGGTTCACCATTCAACTCTATTTTGAGTGGTTGACCAAATATGAAACTATGAATTGATTTTGTATTTTCCTATTTTTTATCTCTTTGTTTTTCTGTTCATTTAGTAGCAAATGTTTCAGACACATGTTCTCTTTCTTTGTAGGTAATTCCTTAAATTTTATTTTTCAGCTACAAGGCTCAATTTCTTGATGCATTGCCAGCTTCTCGTCGGGCAAGTGCAGACTTCACTAGGCCCGTATTTACTGCTGTTGCATTCTATTTGTGTGCAAAAAAACACAAGGTAGATAATATTGTGTGTATTTTCTTTATTCACTTATTACCATTATTTTCTTGGGTTAGGGTAATTTAAAGTTCAACAAGTTTGTTAATTAACATTGAATTTTTTTGCTTCTTTCACAGCTTAAAGTAGACAAGCTGAAGTTGATTGAGCTCAGTGGCACATCAGAATCTGAATTTATTAGTGTAAGACAGTGTTTTTACTGTGGCTGTTTCACGTGTTATCTTAATTATTATTATTTTCTTCTTCAGAGGTTTAGCTGATATAGTTTGTTTCGAATAATAATCACAGGTTTCAACATCAATGAAGGATCTCTGCTTTGATGTTTTTGGGATTTCTAAGGAAAAGAAAATTCCAAAAACTGTGAAAATGCACCAAGGTAATAACATTTTTCATTCGCATTATAGTTGCTTAGTTTCCACTTTTACCCTCTCACAACTCAATGACTCACTTGGAGATATGGGCTAAAATTTTTACTATGCTTTTTAAGAATTTGTTTTAATTTCTATATTGATAAACAGAATTGTCAGATGCATTACCTGGCAAGAGAAGACGGGAGGTAGATGGTGATTTATTTGAGGACTTGTCAGTAGATGATGAAGACGGACCAGAGGTACTTCGTTCTCTATAATTTCTGTTCCATCCTCTTCAAGAAAATGACATAAGAGAGTTATTATTTAACACCATCTCTTACACTCTTGTGCAGATATACAAGGCGTGATATGAAAACCTACCCCTAACCTGCATTCATTGATTAATTACTAACAACAAACTCATTTGCTTATCCCCCACCCCACAACTTGCCCCTAACTCTAGTGTGGTTTCCACAATACAACTTCGCCTATTGTATGAATGCTTTGCCCATGGGATTAATGGAAATTTGAATGGTTAAAACCTGGCCAAAAAACTTGCAGTTGAGTGCAATAGTGGTCATTAACAGTTTATCTTGGTATTAGAATATCCTTTTTATTGAATTGTAGGTTGTCCATTTTGTCTAATTAGTACCTTGGAACCTTAGATTTCCTTTATAATACTATGTTTCTGATTGATATTTTATCCTAATGATATGGGGTGTATTTGCAGCTTCCAAGCTACAAAAGGCACAAACACATGGATAAACTCACTTATGATAAAGTAGAAATCCTCCTTAATTGCATCTAATAACCAATGCAAGGAAGGTGTGTCCGGAACACAATTTATTTTCTTATTTCATTCCGGCACTGTGTTGAGTGGTTGTCTTACACTGTCCTTTTTTTTATCAGGGCCCAACAAGCCAAAGAAGCAAGAACGACTCAACTTTGTTAATAAAGCCCCTGAGACAGTTACGTTAGAAGCTTCATAAGATGACACATTCTTTCATTCACCATACCAAATTATTCAATTGGATATGATGCTTGACACTCAATTCTTGTGACTTTGCTATGTCAGTAAGATACAGCATATATATTTAGCTAGAATTACTCTCTCTAGTTATAGCATGATTTTGTATTATGGCTGTAGATATCTATCAATCAGATACAACATATATATTTAGCCATAATTAGTCTCTCTAGTTATAGTATGATTTTGTATTATAGCTGTAGATATCTTGTAATTAGTAGGAAGATTATAGTTTCCTTATTTAGTCTCTCTTTGATTTTTGTAATTGCTGACATTCAGCCTTGTAATCAGCCCAACAGTTTCTATATAATATGAGGAACCCTCACAATGAGAGGCATTCAGTACAATTGACATGGTATCAGAGCCTAAATCATCTAAATTAGGATTGTTCTAGGTTTCAATTTTTTAGGGCAGAGAGTTTCTTTCTTGCTGGAAACTACTCTTTTGTGGTGATTAGTGACTATCGGCAGATTCTTTAGAGATTGTGGAAATTTTGTGGTGGCTGTCGACAAGTTCTGTGCAGTCTGTGGTGGTTGTTGGCAGGTTTTGGGTTGTTATTTTTTACTAGAACAGTGTTGGAGTGGATCGGTTGGTGCTGGAGTACTGTTGTTTGGTGCTGTTTGGGTTGCTGACTGGTGATTTTGGGCTCTAAAGGTTGCTGTTTGGTGGACTTGGGCTTGCTGTCCAACAAATCTGGTGGGTTTTATGCTGGAGTACTGTTGTTTGGTGCTGTTTGGGTTGCTGATTGGTGATTTTGGGCTCTAAAGGTTGCTGTTTGGTGGACTTGGGCTTGCTGTCCAACAAATCTGGTGGGTTTGGGGCTGTTACTTCTTTATCAGGTTTTACAATTTCTGATCCTAGTGGCTTTGGGTGTTTATTTTGATTTCAAGTTGGTGTTGTTGTTATATTGGTTTCATCATGTCTTCTAGTGAATCTTTCGGGTTCCGTTTTACTGGAAAAAATTATTCTACTTGGGAATTCCAGTTTCAATTGTTTGTTACGGGGAAAGAGTTGTGGGGCCATATCGACGGTAGTGATCCAGCCCCTACGGAGCCTAGGGAGCTGGCTAAGTGGACCGTCAAGGATGCACGTGTGATGTCTTGGATCTTGGGGTCTGTCGATCCTCTTATTGTGCTCAATCTGAAGCCTTATAAGACTGCGAAGACCATGTGGGAGTATTTGCTAAAGGTTTATCACCAAGATAATACCGCACGCCGTTTTCAATTGGAATATGAGATTGCTGGTTACACTCAAGGCAATCTCTCTATTCAGGAGTATTTTTCTGGTTTTCAAAATTTGTGGGGAGAATTTTCTGATATGGTTTATGCGAAGGTACCTGCTGCATCTCTCTTTGCGGTTCAGGCTGTTCATGAGCAGAGCAAGAGAGATCAATTCCTGATGAAATTGCGCCCTGAATTTGAGGTTACTCGCTCAAATTTAATGAACCGTGATCCTCCACCATCCTTGGATGTTTGTTTTAGAGAATTACTTCGCGAGGAGCAGCGTCTTCTCACTCAAGTTACGTTCCAACATGATTCCAGAATCTCCAATCCAAATCCAGTAGCCTATGCAGCCTATGGGAAAGGGAAGGACATGCGCAAAGTCCAGTGTTTCAGCTGCAAGGAGTATGGTCATATTGCTGCCAACTGTGCAAAGAAGTCTTGCAACTACTGTAAGAAACATGGCCATTTTATCAAAGAATGTCCCACTCGACCTCAGAATCGTCAAGCTAACGCTTATCAAGCTGTAGTGAACACCTCATCTGCTCCAGAGATGTCCTTAGCCTCTTCTTCTGTAGCTGGACCATCTGTTCTTACTCCTGAAATGGTCCAGCAGATGATTGTGTCAGCCTTTTCTGCCTTAGGGCTCCAAGGTAATAGTAATACTTCGTCTAAATCTTGGCTTTTAGATTCTGCTGCATCCAATCATATGACCGGATCGTCTGATACACTTTGCAATGTTCGTCCATATCATGGTTCATCCCATATTCAGATAGCTAATGGGAGTCATTTAGCTATTAATAAAGTAGGAGATATTAATCCTTCTTTCAAAGATGTTTATGTGTCTCCTGGTCTTTCTACTAGTCTTATTTCAGTTGGCCAATTAGTTGATAACAACTGTGATGTCCATTTCTCTCGTGATGGTTGTCTTGTGCAGGATCAGGTGTCGGGGAAGATACTCGCGAAGGGACCTAAAGTTGGCAGACTATTCCCATTGCACTTTTTAACTCCTAGTTATTTATCTTTAGCTTGTATGACAGTTAACACTCAAAGTGAAGTATGGCACAAACGTTTGGGTCATCCAAACTCTGTTGTTCTGTCTCATATGTTAAACTCTGGTTTATTAGGCAATAAAGAACAAGTTTCTAAAAATCTGTCATTTGACTGTTTTGTATGCAAACTTGGTAAGAGTAAGACTCTTTCGTTCCCTCCTCATGGTAGTCGTGCTGCAAAATGCTTTGATATTGTGCATAGTGATGTATGGGGCATTTCTCCTGTAATTTCTCATGCTCGATATAAATATTTTGTAACATTCATAGATGATTTTAGTCGATATACTTGGGTCTATTTTCTTCGGTCCAAATCTGAGGTCTTGTCTATTTTTCGGACCTTTGTAGTATATATTGAGACCCAATTTTCTACAAGTATTAAGATTTTGAGGTTTGATTCTGGTGGAGAATACATGTCCCACGAGTTTTATGATTTCCTAAACCACAAAGGAATTGTTTCTCAGTGCTCTTGTCCGTATACCCCTCAGCAAAATGGTGTGGCAGAACGAAAGAACGGACATTTCTTGGACGTTGTTCGCACCTTATTGCTCGAGTCCTCTGTTCCTTCTAAATTCTGGGTTGAGGCATTATCTACTGCAGTTTACTTAATTAATAGACTGCCCTCTCAGGTCTTGAATTATGATTCTCCATATTATCGTTTGTATCATCAGCACCCTAGCTATTTTAATCTGCATACTTTTGGATGTGTTTGCTTTGTTCATTTACCTCCTCATGAACGTCACAAACTTTCTGCTCAGTCTGTTAAATGTGCCTTTATGGGTTATAGTATTTCCCACAAAAGTTATGTTTGCTATGATCCTTGTTCTAACAAATTTCGTATATCTCGTAATGTTGTTTTCTTTGAGAATCAATGTTTCTTTTCTACACATGTTGAGTCATTGCCTGATATTAGTATTCTACCTTGTTTTGATGAATTGACTCCTTCCCCTGAACGTTTCAAACCTGGAATAGTGTATACTCGACGTCTACCAACTTTACCCCTTCCCGAGACTGACCCTTCATCTGAGACGGCTTCGACGACTTTTCCTGAGATTGACCCGCCATCTGAGACAGTTTTGATAAGTTCTCCCGAGCCTGACATGCCTCCCGATCCTACTCCTCGACGATCTGCCCGAGTATCACGTTCCCCTGATTGGTATGGTTTTAATGCTACTTTGACTTCTATTCCCATCCCTACATGCTTTTCTGAGGTTGTTAAACATGAATGTTGGCGGAAAGCGATGGATGAGGAACTTCGGGCTCTCCAAGAGAATCATACATGGGACATGGTTCCTTGCCCCTCTAATGTTAAAGCTATTGGTTGTAAATGGGTTTACTCGATTAAGCTCCGCTTTGATGGGACTTTGGACCGATATAAGGCACGATTAGTTGCCCTTGGGAATAAGCAAGAATATGGGGTAGACTATGATGAGACATTTGCTCCGGTGGCGAAGATGACTACAGTGCGTACAGTTATTTCTATTGCCGCTTCCCAAAGTTGGCCACTTCACCAGATGGACGTCAAAAATGCTTTTCTTCATGGTGATCTCAAAGAGGATATTTACATGACTCCTCCTCCAGGCTTGTTTTCTTCTTCGTCTTCCACTGTGTGTAAGTTGAAGCGGTCTCTCTATGGCTTAAAACAAGTTCCCCGGGCATGGTTTGACAAGTTCAGGTCTACTCTGCTTCAGTTCTCCTTTGTCCAAAGCCAATATGACTCCTCTTTGTTTCTTTGCAAGACACCGACTGGTCTCGTTCTTTTACTTGTGTATGTGGATGATATTGTCATTACTGGCAGTGACTCTACCTTGATTACCCACCTCCAACAACATCTTCAGGCTTCTTTTCATATGAAGGATCTTGGTCCTCTTACGTATTTTTTGGGGTTGGAAGTGCACACTGATTCTTCGGGTATATTCTTGAATCAACACAAATATACCCAAGATTTGATTAGCCTGGCTGGTCTTCAGGATTCTTCTTCGGTGGATACTCCTATGGAAGTCAATGTGAAATATCGTAGTGAGGAGGGCGATCTTCTTTCTGATCCTACTATGTTTCGACAATTGGTAGGCAGCTTGAACTATCTGACTATTACTCGGCCTGATATTTCTTTCGCTGTACAGCAAGTTAGCCAGTTTATGCAAACTCCACGTCATCTACATTTAGCTGCCGTGCGTCGTATCATTTGATATCTTCGAGGGTCACCTGGTCGTGGATTGTTCTTTCCAACTGGCTCTTCTCTTCGTCTTGTTGCTTATAGTGATGCAGATTGGGCCGGATGTCCTGATACTCGGCGGTCTGTCACGGGTTGGTGCATGTTCCTTGGTGATTCTTTAATCTCTTGGAAAAGTAAGAAACAAGCTCGCGTTTCTAAATCTTCTACTGAATCTGAATACCGTGCAATGTCTGCTGCTTGTTCTGAGATTGTCTGGCTTCGTGGGCTTCTGGCTGAGCTTGGTTTTTCTCAATCTGATCCTACTCCTCTTCATGCTGATGACACGAGTGCTATTCAGATAGCTGCTAATCCCGTTTACCATGAGCGTACGAAGCATATTGAGGTGGATTGTCATTCTATTCGAGAAGCCTTGGACACTCGTGTTATTTCTCTTCCTCATGTTTCCACTAATCTCCAGATAGCTGATGTGTTTACAAAGGCCATGACACGACAACGCCATCAGTTCCTTGTGGGCAAATTGATGCTTCTTGATTGCCCAACATCAATTTGAGGGGGGATGTCAGTAAGATACAGCATATATATTTAGCTAGAATTACTCTCTCTAGTTATAGCATGATTTTGTATTATGGCTGTAGATATCTATCAATCAGATACAACATATATATTTAGCCATAATTAGTCTCTCTAGTTATAGTATGATTTTGTATTATAGCTGTAGATATCTTGTAATTAGTAGGAAGATTATAGTTTCCTTATTTAGTCTCTCCTTGATTTTTGTAATTGCTGACATTCAGCCTTGTAATCAGCCCAACAGTTTCTATATAATATGAGGAACCCTCACAATGAAAGGCATTCAGTACAATTGACATGCTATTGGTGTGATGTTGACTCCAATTGATCATGTCTGTTGTGGTTTTCTTCACTCTTTCAATGGCATTGTCATTTATAGCATGAGCGACCAAATGAATAAGGTTGCCACATACATTAGTTCTTATTGTCTTATTGATCTCATTTTTATAATATGAGAACAAGAAAAAAGATAAGAAAAAGAAAGAATTGTTTGTTACAATTACTAATCCTTATCTTAATTCTTATCCCTGTTTATATTGATTTGCACCATCCAATAAGTGAGCCTATCTTATTTGATAGGCAAAACTTTGTGTCACTGCAAAGTTTTTTGCTATTTCTTAAGGGAATTTCTGGGAGCACCAAGTTTTATGACGGAGGGCAATCTAAGTATTTGATTAAATGTTATGGCCATTTGAGGAGAGGTAACTAATCACCAAGGTTAAACATTTGAGAAAATTATTTGAATACCTTTATATAGGAACTTGTTTCTAAATAATTCCTAATTTTTGGTGGTAGTTTAAAGTTTAAATTTTTTATTTCTAAATGGTACCTCACGGCCTCATCTTTAGACAAAATTTAAAGTATCCAAAATATCATTTTTTTTCTCGTCTCCTTATTTATGTCTATTCTCTTTTTTATTTTAATTTGACTATGTTTCAACAATGATTGTGATCCAGTCTGATGTTTTGTGATGGTGAATTACGAATAGAGAATGATATACACATAATTTCAAAATTTTAGATATAACCTTTGATTTGTTTCAATTTTCAAAGAATCATAATTTTGAAGATTTAGTTATAATGTTTGATTTGAGTGTCTATTTTACTATTATAATATATTTGTTTTAGACACTTTGCAAAGATCTATCCAATGCTGAATTTGAAAAGTCGAACAGTTAAAATCGTCAAGACTCGATGTTTCAATCTTTTGAAATAAGTGAATTGAAAAAGAATGATTATCCCCATTTCTAGTTATTCATTAAATTTATAGATTGATGTGTTGTAATAGAAAGAGACTAAATTTTCTTGATTTGATGTGTTAAAATAAGAGACTAAAGTTCTAAGTAAGAGACTAGGGGTGTTTGAAAATGTTAGTTGAGGGTGAGATTAGAAGTTCAACTCTCAAGTTTGACAACCGAAAGTTAAAGGTGAAAGTTAGTTTTTTAACTTTGGTGTTTGATTGCTTTACTGGAGTTGGAATTTCAATTCCATCATCTCCATTGAGAGATCAAAAATAAAAAAATAAAAAAAATCAAGGGTTAGGGTTCCACTCCAGTTGCTTACAATTGAGCCCTAGATCATGAATTATCGAATCATCTCTCAAAGTCAAATCTTTGTACGCCACTGGGTATTTGTCTTCTGTTGGGATCTTTTGAGAACTATTGGCTGCACTCGAGGAAAGAGGAAGATGTTAAGAACCTTGGGTACGAAAAAAAAACAGTTGTCAAAGGTGTTCTTCTCCAACAGATAGTTCAGGCTGTGGTTGCAATCCTCTTGTTCAATTTAAGCATCTTTAAATTGTTATGATTTAATTGCTTTTACTGTTCAAGTGCATTTCCCATGTTAATAAGAGAAAAATAAAATTAAAACAATTGAATATTAGTTGACGAATTTGCATTTAAAAATTTTTCATGGTTGTTCTTAATGCCATTTCATTGGTTGGTGGTTGTTATGACCAGTGAAGGAATATTCCCAACAAGGAAAATGCATGAAGGTGTTGGATGTTTTGAAATCTTTTGAACTAATAGTTCTTTGGGGAGTTATAGTTGAACAGGCCGGTTTTCAAAACTAAATACAAAGGAAACAGTTGGTATGGTAATTAGAGTTTGTGTATGGAGATAGTGATGACTATGATGCAATGTAAGTGTTTGTAGCAATTTATGAAGAGATCACTCTTGTATTAGGTCTTTTCTAGATTCTGTTAGTTCTTTCTTTCCAGACACTGAAACTTTCAGTCATCTATAGATTCTCATTCTATACCTTATCCCAAATGTTGGGGTTAGCAACCTGAACTTTATTTTGCCATTCAACTCTATCTTGAGCTACATCCATGGTCAAGTCACGTGTTTTCATATCTTATGTTATTACGTCCATCCATGTCATGTATGCCCTTCCTCTCGCCCTCTTAGAGCTTTTGGTGTGCTCCAAAGCACTCCTCATTGTTGTTGTTATTGGTCTTCGTTGTACATGTCCAAACCATGTCAATTGACTTTGGGATTCGTTTTAGCTGATCCTAAATCCTTGGGATAATAAGGTTTTGATGATGATGATGATGATTGCTTTGTTTGGTTGGGACCCCTAGGGAATGAAACATAGCACAAGCAAACGCTACTAAATTTACTCAGTTTTAGTCTCTAAGTTTTATTTAAGTTAGCTTCATTAACTACTTGACAAAAAAAAAAGAAAAAAAAGATAATAATATAATTGATGTGATAATTGTATAGTTTGAATGGTAGTTAGCTGTTTTCTTTCTGATTAAACATAAAAAAACAACCATTTTCTTTCTATGATACTCTCTTCACAAGGTGGGAGGTAGGACCTTTTTTTTGGATGGGACCAATAATGATAAAATCTCTTCCTGTTTGTGGTAACAGCAGCTTATTCTTTTCCCCTCTGTATGAACATGCGTTTTTTTTTGTTGTTTTTTTTTTCACTCTGTTACAGGTGTTTCTGTTGCCGCTAAATGTCTTGACAATCATTCAATCTCTCTCCTCCTCGTGTCATTTGAGGAAAACTACATTGATTTAATGAATTTAGGAAAGCAGTTAATATTCTGGTACTGAATTTTCTCAATTCTTACCCTTGCCGCTTGCTATTGTTTCTCCTTATTCTGTAACATCCTGGTGCCCTTGTCTACTCTGTTCTCAAGCATCATAGCTCCCATTTTTATAATAAAGAAATAACAATATATAGAGTTTTTGTGGGGTACCATATGAAGTAAACAACCAAAATAGATTTAAGGATGTAACACATGACAATGCGTGCCTTAACATGTGAGGTGTTTGGCAGTATGGTCATCTGTGCCTCACTATTGGAAGCATGTGTTTCACAAGGCACACTTGTTTGTAGACACTCCAATGTAGGTCATACAAGGTTTCCAGACACCAATCCCACCTTTTATTGATAAATGTTCAGCCAACAACCTCAACACGTAAGCCTAGCACGCACAAAGTATCTAGCAGATTTTAGTATAGCAAACATGATTCTATGTTGAAATGCATTCTTTTGCGTTTGCGTAGGTAACAGGAAACGATGGTGGTACTGCCACAGATTTTTAACCTTCCCTTGTTGTGCTAGCAAGGCAATTTTTAATTGCGATGTTTGTTTTGGATACATGGCAATATTTTATGCATAGATACATGCATCATAACAAGTTCTTATACTGACATATCCATTCTCAGCACCATCGGCTCGTTGTTCCATATGCCTTTGGAGCTCTATATAACCACCCTTTTGAGGGACTTCTCTTAGATACAATTGGTGGGGCCTTATATCTTTCCTCCTCTCCAGTATGTCACCTCTAGCCTCCGTTTTCTTCTTCTACTTTGTGACTATCAAAACAGTTGATGACCACTGCAGATTATGGCTCCCCTGGAATCTATTCCATGTATCATTTAGAAACAACACTGATTATCATGATATCCATCATTACCTCTATGGAAGCAAATATAACTTCTCACAGCCGTTTTTTGTATAGAATTCTCGGAACCTACATGTTTTACTCACTTGAGAAGAGAGTGGTCGGGGGTTTCGAAACATGACCAACAAAAGATCACAAGATTAATTGTCTACTTTGATGAACATTCATTGGTTATTTGTTAACAGTTCTTGATATATGTGCCAAAATGCTGTCATTTGTGTATTTGTTTTTCCTATCTTTGAAAATTAATAAATGTGTTCTCTGATCTCCTATTTTTCCTAAATTGCCTTAAACTAATTTCAGTCATTATTTAACTCTATTTAGCCACTTGGATCTCATGTTGATCTCTATTATTCTCATGTTAGGTTTAGGCTGAACTATCAACAGTCGATTTCCTGGTTTGGTTTTAAGAAATTCCATTACTGCCCCTATGTGAACCCGAGGCATTTTTTTGCATGATAAGAACATTATCAGTTTTCATTGTTTCGATTATATAAATGCTGGACAGGATAGAGATTCTTGACTCATAGAATAGACTCTAGCACTAGTGGCTTGATTCATGACATTAAAGACACATTACTATCAAAAAACCTATAATTGTGTAGGGCTACGATGGAACAATGTAAAGCAATTGTTAGGATACAAGCCATGCATTACTTTTTTAGGATAATCTGCTTTCTGCAACGTTTATTTTTATTTTATTTTATCTTTTATTATATTAATTTTTTTACTATGCCTATGACTGAGATGGTGGACACATTCAACACGAAGGTTGATTTCAGTTTCAATTAAAAGAAATATTCAAGTTGAAAGTCCTAAAAGAGCCGAAGATCCAAAAGAATGTGGATGGAGATGAAGAAAGCAGATATGAACGTACTTTCAATACCAAAAGATGTGAACCTGGACAGTGGAATGGATGAATAAGATTCATTTAGTCGACTCCTAATCTTTAGGATAAGGCTTTGATGATGATGACGACGAACTTTCTCTTTTGATCATGCTTCCATCCCTTACAAACTTTGATAGTTCATGAGCTCATCTTGTTTCCACACAAGGCTATGTTGTTCCTCACCATAGAAGGTGATAGATTATTGGCTACCTAAATATTTCAAATGCAAAAAAAAAAAAAAAAAACCTTCATTTGCTATATTTTTGTAAAAAATTCCATCTCCTTGGATTAAGTGCAATTGACACAATTTTTTATGCCTTATTTACCTTCACTTTAAATATCACTTGATCGTATCATGTACATTGTTGCTGTCCTCTCCATTACCTATTTTGGTTTCCTTTTGAAAGGAATTGTTCTTGAGTGATTCCGTTCTTCACCATCTCTTTGAAGTTGGAGATTTCCAGAAAGGAATACCAAAGTTGAGGTGAAACATTCAAAGCCTATATTTGTTTTATAGAATTTTGATTGGTGAATCATTCATCAATTGTGTTGGACTTGTGTCAAATGTTAGTTGTATAGAAACGTCTTCAATGACATTGCCTAACTGAGAATGTGAATCGCACCATTAAGGGTCATGTGGGAGTGATTTTTTGCTCAGCACAACAATGGCTTCACATGTGGTGCAAATGACGTGAGCATTAAGAGAGAAAATTTCTCTCTCCTAACCATGATGGAAAACGGGAATTCCCTAATTGGATCATCTTGTAGAAATCAAAATCATGATTGGATGCAATGGGGTTGTAGAGGATGAAATTCTATGAACTGAAAAAAGTTAAAAAAAAAAGGGATAAATTGTTTTTAATATTCACCGTTAAAATTAATTTTAAATTTGGGTCATTGGTAGCCATCCATTTTCAACACTTTGGATCAAGATCGAAAAATATTTAAAATTTTATTTTGAAATGTAGAAGCCTATGGTGTTAGATTGCTAATGTGATAATCCATGTCGACCCAACGACACCTTTTTAAGATTCTAAATCTTAAAATAAAAAATTGTGGGCAGAGAACATGCGGGCAGGAGAGAGAAATTCTATCTCATTTTTGCCACATGTCAAGCTGTTGTTGGGCTGTGAGCAAATTTGCTTAGCACTGTGAGCAAAAAAATCACTCGTCATGTGGGGGCATGGAGTGCCCCAAAATATGCCTTTTTGATGTTGTTAGACCATCGTTGGTCTTGGTCGGACTAGTGCCAAGAGGCCTTTATGCACTTTTTACTGAATGATTTATAGTTTAGTTCCCTTGTTAAACATCGATCAAAGACTTGGAGTCAAAAACTACAGTTGTAGTAATGGACAGCATATCCGACATGGAGCCAATGCTCATGCTTGGTCTTGAAAAAGAGACTAAATCAGCTTAAATCTGATATGGACATTATTTACAAGATTCCCAACCTAGTTTACTGTGCGTGAAAGAGATACAAAATCGTAGGTGAAATATATTTCACACCAAAACTAGATTAATGTAATTTTCATGATTTGAGTGTCATTCCTTGTTCTATAGTTCTCATCATCAAACAAAAACCGAACCTCAACCTGACTTTGCAACACATCTCTCCTTTCATCTGCTGTGGGTTGGAACTAAGTTTGATTACAACCTTAGAAGGAACTTGCAACTTGGATGTAGTAGACACCCCAAAATTGTACGACATTTGAATCTAGAATCCGAAGAATCCAAAGAAAAGCGAATTGATGATTAGAAGAGAGGAGAGAGAAAATGAGTGATGAAAGATAATTTTGAGGAGAAAAATAATTTGAAGGGAGAGAGACAAATTAGTCAGAGTTTCAACCAAACTCAACATAGTACGACAACATGACCCATAGAATCGAAAAACATAGGTCACCATTCACACCTAGACCAATTGACTGGTGGCAACTCCAAACATAATACAACTCCCAATAGCAATAGATCGGTGAGAACCAAAAGAACAAGACCATGGAATGTGGGCCCTGACTGAGGATCTGGTTGCTACAAATATTATTAAAGAGTGAGAGACAAATCCAAAAGAATTTGGATTGAGATGGTGAAAGCGGATATGAACATACTTTCAAAAATATAAGACATGATTTCAGACAATTGAATGGAGGAGCACGAAGTTAAAGCCCATGGGCCTAACTCATCCTTGCTTACAAGGAGATGGTTGCTCTGCTTTATACATTGCACAACCCAAGAGTACCCAAGCAATGTAGGACTATGCTAACACTCCCCCTTAGCACAGGGCTGGAGACACTCGGCTCTCCCCCTCCACATAGGGTTGGAGATACTAACTTGACCCATCCCTGAGGTACACCTGCTTTGATATCATGTTAAAGCCCATGGGCCTAACTCATCCTTGAAAACCGGCTTACAAGGAGAGAATTGCTCCCGCTTTATACATTATGCTACCCAAGAGTACCCGAGCTATGTGGGACTATGCTAACACATGATTCATTCAACAAACTCCATATTTTCTCATAAGAACTTACAAAAATCCTACATTGAATCATTCTCTTGATGTAGTGAATCTTTTTGAGTAATTGTCTTCTTGCTTGTAATAGTACGAATGTCTTGGACTTTTGATCTACTGATCCCTTGTGTTGTTGGTGGGTCACATACACAATATCGATGACATTGCCATGAAGCAATTTCAGATGGTTGCAAGTGTGTTTCTAAAGCACTAATCTAGATTGTAGGGCTCTCAGGTTTAGATCATCATAATGTACATGCCAACCTAAAAGCTATAGATTTGCAGCTTTGTATGCATGTCCATAGACAAGTGTGTAAGTCTAAAAAGTAACTTTGGCTTATAAGTCCACAAATGGAATCTTCTGCACAAGAGGAAAATGGGTCTAAGCAAAGAAAGGAGATGGGTTAGACAAGGGTGGGCATGGGTTTGTGCTATTAAACCCAATATGGGTCCAGTTTGCCTTGTAAATTGTCTTTAATGTCTAGCTTGCTTTACTGATGCATTTTGTGTTGTTTCACTTTTAAATGACATGGTAGATATGGGTCTAAATATCTGCTCTAACATCTAACAAGTTAAGGGGATGCTGAGAGTCACATGGATTGTGCACCCAAAATCCTAAATGGGTCCAATTTTTTCCTTGTAAATCGGCTTTAATGTCTAGTGGATTAACTGATGCATTAGGGCTGTTTCTCTTTTAAATAACATCGAAGATATGGGTCTAAAGCTCTCGTCCTGTGCAAACTGTTAAATGGGAGTTGGGTGTCCTGAATTGAAATTTATTTCACAATTCACTATGGACCCCTGTGAATCAACGGGTCCAGTTGGACTACTCCACGTCCCTCAAGGGAAGTGGGGGTGGGGGGTGCACTTAAAGCATAAATTAGGGGCATTTTGTTGCAATGGGAAATATGTTTTTTTTTTTTTTTTTGGTAAGAGTGAACTTGCATAAACAATGCTAGAAAGACGAAGCACCCATTGCTGGCCTTGAATTTACCCTTGACGAGACCATGTTTATGATGATTAAAATTACTTTCATGTTGAGTTAGAATTAGGGTTTGGGACTTAATAAAACATTGTTTTAGGTTATTTAGTACTCTCTTTTTAGTTCACATAGTTGTTCATGACTTCATGGGCATAACCCTTGTTGGTGCACCGTAAATCTGTGTAATGTTGTTCATTTAGCTAGTTATATAGGATGCTCTGGGAGGTGGAGGGAAGGTTTGGCCAAAATCGAAAATGTTCTTCTAAAACATCCAGAAACAGAACGAAACATTGAACCATGAATACAAGTATACAACCATTACAAAGAGAATTGTCTTTGATAAAAACATTTCTCTTTTTCGGTTTTTCAATTGCAATTAATATTCTTAATAATATTGATACGTAATTAATCTTTACCATATTTGGTATAAATGCACAAAATGATTTACGGGGCACAAAATATTACATAATCAACTAGAAATAGAACATCTTAACAAATTTTCTTTCCCAATTCATAATGGGACTTAGGATTGGCTTCTCACTACCCAAAAACCAATCTTCTTTCATACCCAAACATGATTAACCATGAAAATCATACAATTTTCATGAAATAACACATATTCTAGTTAATGCGGAGAGAGCGTGATGCACGAGCAGAGTATGATCGGGAGAGTGAGCGCGTGGTGAAGGTTGGTTGCCCATGTGCAAACTTGAAATCTGTCATCATAGTCTCAGCTTGCAAATTTTCCAATGTTGGCATGGAGCAATCTGATGATCTATGACGCCTTCGTGTGTCAGACTTGGCCTTCTTAGACATCTGCCCTGCCACCCTCACCGCTTCACGACTCCTACATCCCAACAATGCACTAGGACGGCATTTTTGCACTTTCATGGCCTTGGTTGTAGTTGTACTTCTAATCATCACTGCTTCAGGACTTGTAACAATTGCATCTGACTTACATTCGTCGTAATCTGACACTGCTGGGCAATTGGGGGCAATAGTAGTGATGACACTCCATTCAATGCTTGCCTCACTTGGTTCATAACATGTAGTAGGTGTCACACAGCTTGACACACCATCAGATGCTCGATACCTGAAAAATGGTTGGGTGTTACTTGAGAGGCTCTTGATCTCAAATAAGTCCGAACTTGAATCACTCTCGATGTCCTGAATGTCGTCTACTCTTGGATTGGGATCCCTAGTCAGCATTGTCAGCCTCCTCTCAAGGCTCAAAGCTCTGTCTCCTTTGTCCACGACAGGGGACCCGAACACCTCCAATGAGTTTCGCGCCTTTTCTTCTTCTTCTTCATCTTTTTCTTCTTTAAACTCCCTTTCAATTGTCATATTTCCCACTCCAGAATTTAAAACTGGGAAGCTAAAACAGTCTTCTCTTTGTAACCCAATGCTGAGAATCTCATCTTTAAACTGGGAGTTCGGTTGGGTTTGCTTAGTTCCAACCAAACTGATTGGATCACTATCAATGTTAACGGGTACTTTTGCAATCTCTTTTCTATGAACTCCATCATAATCGTCCGCTTTCTTGTAATTGCTCGAGCTTTTGTTCTTTCCATCAGTTTCTTTAATGTCAACAGATTTGTCATCAGAACAAGAACACTTGCAACTAAAAATGGTGAAAAGTCTTATTCCTTTCTCCTTGTTTCGTCGAATTGGAGGCAATAATGCTCTTTGGCTGTTCCAACTCGCTTCTGAATTATTACTTGGAGTTCCTGGTTTAATTTTCGGTTTCTTGCTTTTTAGATCGATTTTCTCATCGTTCTTAGGCTGATGCTTCGTTCCACCCTTCTTGGTAATTCCACTCTTCTCCTCGTCTATCCCTCCATTGAAGTACTTTTCAGCATCGAAGATACTGATTTCACCATCTTTGGTCTTCTTTCCGGTGGTGGGTTCGGCGCTGTTGAGATTAGAAGAAAATGAGGCATCATGAAGATGGGTACTATTGTTTTCATGAGCCAAGGTATGGGAGAATTTTGTTTTGTAAGGTGATATTAATGTGATTGTATCCATGGAATTGAAGTTGGAAGTAATCTCTATAAGACAAAAAACCAAAAAAGAAGACTAAAGAGAAGAAACTAGAGTTAGAGAAGCCGGAAAGACAACAAGAAGAAAAATGAAAATTGAGAAGGCCCAAAAGAAGATATTTGATGGTGAAAAGACTGAGAAACTCATGAAGAATATTGATTTGAGAGAAGAACAAGATCTCTGTAAAAGGCCAAGAAAAAAGGGACCCAAGTTAAGATTTTTTGCTATAAGAAGCTTGAAAGGCTCTAACAAAACCAGGTCCTCTTATTTAAGGGGAAAATCACAAAGATGCAAAAGAGAGATTGATAGTGAAGGAGCTTAGACAATCTAAAAATGGGGAAAAAAAAAAACAATTTAATGGTAGAAGAGGAAAGAAAGTTTGAGTTGGGAGAGGTCTTGAGAGTTGAGATTAGTTGTCTTCATGAGGATGGGTTCTATAAATAGGCTTGTAGTGGAATCAAATGTATGACATTACAAAGTTAGGGACACATGCTTGGGGGCTGGGGCTAAATTGGCATTTATTTTTCTCTCAACAGGAAATTGATAGATCTCATTAGCCATAATCTTAATCATCCCAAACATTTCATATAAAATTTGAATTTTGAAGTATTTATTTATAGAAATAATTATTAATATTAATTACTATAGCACATTATATGGTAAATTTGGTATCTCATTTTTATACAGGAAATGATTGTCTGTAATCACGCATCATGACAGGTGGCTCACAATCAGGGGATTAGGATTGAGGATTCCATGGGCCCATAGAATTTATGGTTAAAGTCATCATGAAAGGTTTTCGGCTTACCAGTCGATGAGAGGAGATCAACGGGTCATAAAGAAGTCCCCAATGATTATTGATCATCGTCAAAACCTTATCCCAAGGAGTTGGAGTTGGCTAAACGAATCTTGTTCTTCTGATCCATTCTTCCTAGAGCCACTACTTCTATTATTTTATTTTTATTTTTTTTATAAGTAAGCTAGACTTGAACCAACGATCTCCAATTTGCTTTGCAAGTCATCAAACCAACTGAGCTTTGGGTCTAAGCTCCACAACTTATGTTATTGAAAGTTTGAATCTTTCACTAATTCTTAACGATCTGCAAACTTTTTAAAAAAAGTTGGGATTGTAGTTGGCCTTTATTCCACTTCTAAACTATCTCAATTGACTCTCTCTTAGATTATGTGAGATGTGTGAAAAAAAAAAAAAAAAAAAAAGAGAATCTCACACAAACACAAGAATTTACATGGTTCAAAAGTGTGCCTACGCCTGTGAATCAAATTGAAATCTAATCACACTATATTATTTAAAGTTATATCCTTAGAGATATCTAGCAAAATGAGAAGAGAGAAAATTTTTTCTCCTTATTCCCAAAGAAAGAAACCCTACGACTTTCCCCTAAAGAACGCATATTTATACCTCCCGAGCAAAAAAAAAAAAAAAAAACTGAAATTTTTTGCCAAAGGAGTGGTGCCCACAAACCCTTGCATGGGCATAGTTGAGAAGCCTGACCGGGGCCTTTTCCTCTAATTCAGATCAAGCCCACTTCACTTCTGAAAAGGTCCTCTTTAATTTTGTCTCTTGCAGCCCAAGCCCAAACAAAATGGAAGATATCTTATACAACAGTGTGCTCTTTTGGCTCACTGACCCATTAGTTTTGTCCCACTTCTTGGTGGACCTACACACAACTAATGTTTTGTCGGCATCTAAGAAATATTTTTGAATCCGAAGTGAAAAACTTTAGGGCTTAAGCCATCGATGAAATTTGTGGTGGGTCAAATTTTCATAAGGTGACTTGGCAATGTTTGACAGGGGACATATATTTATGACCAAAGGGGGACATGTATTAATGACAAAATCCAAAAGAGAAACAATCTTAGTGAATGATCCAAAGAAAGGGGTCTGCTGTCATCCGACTGAGTTACGTTTTGACCCAAATAATTGGTTAGGTGAGAACAATCCAATGTCAGGCCCTCAACCTCTACACGCGTGGCTGGTGTTTTGATCTTGTGCTTAAGATGCTTATTTGTATGAGATTATCTTAGCTAAAAATAAGTTTGATTGGTGATTTATAAATGTTGAATGTGAACATTAGTTTTGGTTTTGGGCTTAAATCCAATTTTGAAACCTGAGGCCCAAGGGCCAATATCTAGCTCCCCCTTATTGTTAATGAAATACGTGCTAACCAATACCAATTTATACTAGATCAAGTGTAACAAGGAGATACACACTCTGCTAGATGCTATATAATATTATGTCCCCACAATTATGATTGAGATGAGGAAAAAATTCCTTCCTCAATGTTGAGTTTAGTCCCACATTGGACACTTCATTAGCTTGTCTCTCTCCTTATATAAGTTATTGAGTCTCTCCACAAATTGCCAATTGTTTTTTGAGTTGGACCCCCAAATTTCTCATGATATTAGAGTAGACATTTTCCTCCTCACATCACTTAATTCATATCTCCACTTGCTTTGACCCAGTCCGACCCACACGTGCAAGGGCATGTTGAGATTAGTCTCATATCGGACACTCATTGCCTTGTCTCTCTCCTTATAAGCTCCTATATGCGTGGGTTGAATTGAGCCAAAGTATATGGAGATATGAACTAGGTGATATGAAGGAGAGAAATGCCCACTCTAATACTACAATAAGTTTGGGGGTGTAACAAAAAATCAATTGACAATAAGTGAAGAGGCTCAAAAGTTTATAAAGAGAAAGAAGGAAATTAGTGTTCAATGTAGACTAAACTCACTATGCCTACACACGTGTGGGTTGGATTGGGCCAAAGCATGTGAAACCATGATAAGTTTGGGAGTTCAACTCAAAATCAATTGGCACTGAGTGGAGAGGTCTACGAACTTATAAGGAGAGAGACAAGGCAATGAGTGTCCGATGTTGGACTAAACTCAACACTCAAGAAAGAAAAAAAAAAAAAATAGAATTATGGAAAATGCAAACCCGTGGTTGGAATAATCATTTCTTTATTTCATTCGGGTATCAAATAAGGATCTTGGGAAAATATAACTTTTAGAAATTTGGGAAAATTTTCCTTATAGCTAAGCTAGCCCTATTGCTTTAAAACCAAAATTTAAAACCATGGGCCCTAGTACTCCTAAATCAAAATTTAAGACTAATTAAATTTGATAGGCAAATGGTTTTGTGGAGCCAAGTGGGTCAATTGGTGTTTTGGAGCATGTGGTACAAGAAAACATCCAGGTTTACCGTTTGGTAGATAGTCAACAATCTCTCCTCTGTACAAATAGCAGCCATATATGCTACAATTTTATCTTCTTTTGTTCATTTTAAATATTTTTCCAACGTAAGGTTGATGCGACAGTACAAAGGCCTAGTGGGTACTAAGTTTATTGGGCATTTAATTTACAAGTTTATGTGAATTTGATAAATAATTTTTAAGAAGGGAAGAATATGGCTTTAACTTTGGTGGATGATCATGTTGTGGTTTGTGGAGTTTGATAGTACTAGTGAGCAAAGAGGTACTATTGTAAATCAAATCACGCTTTTACTAGTAGTATGTAAAATCCTAGGTTTCTTAAGGTATTTATATTTTTTAGTTTTGACGAAAAGGTGTAATATGTAATTGTGGGTTTTTTCTTTATAGTGAAATCAGTATGATCCGTGGACATACCTCAATTTTGAGGAAACCATGTAAAATTTGTGTTTCTTTATGTGATTGCATCTTATCTTCTGATTGTTTTTTTATTTGGTTTTTGATTTGATTACACCTATTTTCTTAACTGATCATTTTTATTTATCTATTGTTTTAATTTAAATTTTGTCATGACATATGATGGAATGAGATTATATCAATATCAAAGCAGATGATTGATGCTTCATTGAGGCATGATGCACGGACACTGATTTGAATAAATTGATTGAGAAAGTTGACTATTATAAGAAAACCTTATCTCAAAGCTTAAATGAATCTTGTTCCTCCATTTCACTATGGTCAAAGTTTTCTCAATTAACATGATCGAATTTTAAGCTTGAATTTTGAAAATAAAAATAAACCAACATCCAATAAATGCTCTTGTATTTGTTTTTTTATCAAAAAAGAAAAGAAAAAAAAGAAGATGAACCAATTGAAGAAAACCCCAATGACATGAGTGATAAAATAAACTTAATTAGTAAGGGCCATATAGAATATCTTGTCCTAGTCTCCCAAATGAACCAAATATAGTGAACACTGCATTGGCAATCAAGGAATGTGTTCCAAGGTGTTAACTTGCAAAGTTGATTAAAGTCTATAAGTGTTGATACCACAACCTGAATTCAAAACTCACCTGCATCAACTTCTTTCTAATTACCAACTCACTTGATTATAAAAATTAAAAAAAAGGCCAGATAATGTGTTTCAATACTATATTTTTCATTCTTTCATTGCTCTATAATTTTATTTTTACAGGCAATTGTGCGTTTTTCACAGCGAGATAATTGATCCATTTGGAGGACAACATTGATATAACAACTTCCCCTAGCCAATATGATTGATTTCGATGTAATCTATTAGGATAGAAAGAGGTGGGGTGTCGATTCCCCTGGCCCTCCTTGTCTCCTTGTCCGGATTTTCTTTCCACACGAAGTCTTGACAATTCAATCAAGAAAAATACAACAACAAAAAAAAAAAAAATCATATTCGCTCGCCATATCATTTGTCAAATCTAAGCTCTCATTTTCGAAAGCCAACATAGTCCTGTGATTCCATAAACACCAAAAAGAGTAGGAGTCTTTTATAGGGTGGGCTCCATACATGGCCACAAAATACATATTCTTCCGGAAATTCACAGCTCTTTTCACACTCAAACTAATCAACTTCATTACAAATTATCATTTGGAGTGAGTTTTACAATACTATTTATTGTCAAATAGTTCAAATACATTCATGTACAACATAACAAAAATAAAATGTAAGATCCAGTGATGTTGGACACAAACAGTCCAATTCCATTAAGTTTAATTGACCAACTTTTATCTGTTGGATTCAAGCACGTCTAAAAATTGGCTCTATACTAATACATTAGTAAGTTCCAAGCCGGAAACATTAAACTTTTATGCATTTGTATACTATTGGTGAACCACATATATATATTTTTATGATGAGGGTTTCCGAACTTACGTCTATCTAGAGGAATCAAAAGAGCCAGGTTCGGAGCCAAGGTATATGAGTTCCTTCCTCGGGCACGTGCAACGCCCAAACATCACTTGCACCAGGTAAGTGAGGGTGCACCCTCATGGTTGGCCCCCGAGGAAATATTGCTCATACTGGATATCAAACTCACAACCTACGGATTAGTACTGCTTATTGGATCCAAAATTTCCATTGAACCACCCTGTCGGGATTAGCAAACCACATATTATCGTGTCATGGGCCAAATTGAGTGCCATATGGCATGCAAAGGCAAACATGGAATGGCGGCAGACATTTTGTGTGTCAAACAGAATTTGATACTATAATTATTACCCCATATTGTATTTTGTGTAGGAGAAGTTATAGTGTCTTGTCATTTCTAATCAAGTAACCAGTGAAATTTGATTATTTTCTTAGGTGATGAGTCACTCATCTCGTGGGTTGTTGGTCATAGAAGTACACACATCTTGGACCACAGAAGAACCTTTAATCTCCAGAGCATTTCACCAAGTGATTTATAAGAAAATTGATAAATTAAGTTAGATATATAGAGTTTTTAAGAGATCAAGTAAGAATAATGGACTTTGATCACTTCATTCTCATCATGAAATTAATATGGATTGCTGAAAGTCACTCCTCTTAGAACTTAATACTTCATTCATATTTATGATTTTGAGGCTTAAATTTGATGCAATCTATAGTTTCTGTGCACTATTGCCTCTCTTCCCAGCACCTATATAACCCCACAGAAGAAAAAGGAAAAATAGTGCTCATGAAGCCAATTTACTGGCATAATGGGCTTGTATAATAGTTTCCTTTGAAATGGAGTTTTCCCCTTGTGGATATGAATCCCATGTATTATTTTCAGCTAAAAAGTGGTGAGCTTGTGTGGAAATTTTGATTATGCAATGTTTTTTTGCTTTGGCGGGCCGCATGTGACATCCCACCTGACACGTGTACAACAATAATAGACATCTTTTAGTGGAAGGACATAAAATTTCAAAGGCATAACTTGGGGAGCAAACCCAATCAACTTTACCAACTTCGCTAACCTGTGGTGGTTTGGTAGCAATGTTAGGTGCATTATATTTAGGTTAGGTAACTTGAGCAATGTGGCTACTAAAGAGTCAGATTTTTATTACTTAGACACAAATAGAAGAGAATCTTTTGAACTAAATAGTCCATGTAAACCCTCTAGTAAATAATACGGATCATTTAAGTCCTACTTAATAAAATATTAGTCTATTAAGGATCTTTTGAAAAAAATTTCAAGGAAAATATCTGAAATACCCTTTTAATAATTTTACAAGGTGGTTTTATCTAAAAATGTACCGAGTCAAATAAAAAACTTGTTCAATTTATTTGATTATTTATTTGAAAAATAAAAATAATTTATTTATTTATTAAAAATTATTCATGAATTCAATATAATCTTATTTGACTTAACTTGCTAATTTTTGAATTGAATCAATTCGATGAATATTCAAGTGAATTTTAAAATCACGTTTTAACTATTTAAATTATTTTATATTTTAATAAATATAATATATGTAGTGTAGACACCCGAATTTGAGCGGGCCCTCGACGTAAGATGCCCCCAAAAATCGAAAATTGGAATGGGCCCTGAAGCCCAAACCTACACGAAATCCAATACGTTTCAATTAATAAATGTTCGAGGCCATTCACGGGCCCATGGACCCGCACACCTCACCACGCTCTCAAAAGCCATCCAACTCAAGCCCAATTCAACATAAACCCAACTCAACACTATTCTATCCAAGCCCACAACCCTACCCAATCCATTATCCAGTACGAAAGCCCAAAGCCTAATCCAGGACCCAAACGCAATCTAACCCAGCAGCAGCTCATCAAACCAATCACCAAGAGATGACACAGGGCATCAGCGCCGGCCACCGCCCGCAGCGAAGCAACTCAACCCATAACCCGACCCTAACCTAACCGATCCCCCAGCCGCGCAGCATCACAACCCACAACGCAACCCAGGCCCGATACACCCTAACCTAGCCCGCAGGGGGAACCACCCACAGCACAACCCAGAGCGAGCCATCACTGGCCTTAAAACACGCCCAGAAAAGCACCTCAACCCATACCTCAACCCAGACTTCCCATACTCGGCTCTCGAAGCATCGAACCACCATCACCAAGCAACCAATCTCTCCAGCGCTCCATTTGCCACAGGCAGCAGCCCTTCAAGCCTCTCAAAATCAAACCAATCACCACTCAGCTCTCCAAATCAAACACCATACTTCTTCAACCAGCTCAACACTCTTGCGCGAAACAACGCCTTACACCACCACTCCTCCCATCAACCAGCACTCATCTCATCCCACCAAACACTCTACCCAAATGGATTTGGGTAAGATCCAAACCATTGGGTTAAAACACAACCCATTTCCATCATTACAAAAATACCCTCATTCTCATCTCAAATTTCATACCCTTTTCCTCTAACACCCATGCCATTATCCACCATTCTAAACCCTCACCCTATTATACCCCTAAAATACATCCCAACTTCTATAAAAACCCCTCCATTCTCTTCCTACACTACCTAATGAAAACTTGATAAAAAAATCCTCCACAATCAAAATTCTCTACTCTACTCTCAACACCTCACCCTCAACTCAACTCACTCTCCTACAACTTCAAGCAAGTCCGAGCCAACTCAAAGGAAGGTCAAAGGAAATCAAGGAAGGGTCAAGGTGGGTTCAACAAAAGGAACACCCCCTCTACATCCCCTCTTCTACTTCCCCTTTTCCCACACTTTGCACACACCACAATGATTTGAGTCCTTCAAGGGCCCCTTTTTCAATAAGGGTGCCCTCAATGGACTAAATCTATATCAAAGCCCCTCATACTTGAGGGCACACCTCAAACCAATTTCGATTTTATTTTCTTTTATTTTAAAAATGGCCGAATCCGAGGTTACCACATTACGTGGATGGAGTAGGGTGCCTAACACCTTCCCTACTCCATAAATGGACCCCCTTACCTTCGAATCAAAGGTTGGACCATACACCTTATCTTACGAGAGTCAACAAAAAATGGCAAAATGACATGATTTTTCAAAAAATATAAATCCGGGTGACCATTCACACCCCTTTACCAATTTGAATGGTGGCGACTCCAAAACACCCCAAAGTGGAGGGATGTTTGAAAAACATTCGAAACCCCGTGTCCACATGTAGACTAAATCAATTTGATGATGATTGCCATATTCATCTCCATCATCATCATTATCATCATCATCATTGTTGTAGTTATCATCATCTATGTGAATAAGATTACGAGTTTTGAGAAGAGAAAATAAGGATTTTTTATTTTTTATTTATTTTTAGTTTAGATCTTTTTTTCATTGATCTAAAAGAGATAATCATGGTCAAGGAGCATGTCATTGATTTTAAAACATAGGAATACCTCAAATAAACATGTTTCTTAAACCTAAAAAATAGTTGAATAGGTAATTATGACATTTTGGCTTCAAAAATTCATTTTAGACTAATATTTGATAAAGTGAGTAAGTCCATATTTTTTTTAAATAAGACTTTTTGGTACATATTTTCAAAAAATAGGTCTTTGCGGTCCCAAATATTTACTTGACAAATACTTCTTCATTGTTTGAGTACATTATGGAAAATTGCATTGTAAATCTCTTTGTACTCTTTCATTTAAATTGCGTCCTAGGTAGTGTTTGTTTGCGCTATTTTTCAGCGCTTATTGCTGAAAAAAATTTAATTCAGTACTTTTTGTCAAAATAGCGCTTTTGTTTACTCTATATTTTTAGCGCTTATTGCTGAAAATAAGTGAAAAAAATTCAGCACTATTTTAATGTTGAAAAAAAGTGCTGAAGCGGTAAGCACTTCATTTTTTTCGACACGGACAAGTATGCCCTTATTCTTAAAATGATATTACCTCTTATATCTCATGGATAAGTATATAAGCACCCTAAAAATTAATAAACACACCATGTCTAAATTATTTTGTCTTATATGGGTTAAATTTTTTGGAATGAATTGATTTTTGGTGAGAATGATCTCCTCATTAATATATAAGCACCCCACAAATTAATAAACCCACACCATGGCTAAATTATTTTATCTTATATGGGTTAAAAGTTTTGGAATAAGTTAATTTTTGATGAGGATGATCTCTACAATGAGGAGATCATCTTCACAAAAAATCAGCACATTCTGAAACTTCTAACTCTATCAAAACAAGTTCAAGAACCGTAAATCGTCTTTTTTTTTTTTGAAAACTATTTTTGACGAGTTAGAAGTTTCTAAATGGATTGATTTTTTATGAGGATGATCTCTAGACCATATGGACCATCCTCACTAAAAATTTGCTCATTCTAAAAACTTTAACCCATATAAAACAAAAAAAATTGACTATGGCGTGGGTTGCCCTTATTAATTCATAGGGTGCTTTTATAATTATACATATTTTATTTCCATCGAAAATTATTCATCCAAAATTAAGTTTTTTTAATGTTGATTTCAAATTTTCGTAACTTGTATGACATTATTATTTTTAATTTGAAATTTGTGGGCTTTTATAAATAGAAATTATTATTTATAAATTGAAGATTTGAGTATTATTTATTATTTAAAAATGAATTGTATTTTAATTTTATAAGAAATAATATATTTTATTGTGTTTGATAAGAAATAGGCATTTGAAACATGCAAACAATGTATAATATGATTGTAAGGGTAACAAAGACAATTTACCAGCTTTAGCAATGTTTAACAAACATGATTCAGCATCTAAACAAACAACTTTTTCAGCACTTAAATTCAGCGCTTATAAGTTTCAGCGCTTAATGCTATTCAGCACTTATTTTTTTTCAGTTTAACAAAAAGCACCCTAGTGTATTTTTGTTGTTGTTGTTGTTGTTGTTTATTTTTAGTTTTTTGAATAAGTCCAGTTTTATTAACTTGGTTAGATTTCAAATCTTACAAGGATCGTTGAGCACACCTTGTGGCATCCAAAGACATGATCCGATGCCACCGGGATGTAGAAGGCAAAATTCTATGAATTTCATAAATATATACTTAATAAGATTATTTGTCACCATTAACTTGTAATTTTAAACATGGGGGTTTGGTGGGAGTTCTCAATACCCGTCCATTTTCAAAACCCTGGATCAAGTCCAAAAACAATATATATATATTTTTAATTTGAGTTTTACCATGAAATCTAGTGGGAAATGGTATTGGATTTTGCCAATTTGGTAATCCATTTGTTCGACGATCCTAGGCGAGATTTTAAATCTTACTAAGTTGGTAAGGAAAATATTTCTCATTTTTATAATTAAATTAGAAGGTGGTATGAGCATACACATATGTATCAAAAGGGTTTACTTGTAATTTAAAATACTGGTTAAAGGTTTTTCAAAAATTATATGATAAACAAAATATTTTTGTAGTCTTGAAAACTAACCACCATGATTATAAGATTGTTAATTGCAATTTTATTAGCTTTTTACCAAAATAACATTACTTGTATTAAGTTTAAACGTAAAAATGAAGGAAGTTATGAGATCCAAATTTAGTGCAGTGTGACAAATCTC
This sequence comes from Akebia trifoliata, assembly GCF_017979445.1. Classification (NCBI taxonomy): domain Eukaryota; kingdom Viridiplantae; phylum Streptophyta; class Magnoliopsida; order Ranunculales; family Lardizabalaceae; genus Akebia; species Akebia trifoliata. Next base: position 5,877,459 of record NC_141379.1, read on the forward strand.
ATGCGTATGGAAAATCAATTTCCTCACTTTTTGTATTTGCTTTACACTCAAACACCCTTAAATTCAAAATTTTCATGCTAAGTAACTTCGTCAAATCAAACCATGTCGTCAATCTATTGTAATGTTGGAGCTATGACAAACAACAAACCTATAAATTCAGTGGAGCTTCTAATGTTTTGTTGCATGTGTTCACCTGTCCATGCATTCTACTAATGGGCTTTATAATGGGGCTTGTGTGAGGATGCCAAGCAGAGGGTGGAGGTAGTGCTTGCCCCACACAGAACTTTGAGATACCAATTAACTCATACTTCATTAGCCCCCACTCCCTCATCTCCCTCTCCAATTCGCTCCAAATTTTGCCCACCCCCCTCAATTTTTTTGAAGATGAAATTGCCTCTTGATTGGCCTTCTCTTATAGACTAATTAGAAATGAATTAAATATCCTTTTCTTCGACTTCCAATAAAAAAATCTCTGAATTTCTCTCTAAAATTATTCATTTTCAAGGTCTTTAAGTGTACCATTAATTACAATTTGCCCCAGTGACAAAAACATTCTAGCTCCGCCCCCAAAGCCAAGCACACATAGGAGGGCGAGCAAAACTATTTTCAGTCATTGAAAAAATTATTTTCTGATAGAGCTAAGAATATAATCAAGATCCTTTTTCTACCCATATACCACCTCCTCTATCATTAATTGTTCCTCTTCTATTTCTTTTCTCTTCTTATGAGGTTCCATTAGGATGCCAAAAACTCTAATGGAACCCAAATTGAACTTCAATGGTTCTATTATTGTTCACTATTGTGCTAGTTAAGTCAGTTGAGGTTTTATTAGGGACCCATCAATCCTATGGAACCCTAATAAGATTTTAATGGAATAATTTGTGTTCCATTAGGTTAATAGCCCTAAAAGACCCGACCAATTCAATTAATGTGTTTGATACCATCTGATTCAATTTTTGATGATTCATAATTTCTATGAATCGTGCTACCTAACAAACAGTACAAGTAGCGTCTATAAGCTCATCCTTCCTAAATTAACATGTGAGCAAGTTTATAGCTTGAACATAGAAGCTTTGATATGGATGGATGGAAGATTATATAAAAAAGAAAATGTAAGTAGTTGGGCTTTTATGATACACACACACACACACAAACACACACACACACACACACACACACACACATGTTAGGGGCCAACACGTTTCGGATTGAGTTGATTTTTTGTGAGGATGATTTCTATGGTGAGGAGATCATCCTCATAAAAAATAAGAAGAAATTGAAAATTTTAAGTTTATCAAAAATGGCTTATAAATTTTTAATAAAAAATCAATGATTCATAATTCTAAATCACTTTTGATGGACTAAGAAGTTTTAGTTTCGACTGATTTTTGGTGATGATGATCTCTTCACCATAGAGATCATTCTCCCTAACAATTAGCTCAATCCAAAACTTTTAAGCCAGATAGGACAAACGTGTTGGCTCCATATTGACTCCCTAACATTGGATGCTTAACCTGACCCATATATATATGGAAAATGTTCAGCACCCTAAGTTTTACCACACACTTTAACAAACGTTTTTTGTCCTACATGGGTTAGAAGTTTTGGAATGAGCTGATTTTTGGTGAGGATGATCTCTATGATTAGAAGATCATCCTCCCCAAAAATCAGCCCATTCCGAAATGTTTAGCCCCATGTTTACAAGTTGAAAAATCGTGGACCGTCCATTTTTTGTAAATCAATTTTGATGGGGTTAGAAGTTTTGGAATGAGCTGATTTTTGGTGAGGATGATCTCCTCACCATAGAGATCATCCTCACCAAAAATCAGCTCATTCCGAAACTTCTAACCCATGAAAGACAAAACGCGTTTGTTAAAGTGTGTGGTAAAACTAAGGGTGGCGAACGGGACCCTATATATATATTATATATACACATTAAATAAATTAGGGTCAATGACCGTAAATACCTATTTTTTTGAAAATATGTACTAAACAGTCTCATCTAAAAAAAAAATATGAACTCTTTAGTACTCACTTTATATTTTTCCTGCAATCAAACATTCCCTAAATGTAAAAAAATATATTTTTTTGATAAATAGAAGGTGACTTGTGCAAATACACATGAATCAAACAAACTTATTTGTAATTTAAAATATTGATTAAAGGGATTTTGAAGATTACATTATAAAAATGATATTTTGTAATTTTGAAAATTAGTCACATGATTATATGGTATTATGTTGAATTTTTTTGATTTTTTACCAAAATGACTTCGATTATATTAATTTTTTTTGCTTTTGTGAGCCTCATGCACCATCCTACCTTGTCTTATGACCACTTTGATTATATTAATAGAAGTGAGGGCATTTATGGCCACTAAAATTTTGGTGTCGAACCACTTTTACTCCACCTTCTTTCATTTTAATAGTAAAGATATATAAGACCATTTTAATTAAAATAAGTATATGTTAACCTGAGATATAGACATAATGTGCAAGATAATTTTTATAATTTAAAAACTAATAAATTTTGATAAATTATTTCCAATCATCCACCTAGTGACTGATTTATAGTGGGGGCACTTGCCCCCACAAATTTAAAAAAGATCACATTGTCCTCTTGATAATTTGATATATTTTGAGTTTTCCCCCATGTTGGCCCCAGGAAATTTTTGGCAGTTGCCGAACCCCCATTGAAGATATTACTTCTTGACTTAGGTCTTCCTCTCATAGATTACTTAAAAATGACCTAAGTGTCATTTTCTTCAGTCTCTAACAAAAAGTTCTAGAATTTTCTCTCAAAACCACACATCTTCATGTCCTTCAACCTTACCAGGCAACTATAGTTTGCCCCTCCATATGAAGATCCTAACTCCGCCCCGCATGTACACTTTTCTCATCATTCTAATAATAAAGATGTTTGATCATTTTGGGAGGATCGTGTTTATAATGTCCAAAAGGTATAATATAAGTTCGAGTATAATTCAGTATGGACATGAAATATATAGAAAATTATTTTTGTCAAATAAAAGGGGGGCGGGGGGAGATGAACAAATGTAATGAAGCTATGTTCAAGCTTTTTAATTTTTCACTTTAAAATTTTGAGACTAAAATTTTTAACATAACCAAAATGGGTAAATAAGTTATGTACAAATAAATCTGTATAATTTTGGGGCAGCAAAAAGTATTGTAGCACATCAAATACAAGAAAAGTTAGACTACAATGCACGCATTATTGCTTTTCTCAAAAGTTTACATTTTTTTCTTTCATACCTTTGAATCGAGGTACTGTAGCAAATCATATGCTTTATAAAGATATATTCCCACATAAAAGTATGTAAATTTTACTGTAACTAAACCAAGCATTCCACCCTTAGTACCAGTTAAAGGGATTTGGTCCATTGATATCATGATTTTAAAACTCAGTTTTGCATCTTGTCTTGTCTTGTCCATGCTTGATATCGAGTTGATTCGGGCGATACGTCTCGTCTCGTTCGACATTGAGACAAGGGATTTTAATCATTTAAAAAACCTTAAAATTTTGAGAAGAAGATGAAGGTTTTTTTTATCCCATTTGGATTCAAACCCTTTGTTCTCTAGTTTTTCCGGTTCACTTGGTTTACGAGAGGAGCAAAACTTGACTTGGAGGTGAAATGATAGAGTTTCAATCATGAAAACTAGTAAAAGTCGTTCGTTTTGGATATTTCAGACGAATGTAATGAAGTTTTGTTCAAGCTTTTTAATTTTTCACTTTAAAATTTTGAGACTAAAAAATTTAACATAATCAAAATGGGTAAATAAATTATGTACAAATAAATTCGTATAATTTTGGGACAACAAAAAGTATTATACCACATCAAATACAGGAAAGTTAGAGTACAATGCACGCATTAATACTTTTCTCAAAAGTTTTCATTTTTTTTTCTTTCATACCTTTGAATCAAGGTACTTTAGCAAATCATATGCTTTATAAAGATTTATTCCTACATAAAAAGTATGTAAATTTTACTGTAACTAAACCAGACATTCCACCCTTAGCTCCGGTTAAAGGGATTTGGACCATTGATATCATGATTTTAAAACTTGATTTTGCGTCTTGCCTTGTCCATGCCTGATATCGAGTTGATTCGGACGATACGTCTCGTCTCATTTCGACATTGAGACAATGGATTTTAATCATTTAAAAAATCTGAAAATTTTGAGAAGAAGATGAAGTTTTTTTTATCCCATTTGGATTCAAACTTTTTGTTCTTTGGTTTTTCCGGTTCACTTGGTTCAAGAGATGAACAAAACTTGACTTAGGGGTGAAATGATATGGTTTCAATCATGAAAACTAGTAAAAATCGTTCGTTTCGAATATTTCAGACGAGATTTTCTATATCTTATTCGAGACGTATCGTTCATCTCATGAGATTTTACAAACATTAAAAAACCTTCTCCATCTGTATCGTCTATGCCTAATATTGAGACGAATCAGGTGATACATCTCAGTCTCGGATGAGTTTTGAAATCACGATTGATATATGGGATTTGATCCGGGTTCACATTGATGTATGGGTTCGTCGGGTCTAGTTTCGGATCCGGATCTGGATCGATACCTTAAACCATTGTACCGCTCCAACTAAAGACGCGCGAGTTCGTAAGAAAAAAGTACAAAGGGCGCGTGAACAACGTGCAAACCGTTTCCCAAATAACTTTCCCGCTTTCCCACCAATAAAAACAAGACTTATATCATGAGCGTTCATCGTCCACGAATATACTGTTATAATCTCGAAGAATATCAGCGGTCTTGATTAACAGAGATGTCGTGTTTCCATTCTCGTAGAAGTACTAAAGCGAGACTTTCCTTTGTTCCAAATAAGCCGGAGTTTTCATAGAGAGTAGTGTTTGACCAAAGAGGAGTCCAACTCCTTTTTGGTCTATTTTCAACTTTAGACAGTGCCGCCTGTTAAAATATCCAATAGGAACCGAAACACAAGCGGAGAGTTCAAAGTCAAATTCGTCTGCTACTCATCTCTGTTTCTATCTTCGACTAATTAACAATTTTTTTTAATCTCGAATTCTTGTTTGATTCGATCGATTCTTCTGTTGCTGATTCACATCGATTCTTCGCAACCGATCAGGTATTGTGCAGTAGTTCCAATTCGATCAATTCTTCATCCTCTGTTTCAATTGTTGTTTCTTTTTTTTCTGGAATCTGGAGTATATGTGACGTGAGTTCGATTTTCACTCAATTTAGTGTTGTTTGATTAGATATTTCATATTTCTCATCTGTAAGGATCTATCGCTGGAGGTCAATTTTCTTTACAGCGAAAAAATTCCTTTTTTCTTTTAATTCGAAGAAGTTTGGCTTTAGTTGATAGCAAGAGAACGATTAACATAAATATTTTAATTTAGGAGAAACAATTGAGTGTAAATTTATATGCCTATGTGTTTGTGTTTCAGAAATCAAAAAACGAGCTTTTGCTTAATTTCAAATTTCTCGTCGCTTCTATTGATGACTAAACTGTTCCATAAACTCATGTTCCTCTGTAAATTACGATTTTAAGTCAATATTCAAGCCGTACAACTAGCGTAATTACATTGGAGACAAGTAATTAATTGAGAAAATTCCAAAAACATGCACAACTTTTGTTATAATTCCCATCCGTACACTGTTCATTTTAATTTTGAAAACATGCAAAGCTAGGTTGCAGGGATTTTAAAGTGACGATCTTGCTGACAGGAGCGGATCCAGGATTTTGCTCATGTGGGGGCAACCAAGAATAGAAAAAATTTTGTGGGGACAATTAAGAGTGAAAAATAATAATTACGAGGCAACTAAAAGTGGAAAAAAATTTGTTGGGGCAATAGTGGCAGATTTTTTTTATCCGCCGCTAAAATCTGTCGCAATAGCTCATTAATCCATAGACTGAAAATTCTTGTGGGGGTAAGCGCCCCCACTCCAAATCTGCCACTGATTGCTGATAAAAAGTAGTGATATTGCCTGATATTTATTTGTAAAGTGACAATCTTGCTGGTTTATAAAAGTGACGATCTCGCTAAAAGTATGTTTTGGGAATTAAAATGAACAGTGTACTGGAATGGGAATTTTCGCATATTCAATGCATGAAATGGTAATTTAACCTAATTAATTCATTTATGGGAAGATATCTTGAGGTGCTTATGTTTTCTTTTATTCCTTTAACTCCTTTACTGCAGGTTAATTAAGAGACCTGAGTTGTCAGGCCATTTAACAAATGGCCTTTGTTTCCTCAATCAATGGGGTTGGTTTCATCAATCCAAAGCAGCATAGCTTGCATCCAAAGGGATGCAATTCTTGTTTTATCTCTAATTATAATTATTTAAGATTCCAAACCCCAAAAAAACAAACAGACAACAAAAGCTCCTCCTCAATGGTGGTTAGAAGTGCTATAGCAAATCCAGAGATCAATTTCAGTGATCCTGATTGGAAACAACATTTTCAACGTGATTTTGATGAACGGTTCAATTTGCCGCATTTAAGGGATGTGTTCGACTTAAAACCAATCCCCACTACATTCTCTCTCAAAAATAGGTGACCCTTCACATTTGTCTACGTAATATTTGTTTTTTGTATGATGTAACATTATAGTAACTGCTATACCATGTTTGTTGTCACAGAGGTCCTCAAGTAGTAGATGGTGCAAGTGCACCGGTGGAGAGAAAAAATGGCTTTGTAAATGATGAAGATAGGGCACTTTTAAAGGTCTGTTACGTGCTTGAGCAGAATGATTTTTTTCCCCTTCTTTTTAACTCATTGACGACATATTTCTTTCAGATCCAATGTTGTATACAATGTGCTGTTATTACTTTTGGCTGCTTATTACTTTTTTTAAGTTGATTACAACTATGTTTTACCATCCAAACAATGCAGTATAATATGATTTCGTGATATCCAAAGCTATCCCTTTTAATGTCAAATACTCAAATGTAATTACAAAGCTATATTTTCTTTCAATTCCCAATATTGGATGCAACCAAGGATTGAAACTCTAATGACTCAACGATGCTTGAAGTCCTTGCTCACTTGAAATTGGATTGCTTAATCAATCAATCTTATTACATTTCAGACTTCAGCTTTGAAACATTGAAGAAAATGAAATATTGGTGCTAGCTACAATAAACTAGACGACCCACAAAAAAAAACAATAAATTAGAAAACACAAACTATCATCATGTGCATTAACTAAAAAATATGTGTATTTGTTGCGTGATAAGTATCAGCTCACCAAGTTCAGTAATATGTATTTGTTGTCTCTGATATTCTCTAAGATTCCAGTTTATGAACTGACAGGTGGGAGAAAGATATGTCAAGACTGAAGACTTGCCATTAATTTTAATGTAAATCTGTAATTGGAACAAATTAAAAAGCAATTTCACATTTCTCAAATAGACATAGATTGCATATAGCAATAATTGGATATCACAAGAATCAATCAACACAGTTTTATTCATGTAATCATATGCTATGGTGATGTGAAAACCTCATTAGAAGACACATTGGCATGTAAAAGATTTTGCAGCTCAGAGGAAGCATTACATTTGTATTGATCACCATGTACAAGATCTTTTTAATGGTTTTACTGCTTTTGATATTGCTATTCCAGGAAGCATTCTTGTTGTTAACTGGGGTTGCTTTCTTGCTTTTATAAGAAGTTATTGGTTGTTTGTTAGGATTGTATAGGCCATGCACTATCTTTGATTTGACCTTTTCAAATATCTCCTACCTTTTTTATTTATTTATTTGGTGGTCTTTGCCAGATCTCCTTGATAAATGGTTACATTTAAGCATAAAATTAAATTGTTTGGTACCATATTATCTGCTTGTGGTTTTTATCAGGTCATCAAGTATTCTTCACCAACTTCTGCTGGAGCTGAGTGCATTGATCCTGATTGTAGCTGGGTCGAGCAATGGTTTGGTCTTCTTCTGTTCTCCTTCTCTCTATTCTTTTTTTTCCCCCTTTTGATATTGTATGTTGAAGAATCACTTTACATTGATGGTTATGTCCTTGTTAATTGTTTCTTTTTTTATGATTTCAGTATTTATTAATCAGGAAAATAGTCTTTCTTTGCATGGTTTAGATGGTTTTTCAAGCATTACTAATTATTTTACAAAATTCTGTTGATATTTTAAAGGCCACACTTTCTATGAAATTGGCTTGATAAATGATGAGCATACAATGTATTATATAGCCTTTTCTTTTAATTTAGGTTGAAGTGTATGACAACCCAAGTCAAAAGTAACGTATGTTTCTTCATAAGGGCATATGGTGCCTGCCATGGATTTTCCTTTTCTATGATTTTGGTTTAATCAGTATATAGTGTGTAAAGTAATGCTTTTCTTTTTGTTGTTGATTTGGGTTGAAATGTGGGACACTCTCACTAGAGTGTAGATGCTTTACTATCACGGGTATCCTTGCTAGTAATTCTGTTATTGACTACTCATTTTCATCTTACCAGGGTGCATCGTGCGGGGCCACGTAAGCAGATATACTTTGAACCTGGGAAAGTCAAAGCTGGAATTGTTACTTGTGGAGGACTGTGTCCTGGTCTTAATGATGTCATCAGACAGGTTAGCGAGCTTATAAATATTGACAGTATAGTGTTCTTTTGCGAGGTAGTAGTGTATCCTTGTGTATTCATTTTCAAGTGTCTGATACCTTCAAGCAAATGACTAAATGTATCTTGCTAAGTCATCTGTTCATGTCTCACAATGGAAAATGAAAACCGTTGTTCTGTAACGATACTATGAAAACTTATGTTCATTAATGACAACTATAACAATGAAAAAATATAAGCTACATCTAGTCAGTTAGTGGAACTATTTTTATTTTATTTATTTTTTGGATTTTTGTAATTTCAAACTAGGAGCAAATCATCTGCATGGATCATAGGCCTTTATTTTCTTTCTTTGTAAAAAGGGTGAAGAATTCTGAACCTTGCGTGTCACATTTGTTTACTTTGCCTCCATAAAAGTCCTAGTTGTTAGAAGTAGAAGTCAGTTTAACGGTCTTAAGGTTATAATAGTTCTCACTTTTCATAAGTGACTTTATCTTACGTTGGGTGACATTTTTGTTGTAACTACACTTCATTGTTGTATAAGTCAACATTGGATTTACCAATATCTTCCCCAGCCCATTCCATCCTCTATAAAGTATACTAAGGTGCCATTTCTTTTCTTGAATTCCACTGTAAGCCAACATGAAAAACACTTGAATGTGCAAGACATTTGATATCTTTTTTATCGGTATAATATATTTGATGGTTATAAGCATGTTTTTCCTTCTCCAAATCTGCATAATTACACATCAGACTTACTGCTTCATATTGTTAGTTGAATGATTTTTTAGTAAGAAACAATAGCCAAATAGTATCGATGTTTTTCTATTTTTGAGTTGTGGCGGTGCAGATATATATGGGTAAAAGATTCTCATACCTTTCATGCTGGTGCAGATAGTTTTTACGCTTGAAATATACGGGGTTAAGAAGATTGTTGGGATCCCATTTGGTTACCGTGGATTTTTTGATCATGGCTTGCCTGAAGTACCGGTAAGAACTGCCTGATTGGGTACATTACACGAAGTCATATTGTTGATGCCATACTTTTTTTCTGAGTCTTGAATTTTTTGTTTCATTTCTCAGCTCTCTCGCCAAGTGGTTCAAAACATTAATCTTAATGGTGGAAGTTTGCTGGGAGTTTCTCGTGGTAGTGCTAGTGTCAGTGACATCGTGGATAGTATTCAGGTAAAATATGGTTGCTACTTAATAATATGATTTGGTTAGCAAAGTGTTATTATTTTCTCTTGTCGTATTTGCATTGAATTGTCAAGTAGTTACACATTGTAAATTGATTATTTTAGGCCAGGGGAATTGATATGCTTTTTATACTTGGTGGGAATGGCACTCATGCAGGAGCAGATGCTATACATAATGAGGTATTTAGATCTTTTTTTTTTCCTGTTCTGTTCACTTCAGAAATGTCATTCTACTCGTTGTTCGTCTCTCTTATACCCTTGTAGGGTCTAAAACATAGACAATTTTCTTCAAAAGGCCTTTTTGTGTCAGATACCCATCTAGGGCATGCCTCTTATGGTTTTCATTAGCTGATTTGTCAGCATGTCTTTGATTTTTTAGGTTACAATGTCTGACACTAAACACGCATTCTACAATAATGATTGCACTGCCATGATAATATGGCATTAGCTGCTGATACTAGGGAAAGAATCCTGTCATTCTCCAATTTGGAACTAAGGGTCTTCCTATTGCTATCATTTTCTCCTTGGGTCATTCATGATGAATATCTTTGAACATTCATTTTCAGGTTAGGGGAAAAAACAGAAAACCATAATAGCTGAATACTTGTAATAGTTTTTGATAGATAGTTAGCTACTATTGGCACCCCAAATTTTACTTATTACACCCCAATTAAAAATAAAGAAAATGAGTGAATGGTTGAGAATAAATAAAAGTTGGGTGCCAATAGAACTCTAACTCTCTCTTTGCTAGATTTATATTTTTTGGGTTTAGGATTTTATATGAGCCTAATCGTAATTGTAAACAACCATTGAAATTTTTTGAACGATTGTTGTAATGATTTGTAATATGGAGATTATAATTTGAGCCAAACATTTGTAACGTTTGAAGAGTGTGTTTTAATCTTTAATTGGGGTGTGATAATAATTGGAGAAATTGGGGTGTTATAAGTAAAAGTTGGGGTGCCAATAGCAGTTCTCTAGGTTATTATTATTATTATTATAAATTTTTGTTAATATGGTTCTTGTTCTATATGATTTTCTAACGTGACCCACATAATACTTCCTTTGCATGCAGTGCCGCAAGAGGAAACTGAAAATATCTGTTGTATGTGTCCCTAAAACAATTGATAATGATATACTTCTAATGGATAAGACATTTGGGTTTGATACGGCCGTTGAAGAAGCTCAGCGAGCAATCAATTCTGCATATATTGAGGTAAGCAAGTGTACCTCATTTACGTAATGCTATTCACCAAGAAACTGTGATCTCTTTTGCCATGTAATGTGCTTGAATCTTCTATTGAGCTCAAGACATGTTCAATGAATTTTATTTGTTTTATTCAGGCACATAGTGCATATCATGGCATTGGCGTGGTAAAATTGATGGGAAGAAGCAGTGGTTTTATTGCCATGCATGCATCACTTTCCAGTGGGCAGATTGATGTGTGTTTGATTCCCGAGGTGTGTAACATTTGTGATATGTACTTCTTTCTTTCTATTTTTCTTTTGTAACCATTACTAGGGGGATAATTTCTTGATGAAGTGTAGGTACTTTTCAATTTAGAGGGGCCTTATGGTGTCTTACAGCATTTAGAGCATCTGATAAAGACTAAAGGATCAGCTGTTGTTTGTGTTGCCGAAGGAGCAGGACAAGTAAGTGAGACCTTTCCTAGTGTTGGTCAATATTGCAACAACGATCATTTATGATCTTTCTTGGTTTGTTAGATTTAACATTATATAAGGTGTATTTCCAATTCAATTAACATAAATGTTCATGGATTCTTACTTGGTGATACTGTGTTACTTATAATTATTTCCTTGGATTTAGATGCACATGTTCAGAGAATCTAAACTGACCCGAAATGAAGTTCCTATGTACTGTGTGTGTGTGCTATCAAAAGGAGAAAATTTGAGAATGCCTACCTTAAACAAAGAAGAATACATGGCAAGAAACTAGAAAACAATGCAAAGCAAATCACCCTTAAACTTCTCTAATTGATCAACCAAAAGAACATGAACCCAAGAATAATATGCTCTCAAGTATTGGCTTTCTAGGTGGCATTAATTAAAAAATTACATAAAAAAAGGAACCACTTACCTCAATCTCGCCACATCTACGAAAAAATTTCTTGATGGAGAAGGTCAGTAGTTTCTAGGGTCTGTGGGTTCTGCTTTAATTTTCTGAAACACAGAGAATATCCTCATTGAGGATTTCTCATCTTAAAAAGAGGATTTCGCATACTGGTTCTGCTGTTGTTGAGTGAATGTTGTTACTCATAAGCTTCTGAACTTGCAAAACCTAGGTGGCATTAATCTGTCCATCTTTCTACTTTTTAGTTTCTCGACTTCATACTTTGGAGTTCAGAACGTAATTGCTAGAGCAGCACATAATTGCATGGATCTTCAACTCAGGCTGTTACTTGGAAGGTTTACAGAGTCATCTCAATAGGAGCAGTATAGGGACAGTAAAACAGGTGTGTTGTATCACACTACAAGGACTTCAATGGAGTCCTGAATGGAATTAACTGACTTGGTCTAAACGTAAATCTAACATTTTGAAGTAACTTTGTTCTTGATAAGCAATGAGAATTTGATAATCTTACAGAGTTTCTCAGTCACACAAATCCCTGGAAAAAGAAAATGTACAGCATGATATATGATAAGCTAAATCCTTCCACCTAAAAACAAAACCATTAAATTGAACATCAGTACATGGTTTGGGATATCTGTATCCATATTAAACATTTGTACATGTCTCAGCATTCATATTTTATATTAATTTGGAGCAATATTTGCATAATTTACATATGAATGTTCACTCTTTACTGTAACCTGGAACTAAATATCTATTGGCTTGGATTGTAGCATTATTCTTTTTTTATTTTTTTATTTTTTAAATCCAGGATTTGCTAGAAAAAAAGACAAATGCAACCGATCCATCTGGGAATGTAATACTCGGAGATATTGGGGTGCACATCCAACAACAGGTTAGGTTACCTCCCTGGTTTATCCCCTCATTAAGCCTTATTTTAAAGATTTGGGGTTCGGCTAAACACGTCTATTCTTCCATTTCAAGGCTGGTTTACTTTCTAATTCCTAGTTTCACAAATTATGTAACTGCTTTGCACCTCTTACATTCAAACATTGATCAACATTTTTTAACAGATCAAAAGACATTTCAAGGAGATTGGTATTCCAGCTGACGTAAAATATATTGATCCAACTTACATGATTCGAGCGTGTCGTGCGAATGCCTCTGATGCTATCCTCTGCACTGTTCTTGGCCAAAATGCTGTAAGTGTTTATCTAATTCCATTGATTCTGTTTATTATGGACGTTGCTTGAGTCGCCTATTTATATAATCTTGAGGCGCGCATGATCCTTGCAGGTCCATGGTGCATTCGCAGGATACAGTGGGATTAGTGTTGGAATATGCAACACTCACTATGTCTACTTACCCATTCCAGAAGTCATCACGTGTCCGAGGCGTGTGGATCCCAATAGTCGAATGTGGCATCGTTGCTTGACGTCCACCGGCCAACCTGACTTCCTTTAAGGCCCCCAAAGAAATCTCTTTTTCTGATTTTCAATTGCAGTGAATCGATTGACAAATAAATCATCGATTCCCCGTTTTTTTTACCCCTTGACATCGCTAAGCACGGGGAGATCTATATTTAACCAATTTCGAGGGAGAGATCATTTGGTGCAACGGACATCAGAGCACAAATAAGGATCGTTTTATAAGTCTAGCAATTTTTATACTTCTTTTAGATTCATATATATATATATATATGTATGTGAAAAAACTGTGGTCGATGGCACAAGAACATGTGGATTCCTTGTGATTGTAAAATTATTACCATTTTGAGTAATAAAATTTCATCCTTCTAATTTGATCTTTACTTTTGATGTTGAAGCCTTTGCAGCTAAATATTTGATGTTAGAAAAGGCAAATTGGTAGACCTAATCTTCTTTATTAATCTTGGTTGATAGAATGACGGTTGTGTGATATCTTGATCGTAAAATCTTCAAAGGAGTTGCTGAAAAATGATAGAACTATTGGGAGTGATCATGATTATTTGTTTGAACTGATCTATGAAAAACAGAAAATATGAATGGCTTACGAACTCTCCCAAATCAGTTAGTGATTAATGTAAAATAAATTGCACATTGAAATTACAAAACTTATTTGCAGGTCATAGAATAATTGTAAGATTGATATCCGCACGTCAATCCCAGAGATCTCGAAGGAGATTTTTGCAGTTTAGTACGATCAATCCAAAAGATCTTCGTTAGGTGAATAACTCCGCAGAGTCAATGGATATCCCATGATTACTGCCTAAAATGCGAGAAACCCTGATTTACGACAAGGGATGATAAATAATATAGTAAATACTATTTAAAGGATCTTTTTTGGAGGGATCAAAGGTCTAATCAGTTTTCTTAGACTAATCCTCTATTTCTCAGACTAATCTTCTATTTCTTTAACTTGAGCGTCAGCGTGACTTGGGTAGGTACCACACCGTCGAGAGAAGAGAGGTGCTCGGAGCAACTTCAGATCAGTGTGACAGAGTCCATCAAAGCCGTCCATCGGATTCTGACCGCACAATATGCATCTTAGCTATTTTATTATAAAGTTTTATCTAATGATGAGTTTGACGTTTGAAAAATCAATAAGTGACAAGGTGGTTTCTTGTTGAAGTGTTAAGCTTGCCATTGGACAGATCTTAAAAAATTACTTGATGACCTGAAATACCTAGACATAAGTTACTTAAAATGCATTTATAATAATAAAGAAATGGACGTTTGGATCAAAAGTTTCACTTTGATTAAGATTGGAGTTTGATAATCTTAGTCAGTATATAACTTTTAATTCAAGTGCCTGTTTTATTATTATTATATACATATTTTGGGTATTCACGTAGATCTGTCCAACAGTGTGTTAGAAGCACCAAGAGATGACCTTGTTGCTTTCAAAATCTTCCAGCACTAAGTATATAACGTTTTTTTATTCTTCAAGCATTGATCTCACCTACAAATTTTACCCAAAGTCCATATATAATAATAGGAAACGAACATTCAAATAATAAATTATAGCTAAATCTTTAAAATCATGACTATATTTGTTCTTCATTGATCATTTTTTTGTTGTTGTTATAAATCATTCAAGAGTCCCATCCAAATCTTTGAAATTATGAGTACATTATTATGCAAATCGTTGGAATGAATTGCAATCCTTGATGAAAAGCTAGATTAAAGGAAAAAAAAAGCTTTATAAATTGTGAATCCAAAATTTAGAGTATATATAAAGGGAATTTTCCCAGATATCTGTTTAGTGGAACCTATCAATCGGTCTCCACCTAAGTATCTAACAAGAGCACATGATCGTGGAATATCTAATTCGATTGGTTTGAAACTCGAGGTCCTGGTATGATTAGGCGAGTTGACTCACTAACTCAGCCACTTCATCAAGTCCAGTCGACTCGATTTGTTCCGGAGATTTGCAATTTTTTTTTCTTCAAAATAAAGGTTATTTGGGTCAAAATATAACAATATTTTGTTTTGGGTCTGTAAACAACACTTGAGTCGTAAAGGAGTCATCTTTTCTCATTTTAAAGATTTTTGTTCCCAAAGAATATTTTCTTCTACCGAAACATCAAAATCGTTTTTCTTCACCAAAATCTTGGAGGACTGAAGCGGATTCGTCTGATTTAGGATGGAAAATGGGTATATGGAATCCAATGTGAGATTCTCTCTCTCTCTCTCTCTCCTTCTTGTTCACTATCAAATCTAAATTAGTTTTTTTTTTTTTTCCTCTAATTTTTAACTTATTTTTAAGATATTTATTATATTTTAATAATTATTTATCTAACTTGGAGTGTTGATTTTTCGAGTTTTGAAACAAGAATATATAGATGTTGCCCACTGAGTCTTCCATTAAAACTCATTTTACCTCGCTTTGTTTAGTTTCTTATAGTTCTTCGGCGCCTGATCCGAAGTTCCAGTCGAACGTCCATCTCTTGAGAAATTAACACATGAGATTCATCTCTTTTCAGAGCACAATCCCACACAGTCTAAACCCAGATCTTCAAGTATTTATTTGAACCCTAAAACCTGTAATTCTTGGTTCTTGAAATCAGTTTTACTTATAACTTGGAAAATTTTACATTTTCAGATCTCTTTGGAGTGTCATTGTTCTTTTGGATGGGTAAGAAACCTTTCTAACTTCTTTTGGATTCGCAAGTAAGCCTGCACAGATAAAATGAGGTCTTTTTTCCATTGTAGATCTTGATAGTTGGCTTTGTTTCTGCAGTGCTTGTGTTTTTTTACTTTACTATGTAAAACTGAAATTCTTTTGTTTAGAAACAAAATGGGACTACTCTTTCTCTCTCTTTAATGGTGATTTTATTTAATGGGTTTCTATGAAAACTGGAAATATATATGTGGGGGGGTTCCGAAATCCGACAAAATGATATTATTCATACATACATTTTTTTGATATAATTCGGAGATTCTTGATTAGAAATAAAAGATAATGCATTAGAGTGCAATTTTTTTTTATCAGTAACAGTGTAATTTATGGTTAATTTTTATATAAATAAAAATCTAAAAGAATTATATAATTACTTCTTGTTTGTACTGGAAAACAAGAAAAACACTATAATTTATCCACATTGAGATGTATATAAAGGAATGTAATCAAAAGCGTTAGGTGACACTTAGTCAATAGGAGTCCTTTAGTGAAGAAGATGCCTCGGAGAAGCTTAGGCTATGCTAAATTGATAACTTATTTCATAAGTATCAGAGAATGGCAATAAAATGTCTGAAGGATTAGTGGAAAACAGTAATAAATTACCCATAAGAAGCCGAAGTAGAATGGAATAGCAAAATAAGAAGGCTAATTGAAATTAAGAAAATAGTTCTAGGACTACTTTTGTGTTTGCAGACACAATTCCTCTGTTTAAACTATAATAAAGAGAGTGAGAGAAGAGTCTTTGCCCATATTTTATTTACCTATCAAAAATGAAAAAAAGAAGAAGAAGAAGATAATTAACTCTTTTTGTGTTGCTCAGACAATCCCTCCTAAAATAGAAAATGAAATAGTTAAGGGCTTAGGGCTTTATAATGGGAATATGGAAGAGAAAGGGGTTGAATATAATTTATTGAAGTTATTTGTACTTAAGGTTAACTTGTATAAAGGAAGAAATTGGTTGAAAACTAATCTATCAGAGCTATTAATGCTAAGCTTACAAGACTTTCTATATTAAGTTGCATGCATCACGTAGGTGAGCACTTTAACGCCTAGTCTTACAGCACCTAGATTCACCTACGTCTTCACTAATTGATTAGCTCCCATCTAGGGTTGGCCTAGGTGTTAGGGGCATTCGCTATGGGAGGTGGTCGCTAGGCGAGGCCTAGGTGAAGTTTTAATAACTATTGATATAAAACTGCTTCCCTCATAGAAATTGAGTGTATATATAGGTGGTTGTCACTTAATTCCACCCAAAACACATGGTGAACCGAGAACTACAAAATCAAACCAACCATGAACAACAGAATTTTATTATTTAGATTTGGGTTGTGAACTGATTGTTTGAACTTGTAGGATCTTGCTATGTACATTTATTAGCTTTCTATTTGTGTTGCGTTGTTATTTTAATGGATGAAATTTCAGAATTATAAAACTGTTAAGGGCATATTTGCAACTTAAATGACACTGAAGTGCATAAAGCTTTTGTTTTATGATGTTTGTGATTCTACCAGTGAACCCTCATCAAGAGATTGGAAGCTTTTGACCTTAAAGTTTAGTATTACCGAAGATTTTAAGATTTAGTCAGGACTATCAACAACTTTGATGAGTATGCAGTACGACAATGTAAGTTGATCCTCTAAGATGGAGACAAAAAGATTTGAATTGAAAAAGAATTCAAAGTTTGTGTGACTTAGTCAAGGGATACCTTCAGTAATCTTTCTCTCGGACGGTTGGGATGGTGCCAAGGCAGTGAATGGATACAAGAAGTGAGACCGTTGAAGGTATGAGACCGTAGATCTTTATATAGATTCAATATGCATTGCTTGGTTTAGGACTAGAATCCTCTCTCTCTCTCTCTCTTTTTTTTTTTTTTCCACTTCTGTTGTTTCTACTGCTCAAGGTTATATTGTTCAACCCACCAGGGGTGTGGCTCAGCAGTAAGACATAGTGACAAGAGTGTGCTCCTCTTGATCGTGAGTTCGAAATTGGGTACCACCTCTTGAATTAATGGTGCATGTGTTGAGTGCATGTGACAGTTGTCTAGTTTTGACGGGTATGACTGGCTCAAGCCCGGTCTGCTATCAACAGGGAAACCACGTTAAAAAAAAAGGGGTTGTATTCTTCCATGCTAGATTAATTTCTTGAGGTTCTTGCTTTTTTATTTTCCTTATTTTATTGTTTGATTTAGGATATGACATACCATGCTTCACAACCAAAGGCTTGTATAAAACTATATCATTTGTAAGACACAATGTAGGTGATTTCATCACTCAAGGAATTGGACATGTGTTCATTTTATTTTTGTATTTTAGGATTGATATACCATGCATCACAGCAAAAAGGCTTGTATGATACAACATCATTTGTAGTTGATACAATGTCAGTGATTTCATCACTAAAGAAATTGGAAGTATGATTATTTGATTCAATTGCAACATATTCTTCTTGTAGGAAGGAAAATCCTCACTAGGTCTAATGTCACCCTTGTTGGCTTGCTTTAACATCACATAACTTTGATATTTATGTAACAAGAGTATTTTCATCAAATATCTTGGATTTGGTCTAGCTTCGATTTTGTACTGTATCCCCCTTCCCTTTTTATGGAGAGTTGTTGCCTACATCTCCTTTTGCCACATGCTTTATAAGTATTCCCCTTCCCTCTTTGGTAGTTCTCTTTTGTGATTTGTAAAATTTCATAGGAAGAGATCCAAACTAAAAACCAGAGGGGATTGAGAAGACCTGCCTATCATGGAATACAAAAAGCTATAACAAGGAAAACCACAAAATAGATCTCTCAACTAGAGTTACAAGGTTATTCTTTCTCATCTAAAAACAAAGTTTTCTAGGAAGAGACCTAGAAACTCTTTTAGAAACTTAAGCAGGAAGAAAAATATGAACTTTAGTAGTGATGATGATGATATCATGAACCATGGAGCCCCTTCCCTTAGAAATAAGGGAATGAGACCAGAGATGGGGTTTTGATGACCATGAGTAAGTGATTAGTTGATCCACCACTTGCTTTGCATAACGGGCAGAATTAAACTACAATTGTTTTGTGGGATAGATGGTCAAACATCATAATTTCGAGAGCGGTTGTCCAAACAAAAAAGGCCACCTTGGTAAGGACTTTGGATTCCCAGACTATGGAAACCGAGAAACTAAGAGAAACTAAGATTCTCTGTCAAATCTTTTCATATATTACTCAATCCTTTTGCAGATCGATTCTTCTCGGGAACCATTATTTGGTCCAATTCAATTCCTTCTAAAGTTTCATTTTTTATGTGGTTGGCTTTTCCTGGTAAAATTCTAACATTAGATAATTTGATTGTTCGGGGGTGGATTACGCCTAACTGTTGTCAGTCGATCATATTTTTATCCATTGTTCCTTTTCTCATAATATTTGGTCATATTTTCTGGGTTTATTTCGTATTCAGTGGGTTTTTCCTTGTAAGTTCTCCTCGTTGGTTGAAGGGTGGGCCAATATTGATTTCTCTCACAAAAAAAGATTCCTTTGGGTTATGCTTCCGTCGGCTATTGCTTGGGGGGTGTGGACCGAGAGAAATAATGGGGTTTTCAAAAGCAAGATGAATAGTGCTCGTGACAGCTACTTGGAGATTTTGGGTTTGTTGTTCCTTTGGGCCAAACAGAATTTAGATTTCAAAGGGACTACTTTTGATGACTTTGTCTTTAGATGGAGTTCTGTTTGTAATCATTGATGCTTTTGCTTTTGCTTTTTCTTTGTGTTGCTTCTCTTTTGTGTAGCTCTTTGTGAGGCTTTCTCGGCCTCTTGTAATCTTTTTCTCCTCTTTTTCAATATATTATACTTATCAAAAAAAAAAAAAGATCACTTGGATGGACAATCATATGATAGGACTTGGCATAGAAAGTGCCATCTATTTCCTCTTCCACATCCAAGATTCCTTATTGGAGTTGCATCTTTGGGTGTCAGAGATGCATCCAATAAGAGCTGCTAAATAATTCACTTTCTAATCATTCAAATTCCTTATGAAACGGAGGTCCTAAGATTCATTTCTATCTCTACCAAAGGATTTTGAATTTACATGTTTTTCTTGGTGGAAATATTAAAAGAGCTGGAAATTGCTCGCATCGAGGAGATTCTCCTCACCAACACTCCTCCCAAAAGTGCACCTTACAAACATTGCCTACTCTGATCCTATGCCTATTCTAAACTCGCCTTGTGCATTTTGGGGTTGTCAAATATGATAATATTACTTGTAATTAGAAATAGTTCCTCCCACCTCGAGAAGACCTAACAGGGTGATGGTTCTTTGGACCAACTCTCAGACAAATTTGTGGTTTTTTAGTAGAGAAATTACCATCACGAGTATCAACTACTGAGGCACTTATTTGAAACATGGGTCACAGCAGACACATCAGACAAACCCATAGTTAAGACCCAGTACTATCTGGAAACCAAGTTAGCTCAGCCAAGACTAAAAAACATTGTGAACAAGCACTACATTTTGTAGGGAAACTCTGGTGTTGTGAAATTTATTTAGCTTAACCGAAACCATGAATTACCTCGGCCAATAATATTGATGGACTAAACGCTGAGGCAAGTTCTTGTAGAAAACTAACCATATATAAGATCCGGTACTAGCTGAAATCCAAGTTGGCTCAGCCAAGACTTACAACATTGTGAACTAGCACTTACATGTTATAGGGAAACTCTGGTGACCGTGCGCTAGAGCTGTTTACATGTTGTGCATCATCAATTATGAAATTTATTTAGCTTAACCAAAACCATGAATTACCTCTGTCAATAATATTGATGGACTAAACTCTGAGGCAAGTTCTTGTTGAAAACTAACCATATACAAGTATATAACTGCTTTAGTTGCAATCCGGTCTTACCATTGTATATAATATTCATACAGGAAGCAAATTCATAAAACACTTCATCATCTCAGTCGTCATGAAGCACAAATGCTTCACTAACTGCCAATGAAATGGTTGTCCTTTTTTTTTTCCCCTCTCCTTTGGAATGAAGTAATTTATCATGGCTATCATGCTGTGATTAGTCTACCCTAGCTAGATAGTTTCTTGGTTAAAAATATTACATGCCTTGGTGTTTTGATGCTCCAAATCCTATTTTGTACAGTGATTTATTAAAAAATCCAGAGTAACATAAAGTTAGTCTAATCTATTCGAAGTTTACTTGTAAAGTAGTCAAGTATTTTCATAAAATGTCGTCTAATATATTTTACCCACACAACAGGAACTTTTCACACCTCACAGATGTCGAATGATGAGGAGAATCCCAAATGCGGCAGTGAGGTACAAATAAGCTCGGTGGTTGCCCCTTTGTCGTCCAGTGAAATCAAACCAACCTTGTATGATTGTTTACTTCAGCAGGCATCAATATATGGTATAGCTACTGGTTACTGCATCTCAGCATCTTTGCTCTCAATCATCAACAAATGGGCAGTCATGAAATTCCCTTACCCTGGGGCTTTGACTGCCTTGCAGTACTTCACAAGTGCTGCTGGGGTTCTTCTCTGTGGGCGGCTCAAGCTCGTGGAGCATGACACACTTGATCCACGAACCATGTGGCGCTTCCTACCTGCAGCTTTGATATTTTACATTTCCCTCTTTACAAACAGTGAGCTACTGTTGCATGCAAATGTTGATACATTTATTGTCTTCCGGTCTGTGGTACCCATTTTTGTTGCAATTGGGGAGGCCCTTTACTTGCACCAGCCATGGCCTTCAATAAGAACATGGGTCTCGCTTGTGACCATTTTTGGCGGAAGTGTACTTTATGTCCTAACAGATTACCAATTCACAATGACCGCCTATAGTTGGGCCCTTGCATACCTGATCAGTATGTCAGTGGACTTTGTTTATATAAAGCATGTGGTCATGACGATTGGGCTCAACACGTGGGGTCTTGTTCTCTACAACAATCTCGAGGCCCTCTTCTTGTTCCCATTGGAGTTGCTTATAATGGGGGAGTTGAAGAAGATAAAACATGAGATATCAGATGAGTCGGATTGGTATTCATTTGGAGTTGTACTTCCGGTGGGTTTGTCATGCTTGTTTGGTTTAGCCATCTCTTTTTTCGGGTTCTCTTGTCGCAAGGCAATATCGGCTACAGGGTTTACAGTGTTGGGTATAGTGAACAAGCTATTGACAGTCGTGATCAATCTGATTATTTGGGATAAGCATTCTACGGTGATGGGGACAGTGGGGTTGTTGATCTGTATGGGTGGTGGGGTTATGTATCAGCAGTCCACGAGTAACAAGTCTAAGACCGTCAAAGAGGAAGCGAAAGCACAAGGAAGTGAGGAGGAACAACTAAAGCTTCTTGAAATGAAGACGAACCAAGAAAGCAACAACACTGAAAGGGAGGTTGTCGACTCTGTAGAGGTGAAATGAGGGAAGTTGCCCTTCTTTTTCTTTTCTATATTTTCAAATTCATCTGAATCTCGAAAGTGATTATTACTTTATTTTTTTCGTGGGTTCTTCTAAAGATTTCTTTAGTCCATCCGAACAAGGGGATGGATGGTGGAGACAAATAACTGTTCTTGCCTTATGGATTTCGCTTGGGTGTAATGAATGGGTTATATGCTGGTTGGGATTAGTAACAAAGGAATCAATGAGAACTCAAATGAAGATTTTTTTTTTTTTTTTTAATCCTCAAAAACTTTGCCAAATAATTTAGGGTGAAGACAATGGAGTTGAGGTTGTTGGGTGTGTTATGACTCCATGACCCAAAATAAGGAAAAATGCATTTTTTTAATCGCTATTAACCAGCAAAGGATGAGGAAATATGAGTTATAGCTATTTGATTAATTACATTTCTTTAACCCTAGAAAGTGATTTTCTCATCTAGTATGAATTATGATGAAAAAACAGGGAGTTTTATAGGGAGAAGTTCAATTGTTTAATTTCTCAATAACTTAAAAAAAACAAGCTACGTTGTATGTGTACTTGTAAATTTTAGATTCTACAGAGGATGGTCATCTTGTGACAACCAGGGAGTTTTTTGTTTTGTAGATTGCAGGGCTGAATTTTAAATTATATGATTGAGCTGGACCTATGTGAATGTAGGCATCGTTGTTGAATCACGTAAATCTTGGTGTTTTTTAATTTGTTTCTTGTTTTTCTTTGTAATGGTGTTGAACATGTATCTCCAAATTCACTACAAAGTTGGCTTTCCAATGCATGGCCAAACAGATATAGATCAAGAGAGATCTACAACTTAGGCAAGAGCAAGTTCAGAGAGAGATGAACTATCCATCCTAAGGATTTGGTCTTGTTTGTGCCTGCCGAGATGTATAGACAACGTTAAAGCTGTATTTATCTCGATATGTTGGGAAGGGAAAATGAGGGCTGGCAAGAGCCCATATCCACGTAGCTCTCAAGCTCATACCTGTTAAAAGAAGAATTAACTGAGTTTTGTATAGGAAATAAGTTTGGCCATCCAATTTAATGAAAATTAGCCAGATGGCTGATGCTGGTGATATGAGGAGCTGTGGGAGAGGAGTTGGTTGAAAAGGAGGAGGAAGCTATACTTAAGAGGATCAAGTAAGAGATGGAGGTAAATCATAGAGCTCTGATAGAGTAATTTTTTTTCTCACAACTCAACAACCGATTGACATATGGCGCGGATGACGCAAGCAATAGAGAGAAAAATTCTCTCTCCCACCCTCACATCTTCTGCTCACGACTTTTAATTTTAAGATTTCAATTTTTGAAAAGGGTCATATGAGGCTCACATGGATTATCATATTGGAAATCTAACACCACAGCCTTTTAGATTTCATTAAAAAATCATGGTTAGAAAAAAAAATTATAAAACAAAGTTTTTTCGAGTTTGATTCAAGGTGTTGAAAATAGATGGCTCCCGAGCACCAAAATTAAAAATTAAAATTCAACGGGGAAAAATAACTATTTTTAATTTTTAATTTTTTTTTAAAATTTTGCAATTCATGGAATTTCATCATCTACAATACCGTGGTATTGGATCACGTTTTTAAATGCGACAAGGTGATTTAATCAAGAAATTTCATTTTTTTACCCATGGGCAAGAGAGAAATTTTCTTTCTTATTGCTTTCATTAGTGCAATATGTCAAATGGGTTGCTCACAGCTGTGTGAGCAAAAATTCACTCGCTCTTACATCATAAAAAAATTTTGAATTGTGGAAAACTCACCTTGTCCTGGTGAGATGAGAGCTAATGAATGATTGAAAAGAAGTTTTACAAGGTATCTTTCTACATATGTATATATATCCCAAATTCATGGTCTATATGATATAGAATACACACATACAAATGTATATCTGTACAAATTCTAATATGTAGGATTAAATGAGAATATTAGATGATGATTATCTAAATCTAGAATTAATATGGAAATACCAAGATGAAGGATTTGATTTTGAAAGTATAGTAGATAGTATAGATACGTGGGCTTCAAAACTTTTGGGGAGGTTTTAGCTTATCTATGTAGGTTTAAGAGTCGTCATTATTCAATTAAAGTGTGAATGGACACTATAAAAATGTTTTTTAAAATCTATCTTTCTTGGATTGTAGTGACTCACATATTCAAAAGATAAAGAGGGAAATGTCTATTTAGAAAACTAAGGTAATAAGGTTTGGTTGAGAGACATGAAAGGTGTTACGTACCTTGTCCCTCCCATCCTAAGATAGTTACCAATAGTTGACCAAATGGTGATGTTAGAAAACTCTTTTTAAGCTTTTGAAAATAAATGGAGTTATAGAGAAAATTAGAAAGCAAAAGAACTATAGTCTAGTTTTAGGAAATGAAAGATTTAAACTAATTAACAAGCTAAATCAGAAAATGTTGCTTGTTGAAATTTTTTGTAAGTTTAGGATTTTGGTGAAAATTCACATGAGTTTCACCTTATTAGATTTCAAGGCTTTTTTAGAAGGTTATGTATTCATTTGGGAGCATCTTTTTGTTGGTTTAACTTTTAGGATATGTCTATAAGTTAAACACCATCAAAGAAAGACTAGAGACCTTACGCATAAGTTGTGTCCTCTTTGGGATTGCTTTATGTTAACTTAGAGAGTTTGGTGTAGATCTAGGTAGATTCCCACCTTTGACCCTTAGTCATTTTAGAGAAGCACATTGTGATGTGTGTGCATATGGTGTATGCATGCATCTAATGAACTTCAAAAAAGAAGATTACATCTAAGGAGGGATTACTCTTTAGTTCTTAAGCCATTATGAAAGAAATAAAGAAAATGTCTATTTTATGAATTTAAATTTGCAAGGAATAAAAGAAAGTAAAAAACATATATACTAAGAATTTAAAGCTTGTAAAAAAAAAGTAAATAAATAAAAAACAATTACTCTAACACTCTTATAAATCTATTTGGGGGCTTATGGGGGGAGATTACCTTTAAGAGGTTTTACTCTCTACCCCAAGCCTCAAGCTAAAGAAGATGAAAATTTACATTGCTAAAAATAAGGAGAACTTAAAAGTAAATCTGCTTGAATATAAAGAGGGGAATATGGAGAAGATGGAGGTTTAGAGGGGGAATTACATAGAAAAATCAAAAAATTACAACTAAACCCCACCTTGATTTTTTTTTTTCTTTTTCTTTATTTTTCTTGCTCTTGATTAAAGTTTTTTGAGTGTTTGAGAAAAAATTTGGATCTAGTTTTGGTAGGCTATAGGGTTTTGAGAAGAGAAAATGATAAAATTTTATATCACTTGAGTTTTTCCCCTTTAACTTGGATGAGTTTCCTATTTATATGATTTTGGGAGATCCTTGGGGATAAACTTGTCTTAAATCCTAAAGTTATCAGTATTCTCAACAAAACCTCAATGAAAGATATCAAATACCCCCCATTAAAGAGTCATTGATTGTCATTTACAATCCTATGAGTCTAAACAATCATAATGATCAAATGATATAATTGTAAAAAAATAAAAAGTTTTAGATTTTATTGGGAGGATTAAAAAGGTCCTAAGGCATTGGCTTTAGGTCAAATCCTAGAATATTAAATTGGATGACTTGTAATTAGGTAATAGGATTTTTAACATTCTAGACTTTTAGTTGAGCTAGCTCTCTAACAACCTAGGGTTTAGAGAGGTTTTGCTTACAAGTTTTAGAGAATTTTATATGTTGGGCAAAATTATCACAAAACCTCTTGAATTGAGTCTAATTTCATTGAATGTCATGAAATTTTCTTGAATTAAAACTAAGGACGATGAGCACAAGAGTAAAACACATTTATTTAGGCTATACATGACGAGGTTAGGGTGGTAGTAGCATTCATGTGGGGACTAATACTTGATCAAGGATCTTTGTTAGAAGAATTGACTAATTACAAGAAGACCAAAGTGGTGGGATTATTAGAGAGTTAAAGAAAGGGTAAAAGAGTTACAAGAAATAATTTATTGAGGAAAAAGTTATTAAGGAGAAGGTTTAAAATGTAATTTCCCTTAAAAAAAATTCGAGTACACATGGGCTTGTAACTGACCAACATAATTGGCCTTGGGTGAGCCAAGGCCAGAAAAAATTTATGCCTGGCAACCCCCATACTAGGCAAAATATCTTTTTGGCCATGGGTCACCCTTGGCCAAACAAAAAAAATACTTTGGCCATAGGTGAGGTACGCCCAAGCTAAAATATGGCCTGACCATACCCACAATTAGGCTTGGAATCTGAACTTAAAATGACCCCTTGGGCCCTATGGCTATTTGAAAGTTAGGTTTTAAAGCTTTCTTGAAATACCTTGGGTCAAGCTCATTTTAGGAAGATTTTTGGTACTCTCGAGCTCGATTTAGGCTAAAATGGAATGTCTATAGATGGCATGTGCAAATGCACATGAGTTTTCCTAATGTTAGAATCTTGTAATTGTGGAATCCTCACAGCGCTTACAACATCCAAGATTGACCAATCACATAAGCCCTTGTAGACTTGAGAAATTTATCGAGTGAACCTCAAATGATATATTGGTTTGGAGTTGTCACCATTCTTTTTTATAAAATGGTGGGAATGATCACCCGATTAATTATTTTAAAAAGTTCATTTTTTTAAGCAATTAGTGACTTCGATGTTTGGATAAGGAAACTAATCTACCTAGAGATCTTGGTAAGTGATTCAGTTAGAAGTTGGAAAAAGTGTTAGGCACCCCTCCCTCCTTCTCCACCTTAGATGGTAACCTTATAAACATGGCCATTTTGATGAAAGGAAAATAAAAAAAAGTAAAATTTAAGAAAAAACCTTTTATTTATGTCCTTAAATGAATGGACTTTAATTTTGGTTCATATCATGGGGGTCTCCCTCATTGAGAAAAGGAGGCATAATTATATTTTTGACACTAAGAAAAAAAAACCTAAAAGAGGAGGGGAAAGAAAGAAGAGGGTGCAAGGATAAGGGGGGTTACGTTATCCTTACTATACCCTACCTTGAAGCTTGATTTACTTTTTTGGATCTTCAATGAAGGAGCTTTGATTTCTTCGGACTTGTTTGTAAATATGGGAGTTGAGTAATGGATAGTGTAAGGATAAGAGATTTATGAAGATGAAGAGATATGTGAGAAAATTGAGGTGAGTAGAGATTTTAGGTTAAGAGGGAGGGTTGAGAGTATGCTTTTTTTTTTTTGGATTTGTGAGACTATGGGGTTTATATAAAGTTAGAGGATGATTTTTGGGGATAAAAGAGTCCAACTCAAAAAATAAATGGAAATATCATTTTTTTATTTTATTTCTCTTTTGAAATTTTCAATTGTATGAGCATAGAAATGAAATTTATATTAGAATTTTGGGAGGTTGGTTGTGAGAATGATATGTGGAAAATAAATTAAATGTAAAGTAGGGGGTAGAGTAGGATAGGGTGGTGGAGTGATTTAAGGAATGTGTTGGGAGAATGGTTATAAATTAGGATAGTGGTTTATGTTGGGTTGGATTTATGATTAGTTTAGGTCTAATGGACTTAGAAGTTGGGTTGGATTTGATTAGGTTAGGGTATGTACAGGATTGGGTTGGGTTGAGAAATGATGTGGCAAGGGTTTAGGTTTATGGTGGGAGGTGGTCCATTCTTAACCTATAGGCCAAGCAAAGAGGCCCTAAGCCATTATTTAAAATAAAACAAATATTTTTTTTTTGTGCGGGCTTTTGAGCCCATTTTGATTTTAATGTATTTTTTTTGACGTTTTTACGTGGGGCTCGTTCAAATTTTGATGTTTACAACCCTCATGTATTGAGGCAACCCCAAATTCACAAAACGACATTTGTTAGGTTGCATATGTCACATAGGGGAGAGCCTATATTGGGGTTATTCCCAATTCCTTTTTGTATTCATCTAAATATATGTAGTTCTTTGCTTGCTTAGTAAAAAACAATTTGTGCAACTGCATGTGTATTACATAAATTTAGATTTATGTAAGATTAAATTTTTTATCATTAATTTAAATAATTATTTTTATAAATTTTAGATGGATGATCCAATTTTATATCATATTTTATAATTTAAAATATTAATTATTGAGATTTTGAAATTGCACCTTTATCTCTCATTATATTATATTATTAAAGATTAAAAAGGATATTTTGGTAATTTTAACTACAATAGTTAATTTGTTCCAATTTTATTCATTTTGACCACAAAGACCTGATAATGGGTAAAGCTTAAATGTATTGAGGTTTTAGAAAAAAAAATTTATTGTCAATAACCCTCCCCACATTCTCTTATTATAAATTTATAATCGTGAAGATGTAAATGTATAGTAGGAGTTTATTTCATAGGGTTATCAATCTCTAGAGATCTCTTTTCTTCTTATCCCAAATATATATCAATAACTAATTAATAATTATATTATTTGCTGTATACAGTAGTAGAGTAGAACTTGGTTAAATCCCACAAGATTCTTCTAGTTATTCTCCAAACACCTTATGAGAAAAAAATTGGCAAAAATGGATGTATCATTGTCAATATATCTCATCACAAAAAGAAGGTAGTGATGAAGAATAATATATGTAGCAATAGCAATTAAGATATCTCTCCGACAAGATTTTTTTCTTTTTAAGCCACTTCATCCTACTTCTTATGTTCTTAGGAGAATTAGGATAGATATGATCTAGTGAGCCATCGGCTCTGACAGACTAAAAATTGATCGAGATGCGACAATGATGAACTTCACAGACAGATGGTAATCACTAACAAGCACGATTGAATTTTTGATCATTCATAAGCATGTCACTTATAAGATCAAGAATAATTATTCAATGCAACCAAATGCGCATTCCTTCTTCAAAGGACCATGCAATTGTGAGATGATGTAAGATAACTAAATGCAATTCTATTACAAGAAATACATTCTATCATTATTAGTATATCTCATCACAATGAAGATTAAGTTTTAGGGTTTTTTTTTTCAAATTATCTCATTTAAAAAAAAAAATTGTTTTTATCTTTATTTATTTTCTTTTTTGTATTTAATCATTAAGGAAGATGGTAAAATGATGATTTTAAATTGAAGAACTCAGAGATTTTTTGACAAATTTTGTTCGGTAAATTCAAACTGAACTTATTTTAGCAAATTCGGTAAGTACATACTACCCTATTGAACAAAACATTCTCATATGAATGACTTCAAGTTAATTGGAGGTATTAGTGTAAGAAAAACAAGTAAGATCAAAGCTTAAAATCCTCATTGAAACTTTTCAAGATGAAAAAAAGAAGAAGAAGAAGAAATAAGAGAGAGAGAGAGAGAGAGAGAGAAGAAGAAGAAATGGGTTCGGTAGGCTATTTGGTAGGTACAATGAGAACTAGACAAAAAAATTAATGAATTACGTGTGTGCAATGAGTCATTTTGTCTTTAAGGTGGATATCGCGAGTAAGTGGGTACAATGAGACATTTAAGTGTGCAAATAGAACCCCCTGAAGTAAAATCATTTGGCTTAAATTTGGGATTTCATTTATAATCCATTTTCAGAGCCTTCGACACAATAGATAGTTTGTGAAGGCAACTTATCCCCTCCCAAATATTTATAGAAACATGTTGACAAGAGAGTTTGAGATCACCAAGAGACTGAGATCTGGGATGGTTTATGTAAAAAAATCAAAATCAAAATTCGAAGCTATGGATTAGTGATTTAAATTCTGTGGCATCTTACATGTGATTTTTAATGGTGTGCTACAAAGTTTTTCACCTTCTTATCCCACGCTAGGATATTCTTGAAATTTCATCCGTTAGGCACCAAAGATTCAACTTCTTGGGTGGTTGGCACTAGAAAAAAATGGGAACGTGATACTTGGTTCACTATTTCAAAGTTCAGCAACCACCTATTTGATTGTAACCAGAATTTTGCTATACGAGAAGAGATGTGTGTCCTATAGAATGGCATATATCGATCCATCACCACTAACTAGTATGCTTGATATACAATTTTTATCAGTATTTATAAAGAATTTGTGCTGCCATTTTAGTTCACCATCCCTAATGCAATGGTCTTTTTAACCTTAAAATGGTCTCATTATAAATTATGAGATCAGAAAAGAGTATGGAAATCATTAATATTATATGTGTTCCATGGAGTATACTCATCTATGATAATAACTTAGCTTGCATTTCTCTTGCAAGCAAGAAATGTTTTTATCTAACCATCTCTCTCAACTATCTCGGGACATTATATTAGGGTGAGAAGATTAGTATAGGTAAGAAGACAGAATTCAAATAAGAAAAGGGAGTGACAAGAAGAATATACTTGTATATATCAAGAATTGTAACAATATGGTTGTTTTATTTTATTTATGGATTGGGATCCGTTGACTCCTAATAATGACTCATGAAAAAAACACGATCCCAACCTTTCAAACAACATTTAAATTTATGAATATCTTGATAACACAAGTCTCTGAGATACTTATCTTGAGGATAAATCTCAATCGTCGGATTTTGCATTTAAAGTGCTAGGATTATGTATTTTATGAATATCTTGATAACACAAGTCTCTGAGATACTTAGGAGTCAAGTATCCTAACCCTTTATTTATTTTTTGCTAAATGAGTATGTATTATCATGATTTTTTACGGTTCCGGTGCCGATTCTATTTATTTTGGAACCGACCCATTGACACCCCTAACTATATGTACATCAACACTATTGATCTTGTTATCAACACATTTTTAACATTCTCTTATTTCTTTGGTATACTCCAATGTCTCAAATTTTTATGATAAAATTATCATCTTCTTTGGTAAACAATAAAATTAAATGAAGTCTGATAATTTATAAGAAAAAGATACTACCAAATAAAGGGGTAAGGAAAATTATGCATGAACACTCTTGTCTTTTCAAGAGTAGTGTGTGAAATTCTTTGAACTATTATTGCATGGCTGATTTAAGGCTAATGGTGGTCTTGCTCGAAAAGAAGGCTAATAGTATGAAGCTTGCACCTAAATGTTATGTTACTACAAACAAAAAATGTAATGTTACCTATTCTCTTATAGGTCAATCAAGCAAACTAATCCATCATTCAATTGGAGCACCACTGTTTGATTGTTTCGGGTGAAAATACTGTGATAAAAAAAAAATAGTAATCCAATTCATAACTAAAACTCATTTAGCAAAATTTGAAGTGAGGCGTATTAGCCATAAGAGTCTTATCTAAAACAAGGATGACAGGTATATTTCCGTTGTTTTTACTAACAATGACTCATGAAAAATACATCATGGCCCAATGGGATTCATTCATGCCTTCTTTTCATGAGTCACTTGATAGCACAAGGGAAGAGTAGGAACAACTACAAACAGCTTGAAATGCATATGAACAAGGAAACCAACAACATTGAAAAGGAAGTCGTTGATGCCAAATTCATTGAAACCTCGATGGGCGGCGAAGCAAAAGAGAATTTTGTTGCCTTGTTGATTCCACTGAAGCTTCGGGATATGTTAAGATTACTAGAAAAATTGAGTAATTTTCTTAGAAGACGTTGGTTGTTCATGACTCCATAAAGGCCCACGGAAAAAATGGTTAGGGCATAACCTTGAGGGGTTGGATCAATGGCAATTTCAGACCGATAAGCGGTCAATGTCCGAGGTTTTGAGTTCAATTACCGGTATGAGCATTAATTCCTAAAGGCTGTCTGCAAGGGCGCACTCTCACTTACGTTGGGCGTGTGATGTGCGGGCATTGCACGTGCCCTGAGACTAGTCTTTGGAAAAAGACCATGGTCTATGAACTGGGCAATGCCCAGATATGGGTCGGTCCACTGTCTAGAGGGATACCCGGTTGTTGAGAAAAACAAATGGTTAGGGCATATGGATCGTTTATACCCTTTTTATCCTCCCGCCGTGGATCAATAAACAAAGGATGAGCATATAATATATTTAGCCATTTGATTTAATTACATTTCTTTGATAGTTAAAACTAATTTCTGTATAATATGATGACAATGGCCAAATCTCAATTATG
Organism: Akebia trifoliata; assembly: GCF_017979445.1. Classification (NCBI taxonomy): domain Eukaryota; kingdom Viridiplantae; phylum Streptophyta; class Magnoliopsida; order Ranunculales; family Lardizabalaceae; genus Akebia; species Akebia trifoliata. Next base: position 5,909,909 of record NC_141379.1, read on the forward strand.
CCTCTTCGTATTCTAAGAATTTTTGTTATCCTTATGGTTGTACTCGTGCTTGAATTATATATATAAACAACCATCTTAACGAATGAACCAAAGAAACAAATTATCTTTGCCTACCCCACAAACCAAGGTCATTCTAGAATGGCAAACAGGAAAAAGAAAATTCGAACTGAGCAGCCCAAGGAACCAGGGTACATAGGTCTAGAGTCTAGAATATGGTTTTTGTTTATAAAACAGCAATAGCAGCAAAGTATTATTACATATAGGAGAGCAACAAATTCAAGTCTTCCAGAAACATTTACAATCTTTTTTTTTTATGCAATATTTTGATCAAGAGAGAAAAACAAAATTAAACAAAATATTTCAGAACATTAAATATTTTGGGTTAACATTTCATTCTAGTCTTGAGGTTTGAAGAAACTAGAAATTAATACAAAATTTGAGCCATTTCTAGCAGTTGAATCGTTGGAAGTATTTTCAGCAACACCTTTGACAATTGGTGTTGCAAACAGTTACCCGTGGACGAGATCAAATCCCTAAATTTCTTTATCTGCGACCCTAATTGTAATTTAGGTTTAAATATTTGCCAGATTACTCTATGAAGTACACATACACCTCCCAATATGTATGTATTCTTTTGCACCTTTTGCTTTTTCATTCAACTCTACATACTTGGTTTGCATCTACGTGGTTTGCCTTCCGACAATCTCATCCAATCAAACACGTTTATAATATTATCTATTTGCTTGTTTCTTTTAGAAACTTGTTTTTCAAATTGGTGACACCATGAAACTGAATCTATTAAAGCTGGAAACACAGTGGAAGAGGACGTATACAAATTAGTTGTTTCAAGAAGAGAAAGAAAAGTTGTTGCACTCTTAATCTCTTGTTTGCAGTGTGACAAGAAAAATAAATCTCATAAAGGCATCAACCATCAGATCTTAAAAAAACAAAATATGGATACAAGAAATGTTCACAATAGAAAGGTTTTAAAAGCATGGATAGTGTAGCTTATCTATTCGTACAACTGAAAATCAGCCTACTTAATAATTCAGTAAATTAAGACGACTGTAGATACCCTTGGTTGGGCAAGCGCTCGCACTCTGAGAAAAAATGCTCTGCAATAAAATAAATAAATCTCATGCTTCGCAACCACCGCTTCCAGAGAACAGGATTGCCTGCTTGAAAGGCTGGACTTCCTCCTTTTCCTCTCATTTCATCCAATATTCACTCTGAAGACGTGGAGTTATTTCCACCGACGACCCAATACTGTTTGACAGCAACCAGAATCTTCTCTGGGACAAGGGGGCCATCCTCGTGATCAACCATCTTTGTGCTCCATCTCATGCCACTCACAATCTTCTTCACCTTGATTAACACGTCGACTTCATCACGGAATATGACTGCCCCTTCTGGTCGCAGAATACGGTCCATCTCCAAAAGAATGTCTTCCTCATTACATCTGGTTTGATTTTTTTACATAGATGTAAGAGTGGTGGTAGGGGTAACAATAAAAAATGTACATGCAGCTAATATTCTAAAGTAAAAAACCAAGATATCTAGCAATCCAAGATTCTGAAAGTATGCTATTGATCATGGTTTAAAATATTGGAATGTATAGGTCGATACGTACTGGTATCGACAGAGACCGATACAAAACAGACTTGAAACAATGAATGTGACAGGAATGTATCGGGTATGCCATAGGAACGTATTGGTTTGTATTGAATGTATTGGCCAATACCATGTATCGGGTTTTTCATTAACCAAAACATTCAATCGATACGATATTTTAAACCTTGGTATTGATCATTCCAGTCTACAAATGTCTCAGATATTATAGACGTATCATGCAAGGTAGCTAGGGGGGATCTCAAAGAGCAACTTTGGAAATGTACGTTGAAAAAGGAAAATCATCCAAAAAAGAGCCTAAAGTTTGTGTGTGTGTGTATTTGGCATAGATCTTCAGAGTTGCAACAATTGTATGGTGAATCCAACCCCAGTATATGGTTGGCCTTGGACAGTGTTATGCGGCCGGTATTGCTGTTCACAATGGTATAAACTAGACCCAATAATCTGTGTACTACTAATAATTAAAACAAATGTAAAGGATGCAGTATGTATGCAAAACCGAAATCCTTGGCAAACGTACTTGTTCTTGTACAAACTAAAAACACCGTTAGCATGAATAAGATCGTAGGTCCTTGGGTATGTTGAGAAGGCTTCACACCTGAAACAAAACAAGAAACACAGTTAATTGAATAATAAAATTATGTGAGTAACATGAAGTAAATCAACACGATCAGGTCAAAAATATTAAATTGTCTGGGACATGTAAGAATAATAAACTACCATCACACCTGAAACAAAACAAACATATATGGCGTTTTTAGCTTAAATAGCCTAAAGTTTAGAAAGTCATACCAATCATGATATATTCCAATCAATCCTCGCTCATATATAACACCAAGAGTGCTTTTCTCAGCAATAGTAGGCACAACATTCATAACCCATAATTTGGAAGATTCAATTGCTGCAGCAAAACTTCCCAATCCAGCATTCATATCCATAATGTTGCGATACCTCCCTGAGTCAATGATCTTATTTATCCTCTTATAAGCTTTTACATGCTTCTTCCATAATTTGTTGTCCTCGAGGTATGTCTCAACAGAGACTCCAGGGACAGATCCACTAGTTATTCTGGGAGGGACAGCATTGAGCCTCTCAGGAAACACCTTCAGCTCCCCTCCAGCAACTTCATCAGGACTGTTAACCTGAGGATAAGGAGTTATGCATGCCTCCATCTTCTTGTACCTACAAGATCACAAGAGATAAAACATAGGTTTGCAACGTGGATGATATAAAAAAGGAAACCTAAATTGGAAATATGATATGTGGATGATGCTCAACCAACAGACAACTCAAAAAAACAAAAAAAACTAAGAGCCTTAAATGTTTTTTTTTTTCTTCTCTTTTTCTCTCATGTAACATTTTGTTAATGTGCTTGATATTCCACATCTGTACCACAGAATGAAAAACCTGGTATTGCATAGGAGTAGCATTTAACCAGGAGAAGCTACTAGTGTGAAATAAGGTGCACATATGAAGTGGATCCCATCTCAAGTTATATATAACATTTTGTTAAATGTGCTTGATATTCCACATCTATACCACAGAATGGAAAACCTGATACTTGATGGGACAGTAAACTAGGAGAAGCTACTAATAATGTGCACACATGCAGTGGATCCCACCCTGATACGTATTGGTCTATGGCATTAAGACCTTTTAATAGATTCTTCGCTTGAGGTAATAAAAGGTACAGAAAACACAATTTGGAAGAAAGATTGAACAAGAGATGATAATGATGTAACTTTTTCCTAATACTCTGGTATAAGTTATGTGAGTGCAGATCCCTAGATCTAGCAATGTATATAACAAATAGACAAGAAACTAATGAAACACACAAGATTTACGTGGTTCGGTTATGCCTACTTTCATGGATGAGAGATGAGAAAGGTTAACTATGTTTGATAAAGAATACAGCCCTAATAAAACCGTATAGGTGGAACAATCCGGGAAAAAAAAAAAAACTCCCTTTTGGTTACCCAATATGTAACCAACTTCTTTTCCTTCCCAAAATACCATATTTTTCCATAGGGCAGATAATTATGAACTTGGTTTTATAAAAAAAAAAAACCCAAAAATCCATTGTTGATATACAAGTCCCTTCATCCAAAGCCACCTCCAACAGAAGACAAGGCATAAACATCTAATAGCGAAAGTAGACATGGAACAAAATTGGTTCCACTGAAATATCTATTGCAATAACTTACCAGACATCATTTGCATCTGTGGTTTCACACATATTAGTGCGAGAATCATCTCTACCAGGACATGATTCAGTATTTATTCTTTTTCTCCAGATAGCAATTTCACCCTTCTCGTGTTTCTTTTCCCAGCAAAGTTGTTTGGCAATCTCCTCAATCTTTCTTTGCTCCTCCTGAAGCTCCTCCATAGGACGCTGCCATGCTTTATAGTTATTCTTCCAATTAATCGGAGGACCAGAAAGAACCCAATAACCACCAGGTCTGAGCACCCGATCCACTTCCATCATGTACATGCCATCTGCAAAGAAAGAAAAGCTCAATACTGCCATTAAAATCCAGAAAACTCAACTGAAAGATTTCCAAGGTTAACAGTTCAGTATTATCTACTAATGAAAAAGATTATTCTTTCACATATCAAGAAGCTTGCTAATTATACTCACCATTGGCCCCCCATGGAATTAAGCATCGGGAACAGTGAGCCATGTCAAATGCTCTTGATGGGTATGGGACCTTAATGGTTCCAAGCACACCAATAACTGCAGGCACGCCTCTTTCCAAAGCAAACTGCACTTGTGCTTCATGTGAGTCCCTTGGTGCAAATGACATAGCTATTACATTTCTTTTTAGAAGGTACGCACCCCAGCTTGCAACCTGAGCATATTTTTCCCATTCTTAGTGGATCGAATAGAAAATCTAAGTAATAAGGTGGTCACCAACTAAAACAAACTGGAAATGAATAGAAAGTGAAAACAAAGATTGTGCGCAGGCATTGATCAGTCATAGAAAATATTATAAATAATGATTTTTTTAATGGGTAAGCTGGACTTGAACCCACGACCTCAAAGTTGCTTTGCAATGTGTCGAAGCAACTGAGATATGGGTTTAAACCCATATAGTGTCATCCGTCAATATGTGTGAGGAGAAAAAAATTGAGCAGACATTATGAAAACTTTATCATACCCCACAACCAGTGTCCAGAGCAGTTCTAACGGTCCCATTCTCAATTGGGATCACAGAAGCAAGTTGATCGATGTATTTATCTGCCCCTTGAGGAAACTGAGTTCCTCCACCCGGGAATCTAAATACACTGCCCTCGTATTGGATCCAATTCTGCACAGCCTTCTCAACCGTCAAGCTCTTGTATGGAGCATTTGCATAGGGTACATAATCACGGCTCTTTGGCCATGGAAATGGGGTCACGTAACCTTTGGGTGCAGGGATAAGGCAATGAAGCTTTTCTTCCTCTGGAGGACAATGTCTTTCTCTGTAATTCATATTTTCTCTAGGGAAAGTCATCGCCCGCCTTTGATCTTGGCAAGGTGTGTAATCAGTGTAGTCAGGACCACATGGTTCAATCACTTTGACCTTTGATTCAGTGTCATCGATTGTTGCTCCAGTTTCACCACTATGGTGAGTTTCGAAATTCAGATTTGGGACAATACTGCAGTCTGTTTGCTTGGTTATTTCCAGCGCTATGCCATCTCCTTTACCAAATCCACTTTTTTGCCAAGCACCCAAAATATAGAAGAAACAGCACAAACCAACTACAATAAATATAGATACCGAACTTCTAGTACGACTGTCACCGGAGTTCATTTTTGTAGCCATGGTGCACCTAAAACAATTACCAGCCTATTTTAGTACAAGTATATGGGGAAAAAACAAGAATAAAACTTCGGTGCAATACTGCAAAGTGGGTATAATTATGAAGGGCAAAAAATGTGATTAAATTTAAATTCCAAGTAATCTTCATATAGGGCTTTGCCAAAATTGGTATTTTAAAAAGAATTAAAAATACATTTTTTTTCTCTGAAGGATCATCTAGAACAATACCATTAAGCCACCATTATGAATATTGCTTTCTAACCCATGGAACATTTTTTTTCTTCTTTTAAATCCCTACCCATTAAGGGATGATTGTTCTAATTCTTATAGATCTGATCTGTAAATTAAAATAACACGGTGATCAAGGAATTAGAATATAATTTGATTAATTTAAGCTAATGTCCACACTAAAAAAAAAGCTAATACACAACTCAAAGCAAGTAAAAAATTATGAGAGAAAGACAATACCAATAACTACCCATGAGAGTAATAAAAATGAAAAAAAAAAAAACAAAACTATGGCATCTGTCCATCAGAGTTAGGGTTAGCTTGGATTGCCCTTTTTAAGCTTCTACAGATAGAACTAAAGAATTTCCTCAGATTAATCATTCAAGTATCAAAAAATAAAAGAAAAAATCTGATAGAAATATTTAATTCTTGAAAGATCTTGATTTAACAAAGCAAATCTAGCCTATAAAAGATTAGTGAATCTATAGATCAAGGAAACAAAATAAAATTAAACTTGAATCGAAAAAAGACACCAAATTTTCCGTTTAAACAACACATTGTCGAATCAACTCTAGCAAAAATAAAAATAAGGAGTAAAAAAAAAGAAAGAATCAAAAACGAGAAAAAAGATCAAGAAAATAATTAGATCAGTAAAATAAGCTCAGATCTCTTACCAAACTCAGATGCAGAGAGGAAAGTCGGTTCTGGATCAGAACGAATTGCACCTAGTTCATTTAGGTTCCGACAATCGCTCCTATGTAATCGAGAATAACAGATAGAACAGAAAAGAAAATGAGAGAGCGACGAAGAAACCCAACAAACCCTAGCTTTCGAAGAACAGAAGAGAGAAGAGAGAAGAGAGGAGAGAGGAGAAGAAGTGATTAAAAGGATTATTGTCTGTAAGAAAAACCTGTATAATATAATAAGACAAGTATGAGTACGTCGAAGAGATGGGAGAGAGCCAAAGAGGTGCTCTATAAGGAATGTTGATGTTATACTTTAGGGAGTTGTATAGTTATCTTATTTCTGGTTTTTAGAGATTCTATTGCCACCCTATCTTTACTTAGCACAACACTACCACATCTCAAAGCATATTAGTTATAAAATGAGAAAAACGTTTTCACACTTGTATTCTCTCCCAAGAAGAAGCAAAGTTGTCTCATGAGCAAAAGAGAAGGAGGTTGTGGTCTTTGCGAAACTGATAGAATGACTATTCTCATTCGCTTCTTTTACTAAGTCGTTAAGTAATAAATAAAAGTTGGGATGTCAATAGAAGTTCTTTCTCTCTTTCATCATCTTCATCACTCAAAATATAGTAACCAAATAGGAGTGGTTCCTTTGTAGTTTATTTTCTCTATAGCTATTGATTTAGGATCCGTAGAACATCATATTTAACGAAAATTACAATTTAGTCATTTTGTTCTCATGGTTTAGATCATTTTTGGAAGAAAAAAAAAATTATATAATCAAGTGTTTGAAAATGCAAGGTGAAGTGTAAATAAACTTCAAAATTTAAACTATTAAAGGTAACTATCTTGATGATGTAGCACATAACTCTACCAGTTAAAATAGCTATAGAGATCTACATAAGAAGAAACAAATGAGCTATAAAGGATTTGCTCCCAATCAAATGCTTACTCGAAAAATTATTCATCAAAGACCCAATTTTATCAATCCCGATAAGTTTGATAAAATTTCATGAACAATTGATGTTTTTTTTATAAATATTATGCAAATGATGTTCTGGATTTCTTCCCAAAATTCATCATCTTCAACCTCCCTAAGATCGTCTTCTTATAATTGAGATTTAAAGATTGAAGAGGAGAAAATTTGGAGGTTGAAAGGTATATATATATATATCTATATCATATTCGACAATTATTGATAAATCATTAATTTATTCATTGATTAACTTATTTAATCGATTAATCTTTTATTTGGAGAATTTAGTGATTATGCACACGATCAATCATTAAGGGATTTTTCTAGTCACAACTGACTCTCCATCAAATAAAAAATTGTAATTCGATGAAAAACACATTTTTTAGAGATCATTATTAGCCTTCTAGGATTAACAACCTTTTTTTAATGAAAATAATTTTTTCTTAAAATTCTTGCGGTTAAGTATGGTTTTTCTTTCTCAAATGGTAGTTAAAATATTCGTGAGCTGTAGTCCACGCGTCATATAATGAAGATAGGTAGTTAAATAGCTATGCCTCTCTTGGAAGTTGAAGATCGGCATTCTTCTTATATAGGAATCTTTAATTGCTTTATTTAACCTTTTAATATTTAAAGCTGAGATTTCTGCGAAATCAAAGGTTATGTTGGAGATTTTGGTTCATTATTATATGTGACGCGTAGAGATGTACGACTTTTTGGGTTGTGTCATTAAGTCGGTGTGACTGGAGAAAAAATTTGATGTTCCTTAGATACTTCAAAGTATTGAAGTATCCCTCGTAAAAATACATTTTATGATTTTGGGTCCACTCAAGTAAGTGAAAATAATTTACTAGATCCCCTGGGAAGGTTAAAAAGTCCCTAATTTTTTCACGGAAACTTAAACAGTCCTCTTTTCCTTTTTTAATGGTCTCTGCCTCCATTTCAATTGGTTAGATCGATTATTTAAATTGTAGAGATGAACAATTCAAATTATTGACTTCGATATTTGTTCAATTATTGAGATCAGAAATTGTAAATCGTCGATCATTGATCTTGACCGTTGAACACGAATCATCGAGATCAACATTTAACTTGTTGAATTGTCCCTTTTTCCCCTCGCCCCCCAACCAACCAAATTATATTGAGTTTTTTTTTTTTTCCTTGTCACGCTCATCATATTTTGCCTTGTTACAATTAGGGCAACTACAACTTGGGTAAAAGCTTGATTTTGCGATTCTTCCCTAGGTCGTGTGTAGTTTGGTGCTCAAGGGCATAGCCAATAAACACTTAGGTTATGCTTGGTACGAAGTAAATCATTTGCAAATACAAATGATTTGTTGAAATCTAATTTACAGATGCTTGGTTACATTCTTAATTTTTTTTTTGCATTGCAAATTATTTGCATCAACTTCTTAAGTCTTTCATAAATTTCAATAAATAGTTTCTAGTTCAAAAAAAACTGCAAATCATTTCTAGTGCAAGCAAATCTTTTACATTTGCAAATGATTTGCATAGTACCAAGTATAGCCTTAATATGAAATTTATCTTGGACATGTTTGTGTGGTCTGAATAGTGTGCCCAAGTTAACACACTATGCCATGGGTTAGTGTAACGATTGGTCAATCGTGCTCAGGCCAATACCTTGATTGATTTTGTGTATTTAGGTCGGAGTCACGACAAATTTAATGACCCATTTTGAACCATTCTTTTATTTTTTCCATTCATTTTCACTATCATCGCCTTGGTAGCAAATGATTCTCGACTATTTGTGTTCGTCGTTTCAGTGGGTTAAGGGGTCATTAAGCAAGTAAATATGAGATGTTAAGATACCACATAAAACTCAGGGTCTATTTAGAAAGATGTCCCCTACTGCCCACTGGGGTCTATCAAGTAATTTTCCCCGAAAGTAAATGTATTTGTGCCATGGGAGCATTTTTGCTTTTTTGGCATAAATACCAAGAAGTGGAACACGTAAATGGACGTGTTCATGAGACATCTGCTTTGAAGCACCGTAAAGACATCAAAATTCTGTTCTCGAATTAAAGAATAGACATCACGATCTAAATAAAGAAATATATGTTTTTCTTTAATGAAAATGATGATGTAGGGCCTAGACGACCGGTTCAGCACAGTAAACAATACATGATACATCTAAACTGAGGGAAAAAGAAAAGGATTTCAATTAATTTCTTTTTTAGAAAACATGATGTGCTCTGAAATTGTGATCTTCTGAATAAATGTTTTGATTGCAAAGGCATTTCAAGTTTGCAATGTGGTACAAAATATATTTTACATTAGGCGTGATTTTCAAACTAACTGTTCTTCTTTTACTAGGGATAGTGTCTAATGACAAATGGTTGATATGTTGTAGTTGTATATTAGGTGAAAAAATGATAAATTCAATGTCAAGGTCTGTTGAATCTACTTGGATTTAGTTAAATTGATAGACTTTAACGTCGAATTTATCCCTTTTTCACGTAATGAGCTGTGAAAAATGTTTGGTCTCCTCTAACGCCTCAATCGAACCCACTAACTCTAATATTCTAACAATCCCTAGTGTTCTTGGCTCGGATGAATTGAAGCCCCGAGTCCAATGTATTAATGAAGGGGCCCTAACGTTGTGATAGAAAAACTGTCATCCCGACAAATGATTGGAGGTACTCACTCATTAGTAAATACTGTCACCACAACTCTAATAAGGAGTGATTGACTCACCATGAACACACGATTTGATGCTAACAAACAATGTGATCCTAATGCAAATTAATTAACCTGTTGAGATAGCTAATCTATCTAGGATATGGTGTATTAACACATTGACAAATGCTTGCATTACCTAGGCATGGGTTAGGAGTATTAGAGCATTAGATGGATTGTATTAAGTCGCATGAGATACAATGGATCATTATCAGTTCATCTCATCACAAATGGAAGGTTGTGATAAAGATGGATATACTTAGAATATATCAATTAGTATTTTCTATTTTAAGAATTATTGGTAAGTAATATATTTATAAATTTAAATATTAGTAATAATTTATGTTAATTAAGATTTTTAGACTTAATTTACCGTCTTAGTTGACGTAATTAATCTTTACAAATACCCTATTAGGGTTCATGTAATGATCATCCAAAAATTCTTAATAAAACTCAAATTTCTATAAGGAGGACTAAAAATTAGAGACCATTTGAATGTGAAGGTATGCCATTTTCTCTAACTAAGTCCTCACTATATGGGAATTCATATTGACCCGATCATCATCGGTGTACAATGCTGCTCCCTACCAACAAAGTAAGGAGAAATATAGCAAATTTGTATAACTTCTTATGCCATTTATTTTCAATTTCTTTGTGGGGAGAGTGGCTTAAGAGATCTATTAGCTGTACAACTTGCCATTTGTGCTACTCAGATCCATACTCCATAATTTCCGGTTATTTTATTAGTAGGACTTTTGATTCCTTTTCTTTTATTTTTTTCCAATAAACATCAAGTTGGATTGCAAAGAAGACTTAGTCTTGCATTACTGGAAGACTAATGGGCATAGGGTCCCACTCGAAAGTGATCCACCACCAAATAATAAAAATCATCCTAGTAAGTGAAAATTTGGTACCGTACCACTTGTGGTGTATGTGGGAGACTACCATAAATAATGGATTGATCACATTAGTCAATGAGAAATAATGAGAAATGTGATGTAGCATAGTGAGATTGGCTTATTGCGATCTTGCAGTTTTGCTCTATCGAATTTTCATCCATCACGATAGAATTTGATTGATTATCATAGGACATATAGGACATTGAGGTACAATTAATTGGACCGTGGAGAATCAACTATTTCATTCTAAAAATTGGATACGTTCGGTCTATAGTCACTAGACTTCATTAAAAGATCTATTAAATCACTTAAATCCCGGTAAATTAATCCTTGTAAACATAAATAATTATTTATCCAATAAATAATTCCTTGGTCAAAATTATATAGAATTTTGGAGAACTAATTTTTCTTTAACGAATGGTGATTACATGCATTCTTACCAAACTATTGGTAAAATACTTAAGGTGTGTTAGAAAATAAAAGGTTGAGTTTGAAAGTTGGACTTTTAGGAGTTCAAGTCTTTGAAGTTTTAACACTAAAAAATTGTTAGGTGAATGTTAATTTTAACTTTAGTGTTTGGTTAGCTTCAATGATTCAAAGTGGAGTTGCAAAGAAATTCAACTCCATTGTTGAGAGATTAAAGAAAATTCGTAAGAATCTATAATGTTCCTTTCAAATTATTCAATTTGCTCAATTCTTTCAAACCCTAGTCCTCTTTCATAATCATCTCCTTGGCCCAACTCATATTTCCTTTCCAAATCCTAAATCATGATCAATCATGATTCATGAAACTCATTTCCTTCTTCCATGGCGAAACCCTAATTCCATGACTGTTTCAAAGCATTTTCCAATCCTAGAACTTCTATGCTTCTTCCATGGTAGAACTCTTTAAGAGAAAGAGAGAGAGAGGAGGGTGGAAGGTTGCGGACGGAGTTGGAGTTGGGACTAGGGTGCGTGCTCATGCGAGAAAGAGAGAGAGAGAGAGAGAGTACATGTTACGATGAAGATGAAAAGTCATTGGAACCTTCATGACAAATGTTTGTTACATTCACTTCTCAAAGTGAATGGTGAACTATGCATAGGACAAGAGATTTCGAAAGTTGGCAAATTGTTAACTTGCGTGAGTTGCCTTTCCAAATGCACAAAATTTAGAAATGTGTGTGGGTTACAAACTATCATAGTCACAAAATTCTCCAAATTAAGAATAAGCAGATTAATTTGGTGAAGAGAGAAATTAATCGACGATCCTTTAAGTAATCATGGAATATGGTAACATTTTTACCTTTCACTTCCAAGATTTTAATTTTTTCAACATTCAAAAACATCAAGAAGAAGATAGGATTAAGAAAGAGGTTGAAGATGGTAGGTTTCGGTAACAAATCGAATAAAATATTTTGTATAATCTTCAAAAAATTTCCAATATTTTTACAAAACTTTCTCTAATTGAACCCTTGTCGAATAATTATTGAATCCAAACTTTGTTACTATGCTAACTATCACACACAACTTTCTCTTATCAAACACACCCTAAAGCTGATAGTACATGCTTGCAAAATATGTCAAATAAGAAATGCCTTTGATGGATGTTGACTCGTAATGCATTGGACCACCTTGATAAGGTCAAATCTTACAATACAATAATTGTTATTCAAATATTTGAGGTGATTTAATTTTTACAAGATTAAAATCAATGGAAAGAAAAAAAAAAAAAAAAATCAACCACCATTATATAAAAAATCATTTGGTATAGTACTCATAAACCAGAACCTGAGACAAATTTGCATTGTTAGTGCAATGCAAATGTCATTATATCTTATTTTTTTCTTTGATGACTGGGGTGTCTAAACTATAGGCCCAAATAGTAGCGATTAGCATACCTTATCTAATTCCTTAGGTATATGCAATACCCCACAAAAATCGTACATACATTTAAGTTGGACTAAATCCTTGTGCCAACAAGAAGGCATGAACTCAAGACCTCTCCCTTTCGAAAGGGGGTCCCGACCACTACACCCAGAATTCTGTGATAAATCTTTATTTTTCCACCAAATTTTTCTTAGAACATCCCAAGAAGGATTGGAATGCCTTAAATAAAAGGTGGTGTGGCAATAGATCTGTAGGTGCCGGGTAGGGATACGGGTAAACTTAAGAAAAAAAAAAAAAATGACTGATGTTTGATTGAGCTCCATCAGCCCATGTTTCCACGTGTCGAATAATGATTCGGCGACATGCTCCGGATCTGTGTTTGTCTTTCTTCAGAGACATTCAGAAAATAAGAGAGAACCCCCATTTTGATCCCTTCATCTTTGCTTCAGCAATCAAAGCTTGTGGAAAATCTGTAGCAATTCGAGAAGGAAAAGCAGTTCATTGTCAAGTTCTTAGGCTTGGATTTGATTCCAATATAAATATACTCAACACTCTTATTCACTTCTATTCCAATTCCACCAACTCAATTAGAAGCTCTTGCAATCTGTTTGATAAAATTCCTCAAAGAACCATTGTCACGGTTAACTCTTTGATTTCTGGGTTTATGAAAAATAAGCTTTTTGAATCTGGTTTGAGTTTATTTAATCGAGTTTTGGGTAGTTGTTATGACTCTGGATTAAAACCCAACAATGTTACTTTAGTGATTTTGATCTCAGGTTGCACTCAACTCGGGGAATCGCGTATTGGAAAAACCCTTCATTCCTATTGCTGCAAAACACTTTTAGGTTCTCAAATTGCAGTTTTTAATGCTCTTATAAATTTTTACGCTAAATTTGGATGTATAGATGAAGCTGAGAGGCTGTTTGAAGAAATGCCTCAAAGAGATTTGATATCTTGGAATACGATGATTGCGGGGTATGCAGAGAATAACAATTATGGAAAAACTTTGTTGTTGTTTCGAGAAATGAGATCGAAAGATATAGAATGTGATGGGTTAAGTCTAAGTAGTTTGATTTCTGCTTGTGCTCAAAGTAGAGATCTTGATAGAGGGAAGGCAGTTCATGCTTATTTGAAGATGAGAGGAATAGAGATTACGGGTCCTGTCGGGACCACTTTGATTAACATGTACTCCAAATGCGGATTGATAGAATCTTCTAGGGAAGTTTTTGATGAATTACAAGATAAAAATATTGTATCTTGGAATTCTATAATTCATGGGTATGTTGAATGTGGGAGGTTTGATGAAGCTTTGAAGTTGTTCGATCTGATTCAATTAGAAAAGTTAAAACCCGATGAAGTAACAATGCTGGGATTGATATCAGCTTGTCGAAATTCTGGAGAACTAAATCATGGCAGACAGATACATTCGTATTTGGTGACAAGTGGCCTTGATCGAGACCTCGTTGTGTGTAATGCTCTTATTGATATGTATGTAAAATGTGGTAGCATGAGCGGGGCTAAAAGAATGTTTGATACGATGCCTGAAAGAGATGTTATCTCATGGACGTCAATAATCGTGGGCTATGCTATTAATGGTAAAGGGAAGGAGGCTCTCGTTTGTTTTCACCAAATGTGCGATGCATGCATCAAGCCTAACTCTGTCACATTCATTGGAGTTCTGTCAGCTTGTGATCATGCTGGGTTGGTCAACGATGGCCGAAACTTGTATGATATTATGTGCAATGTCTATTGTATCGAACCCAAGATTGAGCATTGTGGATGTATGGTTGATATGCTTGCACGGGCTGGAATGTTGGAGGCTGCCCATGAGTTTGTTAAAAACATGCCAGTTGAACCGAATGCAGTTGTGTGGAGGATGTTAATTGGTGCATGTAGGGTTCATGGGGATGTTGGTCTTGGCTTGAGCTTGGTTGGTGGACTAATAGAGCTGAATAGGTTTCAGGGTCCTGAAGATTATGTAATTTCTTCCAACATTTTTGCTGAAGCAGGAAGGTGGGATGATGTTTTACGTGCAAGAAGATTGATGGTAGCCCGACAAATCCTCAAAATTCCAGGAAAATGTTCAATTTCTGATGCAACAGAGTGAGACATTTTTTTTTTCATGTTGCGTGATTATAGCTGTATAGTATGGGATTTTAAACTTCCCGTCACAATCTTGGACGATGTACAGAGAAATCGAACCAACCCAATAAGAATCCAGTTTTTGGAGATAGAATGTAGAAATTTCAGATTTTTGGTTGATTTCAGCTCTGATCATTTAGGTGGCTGGTTTACCAATTCGATCAGCCAAGTTCATTCCATTATTGTAATGGTGTCTTCTGTATGGTCTTTTTTTTTCTAATGGTGTGTATTATTAACAAAAATAGTGAAAAATAATATTAAAAAAAAGGGAGAACTGCTTGATCCAGATTATCTATAAATCTCATGCATCAAGTAGATGAAAGTCATCAAACTGATTGAACCCAAATAATGAGATATTTTATTAGTGATTTTTAGCCATTTTCTTTTCGTAGGTAGAATGCAGAAAATGGATTTAAATCTTCATGAATTTACATATCCAATGCAGTTTGAAAATATTTTCATAAAAGGATAGATTATTTATTTACTTTATCCTTTTACACAAAAAATAAAATAAATTTTGAAAAATACATTATTTTATATGAAATAATCGAAATATCCTTATGCTAATCATTAAAATTTTAGTTTATAAGATAATAACGAGAATGCCATTGCAAATGGTACTTTTGTAAATTTAAAATAAAATAATAATGGGTGGGTCGGATATAAGTGTGTTCATATCCATATCCACATCCAAATTTTTTGTCCGAATTCGATTCAATCAAATTAATTGATTTGAGTTAATCAAATTGGATAATATGAAATCAAATGTGATTAAATGGTGACTTGAACTCAAGATCTTTCCATTTTAAAGAGAAGTCTTGACCATTACACCCAACCATTATTGGTTGATAAAAGATAATTTAAAAAATAAAATCATACAACTTGTAAAGTAATATGTAATTCGGATCTTGACAGATATAGGGATGGAACCGTATCTAACCCGAATTCGACTCGGGTTAAGGGACATTAACTCATATCCGAACCATATTTTAATTTGGATATCCTTGATAAAACCAAACCAGCTAAATTCGGATTCGGATCACTCGGATTTTGGATAAAATCCATACCATTTTAAGTGCTAGTGATCATTTACTCTAATCAAGCCAAAGGGATATAAAAGTAAATTTGCATTTTTTCCCTTATAATTTGTATGCGTCAAATACTATACTTATATACTTACAAAAACGAATCACGTAAATATTTTTAGAATTGTGTTGGAGTAACATTGAAATTGACATCGTTTCACACATTGGTGTGCATAGAACCATAGATGCTTCTCACTCATATCTCGATGAAAGCATCTATGGTTCTGTACACACATCCACGCCAGCAGTGCGTGAAACAATGTCAATTTCAATGTTACTTCAGTATTTTCTGTATTTTTACAATGTATGTAAAAGTGTGATTGTAGCCGTGCTAAATTGAATAAAAAAAAAATGATGCTCAACAGATGTGGAAGGTGCACAGAGCCATAATTTTTTTTCTCGTGTATGAAAGTTGAGTGTATTTGAATGTCAAATTATAAAATCTATGTTTGATTTAACTATTTTTTTTTTTAGCCTACTGTTGGGATTTTATTTATAAAATCTGTGTTTGATCAACTATTTTTTTAAGGGTGCAATGGTTGGTTATTTATGGAAAGTCGCAACCTTTCAATTTTTATGAATAGATACATGTTTTATTTTATGAATAAATATACTTATTTGCTGTCCATGAATAGACAAACCTTTTCAAGAGTCTTTGGGAAGAGAGACTTAAGCAAACCAACCATTAGTAAGACTTAAAATCTATTAATAAGGAAAGTGTAAAAGGGTTTATTTGAAATTTAAAATATTAATTAAAAAAAGATTATATAGTAAAAAATGATAATTTATAATTTTGAAAATTAACTAACATGATTATGATTTTAGGGGTATGGATATGGAATTACGATTTTTCTTAATTTTTACCAAAATAATTTTTGAGGTCATTTTTGAAATTCAAATTTTGGTGTTGAACCACTTCCACTCAGGGGTGATATCAGGGGCAGAGCCATGATTTTGCCCATGTGAGGGCAATCAAGAGTATAAATTTTTTGCGAGGAGAATTAAGAGTAAAAAAAAAAAGTTGTGGGGATGGCATCTAAGATTGAAAAAAAAATTGTAGGGGCAATAGTGACATATTTTTTTTATCCATCACTAAAATCTATTGCAATATTTCACTAATTTATAAATTTTGAAAATTCTTATAGAGGAGAATGCCCCCGCCAAGGGCGGAGCTAGTAAGGAGACATTGGGGGCAATTGCCCCCACTCAACTTTTTTGAGCATTTTAGATACCCTTGAATTTATGCTTAAATTCGAGATATCCCTGCATTTTGAACTACTAATATGCCCCATTTGACCTTGTTGCCCCCACTCTCTCATCTCCCTACAATTTTTGCTCCCTCCCCCTCCAATTAATTATAAGTTAGCCCCCACTAAAAGAAAATCATGACTCCACCCCCTTGGCCCCACTTTAAATCCGTCCTTGGAAGGTGGCATGTGCAAATGACTCTAATTTTGATGTCGAACCACTTATACCTTCTCTCATTATAATAATAAGAATAATACTGAAGTGACCTCAGACTAGAATCTCATATTGCACTTTTAGATGTGAAAGTGTATGGAAACCATAAATACTTTTCATCGAGATACAAGTGAAAAAGCATCAACTGTTCCTATTCACTTTCAAGTCAAGAAGTGCGTTATGAGGTTCCAACTTGAGGTCACTCCGGCACGACTCTAATAGTAAAGAAGTGTTTTTCATATAAAATTACAAACGTAGATTTGCTATTCAAAAATTTATGTGCTAAGCCTACGTGTCTTAAAAAAAGAGCAAGTAAAATCTAAGCCGTAAAATTTTCTCCCTGCAATTTTCTATCCACCAATAAACACACATGGCATCATGCCATTGGTACAGTGCTGATATTGTAACTAGAAAAACTCTAATAACATAGAACATACATGGCAACCATAGATCTGTTTCCTCGAGATACACAAGTATAAATCGAAATAAAAAATATACAATTGTATATCTAAAAAAAAAACACAGATTTATAATTCTGTGCCACGTCAGCAGAGTATTGACCGAGTGAAGACTTTCTAGTTCGAAAATCATTATTCGTTTCTAAAACTACTTACCAATACTAGAAAAAGTCGGAAATTCAATTAAATTAGAAAAGAAACTGAACTTTGAAGCGTGTAGAGTTGGTATCCTAAACGTAGTCCAACTGGTCAAGAACTATCTATAAATAAAACAAAAACTCTCAGTTATTTTCAATTTGGTGAGAAAGAAATCATTCGACATCGAAATGGGAGAAAGCAATGATGGTGCAAGTGCAGGATCAAAGAAATTGACTGATCAGAAGAACTTCAATAATGATTGGGAGATCAAGAAAGAGAAGGCACGTATCGAGGTGGCGGAAGAGCTTACGATATTGTGGAAACAATTTAGATTGATAGAAAGTAAGGTTTTTCAAATGGAACTACAAGGATTCATCCACGACTTCAAGGACGTAATGCAAGATTTACTTCAAATTCATTGTCAGTTAAATGAAATTCAACGTACTTTGGATTCTTCTACACCTTCTTCTTCTTCATTGTCCTCATCCTCGGTGAGCGAAACTGATGAGCTTTGTTCATCAGACAGTGAAATTGACGAGTTTTGGCCATCATCTTTGTTGATAGATAGCGAAATTGATGAGATTTGGCTATCATCTTTGTCGATGACAGCTAGCGAAATTGATGAGTTTTGCTGTTCTATAGAAGTGTGCTTCTAATCGGAATTCGATCATTTTATGGACATGGAAGGATTTATAGTTAGTTCCTCGTGTTGAATCTGAGCTTTTTTATTTTGCTAATTATCTTTGTTCTTGTGGGTGACATGTACGCAAGCAAACATGTGTAATAACAAAATAAGGAATTATGTAAGATCAATTTTTTTTTTTTTTTTAATATAATTAATTTAAACAATTATTTTAGAAATTTAAAATAGATAAAACTAATTTTATAGGATGATTTGTAATTTAAAATATTATTTAGGACAATGAATTTGCATCAAATTAACCCTTTTCTTATAATAATATTTAAGATGAAAAGGATGTTTTTATAATTTCAACAAATTAACTATTGTGGGTATATATGCGTTTGCAAGAAGAAAATTTAGTTGCCAAAATGACCCTTTATTCCTCCTTTTCTCATTATAAAAGTCAAGATGGGGTCATTTTTCACAAATTAATTTTGCATGAGACTCTTATCAAAGATTAAAACGATATATATGTATGTAATTGCAAAAAAATCATGTTGTTTGCAATTTTATTAATTTTGGCTAAAAGATTATGATAAGTAGCTAGTAAGTTTAAGTATATTTTGAATTGTGATAATTTGACTACTCCACTAGTCACACTCAATCGACTCTCTTGACGTAACAAGTTTGGGAATCATAGATTCTTACACCTCGAGATACATTGTTTCCTTGGGATATACTTTTTTATAAGAAAGTGTATTTGTGTATCTCAAGGCATACGAATCTAGGATTATTGAACTTGTCATATCACGATCGAGTGTGCCACATGGGGTAGTCAAATTATCATGACTCATATATTATAGGTATTTTTGAAAGATAATTTTGGTGTCAACAACCCTCTACTTTACGGGTATGGATCTTTTGTAGTTCTATTTTCCTGTAATTCCACGTGGTATCAAATTTGAGGAAAAAAAATAAAAAATAAAGTCAAATTAGAGACTTTGAAAATGAATGGTTATTGAACAACAAAAATTCTAATAAAGGAATTTTGATGTCGTTGACATGTGGTGTTTCTCAACCGCCTAATTGCACTAGATGGAACTACTGGAAAATAGAATTATAGTGCATCCGCTCCCTTTTCTCCACCTTCACATTATAAAGGTGAAGGTAATGAGAGTGGTGAGTAATGAAATATTAATTCCCTAAATACCCCTCATTTTTTATTTTCCCCAAAAGCCCTCCACACTTTTTAGCAAAAGTCATGTCGTCTTCCACATCTACTAATTTTTTTTTCTTCTTCAATTCAAGATTCTACCACCTTCAATTCTCCAAATGGGACTTTATAAAAAAAAAAAAAAACACTAGACTGGCATGGATGGTTGAGTGATGATGCCACTAAAACAAATTGCTCTTTAAACCATGAGGAGATAAATTTTTTTTTTTAGGAGAGAGAGATCAAGGATATATTGTTTGCCCGCGAAAATCTGACTACCCATGTGGCACACTCAATCGACTCTCCTGACGTGACAAGTTCTAGAACTGTAGATATGTGCACCTCGAGATACACAATTGCACTTCCCCATAAAAAGTGTATCCTGAGGGAACTGTGTATCTTGAGACGTACAAATCTATAGTTCCTGAACTTTTCACATCAGAGAGTGGCTTGAGTGTGCCACATGGGGTAGTCAGGGCTGTTCGTTTGGGCTTTTGAAGCCCGCTTTTTTTTTTTTTTTTTTTTTTTTTTTTTTTTTTTTTTTCGCTTTTTTGACTTTTAAGCATAAAAACCCTGATCATTTACGTTCGTTTCATGCCAATAGATTAAAAAAAAGTCAAAAAATGGCTCTTTTTTAGAGTCGCCTCGTGTGCGCTTCTTCGTAAGGCTCTTACGAGAAGCCATTTAAGGAAAAATAATTCAAGTACAATTACCTAAATGCCCCCCACCTTTAATCGAATTTCCCACCAAAATATAACCTAAATCGATCGACTGTGATGACCCTTCTCGCCTCTCTCATCTTCGTCTACTACAAGGGCCTCGCCCAAACGATCGGCAGTCAAGATCCCTTCTCCCCTCTCTCATCTTTCCCTCACATTATAAGAAATCGGGAAACAATTTATGTTTCTCTTCTTCATCTCCTGCAAGTTCGTTGATCGACTGTCACAGCTCGCCTCTCTCATATTTCCCTCTGTCGTAAAGATCCCTTCCTTCTCTCTCTCTCATATTTTCCTCACAACTAACCAAACGAAAAGTCATAACGGCAGAAGACAGATCTCGTCTCTTGCTCTTCGCCATTAACAACCAATTAAGGTATCGATTTTTTATGTCTCGGAATTTTATGTTGGGGTTTAGTGTTGAATGAGTATTTTGAAAGGTTTTATTTAGGATTGCAACTTGGGATTCAGATATGGAGTTTTATTTCCCATTTTGTTTGGTGGTTATTTGTTTAATTAATTTTTTTTTCTTTTCTAATTTTGAAGAGTTATGTGTGTAATGTAATTTTAGTTTTTTTTTTTTTTGATAAGTTAATTTAGGAATCAAGTTTGGGAGTTCTTGGATCCTGTTTAGTTGATTGATTGTTTATAATTTTGAAGAGTTCATATTTAAGGTATCGATTTTTTATTTGGTTAATTATTAGCTTGTATTTTGGTTAATTTCATATTTTGATGGATACATCAGATGAGATGACTGATTAGTGGAAATGATATATAGCCAAACCAATATGCCAAAATATTTGGATCTGTTAATGCGTTATATTCTAGATTTCCAATATGAGATTACCCCATTTGTTAAATTCAGATTTTCTCTCGTTTCCCCTTTGTGTATACTATCTATATGTTCGATGAAATGACTGACTGACATGATATTCCTTGATAATAATGGAGATTATGCGTTAACCATTCTTCCAGCTGGTTGTAAGAAGTGCCTATCTCATTGATGTAATCTTTCCATTTGGCAGGTTCTTATTATGGTGACAAAGTTAGGATTTGATATTTATTAAGAGAGGGTTCAATTCGATTAATTCTAGTAAATTTGGGAAAGTTTCGTGAAAATTTTGTCAGGGGATATGAATATTATTTTTCAGTTTCTTACCAAAACCCATCATCTTCAACCTCCCTAAAAACCTTATCTCGTTATTGAGATTTTGTTATTGAATGAACATAAAATTTGAGGGTGAAGGGTAAAAATATTATAATATTTGACGATTAATCGACAAATATCTGATTGATTCGCCGATTCACCAATTTAATCGGGTAGTCCCTTAGTCAAAAATATTTTGAATTTTTAGAAAAAAAAAATGGAGAATTTTGTGCCTAGTTCTTATGAGTATGTCCGAATGAATGAGTGTATTGCATGTGTTGTATGTGTATGTTTTCTTTTGATAAGTTGTGTTACCTGTTTATAATAGAAATGGAAACAAAAATGTCTTACATGGGATTGTCAGCATGGTTCAAGTTTTGTGACTTGATGAGCTGAAGTATCTCTAGTCAATTTAAAAATCATTGCCATTAGTCCATCACTCTATTAAACTTACAGAACTCAATCTTATCTCTCAAACTATTGCAAAAGTAAAATGCGCTTATTTGTTTTTGATAAGTGAAATCCATAATCAAGAAAAATGGAGTTGTTGGTTTTTTTTTTTTTTTAGTGTTTGGCATACTCATTGGCTTTTGGAATCCATTAGGATGAACTTTGCTTGAGAGGTATTGCTAATGATGCACTTATTCACTCATAATCATATGCAAATTTTTAATACTATTAGATTGTGTATTATGTAGGTATTTTCTTTATTAGGAAAATTTCATATGTCTATTTTTAAGAGGAGATGTTGCCGAAATTTCGATAAAATCATAAAATTTATAAATTTATTTAAATTAAAAATAATTATTTTAATATATATATATATATATATTAATGTAATTATATATTTATTGTATTCTGGTCATTTTTATACATTCTGGGGCATTATCAACATTAAGGGTATTCTGATCATTTTACCAGAATCCAGTAATAAAAAACTGTAAAACGAACATGTTTTTCTGATTTCTGTGCTTTTGTAATGAACAAGCTTCTACTAAATATGACTTTTCTGGCTCTTGGCTTATGCTTTTTCTAGAAGTCAATTTTTGGAGTTGGAGCTGACTTCTGTAAAGAACAGACCCTCAGATTATCACGACTCTTTAAATTACTATACAAGGTCAAGAGGCATGGCAGTTTGAAAACTCAGAGGTATCTCAAATATTCATCAAAACCCAACGAATATGCTTAAAGTACCCACCCACAAAATCTTCCAAAATTTGCCACAAAATATTGGCTCTTTGTGAAGTATATGTTGTTTCATCCACCTTCTTAACTAAATTTCTTTCCTTATTAAATTATTATGCTCATATGAAAATAAAAGTGCAAAATTAATCAATGAAGGTATAAGCTTTGCTGTGTTATGTAGAATCCTCAAAAGGTGAGTGAACGTCTATCAAGGAACTCAACATGTATCTTGTGTTAAAGGATAAAAGGCATTGTCTTAAAGTGCATGAGATCCACTGTACCTCATCACAAATGGAAGGTTATCATGGGGGATGATATATTTAAAATGTATCAATCAGGATATTCTAGAATATTTATATTAAGCTAGTTTCATATATCTTGATTGATGTAATGTTTATAAATACCCTTACGTGATATTCATCCAAGAATTCTTAATAAAAAATCATTTTTCTTCATCTTGTTACTAATAAACCCAACAAAACTCACCCAAGATAAACATAACTCCAAGAATATACATAATTCTAGTTCTTTAGACGTGGATTTCACAATTTTAATTTTTCTGGGCTGGGCTGTTTGAGCAATAATGCTCATTTTGTTCCCAAGTCAAATGATATTAGTAAGAGACTCTTCCTCACTAACTAACTTAGATTGCACTATTGGACTTGATCAGACAAAATACCCACTTGAAGAATCATAGGGTCTTTCTGGCATGGAAACAAGGATCTACAAGAGAACCTATCGCCATTTTCAGTCCCGTCCGCACGCTCGAAGGTGAGAAAAAGTTTCATCGAATGCTACTTTCCTCGAATATGAATGCATTATTAAAATGCCAACTCCCCTGGAATATAAAATAGATTGTCATGGCATGAACTCAAAATTGTTTCGCTTCGATGGAGTCCAAATTAGCTCCTCCTACTCCTCCTTCTCCTCCAAGATCGTCGTTGGCCCTTCATTCATAGTGGTTGGTAATTGTATAGTGAGAAAGCTCACTCCTGCCTATGAGACGAGAAAATCCCCTTTTATATCACATGAATTGAAATACTACAATCCAAAAACAAGTTCTTTTGATGATGAACCACTCTAATACAGAATGGCTTTGAATGTTTTTTAATAACAAAATTAAGTAAAATGATTTTAAAACCGGATCCAAGTCATAATTTTAAATCTTGGTTTCCTCTCTCTTCTCATTCAAAATAATATTGAAAATGAATCAGATAGCTATCTTGATTTCTGAAACAATTTTGAAATTTTTCGCTAAATCTTCAAATCATAAAGAAGGAAAAGCTCGCACATTCAACTACAAATGAGAAAAAGGAATAAGAATTAGAAGACGAATTTAAGGATATTGTTATAAATCAGAAATGAGATTTTGTGGTTGTGGCACTTATTACTTCAATTTATAATAAAATTTATAATTTTAATATATTCTTCAATTGATCTGGAATCGGTTTGAACTCACACCCGCTTCAAGCCAGACTCAGCCGATCCGATCCCATAAGTTGAGTTCAGCTCAATCGTTGCACGACTAAACGGACATCTTTTTGAAATTTAAAGGTCACCAGGGGACTGACCTTATCTTCTACAACTCTGCGAAGCAAATCTGAGGGTTTAGGGTTTTGAGAAGCAGAGCGATTGAGCTGAACTCAACTTCAATCATGGTTGCAACAATAACTCCATCGCCCATTCAATCTTCGCTCCTCAGTTTCTCTTCTTTCCCAAAGCTCCTTGTTTCGAAACGAAATCACGATTTTCTTCTCAGAAAAAGCCTTAATTTTCCTCTTCGTTTCTCGCTTCACCAATCGAACCAACTTCTAGGGTTTCCATCTGTGAAGAGGTCTCCTGGTTATGAGAGAGGAATCTGTTCCATCTGTTGTAACAGCCCAAAAGAAGAATCTCAGTCTCAGAGCAATAATAATAATCAAGGAAAGGTGGGTTTCCTATCTAAGGAATTTTAAAATTTTTTTTTTTTTAAAGTCGTTTTCCAGATTTTAGTTAAATTTCTTTCTTTCATTCTCAAAGAGATTCTGTGAATTTAATGTTATAATTCTCTCTTCTTTACTCTGGCTTTGCTTTTCGATTGAAAGATGGAATCTTTACTTGAATTCAGATTGAGTTTTCATCATTTCTGTGGTTTTTTTTTTTTTTTTTTAAAAATTTGTTTGGATGATTGAGATGAATCCAAACTATATTGTAGGTTGAGAAATTTTTTTTTTTAATTATCTAAAAAATAATGGATGAGGGACACTGCAATTGGGAAGATGACCGTTGTACAGTATAGTATTATTTGCATATACAACACAATGTGGCATGAAAACCGATAACAATTGTTCTTAAAAAGTACCAAATCGGTACACTGTTCATTTTCATTCTAAATTCGGTAATTTACCAGTATCGGAATTAAAATATGAGTCATGATAATATGATTTGCCAGGTGGCATACTCAATCGACTCCCTGACGTGACAAATTTGGGAACCTTAGATCTGTACGCCTTGGGAGCCGTGTTGGGAAGTGCATTATCAGGACTCTTAAATTATTTTCGTTAAAGTAGGGAAAAAGTTCACTGTTTTATAAAACAGAACTTTTTTTTAATTGTTTTACTGAAATTAAAACAGGGAAAGCATTTACTGTTTTATGGACTAGGAAAACTCCTTGTACTCTTTTGGTAGAATATTTTAATTCTGAAAACACTAATTTACCATTTTTGGAATTAAAATGAACAATATGCTGTTTTGATAAATTTTCAATTTTACTTCACTGTTATGGTAATTTTCTCTAAAGTCTTTGGAGTTCAAAACGTGTTGGATAAATATAAGGTTGTACTCTTTTCAGGACACTGGACTGGATTGGCCCATCCTCAAGCGTTGGGAAGTGCCTTGGAAATGGCAAACATTTAGCCTCACCATGTTTGCATGCGGATTAAGGTACCTTCTATTCTTACCAAAATCTCATCTTGAAGTGCAATAAGATAATTTTTTGCTCTACAATGGGTTTTTTAGCTGAGTAGTGATCATGGTGGTCCCATTACTTGCAAAGAGATTTCTGAATACAAGTTTTCGGTGGATTTTCTAAGGGTGTTTGTAGCTCTCTTATAGTCTAATGGTTATTTTGTTTTCTTCCTTGTGCACACATATTTTCAGGAAATCCTGAAATTTGTATCCATTCTCAATCTTCAATTTTTTTTTCAGTGGAGGGATATGTAATTGTTATTGTTAGAGTGAAACTAATGTTTGTTCAGGCAGTTTTGGTTTGACAGGATTGGTAGAAGCTGCAGTTGTATCATATCTAGGATTGCAGATTGGAGAACTCAGTTTAGATGAGAAAGCAGAAATACTATTCATCGAACAGGCGTATGGATGACTATCCTTGATTCTTAGTTACATTAACTCATAGTTTTTTTTTTGATTGATATAAGATACTAGTGAGATAGACTTTTAGACGTCTACGTGCTGGATATGGTTCATAGGCAGGTATGAGATGAGAGTAGCCAACTAACCATCTGTCCAGTTGGGTTTCTTTTCTCAACCATTTTCCATATTCATTCAGACTGTCCAAAAGAATGATAGAACAGATTGTCAGTCATCAATTGGTCAAATTTATGCTCAGGATATATATATTTTTTTCCGATAGTTATAGGGTTAGTGGTTAGGAAATGAAGTTGGGTTCAAGGGGATTTTAACCTATGATGTGGGGACAACACTCCACACTTCTTACCACTTAGCCAAGTTGGCACTTCAATGTTCAGGAAATTCTAGGTGGGAAACATCAAATACCCCACCTAACACCATGTACTACACATGTATTTCTATGCCATTTTGAACATCCCCTTTTTCGTTTTTTGATAGACAAGCGCTTGAAGTTGGGTTTTGAACCCAGGTCTGTGGTACTACCAATCACAGACTTTACCAACTTATGAAGCTACACCTTCATTATTGTTGATAGCGACAATAAACTGCCCTTATGGTGGGCTAGTTGGGTACCTCAGATTTTCTCTTCTGTTTGTTGGGAAGTTTCCTCAGATGGACTTTGCAAACTCAAAATAAGTATAATATTTTCTTTTACAATCTCCATTAATTTCTTTGCAGCATAGCCACTGCAGTTGTACTGGGAGTTCTATATGGTATCGCCAACACTTCTAAACCTCTTCCAGATGATGTTTTCCGCTATGGTATGTGCATGAATACTTTTTAGTACTAGTGTTTTTCTGTTGGAACTTGGCCATTGAAAGATGACTCAGGATAAGAAGAGACAATGAGTTTTACTTAGTTTGTTGTCAAAAATGCAAAATTCAAATTTTACATGTTGCCATTGGTAGACATTTGGTTCTATGTGGATTCTTTTGCACTTTATATCACAACATAGGTTGTAATTGTTTCAGAATGGAAGGAACCTTTCAATCTACAGAACGGGTGGCTCCTGTGGGCTGGAGTTGGTTTTGTTGGTGCCCTTGCTTCTATCTCATTACTTGGAGTTTCCATGGCCTTGTTCAGTGGCGAGAACCCACAACGAGAGGTTAGATTTGGAATTTTCATTTTTTGGAACTTGATATAGAATTGTTCTCTTTATTATTACGTATTTGAGACTTAGAGCACTCTTCGCTTGCTTCTATCTCATCTTCATAGGTAATGTAGTTGAAAATGTCGTGCCTCAGGGCCTATGTGACATTGAATTTATTTATTAATACTTAATGATAAAGTAATTTAAATAACAAACACAACTTCTGTGTTTTCCCTTATTAATGAAACTAGGCTTAGTTTTCTTCAAATGATATTAGAGAAAGAATAACTGAATAGTCTTTGATACATACCTATACACACGGAGAGATATGAGCTTATATTCACATATTTTCACTTCCTCGATCCACATATCATCTGTTTGAACAAATGAGATGGATTTTTCTGCTTCTTTTTAGTTTTCCTTTACACTGCTCTAGGTATAATTTCTTTACTTGTTATTTTACAAAATTTCTTTCAGACTGATGCTCTAGTTCGCTTGCTGCCATTGATTGGCTCTTCAGGTATCAGGTAATGATGTATAGAAAGAAACACATGCTGATTTCCTGCCAATGTTGTGGCTATCAATTTCAAAACTAAGTTATTTAAAGATACTTCCCTTGTTTAACGTGATAATAATACTTGTGGATATCATTATTATGTTGCATTGCTATTTTGACAAACTAATAATATTTCAGTGTTCATTGTTGTTGGGTATAGCACTGCCTGTCTAGTGGGCATCACTGGTGTGTTGGCGCCACTGCTTGAGGAAACTGTGTTTCGAGGGTTTCTGATGGTGTTCCTTACTACGTGGTAAAATTCCTTTCTAATACTGAATAGTGGGAATGCTGATCCAGACTTAAATCCTTCCATGAATTGCCTCCCATAACATTGTTTGTTATATAGAAATGATACAACAAGATCTCAAATCAACCATGTCTTACTGATTTGAAGACGATTCCTCCATTAGGTCTTCATAAAGTCTTAAATTTTTAGACATTTTTCCTAATACTTGAGAAAATGTAGAACTCGAAGAAACTAGCGTGAGAATCTTGAATTGAGTCATATTTATTGACTTTTTAAGTTAATTGATGAGCAACGGAACTGTAACTGGAGCAAAATTCGCTAACCTGAAATTGGATTGAATTGAGCCAAATCTGAAATTTTCTGAACAAGAATCTAGATTTCGCCGTTAATATTGTTTTAGCTTGTTCATTCACCAGGTGGTGCAGGAACAAGATCTAGAGTTGTGGTTGATTTACTAATTAATTACCTGACATTTGGTTCTGAACCTTATTTATGTATTCTCTCATGATTGTTATATTATATCTGTAGGTTTCCTACTCCAGTTTCTGTTCTTTTAAGTGCAGCAATGTTTGCTCTTGCCCATCTCACTCCTGGAGAGTTTCCCCAGCTCTTTGTGCTAGGTAATACTTCTACTTCTATTGTATGGTCATCTTAGACAACCAACCCAACAAATAAAACATTTGTTGATATAGTTGATGGCTAGTTTTGAATATGCGTTAATATGTAAATACTTGTCCATAAAAAAAACACTTTTATGATGTTTAGGTCGATTGGAAAATGACAGAAATGAAAGAATTCTCCAAGTGGTGATCATTCTATCTAGTATTTGTTTGAAAATCACCTTAGGTCTGGGATTGGAATGAATTGCTATATGCTATAATTTTTGTGAATCAATCAGAGTGATAATTGAAGTCATTTTTTTTTCCCTCACTTTTTCTTAACCTTAATTTCATATAAATCATAAGAGATGTGTGAAGATCAAGTTTTGACTTGGATGTCTACTATGCTCTTTAAAGAAACCAACTGAATTTCATGATTCTTGCAGGGACCGCATTGGGATTCTCATATGCTCAAACTCGCAATCTTCTTACCCCAATCACAATACATGCACTCTGGAACTCCGGTGTTATCTTGCTTCTAACATTTCTTCAGGTAAAGCAATCAAATTTATTAATGGATTTAAATTTTCTTGATGTAGGCTACATCTGAATGTTGAACATTGATGTTACTACAAGAAAATAGTATAGACATACCTCATCATTTTTAATTGAATTCTTCCAACATACTGTTATTAAAAGCAATTTTTCGGCTCTACACCATTTAACTACCTAGGGCAATCAATTGTTTGCTAGTCTTTAAGCCCATGTTTGGTGTTTGTCCATGCAGTTTCAAGGATATGACATCAAGGAATTGTTGCAGGCATCCTGAATCAGGTTTGAATTTTTTGGTCCCGCTAAAAACTGCAGTGTTTGGAAGTTTGTGCAGTTTTCTTTATTATCTTTTCTTCTTAGTTGTTTTATTTAGTTTCATCCAGGTAAGTTGAACAAGGATGATCACTAGCCTGTATGAGTGGGAGCTAGGTGTGCCACGGGCTCTTATAATCTTATTTATATAATTTTGGGGGCCATCTACCAATCCTTATTATCAAATGATGGATGTCTCCATCATTGCAAGAGCTTTGGACAAAAAGAATCTTGTGATCTTAATTGATTCAAGATTGTCATTTGTAGTGATGAGCAGGACAAAGATGGTCAGCTTACTGCATTTGTGAATAGCAGTATGGATATGGTTTTCAAATTTATGTAACTTGTATTGTTTATGGAGTAGAGTTTGTAATCTACATTCAACTTTTCAACCTTCACTGATTGTTTGATTCAGACTGTAAAATTATTCTAACCATCTGATCAGTAGGCATCACGGTCAAGTATGGTATATGAACATGACATTTTGGATCGGGGTGGACCGAGTACCAATCTATCTGATAACAATTAGATTGGATCAAATTCAATTATTCGATTGTATATTTATAATGAGAGAAGAATAGGGTTGCAACTTGTGACACCAAAATTTTCTTCTAAAAATACTCCCATGATACATTTATTCTTACTAATTATTAGGATATTATTGGTCAAAACGAATAAAATTGCAAAATTCTCAATGCCCATATCCACATGAGATAATTTGTTAGTGGTGTATTAAATTATAAACTATGATATAAATTTACATTATTTATTTAATTTTTTTAAAGAAACTTACATATGGGCCTATCTTCTTTAATAGATCCTTTTCTCTTTGCTTCTGGGAGTCAACTTCCATGGGAATCTTAAATTTCACAAGCAAGCTGATACTACTTAGCATCAACAATGTGGTAGTATTTGAAAGAGTGGTGATAATATTACTCTCCCACGTGGCATATTCAATTAACTCCC
This sequence comes from Akebia trifoliata, assembly GCF_017979445.1. Lineage (NCBI taxonomy): Eukaryota > Viridiplantae > Streptophyta > Magnoliopsida > Ranunculales > Lardizabalaceae > Akebia > Akebia trifoliata. The sequence continues at coordinate 5,940,584 of NC_141379.1, forward strand.
CTTACTGGGTGTGTGTCATAACCATAGACTTTATGTATTGGGATACACAACACCACATCTCCATAAATCTGTGCAGTTGTGTATCCCGATGAAAGAAAATCTATGGTTCTAACACATCCCATTAAGGGAGTCGATTGAGTATATGCCACGTGAGGGGAGTCTTTCATACATAAAAGGCCTAATAGTAGGGTAAAAAAAAAGTCCAAAAATCTAGAAATAATAAGTTCAGAATAAAAAGGAAATAATGATTGATGTTTATAATATTTATTTTTGATTGTCTTTTATGGGTTGGGTTGGGTACTTGGAGGTCTCTAATGACCTTTCATATTAATTAAAGATGAGATTTGAATGGAAACTTGTAATAGAAGTAATTGAAAGCACACTTGGGTTATAATTTATAGAAGGCACAGCAAATTAGATTTGTGTAGCTTTCAACAAATTGATCCCTCTCAACAAAATAATATTGATCCAATTGGATGTTTGAGTGAATTGAAAGCCTGATATATTGACCTTTTGGGATACTTGAGGAATCTAAATCATTAAAAATAATAAAACTGAATTTTAAATTACCAGTAATTAAAAGTTTGATAATGTGGACTCCTACTTTGGACACATGAGTTTGTTTAAGAAGGGTTATGTTCACATCACATGGATGGTTGATCAAATTGACAACGATCCGCCAAAACAATGGAATCAATAGAAAACAATTAGTGTGGACATAATATAAATATTATAAAACCGAAAGAAAAGAAATCAAGTGATTTATCTTTTTAACATTCCCATCCATATCTAATCCTTCAATCATGATATACATGTTGAAAAAGCGCGCAGCCCGCTTCAAAATTTTGAAGGAACACTCTCCATTAGATTACACCTGGCATTTTCTCAACAAACCATTGCATTCACCCCTGCCGATCACAAACTCTTGTTTGCCTACAAAAGCGATCCAATAACAATCAGATCAGATCAGATTACTATCACATTGGGACTTGCAGGATCCAAAATCGATTCTATAAATTATCAAACCAGATTCTTATCAAAACCCAGATTCTTGAAATTTAAATTTCAATCTTTCAAATAATTTGACAATTACTATGTTGTCCAAAGGGTTGACTCAGCAGAAAAAACTAGTCAGGTGTTTGCCCCTTTTGGTCATGTTGTGTGTGCAAAAAACTTGGTGATTTCTTGGCTTACTCAGTTGTATGTTAGGAAACTCTTGTGGGGTCAACTAGTACCTGTAGTAGTAGTAGTAATAATAATAACAACAGCAGCAACAGCAACAGCACAGCAACAACAACAACAACAACAACAATGGCCTTTATATATAGAAGAACATTAACTACATGTGTAGTATGAGTTCAATGCCCGGTATGAATATTAATTCCTTAGGGGCCACCCGTGAGGGTACACCCTCATTTATCTGGTGCATGTGATGCGCAAGCAGTGCATGTGCCCCGGGAACAGTCCTTGGACCAGATCATTATCTATGGACTGGGCAAAGCCCAGATGCGGCCCAGTCTGCTGTCTATAGGGATACCACATTAGAAAAAAAAAAAAAAAAACACAAAACAAAAGAACATTAACTACATGTTACTATAACCATTATTATTTAAAATGGTACACTAAAACAACGTTTGGAGAGACATTATAAAAGCCTAATTTTTGAAACAAGTGACATTCATAAGGCAAATACTGTAAGATTGGATAGTCATGTTATAACCACGTTATGAACATTTTCTAAACAGCGTGGACTTATTAAATTAGAAATAATTTGATTTCGTGCTTGCGCAAGGGAAGGGGGGGGGGGTAATTTAATGTATGAAAGAGGTAGGAAACTTGGATTTTAAGAATTTGACAAAAAAAAATTAACTTGGGTTACAAGCATGAACAGCAAACCCTAGGTCAAGAAGTGAGAAACAAGGGTTAGATTTGGGGAAATTCACTAAATTTGGAGTTCCAAGTTAGGTATTTGACTTGAATATCTTCCCCATTTAATAGAGGATACTCCACTTGTTCTCCAGCTAGCAGACATGGTTAGCACACTTAAGTAATGGAAATTAGTTTAAATATGATGAGGGCTTTAAAGGAATGTGGACTTTAATGGTTTACCTTTAAAAAACCTCGTTTAACAATACCAATGATCAAGGATATGAGAAAATCCATATTTGGAGGTAATTTTTAAGTCTAAACTATCAAGTACATTGACTTATGAATTCTTTTACATGACTAAAATGCCCCGTAGATATAAATTTTAAAATCGGATTTATTTGTGCATGAGGATTTGAAAGCTTTCTTCTACTCTGGTTTTGGTGCAACATGGCAAGAAATTTTTTATTTTTTTTTGCTAGGTGGGGTTAGTGGTTAACAGTTAACATTAGTATAAGAAGGGGTTCGAGCCTAAAACCTTGGGAACAACCTCCACAAGGTCTTACCTCTTAAGCTAAGTGGTCATTCTTGCAACATGGCAAGAACTTGGAAAACTAAGCTAGTCAACCAAATGACCAATCCAATCATTCTAAGAAGGAGATAATGGTTAAAACAAGACCCACCTTATTTGCCTTCCCATTTTACCACTTAATATGTGATAATGACTTAGATAACTTAGTTGACTAAAATAGCATTCTGATGTTTATACTTTGTAGAAATTGTCACATTAAATGGCTCGATAACATTCCCAATTGGTTTAGTTTTATTATGAAAACTGAAGAAAAAATTAACAAGAGAAACTCTTTTTATGCCCCGAAGTTTGATGCTAGAACATATTGTAAGAGTACTCCCACATCGCCTAGGTATTATTGGGATGTGCAATGTTTATAGTGGTGGCAACCCTCTCTTTGCAAGCCGATTTTCAAGGATGAGTTAGGCCTATGAGCTTTAATATGGTATTAGAGTGGGTCTATCTCAAGGATGGGTTGGGTTAGTATCTCCAACCCTACGTGAAGGGGGAGAGCTGAGTGTCTCCAGTCCTGACGGTGAGGAGGAGTGTTAGTATAGTCCCACATCGCCTGGGTACTAATGGGATGTGCAATGCATACAGCAGGAACAACCGTCTCCTTGCAAGCTGATTTTCAAGGATGAGTTAGGTCTATGGGTTTTAACGCATATAAGTCACCAAAAATCAGGTAAACCCTACAGCCAGAATTGTCATTTTACATTGAATTTAGTATATTTATTCAACTGCTCAAGAAAGTCACCAATTACCAGAGTAAAATTATGGTTTGAGATTATACTGTTAAACAATTAAAATACAAGGCTAAAATAGTCATTATTCATAGACAAACATGATTTTTCCTATTCCATCATAAAAAAAACAGAAAAGAATAAACAAACTAATTTATTTGAAGGAAGGGTTACTAAGATTTCAAGACTATTAGTGCACCCTAAAACTTGCCAAACAGTTGAGGGCAATATAGTAGGTTTAGGGTTAGTTGCCTTAAAAAATAAGTAGTGGGCCCCTTTAATGGGGTGAGGTGGTTGTTTTACTCACAGGGTAAGTGGTCCCCCAAAGATCTAAAAAAATTCACTCTGACAGGTCAGATTTATATATCTGATTGTGAGAATGAAGAATAGAAGCTTTGAGTCAAAGAATAGAAATGGGATTTTAGGATCCTGAGATACTAAAACAGTATCTAATCCATTATCCATCTCTCTCTCTCTCTCTGAAATAGAGTAAAGGGGTCCCAAAGGAATTTTCAGTGAATCTTTTGGATTTGAATATAAATTTGAGCTTTTGTATTGTATTGGAACTTGGTTCCCCCCACGTTTACATAAAATAATTCAACAAAGATGATTTTAAAAAAATACTGTTACATTGGAAGCTTGCTTTGTCTTGGTTTGTAGAGGATAGAGGAGTTTCATGAGAAGTGTGAAAAAAAAAAATAATTTGATTTAAAAATCCACAAAAACTGCTGATTTTGTAGTCTCTTGAGATCCCTCGCTTTGGATTTAAACAACTCTTAAATGGGTACACAAGGGGAAGTGAAGAACTAAGAGTCTCCATTGAAAACTCACACCCTTGACTTTGGTTTCTTGATTAAAAACTTGGTTTGAGCTTCTCAACGAGTCACCGCAATCCTCGAAAAAAACACGCTCTCCATTACAGTCACCCCAAAAGGTGGCTGAAGCTGCGGAAGCAGACCCATTCTCAGGAAGCGTATAACTAAGTGAAATTGGGCTGTAAACTGAGTTTCTTGAGTTCTGATAGTAATTTGTGTCATAGCTTAAGCTACTCTACTGTTAGATACCAGTGTTCGAGGTTTTCGCTTATGGGTTTCGTTTAGAACTCAGTCTAGTTTGAGGAAGTCTGTTTTTGTTTGTCTTCTATTCGTGTCACCTTTCTTTCTTCCCACACTTCTGAGCATAAGTATAGAGTTAGAAGGGAGAGAGAGAAAAAGAGAGCTATGGAGGAGAAGAATGATTTCGACAAAGTAGATGAAATCATGCTCCCTGGGTTCAGATTTCATCCTACTGACGAAGAGCTTGTTGGGTTCTATTTAACGAGAAAGATTCAACAGCGTTCTCTTCCTATCGAGCTTATTAGACAGTTGGATATCTACAAATATGATCCGTGGGATCTTCCAAGTAAGTTAATGCAACTTTACTGCATGACTGACTTTGAGTTCTTTTGGTTGGATGGGAAGCAATTCTAGACTTCTTAGGCTTGCCTCTTTCTTTGATAATCAGCTTGTATGGTTTGGTTAATGAATCCAAAACTTAGATTTCTTGTGTTTTAGCTTTGCCAAGAAAGACTGACGAATGAAGCAAAGAAGTCTCATGTTTTATCATCTTTTTCTCTGTTTTCAGTGGAAGCGTTTTAGAACTCTTAAAAGATCCAATGTTTTAAAGTTAAACTGAATAAAAATATCAAAAATTTTCTTTTGCTTTTTTTTTTTATTTTCTTGTTTCCTTCATTACTTAGTTTTGAACTTGACAAACTAATTTATCCACATTTTTGCTATTAGAGTTGGCGACAACGGGGGAGAAAGAATGGTATTTCTACTGTCCAAGAGACCGAAAGTATAGAAACAGTGCAAGGCCTAACCGAGTTACAGGAGCCGGGTTTTGGAAAGCTACTGGGACCGACCGTCCTGTCTACTCCTCCGAAGGAACGAAATGCATCGGCCTTAAGAAGTCCCTTGTGTTCTACACAGGCAGAGCAGCCAAAGGGATCAAAACTGACTGGATGATGCACGAGTTTAGATTGCCTTCGCTCAGCGACACAGCTCCACAGAAGAGACCCATAGATAGAAACATCTCTGCCAATGTAATACTTTCTTCAGACTTCTATCTTGTTTTTCTATTTGGATGTGTCACTTATCAATTAATCACCAATCAATTATCTCCTTGGGCCCACAGGATTCATGGGCTATTTGCAGGATCTTCAAGAAAACAAATTCTATGGCACAGAGGGCTCTCTCTCAATCTTGGGTCTCTCCATTATCCGAAACTGCACATGGCACTCAATTCAGTTCAGAGAACATCTCTTGCACAACTGAGGCCAAATATTTACAACAACCCTCTCCTACTAATTTTTCTGTCGTAGATGTTTCGTCTTACAAACCTATTAATCCTAACCCATCTCTGCCTTCCATTGCAAATGGAGACCTTACCGATGGCTTCATATTTTCACCCCTTGATTTGTCAGGACCTCGTATGTGTGCAGTTGATGTTGCTTCCATGCTTCTAAACCTGTCTCAAGCCTTACCTGGGGACATCACTACAGCTTCCCAAAGTACAGATTTCTGTGGGATGCAACAGCAACGTAATAGTTTCTCTAACACTTCACCACATGAGATGCAGGGGAACATGGGCACTGGGGCAGAAGAGACGTTCTTGACTAAGAACCCGAACATATTCCATGTTAACAATCAGTGGGGAACCGTTCGATCAGTTGGGTTTCCCTTCAGTCCACCTCCCGATCTGTTTGATGCATGGAATCCTCGTTTATCGTGGGATTCTCCCTCGTATCCTAGCGAGATATCTACAAGTTATTCCACAAACACGTGCCATAATTGATTTAATTGTGATATACAGTACCATTATCTGTTTGCTTTGTGGATTAAGTCTTTTCGTTGGCCCTCAATCTTCTTTATGATTGTCATAGAATATAGACTAGGTTTCTAAAGTTTGAAACTAAACTGTCTTGAAGGCTACTAAGAAAATCCAAGAAGTTGAAACCACAAGTACACATAGGCAGACACCTAATCCATGCACATGATCAAGCAACCAAGATCACGATGCAATGTTAGTTGTTTTTTTTTTTTTCTTTCATATTTTGTTGATAAGTGAAAATCAAGGTTTTGGAAGGATCCTTCCTTGGACCTTTTACTGGAAGACAAGGAGCATGTTTGGATACGCATAGAAAAGTAACTTTTTTTACTTTTGAAAGTTAAAATGCTAGTTTTGATTCATTTTAGAAAATTACTTTTAAAAAGTAAAAAATCTTAACTTTTTAGAAAGCAAAAGATAACCATTTTCTATTTTTTAAAAGTTACTTTCTATCTAAACTACTTTCTACTTTCTATCCAAACGGACTCGTAAGAACCGATTGAAACGTATGAGCCTAAGCATGCTTTCACAATGCAGATATGTAATAGCTTAGCAGACTAATTGATGTTGTCAAAGTCTTGGCCATGTCAAGAAGTGACAATATTGTGAAGGACCATGAAATTTGATCTCTTTATGGCATTGGAAGACCATTCTAAAAGGAACCAGGGATCCGAATTTAGAGTAGATAGTCACTAGTGCACATCCATTAAGAACATCTCTACCAACTCTAACACGAAGATCATGCTCATGAACTTCCTCACATTTTCGTAAGGATGGAAGAGCAGAATGCATTGAGAACATCAGATAAGGTCACTTGAAGCAAGATCTCGCAGAAAATTGATCGAAGAAACCAGTAATCATTCCTCTTTGTCATGAATTTGTTACAGAACTCCATAAGCTTCCTCCAAACCACAACAATTGGATTGGATTACATTGAAAAAAATAATCATTCCAAACATCAAAAGCCAAGCTAACCAGATTTAAAAATTGTAGTATTGGACCTGTCTCCCCAAATGAATAGAGTATAAAATGTTAAGAACTCAAGTGCTACAAAATATAGAGTCACATACATTCCTGAGCTCCGGTCCTGCATAATGAAACCAAAAATAATAACTGCCTACGTCTCCATGTTTCTATGCATCCCCAAAGTAGACCAATTTAATCCATTTTTTTGGTAGATATCTATTGAAGAATATCTCTAAGTGGGATTCGAATAAAACCCAGATTTTTTATATAAAAAAAAAATATGCAGGAATGGATTTGGATAGCCTCTTCCCCATTGCTGGTTTAGCACAATCTGTGAATACTAGCAGTGTTTTTAAAGCCTAAGGAGTGAGGTTATGTGTTTCACTGGCCAAAGCTTTAAGCTTTCCGTAACTCCTAATATTGTGAGTTCTGGTTGTAACCCAATAGCACGATGTCCAATCCAGAAGATAAAGTTTGGGTGAGAAATTTGTTCGAATACGAGGAGGGCATTGCCCACTGTACCGGATTTAAAGTAGCATTTTCTGAGGAATTTGACACTGACGAGATCAGGTTGGGGAAGACTGTTTTGATGGTGTGGGCATGTTTTTTTAAAAAAAAAAAAAAAAAAAACTCTTAGTGGGATTTTGGGTTGTGGCCTGGTTATAAAACACTGAAATGGGTCGAAAGAGTGATCATTTTCATGTCCGCTTTAAAAAATTACCCGAAAAGGGAAAGAGACGATATGAATCTGTGAGAAAAGAGTGAAGAATTTGAATTGAACTTGAAGAGAGAATTCTTTTGGTTTGAATAATAGAGCTGTTATGTTGTTTAATCGTTTTCAAAAGCGCGGGAAACTGAACAACGGTAATTTGGTTTCATTTGTTTTTTCGTTTGCGACTCTCAGTTTTATAAAGAAAATTTGGTTTCTTATTTCCTAAACAAAGTCAAGATGGCCGAGTTGGTCTAAGGCGCCAGTTTCAGGTACTGGTCCGAAAGGGCATGGGTTCGAATCCCATTCTTGACAACCAATTTTTCTTTTTTATTAGTTTTAATTTTTCAAAATTAAATTGGGTGCTCTCAAGAATTTTTTTTTTTTAATCTAAAATTTTCATTTTTCAAAAAGATCTAGACTATAGATTCCCTACAATAGGGCCTATCTAGATTTGTCAATTCATCGGTTCATGTTATTTATTTGTGTCTTTTATTCGTCGTTAGGTAAGATCTCAATCAAGTGGTTAGGATAAATTCATTTTTTGAAACCTTATAAATAACAATGTTATAGGATGGTCTCCAGAACAAGGTAGAAGAGAGGTGTGCAAGGGTTTGCTTAGCTTTGAAACTAAAATTCTTGTATTTTTCTTTGATCATAGTAAAGAAGACTGGATCCATTTGTAGACGTAGGCATGGTTGTTGATCCGTTTGAATCATTGTATTCTCATTTCTTTACTTCACTTAACTTTACTTTCTTTATTTTCTTTATAATCGCATTGGATAGGCATCTTCAAAATTGCAACAATTGTTATCAGACTCATCTAGTTCGTATGGAAAAGCAATAACGATCGACTGTGCTTAGTAAATCGATTTTTCTCTTTGGTTTTGGAAGTTTTGTTATAATTGTAAATTTTAAATTCTTTTACATGCCAATTATCTTTATATAAATCCTTATGGATACTAAATTACCTAGTGTTAATGAAGAATGAATTAACATGACCAACCGGACTTGAGTTGGGTTGGGTTGATAATTTCATGTCCGAGGTCAGGTTGGGCATGGGCATGGGCATGGGTTGGTGTTTATCAAGTTAGGGTTGGACAAGGGTTGATCCCCAACCCGCCTAAATTGCAGCCCTGGTCAATCTAGATGGATGCTTTTTGTTTTCTATTATATTTTATTTTTAGAGGGGACATGTTGTTTGAACACGGATGGATTTTGTCCAAGTTCACCCCACCCTACAAGCATGAGATGAATTCCAGGTGCTGTATAGCATCCACAAAGAATTAACAAAGCTTTCTTGGGTACCAAAATTATGAATATTTAATCTTTGTGTTTATCTATTTTATTTTATCATGTATATGAGTCTTTAGAATCATCCCTTTTACCATGTATTTAGTCAGTTGTAGTCCTTATGTTCAAACCATTGGTTATCACAACCCACAGATCTCAAATACCATCCGACATTCCCATACTATTAATTTCCTCTGTTTCACTCACAATGGAAAAACAAAAAAAAAAGTCAAAAAGCAAATGTCTAATCATCCATAATACTTCATATTAAACATTACTTAAAGAAGAAAATCTGAAAAAATGGAGATGAGAGAGACAATGGGAGAAGGTGAAGGTACATGGTGTGTGGGCTAGTCCATTTTCAAAGAGAGTGGAAATAGGACTTAAGATAAAGGGGGTACCCTATGAATATGTGGAGGAAGATTTGTGCAACAAAAGTGAGATGTTGTTGCACTACAATCCTGTGTACAAGAAGGTGCCTGTGTTAGTACATGAGGGAAGACCCATCGTTGAGTCACTCGTCATCCTTGAATATATAGACGAGAATTGGAGAGAGCCTCATCACCCTAACCTACTGCCTTTGGATCCTTATCAACGAGCCAAGGTCCGCTTTTGGTCTCATTTTATCCACCAAGAGGTGAGGGTCAGGAGGATACACTAATATCTATTATTCGCATCTTGAGATATTTCAATCTCATTCCATTAAGATTTTATTTGATCTTTACTGTTATAATGAGAGAAGGCAGAGTAGAAGTGGTTCGACACCAAAAATTGTCCCCTCTTTTAACATTTAAACTTAATATACTCAGGGCCATTTTGGTAAAAGAAAATTAAGAAAGTTTTCAAAATTACAAAATATCCTTTCTTTTACTATGAAATCTTCAAAATTATTCTTTAATTAATATTTTAAATTGTAAATAAGCCCTTCAGAACTATGTGAGTTTGCACATGCCACCTTCTAGTTTAGTGATGAAATGGAATCAGTTAATGAACCTTCTATTTTTCTAAAAGAAAGAAAGATATGTTTGTTAGGCAACGAAGCTGCAGCATTTGCATTGGTGCATGTGTTTATATACATTATATAATGCACTTATAAAACATTGCACATATTCATCGTTGTCAACCCCAAAGGGTTGGCCTAGTGGCAAGTCGAGCCTTGATGAGCTCCTTAGGAAGGGTAGGTCAAGTGCTCGAAACCCCATGAAGCTATGAATTCATTGGGGCCACCCTCCAGGGTCAATTGACCCTTGACTCAACCTGTTGCATGTAGGACTTTCCAAGGGGGCGGTGCATCTGACCGTGGGATTAGTCCCACCCAAAGGGTGGCGATACCCGTGATATAAAATAATATATATATATATTCATTGTTGTCAAGATTCCTTCATTATTTGTCAAATGAATCACCGATCTTCAATCTTGACAGTTGATTAATCAATGAGGATGTACTTTGGATTGGAATACGTGAGCATGGTTATAAAAGGGTGTTCATTTGCATCGATTGTAAAGTAATTGACCATCAAATGATTGCTGGTTAAAGAGGTTTGAACATGAATTAACCATTGGATCATTGATTAAAGAAGTTTGATCATAGGTCAAACTGGTTTAATCATGCCCAAGAAAGGGGATCGTTGGTTTGAAAAATGTGCAACCTTCCAAATTGATCACTAGAGGTTGGCACCCACACGAAAGGGTCTGACCTTCTCACATTGACCATAATTACATAGCCATCTAAGTCACCTTGGTCTTGATCGAATGAGTTTGAGAACAGATCATGATTTCATACAATATTATTAGTCAAATTATGTTACTAATTCTAATTTGATCCATGCATGCAGTTGTTTCTAAGTCTTTGTGCAGTTATTCTGCAAGAAGGGGAAGAACAAGAGAAAGCCGTGAAAGAGTTTTTGGAGAATCTAAGTGTGGTGGAAGAGGGGCTTCAAAAGGACTTCTATTCTGCTCACACTCCCTTTTCCTATGCCACAGCCTCGCTAGGATTTCTTGAGATCGTCTTGAGTTCAGTTTTGTGCCCCTGTAAAGCTTATGAAGAAACAAGTGGTTTCAAGTTAATTGACCCGCAAAGGAACCCATTGATCTTCTCATGGGTCACCTCTCTCAGCGACGTTCCTGTGGTGGAGGAAACACTTTTACCAAATGAAAAGCTAGCTGCACGACTCCATTGCATTCGGGAGAAGATCATTCAATCACCTAAAGCTTGATCAAGTTCTAGCATCAGCAACAATAGTAGCACTAGTAGTAGTGAAATGGCATGGTTAAATAAGTGAGTGCCACTGATTTCAGTTATCTGTGATCATTGATGCTCTTCCTTGAACTTGTGAGATAATTTTATGTTTGGTACATCTATCATATGTGAGTTTGCTTACTATAAGAATCACATTCAATTATCCGGGCCCAAACTGAAATCGCTTAATCACAAACATCCAAGGCATGATAAGCTCTTAATCCCTTATTAGGCTGAATCATGTCTATAATGTTGTTACTTAAAAAAAAAAATGGATGTATTGATCAAAAGCAAGTGCTTATGAAAATGTTATTTCACAATTTTTGTAAATATTTTGATGTATACTGACAGGAATTTCAATATCTTTCTAGAGATATATAAGAAACTTAAACGCGATCAACTTTTGAATTTACAATTCCATCTCACTGTTCATTTTAATTACCAAAAAGTGAATGGGCAACAAATTCCGTGGTTTGAAAGTGACTATTTCTTAGGTCTAAAGTGACAATTTCACTTTTAACCTGAGAAATTGTCACGTTAAACCTGCGAAATAGTCACTTTAAAACCTCCAAATTCGTTACCCGTTAACATTTTAGTAATTAAAATGAACAGTGAGCTAGAATCGTAAATTCGTCAAAAGTTGATCACGAAAGGGTAGTCTACCCATCTTTCTATGCTATTTTAGTAAATTCCTCTTTTTTATCTTTCAAGGCTACTTCAATGTGAACCACAACCATTGGCATGAGCATGAGAGTTAGTCCTTGGAACGGATATTGTGGGAACTATTAGTTAATGAATGGATACAAGGTGATCATATTCATTATTGTTTGGGTGTGGTTTCTTATTATTTCTATCATACAAATGAACCCCTCCCCCCACCTACCCAAGAGAAAAAGAATTTTGAGCTTTAATTAAACATACTAGCCAATTTCAAATCTTTGGGATAAGGCTTTGTTGTTGTTAGTTAATGGGATTCATCGTTAGCTCATCTGATATCCATCTTTTTGTATAATATGCATGGATTCCAAAGCTTTCAATCCTTTCTTAGTAGAAGATGATTATATTAATAAATTGCAATCTCTGAGATGTTGGAAGAAACTAAAATGGTCGATTTCCTTTTGTTGGATAGTTGATTCTGACTTTGTTGCTCAGTCGGGTCTATGGGCCCAGTTTGAACTCTTCTTATAATGTAGTGCAACAAGTCCAACTACGCCCATGGATCAGGACATGTGATGGAGTAAAAATCATTAGAGGAGACCCATTCTAGATCTTCAATACACATATTATGGATTTTCATTTATAGGATTGATTCCTTTGTTTATCTTATTTTTTAGATGTTTTTACTATTTTAGAAAGTTTTCTTCTATTAATAACTTCAGTTATAGAAGTTAGAATCACACACTGTCGATTCCGCCTTACTTCTTGGATTAAGTAATATTTATTTCCATGCTTATATCATTTTTTACACTATTTTTAGAAATTTTTATATTTTTGGCTATTTTCATATTCTTTTATAGGAATAATACCTTTTCTCTATAAATGTAATTGTAAGTCCAATACGTGCGACATCTTTTATTAATAAAATTTATGTTTTTAGAGATTTTTCTTTTTCTTTTTCTTCTTCCAATTGCTTAGTGTGGCATCAGCAACAGTAGTTGGTGTGGCAATAGCATCTATCAACAATAGTTGGTGTGGCAATAACACATCTCTCTCTATTATAAATACAGTAGCTATCTTGTGGTAGATGTAAGAGAGATAGAAATCTGTAAATCTAGAGAGAGGGCTAGGAAAGATTACAAAGGAAGAGGTTGATCTTCTCTTTGATTAAAAACCAAGCCAACTTCTTGAGACGAACTTGCGGGTTGTGTAAGTCGTTGGTTTCTTCTTATAGTAGATTCTCCCTTCACCCCCCGTGGACGTAGGCACATCGCCGAACCACGTAAATATTGTGTGAGCATCTCTTTAATTGCTATTTACGTTCGTAGTTAGTTTTACTTTACTTTGATTGCTTGTAGTGTTGGTCATTGCTTGTTGGTGTGTTTTGGAACTTGGTATAAGTTCCGATTTCGGAACTTGGTATAAGTTTCGACAAATGGTTTCTCTCTAGGTGGTTTGCTTCCGTGGCTTCACTCCTAACAATTGGTATCAGAGCCCTTATTCAAATCAGGGTGGTTAAGCTCCGATTTGAGGTATTTGCTTGGGTATTGTGTAGTGTACACAAGGTGTTTGTTGAAATTCCTGAGAGAAGCTAGTGTTGTTAAACAAGCGGATAATGACGTCTATTAGCGGAACCGTCAAAGTGGGAAAGTATGAGATAGAGAAGTTCAATGGGAAGAATGACTTTTCCTATTGGAGGATGCAAATGAAAAATTTGCTAATCTCACAGAAATTGCATAAGGCGTTGGCAGGAAAAGAAAAGAAGCACAAAGACATGTCTGATGAGGATTAGGAAGAGTTAAATCTCGAAGCACGAGCGTTGATAATTCTATGCCTTGAAAGGGATGTAGCTTTCTTGGTAGATGGAGAGGTAACGGCTGCGGGTGTGTGGTCAAAGTTAGAAAACAACTTCATGACGAAGACTCTAACAAATCGGATCTATTTGAAGTCCAGATTGTATACTTGCAAGATGGAGGAAGATACACCAATCCGGGAGTACATTAACAAGTTTGATAGGATCATATCAGATTTGAAGGATATTGATGTGAAGGTAGAAGATGAGGATCAAGCACTTTTGTTGCTCCTTTCGTTGCCAAAGTCATATGAGAACCTTGTACAAACATTGATGCTTGTGGGTGAAAATTTAACGATGAATGAGACTAGAACATCACTTCTAGCGGATGATCTTCGAAAGATTGCAACTAGTGGCATGGCTATTAGTGGTAATAAGGAGCAAGCACAAGGGTTGTTTGTAAGAGGAAGAAGAAATGAGCGAGGAAAAGGCAATGGAGGAAAGTCTAGATCGAGTTCTAGACCTCTTGCGGAAAGATCGTGTTTCAAATGCGGTGAGCTTGGGCATTTCAAGGCAAATTGCCCTAACAAAAGAGTAGGCGGGAAGAAGAACAACAAAAGCAAGTTTAATGGGAAGCAACAAGGCAAGCAAGAGGCTAGCTATGCCTCGGAAGAAGGGGGTAGCGATGAATGCTACTCCGTCACGAGTGATGGAGAAATCTCCGGTAAGTGGATTCTTGATTCGAGTTGCTCTTACCATATGTGTCCAAATAGGAAGTGGTTTACTACCTACAAAGGCATTGATGGTGGAACCGTATTGATGGGTAATAATCATGCTTGTAAAACGGTGGGGCTTGGTTCAATTAGAATCAAGATGCATGATGGAGTGGTCAGAACCTTGATGGAGGTGAGACATGTCCCTGATTTGCGAAAAAACCTTATTTCTGTTGGTGCTTTGGACTCCGGTGGTTGCAAGATAGTTACGGAAAATGGAGTGAAAAAGGTTGTTCATGGTTCATTGGTAGTGATGAAGGGTATTCGTCATGGAAATCTCTATGCTCTTTTGGGTACTACAGTTACAGGAAATGTAGCAGTTGGAACAGCTGGAAGTGGTGGAGACCCAACTGAATGCACTAGGTTATGGCACAGGCGACTTGGGCATATGTCAGAAAAGGGTCTAAATCTGCTCGGTAAGGAAGGTTTGCTGAAGAACATGAAAAAGCCTTGCATGAAATTTTGTGAGCATTGTGTGTATGGAAAGGCACACCGGGTTCAGTTTTCTTCAAGCAAACACAGAAGCAGAGGTATATTAGACTATGTGCATACAGATGTTTGGGGTCCGGCTACGATAACTTCCAAAGGTGGTTCTAGGTATTTTGTCTCATTCGTGGATGATTATTCAAGGTATGCTTGGATTTATTTCCTTAAGCATAAGAATGAGGTATTCGAGACATTCAAGAAGTGGAAAGCAATGGTTGAGAACAGAACGAGCAGAAAACTGAAGACATTACGATCTGATAATGGTACAGAGTATACAGAGGGTACCTTCAAGGAGTTCTGTGATCAGGAAGGTATTGCTCGACATTGGACAGTTAGAAAAACACCACAGCAGAATGGAGTCGTAGAGATACTGAACCGAACATTGCGGGAGAGAGCAATGTGTATGCGCTCGTATGCTGGTTTGGGCAAAGAATGGTGGGCAGAGTCGGTTGCTACAGCTTGCTACATAGTGAACCGGTCTCCACATTCGAAGTTAGATGGAGATGTACCTTACAGGGTGTGGTCAGGAGAGCATGCAGATTATGAGAGACTTAGAATTTTCGGTTGCACAGCTTATTACCATGTCAACGAGGGAAAGCTTGCCGCTAGAGCCAAGAAGGCAATATTCTTGGGGTATGCAACGGGAGTAAAAGGCTATCGCCTTTGGTGTGTAGAGGATTCTAAGTTCATAATCAGCAGAGATGTTACTTTTGATGAGAGCTCTATGGTAGCTTTGTCAAAAGCTATGGTGCCCGGTTATGAAGGTGTTGAGACTTCAAAGTCTCAAGTGGTTGATATAGAACCTAAAGACCAACCAGGTTCTAGTCATGTTCAAGAGGAGCATCATAGAGACACTCAAGATGAGAGTGATGATGATCTTGAACATAAGGAGGTTCAACAAGAGAATGTACAAGCGCTTCAACAACAACAGCTTGAAAAGTCATTGGCTTCCACTAGGCCGAAGCGAGCATACAAGCAAGTTCAGAAGCTGGGTTCAGATCAGCCTCTTAGGCATTATGGGCAGGTAAACTTGGTTGAGTACGCACTCTCAGTGGAGGATGATGAGCCGGTCACCTTCAAAGAAGCTATTTGGGATAGAGATAGTGAGAGTTGGTCAGCTGCGATGGAAGAAGAGATGAAATCTCTCTGGAAGAACCAAACATGGGAGGTAGTCCCATTGCCCGTGGGAAAGAAAGCTATTGGTTGTAAGTGGGTGTACAAAAGGAAAGAGGATTCTTCCAATCTCGGCGGTACAAGGTATAAGGCTAGACTAGTTGCAAAGGGGTTTGCACAAAGAGAGGGTGTTGATTACAATGAGATTTTTTCTCCTGTGGTGAAGCATACTTCTATTCGGGTGCTATTGAGTATTGTTGCTCATGGTGATCTTGAGTTGGAACAACTCGATGTCAAAACAGCCTTCTTGCACGGAGACTTGGATGAGAAAATTTATATGCACCAACCTGAGGGCTACAAGGTTGAGGGTAAGGAACATCAGGTATGTCGCTTGAGGAAATCACTTTATGGATTGAAGCAATCTCCTCGGCAGTGGTACAAGCGATTTTATTCCTTCATGCTAAAGCATGGGTTCTCCAGAAGTGATTATGACTGTTGTGTGTATATTTGGAAGCTTCGTGGAGGTGATTATATCTATCTTCTTTTGTATGTGGATGACATGCTTATTGCTTCGTTGAGCAAGGTGGAGATAGATAAGCTGAAATCTCAACTTGGTAAAGAGTTTGAGATGAAGGACATGGGTGCTGCTAAGAAAATACTGGGTATGGAGATCAGAAGAGAGAGGTCAAACCAGCGATTGTTCTTAAGTCAGAAAGGCTATATTGAGCGGGTCATCGCAAGGTTCAGGATGCAAGGTGCTAAGTCAGTGGTGACTCCATTGGCTCCACATTTCAGGCTCTCTAATAAACAATCTCCCATTACAGTGGAAGAGAAGGCACACATGGAACGTGTACCTTATGCTAGTGCAGTTGGCAGTTTGATGTATGCCATGGTTTGTACACGTCCAGATATTTCACAAGCGGTCAGTAGGTTCATGGCGAACCCGGAGAAAACGCACTGGGAAGCAGTGAAATGGGTCCTGAGGTACTTGAAGGGTACCGCTGATACGGGTTTGTGTTTTGGTGGAGATACATGTCAGATTAGTGGGTTTGTTGACTCAGATTATGCAGGTGATCTAGATAGACGACGGTCTACTACTAGTTATGCGTTCAGTATACATGGTGCTCCAGTTAGTTGACGATCGATGTTACAGGCTACAGTGGCACTTTCTACTACAGAGGCCGAGTACATGGCCATGGCAGAGGGAGTGAAGGAAGCATTGTGGTTGTGGGGTATTCTAGATGATTTGGGGATTAAGCAGGATTGTGTGAACTTGTGGTGTGATAGTCAGAGTGCGATTCACTTGGCTAAGAATCAAGTTCATCATGCTCGTACCAAGCATATCGACGTCAGGTATCATTTTGTGCGGGATGTCATAGAGGAAGGTGATGTTTCTCTCATGAAGGTGCATACAAATGAGAACCCCGCAGACATGTTAACCAAGGTGGTGACAGGTAGCAAGTTCCAGCACTGTTTGGACTTGATTCATATTGGCCCGTGTTGAGTTGCCCAAGAGGGCATGGCCCTTCGGGGCGGAGTTGGGGTGAGGTGGAGTCTTTATGAAGAGATGAAAAGAACTACGATGGCTTGATCCCGGTCAGAGGGTACGTAGGCAACCATGGTCAGAATGGTGCAGCCGAGTTGGTGTTACAGGTTACTCTTGTGTGGTATAGCTTTGCATGCTTGCAGCTTCTTCCTTTCTTCGTCCAAAATTTGAGGTGTTTTTTCAAATTATGTACGAGGTGAAGAATTGTGGCATCAGCAACAGTAGTTGGTGTGGCAATAGCATCTATCAACAATAGTTGGTGTGGCAATAGCACATCTCTCTCTATTATAAATACAGTAGCTATCTTGTGGTAGATGTAAGAGAGATAGAAATCTGTAAATCTAGAGAGAGGGCTAGGAAAGATTACAAAGGAAGAGGTTGATCTTCTCTTTGATTAAAAACCAAGCCAACTTCTTGAGACGAACTTGCGGGTTGTGTAAGTCGTTGGTTTCTTCTTATAGTAGATTCTCCCTTCACCCCCCGTGGACGTAGGCACATCGCCGAACCACGTAAATATTGCGTGAGCATCTCTTTAATTGCTATTTACGTTCGTAGTTAGTTTTACTTTACTTTGATTGCTTGTAGTGTTGGTCATTGCTTGTTGGTGTGTTTTGGAACTTGGTATAAGTTCCGATTTTGGAACTTGGTATAAGTTTCGACAAAGGGTTTCTCTCTAGGTGGTTTGCTTCCGTGGCTTCACTCCTAACACTTAGTATTATGTGTGAATCAATAAGTTTTAATATACAATTGTACAGTATTATTTTGGGAATCAAAGAACTAATTGGAAGATTATTTTTCACCTTGCATCAATAGTAGAGTTTCTCCAAAGAATAACCAAGACAATAAGGAAATTGAGTCGAGCCCACTCTGCCTTTCTCTACTGTCTCTATTTCTACATTCTCTCTCTCCTCTTTTACCTTTCTCTCTCATACTTGTATGTTAGGTGAATTTTGAGGGTAGAGAGGAATGGACAATAAGATCCTCCAAACATGAATGAACTCCTGCTAAATTAGTACCATCACTAAAATAGTTATCATATACCAAACTGTATAAGACGGACTACAATAGCACCTATTAACACCTAAGAATGAGGTCAAAGTACAAGTCATACCACCTAATAACATAATTTCTCAACCGATGGACAATGTTTTAGTTCATGTAATCAATTTAGTTCACTATACACGGAATACATTTTATGCAATCAAAACTTTCTGAAACATTTAATTCAGTATCAAATACAAGATTGGTAGTTATTTGGCCATGTGGTACATCCCAATATAATTGAGCGTTACAAAATGTAAATTTTAAATTTCCACGAGAAGCAATTGCTTTCATCAAAGAGTTGTCCTCACATAGTTGAGTTCACTGAGAATGGCTTGTTGTACCCACTTGTTAATCAAGTTATAGACTCATTCAAAGTTAATATTTAATATTGGTGTAAATACATGATTTTCGAATCCGAAGATCACCTCTACGTGGATTTAGAATCGCCATCATTCTTTTTTAAAATAGGATGTGAATGATCACTCGAAAGATTTTTTTAGAAAAAGTTGTCATTTTGACATTGTAGTGACTCTCGTACGGATTAGACATTGATCCACCTAAGATCTAGGTAAGGGTTAGAGAGAGGGGAAGGTATTAGGCACCTCCCTTTCTCCATCAAATGATGGTAATCTTAACAACGTAGTCATTTTAGAGATATAAAAGAAAATAAAAAATGTAGGCCCAATCACATTTAGCCTTAAAACAAGTTTTGTGGTATGTGCACCAAATGTTTGAGGGTTTAAAATAATTTTCTTTTAAAAGTAGTTAGAACCCTTACACTTTCGACCGAACTGAAGTCCGATCTACCGAAAGTAAGGGAGGGTACTTATTGCATCCTATGGCATTCTAAAATCAAAATTAAAGACATGAGGGGGATAAATAGGAGAGGGATATGTAGAAAGGAAAGAGGGGGACTTAAAATGAAAATCCTACTATAAACTCACCTTGAAAGTTTTACTTTCTCTTTCTTTCCTTCTTTTCCTTTTTTTTTTGTGGATTTTCTTTTCAATCCTTGAAAGGGTCCTTTTGATTTTGATCTTGAAGTGTTGAGACTTTAAGGATGAAGGTAAAAATTATTTTAGTGTACGGATTGATATGGATTGAGATGTTTATAATGTGAAGATTTGAGAGGGATGAACTTTATAATTAATAGTTGTGGATATTGAAGTTGTGAGTTGAGAGTTTCTTTAGAAGGATTGAGAGAAGTGAGATAGATATTAAGAGTTGAGAGGCTTAGCATGCTTTTTTTGAGAGGGACAAGGAAATTTTTATAAGTTTTGAGGATGACTTTTGGAGTTAGAAATGTTAAAAATAGAAAATTAAAGGATAATGACATGGAGTGAAGGCATTGGAGGTTTATTATTTTGAGGTTGAGGATGAGTATTTGTGGAAGGTAATGGAAATGAGTCATTCTTTGACTCAATTAGATTGGATCCTTCAACTCATATGAGTTGAGTGTCAGGTAGGATTAAGGGGTGTGGGTGTTAGTTAAAAGAAGGGTTGTTTAAGGGGGGCAATTATGGATATTTTGAGAGAGTGGAGAAGATGGTGACATGTGTCCAATGGTATGGGGTGAGTGGGTTATGTGAATTGATTATGGAAATTGAGATGTGGGGTGGTATGAAGATGGCTTATGCGGTGGTATGAAGTGTAGGTTGTGTAGTTTTTATGGGTGATAATGAGGTTGGGTAAAATGATTTTGGGAGGTATGTTGTAGTGGTGATAAGCGTCCATCATTGATGATACGAATCTTTATTGGTTATGATTATGGATTTGGGCTAGAGTAGGGGTTTGGGTTTAGGATTGAGTAATGGTTTGAGTCCATTAGACTTAGGGGTTGGGTTGGACTTGATTAGGTTAGGGTTAGAATGATGATGGGGTTTAGATAAGTCTTATTATGGATCCATAGGACTTTTATGAGTCTTAGGATCTTTGATTTGATCAAAATATTGATTTTCGGGGATTTGGATTTTTTAGGCTAGTTGACAGATTTTACTAGAAAAATGATCTTTTTGGATCCTTTCGAGTGGGGGCCGTTCAAATTGAGGTATCTACAGCTGGCATGAAAACAAATTAGAGTTAATAAAAATTCATTGGAGACTTCAATCATACATGAATTAGAATTTTTTCAAGTCTGATTTTCACAGCTCAATTTGGTTTTCTTGTGCCCTATTGGGGAGGCAGAATTTGTAAACAAAAAAGTAATGATGACAGAACTAGGTTTTGTACTCTCAGTACTGTAGTTGCAACTCCACTCCTAGTCCTATGTAGCATTCATTATCATGTTTTGATATTTTTATTTGTTTCTCTGCTCAATCATGTTACCAAATTTTTCTTTAATCTAAATTGCTAAATATGGATTTGGCGATGAAAATCGTTTGTATGATCTGTTACAAGTGGATGCACTAATACACGTAGCATATATGTTCGTGTGTTCAAATTGTTAAATATCAATGGATTTCGGAGAAAACAAAAATGTTGTTTAATATTCAAAAGTAAAAAATAATAATTTATTGGATTAGTGATAGTTTTTTTCTTTAGCTCCCAAATTAAATTAGTAGTAAGAGCAAGATGAGAATCTATAGCTAAAAAGTGCAAGTTATATGTGAATTGAGACATCCTTCATAGGATATGTGGAAATGATCCTTTGAAGCTTGTATTGGGTCAAATGCTTTGAGTATAGATCAAGAGATGGTTGAATATGGTCATGGATTTAATGGGTTGGTGCACATATAACACCAAAACAGTGACACAATATCTTATTTATCAAACAATTACATGGCAAGTTTCAAACCAAATAGCAGAAATTTCTCGACTAATTATCCTTCATGAACATTGATCTACTCATGAACAACACAATACTAACAAATGATGAAGATAGCGATTTCAACATGGAAAGCCCAAAAAAGAGGGCTCTAAGTGAATCTTCCCATCTATAAAAGTAATATTGTTTAATTTCTTACTACACCACACAAGTTGATCAGTCGTTAATCTCGACATATTTAGTACTCTTGATACTAATTTCAGGTCGACCTGTAAGAAGAAAAGGAGCTGATATGATCGTTCTTCGTGATTCTTTTGAAACCTCTTTACAATGCAGTTTCCACTTCTCAAAATTTCTTTAAGTCTCTTCTCTTTCTGCATTGTAAGAGAAAGCAACGACAATTATCACACTTAGATTAAAACTACCAAAAAAAATTGTTAATTATGTGCACATATGTGGGATAATTAAGACTAAGAAAAGATTAAAAGACAACCTTTTGAAGATTTCTTTGGACATCCACAAAAAGCTGTGAATTTGCATGGTTATGATGTTCAACCTGAGGTCCTAAAATACCCTTTAAAATCACATTACTCTCATCCTTGTCGGCTCGAAGAAATTCCCAAAGGATTCTCATGGATTCTTCTATGATCCCCAACAACATTGAACATGTAACTGCATCTTTTCTTCTTTGTCCTTTGTCCTTCAAATCCTCTGCCATTTTTTTTAATGCAAAATGGACTGCTTTATCATCTATAATACAAAGGCAAGAATCTCAAATATATTTATTTTTCTAAAAAAACATTCACTTACCTTTAATAACTGGGACTTGAAGAAGATTCCTAAGAACGCATCGATTCTTGATGTAGTTTTGAACCCGGGGTCCTAAAAAGTATTCATTCTCTAGGAATCTTTGGATAAGCACTTGGAATTGTTGGAATTCTTCAGCAACTTGGTTGTATTGATGCGTCTCATACAGGTCTAATTCCAACATCTCTCGAGCTTTTCTATATTGCCAATGGAGGAATTCCCAAGAAAGACACACTTGCCCGACATACACCATTTCTAATTCGTTCTCCAGCTCTTTAGCAAGCTTCGCTGATGGGTCTGCTTTGGGTCTTCGACGTTTAGATAATCGGAAATTCTGTGAGAGGATTGATGTGAGTGTTGGAGTGGATGATTTTCGGGGTGAAATTGATTGGAAGGGGTCCTTCAGCTGAAGAAAACCTGTTGAACATATAAAAATATTTGAAGGATTAGGTTCTTCATATATAACGAAAAAAATTGAATATCGAAAGATTTTCGTTAATGGACTTATTGTGAGCCATTAATGGGTATTAGTTTAGGTTGTGGCCTATCAATTTGAAGATACGGATCAATGAGAATATTTGCTAATATACATAGAAATTATTGATAAAAGAGAAGGAATTGTAACTTACCTATAGCATACATCTTTTGATAATTCAAGATGTCGAATTTCCTCATTTTCTCACTATAGCTCTTGTAGAATTTGTGTAGCTCATTCATTCGATCTTCATATAAGGACTCCTCGTTGATCTTCGATGGGTTCAGATCTTCGGACATTTTCGGGGACTCGGATTCTTCAAATATGGTGGGGAGTCTTGGAGCTCTAATCTGCCTTAGTTCTAATTTTAGCTGCTCCATCAAGTCCTGGTGCTCCCACAGAATATCCAATTCATTCGAATCCTCCTCATAACTTGATAACAACGAATCCTGTAAATTGGGTTCTGCAGATTTCTTCTCTGAATCATCCTTCAGTTCTGTTTCCAAATCAATAGAATTCTCCAAATGAGGTTCTTTAAACTTTTCAGTATCTTCATGCCTACTTGGGTTTTGAACTGATGAAGATTGATCCCTTGTATCGATTGCTTGTGAGTCCAAAATTCTTGTATTCTCCAAATCAATTTCTTCGAAATTCGGAATATCATCCATTGATGATTCTACCTTTCCTTCGTCAAATTCCATCGTGCTTTCAGGTTCAAATTCTCCACCAAAATCTCTATCCGACAAGAACTCTTCGATGTTTGAGTCCATATTACTCATACCTGAGAACGTCTCATCCAAACTAATTGATTCAGGATCCGAATAAAAATCAAAGAATTCTTTTTTGGATTGAAACTGAACATCATCATAGATTTCAGATTCTAGTTTTTCAGAATCCTCTACATCGAAAGAGTCGCTCAGTACTTCATGAACTTCATCTGTCTTCAAATTATATTGTAGAAAATCTTTCTCCGGCAAGAACCCATCTTCATTACTTCTTCATTATTGAGTGAACCTTCATTCGGATCGACATACAATTCTTTAACAGTAAAGCTCATAACTTCTGGTTCTTCAATAAAGCAACTGAAATCCTTCCCAGGCAAGAACTGACACTTACTCGTCTTCGAGGCCTTGTCTGGGCTTCTTCGGTTATTTTCGTAATTCTGAAATTGAAATTTAAAATTGAACTTCGGCGTCTCTTTTTCTCCAAACCCATCATACTCAGAATCCTCAAAATTGATAACTTCAGGTTCAGTTTTTGCCTCGGAACGATTAGTATCAATTTGATTTTCTTCTTGGGGAAGAATAACAGGGCAATTTGAATTATTGTTTCGAGAACCATCATCAATCTGCAATCTGTGACGAAAGATCAAACTAATTAGTAAAAAAGAAAACAACCCATTGAAGTTTAAATTCATAATAATTGGAAGTATCAATCAAACATATATTTGTAAATATCGAAATTCCGATTACCTGAAGAGATATCTGGCTATGAACCCGAAAAGATAGAGCATGTAGATGGTGATAGAAAACCAGAAAGAACTAACAAACAGATCCATTTTCTTGAAACAAAACTCATTACCAGACTTTGTTCATCAAATTGAAATGGGTACAGAATATAAGTCTCTTTTAGGATCCCATCAAATCAAACCAACAATCTGTTTTTATTTTTATTTTTTTGGTTTAAGTTTGAAGCAAAGATTGAAGAAGTTCAAGAATGAGTTCATCCATTGAACTTTTCAAAGAGAATGGACTTACTAACTGTTAAAACGAAGTTTTAGAAGAAGAATAGGAGATTTAAGTGAAGAAATTCGGTTAAAAGAGGTTGAAATCTGACCTAATAAGCGAGATTAAGGGCTTCCATCAAGCAAGTTTTAAGGAGAGAAAGGAACTTGTGAGCGACTTGTCACATGTTGGTGTCTGGGTTGCTTAGAATTCTCTGGTTTCTGTTATTTTCACAAGATGTATTAAATAGCTAATATAAAATCAGTTAGGGAGTCTCAGTCTTTTGCTCTATTAGTGCCTTTTTAACTGAATAAACCCCAAATGCATGTACCATTCACTAATGCTCCTCTATATTTAGAAAATTCTCCCTACATCCAACTTTTTCAACTTTGTCACATTGAAATTTTGATTTATCTTAATGGTGTTTGGAAACAAATATTCCTAAGAAAAATGCTTAAGTAACATTGAAATGTACATCGATTCTCACATCGTTGATATGGATGTATGTATGTAACCATAGATGTTTTTCATCGATATACGAGTGAAAAGCATTTATGATTATGTGTGCACCTCCACATCAGCAATGTGAGAATCGATGTACATTTCAATGTTACTCTAGCACGACTCTATTAGAAAATACTTGGGCCGTGTTTTAGAGTGTGGTGCATCAAGTGGTAGAAGCACTTCTGTAAGAATTGTGGTTGTGAACTATTTTATTTGGTAGAGTATTTAGAAGGGGCTTTTAGGGAGGCAACTTCTTTCAATATTTTGATTTATATTATATTATTTTTTTGTGTTTTTTTATCATTGATATTTTAGAAAGTACTTTAGTCAATAAATAAAAAATAAGATCATTATCTTTCAAAACTTTAAAAAAAAAAAAAATTGATCAGATTATCGTGAACTTTGAAAGTGAAAAGTTGGTCTAATTAGCTTCGTACTTCTATTTATTTATAGTTTTTGAATATAGTGGGAAGTACTTCCGGGGCTTATTACAAACACTAATTAGAACCTTAAAAAAAGATTGTTTTTTAGCACCAAAAGCGCAAGAAACACTCACCAAATGCATTTTGAAATACTGCCTTATCAAGAACTAAAATACTCGAGCCCATAATAACCAAGTTTGAATACAGCATTATTTGACGGGGGATAAAGTTCGATAAAAAAATGGGAAGCAGCGATAGTGTGTAAAAAAAAAAAAAACACTAATTAACCTATCAACAAAAATCATTGATTATTTGAAAAAATCAATGATTTTTTTAAACAATACCCAAGTGGAAAGCTAAGCCCAGACCGCCATAAAAACCTATCTTTCTTCGTAAAGATTTATTAGAAAATCGCTATTTTTTTTTTTAAAGTAGTCAGTGTTTTCTTAATAAATTAGCGATTTCTTACCAATCAATCAATTAATTATCTAATTTTAGACAAACCCACTTTTTTTTTTTTTTAAAGAAAAATCCAACTATTGGATGATATTTATGACTATACTTGAGTGAGCCTACCAAGGCCCCATCCCCATCCTCATGAAAAAAACACCACTTGAATTGAGAGAAAGTGGGACCTTTAATACATTATTGAAGTCTTACCCTAACAAGAACCTATAAAACAGCAAATATATATATAAGCTTTAAGGTATGGACAAAAATAAGAATCTATATATACCTAATTTTTGTCTTGAAAGATATAAATTATTATTATTTTTCTATTTGCAGACTCATAAAAAGTTATTGCTAAATGGAAATTTTAGGGGGTGGTGTGGCCTGAAAATGACCTGTTAAACCAGTCAAAACCGTTGATTTCAGTCGAAGAATCCAGAATAAGAAATTCTGTTTAGGTAAACTAATAATTCAAAATAAAAACCTACTTGTTAATATATAATATTATAGACACTAGAAGGTGGTCCGTGCAAACGCACATGTATCAAAAGGTTTTATTTGTAAGTTTAGTATTGGTTATTGGGTTTTTGAACATGGCATCGTAAAAAGGATATTGCTGTAATTTCAAAAACTAAGCAAGTGATCATTAGACCGTTGCATGTTGCAATTTTCATGATTTTTTTTATCGAAATGTCCCTGATTATATTAAATTTAAATACAAAAGTGGGGGCATTTATGGCCATTTGAATTTTGGTGTGGACAAAATATTATAATAGTAAAGATATTAGAGATTGGGATATATTTACAAAAGCTCACCCCTACTAAGGAATTTATTTATTGCAAAATTAACAAACTCTTCTTTTTGTTCGATTTTTTTTTCTCTAAGCAAACAAGGGATTAGTGGTTAATAGTTAATGGTAAAGTTGAAGACTTGAGGATCACTAAAATTCAGGGATTTTTGGTTAGAAGTTGAAGGAAGGGGAATTTAAGTTATTTCTCATTAGTCTATGGCAGAAGGCCCAGGTCAAGTAGCAATGTCTTGCTACCTCGTCTTCAACTTGACATAAAAAATCATTGAGTTCTCTTCCCAAAACTACTTATTTGTAACATCTTGGTAAAATTTTATGTTAATTTTCAACCTTTAAATTATTCTACTTTAATTTTCAAATCTAAAGAACAAGATAAGATTTTTGAAGTAGAAGATAATTAGATTTATAGAAAAATTCTAAGGATTTTGCCACAAGGGATTAAGACGATAATCCAAACAATGGATTGAAGTTGAATTAAATAGATTAAAATTTATAGAATTTGAAAAGCTTGAAATGATTGGTTTCAGGAAGAAATAAAGGATTTTTTCAGTTGTAGATTCGAAATGAGACTATTTAAGGTATTTTTTAAGTCTAGAAAAAAAAAGATTAAGGTTGGAGAGGGTGTATCATTGGTTTGAACACTTCTGGGTATCTCATATATTCAATAATTTTAAAAAATGTCTAAATCACCCGAAAAAGGGGGATAGGGGGAGAGAGAGAGAAGGTTAAAGAGGCATATCATAAGTTAAAAAATACTGGTTGAAATTCGGGAGCAAATTCTATGTAGCCAATTTTTCTTGTAACTCACTGTAGTTATTATAAACGATTGAAGATTTATCACATAATCAAGAAAATTTCATCCAATCATTTAAAATTAAATTTAGGAGTTTAGTGATCATCCATGTTCAAACACTTAATCTAATGTTTTTTTTTTTTTTAAATCTAATCTAAACCATGAGTACAAGAGGACTGAGTTGTTATTTTATTTTTTTTCAATGTGATGTTTTGTGGATTGTAGAACAAGAGCTAGAGAGAGCTACAGGGAAAAGATGCTACAAATGACCCGTTCCCGTGAAATTTGTGATTTGGTGAGAGTATTTTGGAGTGGTTCCTAAGGAAAGCAACTTCTTTGAAAAAAAAAAAAAAAAAACTTGATAACCAGATATCCCTATAGATAGCGGACATGAATCGTATATGAGTTTTGCCCAGTCCGTAAAATATGGTTTTGTCCAAAGACTAGTTCCGAGGCACGTGCAACACCTGCACATCACATGCATAGGAAAATGAGGATACACCCTTGTAAATGGCCCTTGAGGAATTAATACTCATATTGGGTATCAAACTCACGACCTTTGGGCATTAATCACTTATCGATCTGAAATTTCCATTGAACCCACCCCTTGAGGTTTCTTTTTTTAAGATTTTGGTAATTATATTAAATTTATTTTTGTATTTTCACCATTGATTTAATATTTTAAAAATATTCTAAGAGGATATTTTCATCATTAAATACAAAATAAGATCAATATCATAAAAACAATCAGGTAATAATTTTTACTTTTATCAGTTTCTCGCAAATTCTGAAAGTGAAAAGCTGGTCTGAGCAGCTTCGTACTTCTATCTATTTTTAGTTTTTGAATACAGTGAAAAGCACAAGCTAGCTAAAAATGCTAATTTTAACTGAAAAGATGTTTTTTTAGCATCAAAAGCGAAATAAATGCACTCTAAATGCATTTTGAAATTCGAACTTACGAAACATTTAAGCCCATAGTAACCAAGTTTGAACTTGGCAAGTATTCGATGGGTATGTTCCAAAAAAATTGAGCGGAGGGATAGAGTGAAAAAATGCATTGAGTATTTGAAAAAATCAATGATTTTTTTAAATACTTTTTGTAATACACCAATGACTAATCATCTATATTTTTGGCAAGAGTCATGATAATGGGACTCCCCCACGTGGTATACTCAAAATACTCTCCTGACGTGTCATGTGCTTAAAGCATAGATTTTATGCCTCGGATACACATCTTCACATCCCCATAAACATATGCAGTTGTGTATCCCAAGGGAAAAAATCTATGGTTCTAGCACGTGCCATGTCATTAGAGTATTTTGAGTATGCCACATGAGAGAGTTCGAAAATCATTATTCTTTAGACAAACCCACTTTTTATAGAAGAAAATTTCTGAATATTCGATGAATTTTGTGATTATGCCTGAGCCCACCAACATGCCATCCCATCATCATTAAAAATGCCTCTTTGATTGAGAGAAAGTGGGGCCTTCAATGCATTATTGAAGTCTTGCACTAATAAAATTAAAAATATATAAAACAACATAAACGTTGTATGTATGGACAAAAATAAGATTTAAAAAAAAAAAAATATATATATATATATATAATATATATATATATATATATATATATATATATATATATATATATATATATATATATATATATATATATATATATATATATATATGGGGGGCGTTCAATGGCCAACTTTTTGGCAAAACATTTTTCAAAACATGAGTTAGAGGTTTTGGAATGGGCTGATTTTTGGTGAGGATGATCTCTACGGAGAGGAGATCACCCTCACCAAAAATCAGCCCATTCCAAAACTTCTAACCCATGTTTACAAGCTGAAAAATTGTGGACCGTCCATTTTTTGTAAACTATTTTTGATGGGGTTAGAAGTTTTGGAATGGGCTGATTTTTGGTGAGGATGATCTCCTCACTGTAGAGATCATCCTCACCAAAAATCAGCCCATTCCAAAACCTCTAACCTATGTTTTGAAAAATGTTTTGCCAAAAAGTTTGCTAAAAAGTTTGCCCTTGATCGCTACCCTATATATATATATATTATTTTTATTTGCAAAGTACAAATCAGAAACCACTCTTGAAAGTTATTAGTAAAGTTTGGACCTGAAATCGACCTGTTCAACCAGCCAAAACAATCCGTTTCAGTCGAACAAATTCAAAACAAGAACTTATTTGTTAAGATATATCTATTATGCATAATAGAGAATTAGTTAGAAATTTATTTATTTTTAGCAAAATCAACAAACTTCTTCTTGGAATTATGTATGAGAAATTGGAAATATACTTAAATTGATAGTAAGGCACCAATATTATACTTTTCAGAGCATTCTATCATCTCAAGTTTTGAATTTTATTCACAAAAAGAAACTTGTTAAAAGAATACTTTCTTATAAACAAATGTTAGACTTATCTTATTAGATTTATTGTTGGGTTATGTCTTCTATTTTTATATATGAGGAATTGTCGTGAATTCAATCTGAATCTTTTGATGATCTGCTAACGACCCATTTAATGGCCAAAATATTGGATCCATTTAGTTTGGATTTTGATCCGACCCGTTTATCCTCTTTGTAACTTTAAGTATATAAAGGGTGAGAGATGAAATTCTAATGGGGAGTGAGAGAGAGATATACGAGGGATAGTGAAATTGTAACATGTTCTTCTTTGATTATCATAGTGAAATTGTCGTTTTCACTCGTGGACGTAGATCAATGATTTGACCGAACCACGTATATCTTATGTCTTGTGAGATTATTATTGTTCTTATTGATTAATACTTTAGAACTGAGGGTTTTCTCTAACATTTATTTTAAAGTAAATTTATATTTTAAAATAATATTTACTTATTTAGTGGGTTAAGGTTTGATTTGGAGAATATGTTTGGTACAAATTTTAAAATTTTGGAAAGGTAAAGTTATCTAGTTATTTTCTCTAATATTTAATTCCACGTTAGATAAATAAACTCTCTACTAGGTTACACATGATTGTTCAATCGTAGGGTTTAAAAATGTTGTAGCGTGCTTGAGCCTATTGAGGATAGGTGGTTGATCCAATCAACTTAGTAAGGTGGCCCATGGCTGTCTCAAAGGACACATTGAATCCTCTATTAATTCAAGATCTCAAATAAGTCAATCAAAAAAGAAAATTATTGATTTACAAATATTATTTTGACCTCTACATCCAATAATTCTTATAAGATTGGTCGGATTAAAGTTAAGGACACACGTTAAAGTGCAATAAATACACTTGAGAGCTTGAATTTTGTACTAAAAATACCTTTAAAACAATTGTTTTTACTAAAATACCACCATATTCCAATTTCCCAAGTGTATTTATTACTCTATAACAAGTGCCCTTGAGGCACACGTTAACAATATCCTAAACTTAATTCAAGAACAATAACAGAAATATAGACTTCATTGTATTTTTTTAAATAATTTGTACAATACCCCTTGTGTACTCACAGGTTTCCTCAAAGGAGGATGAAGTTTTTTTCGGCTAATTAGGCAATAAAAAGATTTGTGGTCAAGGATGAATGTGGGTTCAATGAGGTTTGAACCTAAGTCTTGGGTTTAACATTCCACACACCTTAACAACTTAGTTAAGTCTCCATTTTTAAAATATCGATCTTAGATCTAGTCTTGAAGTCTGTAAATTTTCTTCTATAGTTATATTAATCCCATATTTTTTGAACAACAAATATACCCTAATATACACCCATTTTCATCATCACCTTCTTGAAGGAACCGTGAAATTATTTATGTCGTAATTGTGCAATTACTAAAATACAAATGCGGTCCAAATTTAATATGAATTAAACTCTACTGTAGAGATTTTGTAAAGTCTTGTTAGAATGATTCAAAATAGCATTATGTGTGCAAAAGAACCATTGATTTTTCTCAAGTGTGTGCAAGACTCGTATCTTAAGAAAAATTAGCTCGTGTTTTCTGCATGCTTTGTCCCCTATTAGTGCTACTCTAAGTGTTATTTCTAGTCACATTAGCCTTTTATTTTAAAGATTAATTCTAAACCAGCTCAAAAAAATGATACTCAAATACATTCAATTGATATGAAATGTGCAGAAAACCATAGTTTTTTTCCTTGTGCATCCCTAGGACATAATCTATGGTTCTTAGGATATTCCAAGAGTGTCTCTTTTGAGTAAGTTTAATTCTTTTTTTAAGGGAGTTGTTATTGGCACTCCAATTTTTACTTATTATACCCCCAATTTCTTAAACTATTTATCACACCGTAATTAAAGATTGAAAAACACCATTCCAACACTATAGAAGCTTAGTTCAAATTATTACCTCAACATTACAAACTATTATAACACATTTAAATAACTTCGGCAATTGTTTATAATTAGGATTAGGCTTACAGAAAATCCTAAACCTAACAAATTGATAAGAAGAGAGAGAGTTACTATTGGCACCCCAACATTTACTTATTCTTAGTCATTTTTTAGTTTTTATTTTTTATATTTTAGATAGATACTATTATCACACCATCTGTGAGCAATTCTTTGGTGATTGGTATAGGAGTTGGTGTGGCTATAACAATTCTCTTATTTTAATTGGGGTGTAATAAATAAAAGTGGGGTGCCGATAGCAGTTCTCTTTTTATTTTTATAGCAGCTCTATGTTCTGACCCTTGGAATCGGGTACATGGTAGATCCTGTACTTGAGATACCATATACATCACGTGGCAAGATCTTTTTTATCAACCAATCATATATTAACTCAAATAAGGACTAATCGTTATTTTCTCATTTTCTTTGTGGACTTTAAAGAGTGTGCAACGTGGCATTTAGAAGAGAGGAGTAGCTACATTGCTAAACAACGCATAGAAGTACACGTTCGGCTCCTCAACACGAGTTACTACATAGGAAGAAAAACAGGGTTGTACCATGGTGGTGGGGGATGGTAGCGAAGATATTGGTCATTTTCTACTAATAATTCAGTGGGAAGGAGGAGACAAAAACCACTTCTACTAATAATTCAGTGATAAGGAGGAGACAAAAACCGGACCACTTAGCTGACGAGGACCAACCACATGCAAGAAAACAACCCACCACTTGTATTTAGCTTTCAAAGGAAAATTCGCTTTTAATTTTCAGCCTTCCATGTACACCCGCTATTAGGGTATGTTTGATTGCATAAGGAAAATAAGTTGGATAACCGTTTTTCATGGAAAATGATATTTTTCATGTGTTTGATTTCAGTTTTACATAAAAAATGATTTTCCACCATCTTCTAAAAGTCCCACAAATCCTGGATTTCATTTTTCCACCTATATACTTGAAAAAATGAAATTCATACATATTTTCTATCCCAAATCCTAACTTTATATCTTCTTCTTCTCTATCAATACCACTTCCATAGCCATCATCACAGTTACTTTGTCCATTGTTGTTGTTGTCGTACCATCGCAATCTTCGTCACCGGTCACTCTTCTCTCTCTCTCTCTCCCTCTTTTTCTTCTTCCTTATCCTCTTCCCTCCGCCCCAAGCCTCTCCCTCTCCTCTCTTATCTTCTTTCTCCTCCTCCTCCTTCTTCTTCTTCTTCTTCTTCTTCTTCTTCTTCTTCTTCATCTTCCTTAGATATTTTTTCCATGATTTTATCTAAGTAAAATCAAACAATAGATTTTAATTTTTCAACTCTACCTATTTTTCACTACTATTTTTTCATGGAAAGTCATTTTTCATGCAATCCAACATATCCTTATTGGTTTCAAGACACCAATGTGACCCGTGGAGGTCAAATTTGTGATTGACCTCGAGATTTAATTTTTAGCAAGATCATTTATCAATAAATCGCAAAAATAATGAAAAAAAAAAAACGAAAAAGAGAAAGAATACAAAAATATTTTTTACGTGGTTCGACAAACATGCCTACGTCCACGAACTCGAAGAGCTGTTCCACTATAAATCTAATATACATGACCTCTCGTGCTCGGTCCCTTTCCTCCTTCTTTTCCCATTCTCCTTTTTCCTTATTTATAATGGCCTTAGCCCTTTTTAAATAGAAAACCCTAATCCTAATTCTAATTACATTGGAAATATCTTTTTTACCCCTACCAAATAAAATAATTACCTATTAGGAAAAAAATCCTTTCAAATTGGGATTCTTTCTTAATTACATAGAATCATACCCAAATTCTATGATGTACTTGTCTCGAGATACGTGTTGACGATGCGAATGAATGGTCTAGATGAGAGACGATTTTATTCCTCCACAATAACCCCCTCTCGAAGGTAGAGATTGATCTATCAAGATCCGCATTCGAGATATATTTTCGACCTCAGTGAATACCATATTTAATTTCAAACTAGTAAGATTATTGATCCCCCGAACTTATTTTCTTCATTATTTTTTGCAAATTTGATCTTTAACTTGGTCAAGCTCTCATAATAAGCATATGTTTCAATAATAAAATTGATCGCAAACCGGGTTTGATTTCTTTAATGAATCAAAAGTTTAACAACTGATAGAATAACCGATCGAAATCCTAGATTGGACTTAGATCTCAAAATGATCCAAGACTTAGATAAATAATAGAATAACCAATCGAAATCTAAGATCGAACTTGGATCCCAAAACAATCTAAGACTTAGATAAATAACAGAAAAATTGATCGAAATCCCAAATTTGACTTAGATCCCAAAATGATCTAAGACTTAGTTAAATAATAGAATATTCAACAAAAATCTCAGATCGAACTTGGATCTCAAAACGATCTAAGACTTAGATAAATAATAGAAGAACCGATTGAAATCCTATATCGGACTTGAATCACAAAATGATCTGAGACTTAGTTAAATAATAGAAGAATCAACTAAAGTCCTAGATCGGACTTAGATCTTAGAACAATCCAAGACTTAGATAAATAATAAAATAAGCAGTGCCTTTGCCTTATCGCTTTGTTGAATTGAAGGGTAAGGTCTGGTTCGATGAACCGACCTTACCCTAACCTTTGCCTCCTCGATTTGTTGAATCGAAGGGTAAGGTCTGATTTGTTGAACTGACCCTACCGTAACCTTTGCCTTTTCAATTCGTTGATCAATATGAAAAACTTGAACAAACATAGATTACAAAGTTCATAAAATATAATCTTTTCAATAACATAAATTCATAAAATAATCTTTTTATTCTTATAAAATTGAAAGAAAATCAAGTACATTTTTCTTACCTTACTGAAAACTTTAAAGAAAATAATTTTTAATACTATAATTTTGAAAATATTTTTTTATACAATCCAAGTCCAAGTCCAAGTCCTTGATTATACTTGGAATGAGTCCCCCCAGTAGGAATTAACAATTACACCTCACAGTTCAAGCTTAAGCCAAGTCCTCCCAAGTATCATTTAATAATTTTACCTCATAAATTAAATTTAAACTAACTCCCCCGAATATACCTTCAAGTCAATGAGTCAGAAACCCATGTAATAAATTGAATATTTTAACTCAATGGAGTCTCTAGACTCGATCAAGTTGAGCACGAAATTAATCCCCAGCCTTATATGTCAAGTTGACCCTACTAAAAAAGCTTGACTCGGCATGATCAAGCCCCCAAACAATTTAACTAGCTCGACAAGGTACACTACCTAATAAAGAAAAAAATCAAGCAATAAATTGAATCTTTTAACTCAATGGAGTCCTTAGACTCGATCAAGTTGAACACTAAATTAGTCCCCAACCTTATAGTCAAGCCGACCCTACTAATAAAATTTGACTCTGCATGATCAAGACCCCAAACAATTTAATTAGCTCAGCAAGATATACTACTTAATAAAGAAAAACTCAAGCAATAAATTGAATGTTTTAACTCAATGGAGTCCTTAGACTCGATCGAGTTGAGCACGAAATTAATCTCCAACCTTATATGTCAAGCCGACTTTACTAATAAAATTTGACTCGGCATGATCAAGCCCCCAAACAATTTAACTAGCTCGGCAAGGTACACTATCTAATAATAAAAAAACTCAAGCAATAAACTTGATTTGACGAAGTCTTGTGACTCGGCAAGTTGGTCTTGGTTAAGCCCCCAATTTATATTGTTTAACTTGATCAAATTCTTAATAAATAAGTTCTTGGTCTTGCTTAAGTTGGGCTTGCATTTAACCCTCATGTCACTTTTATGCCGAGTTAAGTAATAAATTGGGTCACATAGGACTCTATTATAGGTGTGACATAAGCCCCTAAGCAATATAATCACTCGACACTATTTATTGGTTGACTCGATTGAGTCGACAATTTGGTATCCCGATATAATTTGGTGGGAATTGGGGTTCCCCCAATAAATTAAATTGCATATGAATTTCAATATGCAATAAGTTTTAATGTGTATGGATACACGTTTAAAAAAAAAAAAAAAAAAAAAAAAAACTTTTTATGACAGATTTCCCCAAAGAATAGTTTGATTTCTGTGAGCATCAAAATTGGTGTAGTGCAAAGTACCTGATTCATCTCAAATTCCCTTTACCTTTATAGCTTCTCAAATTAAATAAGATGTTATATACATCAAGAATGATGCATGGACAAATCATCAAATTAAAAATCTTTTAAATTTAAAGATACTCGAGAACATCATTATTCTTGTTATAGTAGACCCTTTCTGGTGCAATCCTTTCTATGTTGTACCCTTATTGTGTTATACCACATGCTTGTGATGTATCCTCCACCATTTAAGAAACCCAACCATTAACCTATCTGATATAATCATCCTCCACATTAACCTGGATGGAACACACTAATTAAATCCGGTAATATCCTGCCCTTGAGCCATCCTTTTCAAATAAAATTCTGGTAGAAATGTCATTATATTCACGAGATTCCCACAAGTGGATAACATCCAACCCTCTACACGTTTTTTTCCAGCACGCACCATATTCACGCCTTCTATCAGCAAGTGCCCACACACGTGTGCAACTAGAACTGCCATTAATGGCTGCCTTGAACCTTTCCTCTCTGGTTTCCTTTTTCTCAAAATTGTGTTAATGTGTGAGAGCCACTATGTGCTGCTGCCCCTATTTTAGATTTTCATTCTCTTCTGCTTCACATTCTCCTGCACTCCTAACCAACCAGCAATAGCCCCCCTCTCCCATTCACGTTTCCTATTACCTGACGTGCGATCAGAATCGAAAAGAAGGGTTTAGTAACCCAATCTACGAGTTTCAAGTCACCAACTCATCAACTCTCAACTCTTTTCACCTTTTCAACGAATCCTAGCAATATTTTCCACAGCCATTAATTTCTATGGTTTGTACCACGCTTCCTTAATAGGTGAATAAGATCACGAGCCATCTCCATTTGCAGATCGTTTCCCTCAGTCATGTGTACGGCGTGTTCCTTTTTCTTTCCCATGAACGATGCTAAATTGTAAAGGTCAAATTTGTTATTGACCTCAAGATATAAGTTTTAGTAAGATCATTTACCAATAAATTGTAGAAATAATTTAAAAAAAATTATGTGATTCGACAAATGTGCTTGCGTTTACGGGTTTGGGGAGTTGTTCTAGTATAAATCTGATTACATGATCTCTTTTCTTTGATCACTCTCCCCTTTTTCCCCCTTTACAATTGCCTTAACTCTCTTTAAATAAAAAATCCAAACCTTAATTCTAATTACATGGGAAATATCTTTTTTACCTTTGTCAAATAAAATAATTACCTATTAGAGAAGAATCCTTTTAAATTAGGATTCTTCTCTAATTAGATAAAATCTTACTCAAATTCTTTCATGTGATTATCTCAAGATATGTATCGATGACCCGAATGAATAATTCAGATGGGAGACGATTTTATCCCTCCACATGACCCATGCATGTGTGGACCTAAGAAATCCCATGGGTCAATAATGGGTTTCGATTAAATGGGTTTAAGACTTGCTAATTTCATAAGTTTGGAAAGTTGAATCATAAAATTTGGAAAAATTCTTAGAATTAGGGACCAATCGATTAAATCAGCAAATTAATAATTAATCAGTAATTTGTCATTAATCGGTCCCTGTCTCTCTCCTTTTCAACCTCAAGATTCTATCTTCTTCAACACATGAATTTCAAGAAATAGGATTTTTGATTTTTTTTTTTCTTTTAATAAAACAAAACCGCCCCTATTTGTTGAATTAGATAATTTGGTTACTATGGTTTGGATGACCTCGATCTTTTGGTATGAGGGCAAGGTTCTAAAAATCGATTGTGGTCGCAATAACTTGGTGGAGCCATCTCAATCTTGGAGGTGATTGCGGGCAACAGTCAATGTGAATGGTCCACCACATTGACAAATCCAATATCAGAGATGATTCATCTTATATTTTATTCTAAATCTTAGCCTAGTCAAATGGGTTTTGTTTTTCTTATGTAAAATAATTTTATTTTTAGTGATTTAAATATGTGTTATTTATAAAAATGAGTAAAATGCACATGCGTTTCATATGAACAATTAAATAATTATTAAAAAATCATATTTATCTTTTGATTAAAAAAAAGTGACTTATTTTCAAATGATGACACTTATTCTAGTCTTTGAAGACCTCTTTTCTTATTATTTAAAATTATTTGTTTATAATAGTTGGAACTTGGAAAGAATTTTAATTTTGAATCTTAATATGTGAGATGTTAATCTTTATTATTGAAAAATAATAATAAATTAACCTATCAATTGCATGTATATGTATCGAACTGGTGTGTTTGGTACATACATCTAAAGCAAGAGCGGAACTAAGATTTTCTTGTAGGGGGCAAATTATATTTAATAGTGAGGTTCTTGAGTTTGAAGATACTTGTTATAAGGGAAAAACTCAAATGTTTTTTAATATAATTAGAAATTTCTCATTAGTCATTAGTAAATGAGAGAATATCCAAATCAAGAGGACAATGTTTATGTAACAGCATAAGGCATCTCATATTCACCAAAATGCCTGAGTGCCTCCTTGACCTCAGTCGTCTACTTCAGATTGAATCTGTCTTGCCTTTCAGCCTCACCTAAAATTCCTAGAATTTAATAATGAGGATTGAGAGATGAAAATTCCCTAAAAGAATAAAAATTTCAAAAGGAAATAAAATCCAAAGCCTAGAAAACATCAGACCAACTCTAAACACATTAAAATATCCAAAATAAAATGCAATAAAAAAATTGAAGATAAAAAAGAGAGGAAATTTAGAAGAGATGAAACTACAACCTCTTAGTGTCACCTATTTAAGATTTTTATTCAACTTTAAAGCTCTGATTGACATGGCGAAGAACTAGTCTTGAGAAAACCTGCTCTACAGATCAATTTCTGCTCTTTCGTCTATGTATGAACAAGAAATCATAAACAAATTGAAACCACATAACCCTAATGGCATTTACAAAAATTAAAATGTAAAAATAACAAAATAAGTAAAAACTTATTTTGAAGTTAAATAAATTTTGAGCTTCAGCTGAATCACTCTTAAAATTTTGAAGTCAAAATCCCGCTATTCTCTCACTGTCCTCCTTCCTCATTGACCTCTATATGAATACTCGACAACGAAACTTTCAAAACTATCAAAAAATTAATTTACTAAGATGTAGAAGATTTTGAATGTATCTAATTTTAGAAAGAAAAATTACATATTTTTTGTTACAAGTTGAAATAAGGATGTTCAGGATTTTCTATTAATCTAAAACTGAAGAGCAAGTCATGTCATTTGTTTGAAAACCCATTGGTGGTATCTCAAATATTAACCATTGTAATTGAGGAGCTATTATTGACACCTCAACTTTTACTTATTACAACCCAATTAAAAAAAATAAAAAAATTAAGTCAAAGGTTAAGAATAAGTAAAAGTTGGGTGTCAATAGAAACTCCATTTTTCTTTTTTGTTAAATATAAGATTTTATACTAGCCTAATCATTATTGCAAACAACTGCCTAAATTGTTTGAATGTGTTATAATGCTTTGTAATGTTAAAAAGTAATAGCTTGAACCAAACTTTTGTAATGTTTGAATGGTGTGTTTTAATCTTTAAATAAGGTTGGATAATAATTGAGCTAATAACAGCTCTTTTTAACAAATGAGTGCCTAAATCACCAAAAAGTTTTGAAAAGGTGGCGGACAACTCACAACAATGTCAAAGGAGGGCATGTTAATATATTATAGCTAGAACGTGGGGATTCTCAAATAATCAACAAATTATAGAGCAATTAAAACAATTAAAAAAAAAAATTTGAGAGGGGGCAACTCCCCCACCCCCCCTGACGCCTTCTTGGTTCCACCATTAATCTAAAGCAAATGCAAATCTCTAGCATGAAAATATGTAATTTAGATGTTTAAATATCTTCATGATAACTGGGCATTAGAACATTTTGCCTTAAGTGACATCACATTTATATGTGAACTTGAGATTAAAAATATCTCATCAATTTAAAGTTGAGAGATTTATTTGGTAATCTTATCTGCTGTATTTGTGTCATAACAATTTTCTTAGAGTTCTAACAACTCCAAATGAATCACATTTTATCTTGGAGTGAGACTCATATCATTTTAAAATATTAAATACTTATAATACCCTTATTTCTTTATATAAAAAATACTTTTCTTACTAATTTCAATAAGAAAGTTTTCATAACCCAATATCTTGTGGCATTCAACAAAAACATGATCTGTTGCCACAGGGTTGAAGAAGACAAAATTCTTAGTACTTTGAAATAAATAATTTCAATAATTAAAAAAAAGAAGATAATTTTCATTATATAAACTTAATTTAAAATTTGGGAGTTCAATAACCGTTTATTTTCAACACCCTATCAAAGCCCAATTGTTTTGTATTTTTGAATATGCATTAGAAGGCTATGGTGTTGGATTTCTAATGTGATAATCTATGTGGGCCCCAACCTGGTTCAAAGTTTTAAGAAAAACATTTTCCCTACTAACTTAGTAAGAATTTAACTCTTGCTATGGATCCTTGAGCTCAAATGGATTATTACGTTGCAATTCAACACCATAACCCTCGAGATTTTCTTGGAAAACTCAAATCTAAAAAGAAAAAATATTAAAATTTGGGGCTTGATCAATGATATTGAAAATCGACGGCTGTTGAACTTCCATGGAACTCCCTAATTTAAAATTAAAATTCATCGATGAAAAATAACATTTTTTTTTAAAAATATTTTTTCCAAAATTCATAAAATTTTGTCCGCTACAACCTGTGGCATCGGATCATGTTTTTTGATGTCACAAGATGAGCTCAACAACCCTTTGTCAGATTTGAAATTTCACCGTCTAGATTTCATGGAAAACTAAGATCCAAAAATAATTCAAAATATTTTTAGGGGCTTGATCAATGGTTTTGAAAATGGAACGCTATCGAACTTCCATGGAACTACCTCATTTAAAATTGAAATTTAACTGTGAAAAATAACATTTTTTTTTTAAATTCATAAGTTTGTTTTTCCAAAGTTTTGTTGAATTTTGTCCTCTTCAACACTTGGCATTGGATCATGTTTTCGGATGTCACAAGATGAGCTCAATTACCCTTAGTAAGATTTGAAATTTTACTAACTTAGTAAGACTAGCCTTACAATTTTTTTTTCCCCTCATCAATGGCTTTGAAAATGGACAGATATGGAAATTCCCAGGAACTCCCTAATTTAAGATTAAAATTCAATTGTACAAACATTTTTTTAATTCTTTTTAATTATGATATCAAATCATGCTTTTGGATACCACAAGGTGAGCTCAACGACATTACTAAGATTTGAAAATTTACGAAGTAAGGGTAGCCTCACTCAAGTATTGACATGTGATTTCACTAAAGAGACGTATGTGTTATACACAACTATTAGTTTTAGAGTTTAGACTCAGGATCACATTCGGTATCCCTTTTCGTATAAAATAGGACAACACATCTATACGATCAGTGGAACACCAAAAATGCCACGTGGAATAAAATGAGGTGACACCTAACTTTGATTAGGAACAGGATACAACATGACAATTTTGGAGACCCACTTTCCATATGGATATGTAGTCCATTCCTTCATGAACCTACGTACTAAAAATCATAGTGTTTGATAACGTATATCCACTAGTTCTAAGCTCTTGAAAAAGAATTTAAATCCAACGATTAGAAATCATTCTTAAGGTAATGTTAATATCAATGGATGCGCACCACCAATCAAACTCATCTTTTGTGTGTAGATTCACCAAGGGATGGATCACATCCATAGGGTCAGTGGGTCACCAAAAAATGCCATGTAACCTTGATTAGGAATGCGACACCATTCTGGATCCCTACTCTTAGTTTTAAACGCGTAATCTGCATGCACAACTTCATTAAGAGGTCGAGGTGATTTAACCACCAACTAATACTTGCCACACTGACACCATTCTGGATCTTGATTCTTAGTTTTATATAATTCCCAATAATAGAATTAAAGACATGTTAAGACGTGTGAGTTATTTTTATTGATATTTAAAATTTATTTTTTTAACAAAAACATAAGAAAAAAAATTTGCTTTTTAAGGAAGTAGTGGATATGATTTTATGACAGAGCATCTACGAGCTGAGTCTACCCTTCATATATTTATAAAAGATTTTATAACCATTTGATTCATCCACAATGTGATGACTCGAACAAGTCAAGATGGTATGGGGGGGGGGGGGGGGGTAGACAAGACGTGATATTAGGTTCTGAAACCATGGTCATGAGCTCAAAGTATTCTACATCATGGATATCAGCCTAGGGATTGTTAGAATATTGAGTATCAGTTTGTTATTATGAAAATCATAGGTTGATCAAGTATCAATTCTTGGAAGCAAATCAAGATATAACATGTTTCATTTACTATCAATTTATACTAGTAAAGATATCGAAATTATAAACACATTAATAGACCTATATTGGTA
Source organism: Akebia trifoliata (assembly GCF_017979445.1). NCBI lineage: Eukaryota > Viridiplantae > Streptophyta > Magnoliopsida > Ranunculales > Lardizabalaceae > Akebia > Akebia trifoliata. Next base: position 5,982,900 of record NC_141379.1, read on the forward strand.
TTTTTAATTTAAATTTTTTTATTTAATATAGTTTTCGATCAATGACTTTGTGGTGGAACAGTGAATGGTTTCCAATCTCCGGGGCCATCACCCCCACTAGTTCCAACTTGTTGGGTTATCGCTTTCTCGCTTCTGCGAGGTTTATAGAATAAAATAACCCTTCCACTTATCTATTTCCAAATCAATGCTTACGAATATCCACCCTTCTTTCATTATAATAGTATAGATATTACAAGGATTTTAAGTCATTGACCCGAGTTCTCTTTCAACCCTTTAAACTCTAAACCCTAAACATAGAAAACAATTGCTTATAGGCATTTTTATTTTTCAACAAAAAGAAAGGTTAAAGGACATATCTGTAAGTAAAATTCATCAATAAAATATTCTTGATCTTGATTATTATGATTTTCACATACAATTCAAATAACATATATAATTTTACAAAGATAAATAACATACCCGAATCCATAGCAATTTCTTTAGTTTATTCTTGATCTGAAAATATGAATTTCTCCAGGAGATAAGTTTCTCTCTCTTGACCCTTTCTCTTAAAAGAAAATCTGCATTTTACATACTAATTATGGAAACTGTATAATGCCTCTTAAAAATGGGTAGAAAGAGGACCCATTTCCTTTAGTAACTGCTGATGTAGTTTTTGTAACTACCACTCCACTTCCCATCAAAGTTAGAAGTTAATAGATAGAGGAAACTACTTCTCTAACTGTTAGTAACCATTATTCTAGAGATTAGATCAGTAACTTCCTTTTATAAAAAACTAAAAATCATATACGTGTCTGTAGACACCCCATTTTTGCATCCGCCTGATTAATCAACTCGTCAACCCGATCGCAATGATTCCCAATGATGGATTTGTATTCTATTGCTTTATTTTGTTACCAGATGTGTTTCAGAAATCCGGATGAGGTATCTCAAACTGACAAAACCTTAGAAACCACGCTACGCTAGGAAAATACGACCCCAGAAACATAGAAATCATCATCTTGCAGACCAAAAAGAAGCTTCACGATAAAAATCACTAAAAATTACCAAATTACCAAAATACCCCTAACATCAAAACAACCATAGAGCCTACATTACACTTAGGAAAACTCTTTCGAACCCATAAAATAACAAATCGGAACCAAATAAATCATTTCACCAATTTTAACAGAATTTGACAAAATTACGAAAATGCCCCTCATAAAGTTCACAATCATTTCACATAAAAATTTTCATAAATGACACAAACCAACATTCTCATTGAATTCCTTACGAAAAACCGATTCTAAAACATCCTAGAACATTAAAAACCGACTTGAAACGTGAAAAGTCCTCTCCAGGGGCAAAATGATAATTTCACAATTTTCATAATTAAAAAATTCGAAATTAATAAATAAAACATTAAATAATTAAAGTGAAACATTAATGAAATTAATTTAAAATTTTGAATCTAAAAAATCGATTAATCGGACTCTTAGGCAAAATTGTTGAGGGTTCGTGGGATATTTCTTTAAGGACCCCTCCATTTGGGGGTCCAAAGAATTAAAGAAATAATGGGGGGGTTCTCCAAAAATTAAAAGTAAATCAAGCAAGACTGAAGTCAAGGTATTAAAGTCAATCAAGTGAGACTGAAGTCAAAATTAAAGTCAATTAAGCAAGACTGAAGTCAAAATATTAAAAGTCAATCAATTAAGACTAAAGTCAAAACATTAAAAGTCAATCAAATAAGACCAAAAGTCATAATAGAATTATAATTGATTAATAACTCTATCTAATAGAGTTCTAACTTAAAAATAATTCTACCTAAAACAATTCTAATTAAAACACAATTCTACCTAAAACAATTCTAACTAAAACACAACTCTAATTAAAAGATCTCTAATTAAACACTAACTCTATCCAAATCAACCCCTAAAAACATCTATAAATAGAGGTGCTCACACCCTATTTTCGGATCAAATTATAAACCCTAAGAGAAGTAGGTCTAGAAGCTCCCCTAGCCCCCCATAAACCCTAGTTTTGGAGCCCCAACTCCTTAACTAACATCCCTCCTTCAATTTTAGTCTAGAAAACACCCAAAAGCCTTCTAAAAACACCCCCAAATCCGCAACGGAATTGAAGAGTTCAGATTCAAAAACAAGGAGATACCTTGCCTCGGAGATCCGAAGTCAAATCCGGAAGCAGAACGAAGTAAGGGAGCACGGTACAAGGAGTTCTTTTTGTCAGATCTGAGGGAACCAAGTCTTTGCCATCGGAAAGGTAAACCTTTTATTTTTATTTATTTTCTTATCTAGGTTTTAGCAATGTAATTTACTTGGGAATTTAGTAGAGACCGGCTTTGGCTGGGCGGGGTTGGTGCCTAATACCTTCCAACCCCGTAACTTGATCCCCGAATTCAGTTTTTTTGGTTTTAGATTAGTTTTTATCCGTTTAGAGTCATTGATCGGTTCCTAGACCGTAATAACTAGGTGGCGACTCCCAAACCTCAAGGGTCAAAAGCGGATCCGCGCACCCCGCGGATCGAGGGCGCTTTCAGTGTCATGTGGGACAGAAAATATATATGACAATATCCATTTATCCTTGTTATGCAGTTTAATATGATTCACACTAAAATACAGGAATTGGAAACACACAAAATTTAACTTAGGCAGCCTAACAATTAATTTGAATGGTGTGACCCATTAACTCACTATTTTTGTGTTTTTTTTTACTCAATTCTAAATAAAGGAAGAGTGCCAAACATTTCATGACACACATACATCTAATTTGGTACCCTCATCACATTTTAATTTTACATGTAATATATGTTGAGTGAGGAAAAATATATTTTTTTTATAAGATTTTTTCATATGATATATAGAATACTCCATGAGTTCAATTCTTTTATCTAGCATTAGCCAATGGATTTAGTAATAGAAATTAAAGAAATTGAAATGTTGGAGGAAACTAAAAGACAACATATTTTTTTAACTTCTGTTATTGTTTTGTTTTATTATCAGTTATTGAGGAATTGTTGTATTCGAATGAAGGACGGAATAAAAAGAAGAACCTAGAGATTAAGAGTATATTTGGTAACACTTCTAAAGTCTAGTTTTTGCTTTTTTGAAATTTAGAATCTGAAATCTTGTTTTGAAAAAGTTGTTTGTTACCATTTTTAAAAGTTTCTGATAACAAACAGAATTTTAAAATATAATGGTCATTTTGACAATATTACTATTTTTTATTTTAATAAATTGTTGATCAAAAAACATAAAAACATAGCATGTTATGCATAATGAAACCATTCATACATTTAATTTTGACTTCTGACAAATCAAACACCTCAAAAATATTATTTTCAAATTGAATTCATATTTAAGAAATTATATTCCAACAAGATCATACTCAAACCCTAAAATGTGGTATTAGTGATCATGAATAGAAACATTTTCAAATTTCTTGAAGAAATAATCTTTATAAGTATAATCAATAACACCTACTAGGTTTCTGTCAATCGCTTTGCTAAAATTTATGCAAAATCAAGTACACATATTGTATCTGTTTGATGAAATATTATATTTTATATAACTAATAAAGTTGGACATTTGTTGGAATAGTAATGTCAGTCATTACAAAACATCATCTAAGAATTACTTTGTAGTTTGAAAAAATAAAAATCTAGGAAGAGTACATAAAGAAAAACTACAGAGCTTTCGTCCACATATTCAATTAGAAAGTTCTCAATTAAATCCACAAAACCCAATTTTGATTTTGCAATTTTTCACTACCACCCAACTCTAAATTCTCTAATATTTTTAATTTTTAGAGTATTGAGGATGGATAAATTTATGAGGTTTTGACTTCTAGAAGAAGGCTTTTTGGATCAGAAATTAGTTTAACAAATTAATTTATGCATAAATTTACCTGACTTATGGCATTTGATACAATTTCATTACAGTTATTGATAACATGCAAAAGAAGATTACCTACCGTTGAGACAAGAAGCCACTGACTTAAAGGAATTGTGAGGTAGAAGAAAAAGAATAGAAAGAAGAGTTGAAGAGATGAAAATGACAAAATGATTTTCTAGGGTTACTATAAAGAAGGGATAAGAGCTGGAAATAAATTATTAGATGGGAGTAATTTAGGAAAAGAAATATAAACCACAAATCAAAACTTTCGTCTAGCGTGATTCCATGCTGGTTCACATCTTCTAATTTAGCTTTTGAAATTTGAAGTCTTAAAATTCTAATTTAGCTTCTGAAATCTGAAGTCTTAAAATTAAACAAATAAGTTTTTTGCTTCTAAAGTCTGGACCACCTCCATTCTGACTTCAAAAGTGTTACCAAACACACAAGAAGTTATTTTAATTCCTTGCAAATTAAGTCTTGAATTCAATTAAAAAATTTATTTATATATTATTTAATTTGATATTTTCATAAAATATTTACTTTATTAAGGTATATCCTCAATTAGAGTATAGATTTAAAATAGAAGAATGAGAATTCAAGAAATTAGAGAAAAACCTAAACAATCTTAGATTTAAGGTTCAATAGATTTATAGATTAAGTGCATTTTTTTAGTTAGATATGTCTCAAATAATGTTTCACTTCGTGAAAAAATTTGTTGTTGAACAAATATACTCTATTGTATCCAAAATATTTTTATAATATAAGAAATTCATAATAAAAAAATCTTCTTCTCAAGAATATTTGTCCTAAAATATAAATTCTGACCATTAAATTGTATATCGACAGGATTGAATCATTTATATGTCCATATTTATTACACCCTTGATATATATGCCCATATTTATTATGACCTTCATTTTAATTAACAATCTTGAAGAAAATGTAAATAAGCAAATCAGTTCTAACATTGTAATTTCCATTAAATAAGATCATTTTTCCCGAACTAGATTATTTTCTTTATTTTGTGGACAATTTTGAAGTGACTTTGGATTTCAGTCAAAATTACTTAAAAGGACCTTGGTGGAGTGATTTCTTTCAATTTAGTCCCCAAATTTTAGGACTTCTCTTAATAGGTCATTTTAGTAAAATTTTCTTTTCTAATCAATCCCAGAACCCCATTAACCCCATTTCTCACGATTGAATTCGTCCAAAAAGAAATTAGATTTTTGACATTCCAATTGGGTATAAAAATTACCATTTATTTTATTTTCTATTATTTTGGTAAAAAAATTTCTTTCCAAAAATGATGAATTATCCTTTTCTAAATTAATTTGAATAATGCACCGTTTTGGGAATTAATCAATTTTTTGTGCATGTTTTGATAAATTAGCTTTTTTGAAAAGTAAAAGATGATGGATTTTTGTTGGAAAAATCAAGGGTTTCTCTATTGCCAAAAGGGGTAGAAGACAAAGTAGAACATAAAATTAAAGATGATGAGGTTGAATTGGCTAAAATTTTTTCCCAAAGAGACTGAGGTGCTTGAAGATGACACATTTTTTGCGAGAAGAGTATTAAGTTTTTTGCTCGAGATGTTGAAAATGAGGTATTTAAGTCATTGTAGAAAATCTTGTAGACGAGATCAAACATCAAGTGGGTTATGCCACCAGTAATAAAAACACGGGATATCTAAAAATATTAACCAAGACATGTAGGGTACGGAGGGAATCCTTTGTAGTGCCATTTTCCTGTAGCGTCTTCTAACACTTATTTGATGGTTAAGAAAGTGCCCGTCACCCACAAATTTACATTTAACCATTGAAAAACAATGGTTTAGTGACCATCCATTTTCAAAATCATGGATTATGTTAAAATAAACTTTTTTCTTTTTCAAATCTGATATAATTCATCAATAGATTAGATCTGAATTATTATATTTTTTTCAAAAGTGATATTTTGTAGACGATAAAAGAAGAGCTACATGGCACTACAAGAAATTGTGGCTACAGAGGACCTGTTTCCGTAGGAATATATATCTAAAGAGAGATTCCATTGGCACACCAACTTTTACTTACACCACACCAATCCTTTTGAAGCCTAACAAATGTTACATCTAGATAGAGCGCTGGATAATACTCACTCACCCAACTCATCCTACTCAAGTTATCCAGGTATGGTTACAAATTTTTTATTCGATTACAAATTCAGATAAATTTGTCTGCAATTATTTTTATCTGAATATTTCTAGGGTCGGATATGGATATGTGTCTTATCCAACCCAAATATCCATTTATCTGAGTTTAATACAATAAATTCATATTAAAATATATGTATATTCCAAAATTAAGGTTTTTCCATTATGTTCACAATGAGGTATATATATCCGACTTGGATATCGCCGCTTGAAATTTGGGGACAAGTTGGATATGGATATCCTTTAAAAAAATGGATAAATGGTCGAATATGGATATCCTTAGAATAAGTGGGTAAAAAAATCAAATATGGAAAATTGAATTTAGAGTTGGATAAGGATTTGTAAATAGCTTCATCCGGCCCACACCTGACCCATTGCCAACCTACATGTAGAGTGGTGTGTTATAAGTAAGAGGTGGTATGTTATAAATCACATCTCTTTTTCTCAGACAATTGTAACTTAACCATAATTAGTAATTCGGTAACAACAAAAAATCAGTATGAGAATAATTCTAATACAATTCAGAATACATATTTAGTAGTTCATACAAAAATTCAGTCAAAAATACAAAGAACAGCATAAATGCGATACGAGAATGATTCGAATTCCACACTATATAAATATTACAAAAATTCATGTGTATACATACTAAATTCTTCACACTCATATCCAAAAATCAAGAACACTTATACTTCTATGGATGTTTATCAAACATATAAGCCAAACTAAAATCAAGAACACTGGGATACTTCTAGATAGAAAAATTTTAAAACTAAAAATATAATTACTTTTAATAATTTATCGTACTATTAGCACACATCTTGATAATGCAAAACACATACTATTATTTAAATAAATAAAAAAGGAATAAAATGATTAAAATGGGAGAGAGAAAGACATAAAAGAAATAATAAAAAAAATGATTGTTTAATGGTGAAGCTTTAGGTGTAAAGAGAAAATAATGAGCATATATTATCGTGCGATATGAGATAGTTTATTTATTTATTTTAATTTATGAAAATAAGGGTTAGTGTGTGTTTTTACCCCCGGAAGAAATTCAGGTATAATTGGCGAACTAACTATGATCATAACCATGAAGCTCATTTATAAGTAGAGCTGTCAATGGGCCGGATTTTGGCCCATATGACTTGTTATGGATCGGATTTGGATTTAGTTATTAAGTCTATTTAGTTATCGGGCGGAGCAGGCTAAGTTCGTTTAATAATAGGGCCGGGTTTGAATTTTGATTGTAAGCTCTGTGGGTGGTCTGGCCTGTTGTACTATATTAAATATAATACATAATACTTTTATTATAAATTAATAATGATCTCCTTACCTTCGTGGTGTCTTTGAAAATAGATTTGGCCAGATTCGACCTGGAAATGGTCCGAATGTAGGTGGAAGTGGACCGAGCTTAGTCTAAGGTTTAATTTAATAAGCCCGGTCCATTGATCGCCCTACTTATAAACTTTTGAGATTAGTGTTTAGAGAATCATTTCTTGTCAATAATACTATGTATCAATGGCTACTTTTTTAATTAAAAAAAGATGGACACTTTAACATAGGATGTCAAGATAGACTAAGGTGTTGTTTGTTAAACTGAAAAAAATAAGTGTTGAATAACATTAGGTGCTGAAACTTATAAGCGCTGAATTTAAGTGTTGAAAAAATTATTTGTTTAGATGTAGAATCATTTTTGTTACACATTGTTGAAATTGATAAATTATTTTTTTACCCTTATAATCATATTATACATTGTTTGCATGTTTCAAATGCATATTTTTTTATTAAATATAATAAAATATATTATTTCTTATAAAATTAAAATATAATCCATTTTTAAATAATAAGTAATACTAAAATTTTTAATTTATAAATATAATTTTTATTTCTAAAAGTCCATAAATTTCAAATTAAAAATAATAATATCATACAAGTCATCAAAATTTGAAATTAACATTGAAAAAACTTAATTTGAGATGAATAATTTTCGATGGACATGAAGGATGTGCAATTTTAAAAGCACACCATAAATTAATAAGGACAACTCACACCATAACCAAATTTTTTGTCTTATATGGGTTAAGATTTTTTAAATGAATCAATTTTTGGTGAGGATGATTACTCACCAAATCAGTCCATTCCAAAACTTCTAACCACATAATGACTCAACACCTTTTGATGCAGAAATCTTCTACACAAGGAGTCACCAAATTCAGATTCTATGCTCCAACTACCATTTCAGGATCTTGCTGTGGGTATGATTTGTTGAAGCTCCATGTTCAGTGCTGTATGAGTATTGAAGGCATCTCAATAATGAGGTAATTTTTCACTGATGGTTCAACGAAGTGGAGAGGTCAAGGCGTGCTACTTTTGTTGGTTGCCTGGTCTGGTTTATTCCAATAGACCAAAGATAAATTTCAATGTAAATTTAGTGGTAGAATTATGAATGAAGTAATGAACTCAGCCCATTACGCTGCTCAGGTGCGAAACAAACCTTTCTTGTAGCAATTGGTATTCTAATGATTATTTTTTAGGCATAATTTCAATGTGAAAATGAGCTGTAGCGAACAGCTCTGCATCTCTTTGTTGAGAGAATGTAAAACTCTCTACAATCTCAAACAAATCCACGCCTATGCATCTAAAACTGGTCTTCATAATGACCCTTTTATAGCTGGAAAACTCCTCCTCCTCTCTGCTGTCTCCATTACCGATGCTCTCGACTACTCCCGTCATTTATTCCTTCAAATTCCCTCCCCTGACATCTTCATGTATAATACCCTTATTCGAGGACTATCCGAATCAAATTCCCCTCAAAATTCCCTTCTAACATACATTGAAATGCGTCGAAGATCCACACCACTCCCTGATAGTTTCTCCTTTGCTTTCGTTCTCAAAGCCGCAGCAAATTACAAGTCGTTAAATTCTGGAATCCAACTCCATTGTCAGTCCCTCATTCATGGGCTTGATACCCATATCTTCGTTCGGACAACGCTTGTGAGCATGTATGCTGAAAGTGGGTGCATCGCCTCCGCAAGGAAGGCATTCGATGAATTACCGCAACCGAATGTTGTATCGTGGAATGCAATTGTTACTGCTTGTTTTAGGTGTGGGGACGTAAAGGGTGCGGAGATATTGTTTAATAGGATGCCTTTCCGGAATCTTACCTCGTGGAATCTCATGCTTGCCGGATATATGAAAGCCGGGGAGCTCGAGCCCGCGAAAAGAATGTTTGCAGAGATGTCTGTGAAAGATCCCGTCTCTTGGAGTACGATGATTGTTGGGTTTTCTCATAATGGTCGTTTTGAAGAGGCTTTTGTATTTTATCAAGAATCGCAATCGGTGGGGATGAGACCAAATGAGGTGAGCTTGACGGGGGTACTCTCAGCTTGTGCACAAGCCGGTGCATTTGAATTTGGAAGAATTTTACATGGGTACATAGTAAAATCAGGATTTGATTGGATTGTTTCTGTGAGTAATGCGTTATTGGATACATATTCAAGATGCGGGAACATAAGCATGGCCCATTTGGTCTTTGATCGGATGATACAAAAGAAGAATATTGTTTCTTGGACTTCAATGATTGCAGGGTTCGCAATGCATGGTTATGGTGAGCAAGCTATACAACTCTTCCATGAGATGGAGGAATCTGGAATGAGGCCCGATGGCATTACCTTCATTTCGATCCTTTATGCTTGCAGTCATGCTGGATTGATTGAACAAGGAAATGGGTATTTCCGTAAAATGAAGGCGGCTTATGAGATTGAACCATCCATAGAGCATTACGGTTGCATGGTTGATTTATTTGGTCGGGCTGGCCTATTGAACAAGGCCTATGAGTTTGTAATAGGAATGCCCATTGAGCCCAATGTTGTTATTTGGCGAACTCTTCTTGGTGCGTGTAGTATTCATGGGGATGTCAGATTGGCAGAACGGGTGAAGGAACGGCTTTGCGAGCTAGATCCTGACAATTCGGGTGACCATGTTTTGTTATCAAACATATATGCCATAGCTGGTAAATGGAAGGATGTTGCCTTTGTAAGGAACTCAATGACTGATCGAAGGATCAAGAAGGAACCCGGTTGGAGTATGATTGAGGTCGACAAGGTTATGCATAGTTTTGTGGTGGGTGAAGGGATGAATGGGGTTACAATGCAGGCTTATGAGAAGCTCGCGGAGATTATGTCGAGAATCAGGATTGAAGGAGGTTACATCCCACAAGTTGGGAGTGTCCTGCATGATATAGAGGAGGAAGAGAAGGAAAATGCGGTCTCTATGCACAGCGAGAAACTTGCGGTTGCCTTTGGCATGGCGAGATTGTGTAAGGGAAGCATTATAAGAATTGTGAAGAATCTAAGAGTTTGTAGGGATTGCCATACCGTGATGAAATTAATATCAAAGGTGTATAAACGGGAGATTGTATTGAGGGATCGTAATCGGTTTCATTCTTTCCAAGAGGGATATTGTTCTTGTAGAGATTACTGGTGACATTTTCGCCTGAAACAACAATCGATGCCTGTGAAAAGGAATAAAGTGCACAATCTCATTTATATGAAGTTATTGAAGCTGTTGAGCTCATGAATGATAAGCACAAAAGATGACTAGAAGGAAGAAGGTTGGCAATATGAGCCAGCCATTCTATACGTTTATACCATATCCTTTTCCACTTTTCAAATGATTTTGTTTGTAAGGATGGGTAGGAGTGTTTAGGGCTAAAAATGGGTTGGACCCTGATCGGGTCTAAGTGTATCAATATTCAGATCTGAATTTTTTATCTCGATCCAAATCCGACTCGGATCCTATTAGATAAAATCATATCCAAATCATTTTGTTTTCACTTAAATTGGATCTAACCCGGCCCTACCTGAATTGTTTGATTTAGATTGGGTCGGATCAGATATCTGGATTGTTTAACATTTTCTACCATACTTCTTTGCTTATTGCTATACTATTCTATTTTACCATTATAATCATTTTATTTTATAAGAATTCATATTGTATTAAAGTAGTAGAAAAATGATATTTTGAAAAACCTAAAAATATAATTTTTAAAGTAAATATATCATTCAGATCTAGACGGATATAGGGATGGATCCGGATCCAACTCAAATCAAGGAACATCAAACCATATTCGACCCCTTTTTTTTATTTGGATCCATTCCAAGTGTCCAAACCCACTAAATTCGAATTTCAGATAAAATCCCACCAAATTTTATGTCCTAAGAATGTTTCATCGGGTTAATTTCGACCTCAAATACGCATTTGCATCTGTAACGTGTCTAGGAGTAATTTTCATCTTTCAAAGTCTAATTTATACTCAATGTAAAAGGATGATATAACCCAATAATGACTGAACACCTTTTAATGCAGAAATCTTCTACACAAGGAGTCACCAAATTCAGAATCTATGCTCAAACTACCATTTCAGGATCTTGCTGTGTGTATGATTTGTTGAAGCTCCATGTTCAATGCTGTATGAGTATTGAAGGCATCTCAATAATGAGGTGATATTTTCATTGATCATTCAACGAAGTGGTGAGGTCAAGGTGTGCTACTTTTGTTGGTTGCCTGGTCTGGTTTATTCCAATAGGCCAAAGATAAATTTCAATGTGAATATGTTGGAGAATTTAGTGGTAGAATTATGAATGAAGTAATGAACTCAGCCCATTAAGCTGCTCAGGTGCGAAACAAACCTTTCTTGTACCACTTGGTATTCTAATGACCTTTCTGCTCTGATTATTTTTTAAGCATAATTTTTTATGATGCTTAAATTAGCATATTATGATATAACATTTGTATTTGATTGCTTAAATTAGAATATTATGATATATAAATTTAATTTGCTTATTTAAATTAACATTTTAAGATATAATAATTTCATTTGCTCAAGTCTGTAACCTTTTGATTGTAATTTTATCAGATTTTCAAGATAAACAGATTGAATTTTTCCGTAACATAGACAATTATGTGTTCTGCCCTTTGAAGTCAGTAATATGTGTGACATTTTTACTAGAACATTGAAAAAAAATTCATTTAGCTGGTACAATTATGTTTCCTACGAACAAACTCGTTTTATCGACATATGTTCTTTTAATCATACGTAGATCCCTCCATGAATACTTGGGTAATGTTGAATTGCTTGAGTCAGATGGTCAGCTGCTAATTTACACAATTTAATGGGATGAGTCTGAGTTTGATGCGAAGTCACGGATGCCCGACATGTCAGTATGCATTTTGAATTCAATGCTCCACACCTAAATCTTCTCTATGCTAAATGACCTAAATGCACTCATTTTCACTGTCTAACAAACAAATCCTTTGTTTTTCTTTCCAAATCAATCATCACCTTTGAAACCCATATTCAATGATCCACTACCTAAATCTTCTCTATATCAAATGACTTAAATGCCTTCATCTTCAATGTCTAACAAAAAAATCCCTTGTTTTTCCTCCCTTAAGACCAAACATCTTAAATACTTGAATTTTCATCTTCAAAACCGACCCTTCAACTTCAATGATGGTATTTTGATAAATAAATAAATAAAAATAGATTTTCTACAAAGGATTAATGTTAGGTTGAAAATGGTGGATTTGAAGTAAGGTTTTAGAAACATAAATAGAAGAACATGAAAGTGACTGACCGACTAACTGGTTTTGGAAAGAAAAACAATGGCTTTTTGTTTAGAGGTTAAAGATAAGGGTATTTAAGTCGTTTTTTCACAGGGAAGACCGAGAAAGTGGAGCGTTGAAATTTAGAAGATGATGTGGTGGGTATGCATGACCCTTATTATGCAAAGTCCTCGCAACAAACTCGCTTCCTATTGGTTTTGGTTTTTTTCGGAACCTAGGTATCTAGGCCTCTTAGAGCACTGGACCAATCCTCTGGGACGTGCAATCCCCTTCCCCAACACGCACCAAGTACTTTCTACGATAAATCCCTGAGTGTGGCCCCTAAGGGATATTTTAAGGGCTTCCTAATGGGATTGTTGTTGCCAATTGTAGAAATCCCTATTAAGAACTTACCTGATTAAAAGTGCTAGCTAGCCTAATTGGTAAAGTCTGTGAATGATGATACCATAGACTTGGGTTCAATTCCTGTCGTAACCAAATTAATGATCTCATTAGACTCTTGAGTCATAGAAAGTTTTATCCAAGTTAAGGATTAACTTAGTGTCTGTTTGTTTGATGTGAAGATATTTTCACAATAAAATCATTTGTTTGGCAAATTGCTTTTATATTAGTTTGAGTCTCCACAATTGCTTAATGAAAAATGGACCCTTTGTGATGTCCACCATTTTGACTACTTTTTTTTTTCTTCCAAAAAATCTTCTATGCTATCAATTGATAATAGTACTAATGTTTAGGGAAGTACTGCAATTTTACAGAAAACAGATTTTGATATATCTTTTAGATTGTTTGTGTTGGAGAAAACCATCCTTTTAAGTTGTCAAAATTTACAAAAATGTTCCAATCCGTCAAATCTGAAATGAAACATAACAAGGAACTTTTTTTTTCTGTCTTGTTGCCATACCTTGCTTACTTGACTTGATTCATGCGGACCTCCCTGCCCCCCAAGCTCAAATTGGTTACTGTTCATTTGCATGAAAATGTATAGTAATAAACCAGATCATCTTTTACTAGAATAGCTAGTTAGTGAAAAGATTGGATTGATTCCCAATTTATATTTTTTATTGATTATGGTGGTATATTTATATACCAAATTACAACTGAAACTAAAACTAAATCTCCTTGAATCAAGGAGTACATATTTATCTACGATTAACATTCCAAGAATAGAAACAGAATCAAAATAGAATAGGAAATAGAATGTGCACAGTGTGCATATCTTTATCAACAAAATCAAAACAGAAATAGAATGTATGTAGTGTGCATATCTTTATCACTCCCCCTCAAATTGGAGCATATATGTCGATAATGCACAACTTGCGAATTAAATGATGAAATTGCCGTGCACCAAGAGCCTTGGTGAGCTTGATGATCGGTAGAAATATGCAAGGTGCGAATAAGACTAGCTTGAAGCTTCTTGTGAACAAGGTGGCAATCGATTTCAATGTGTTTAGTCCTTTCACGAAAGACTAGATTGGAAGCGATATGGAGAGTAGCTTGATTGTCATAGAATAGTAGCGTCGGCTGAAGATGAGGTATATGTGAATCTTTTAATAAGTAAGTCAGCCACGTAACTTCGCAACAAGTGGTGGCCATGGACCTATATTCTGTTTCAGCCGAAGACCGCGATACATGGTTTGCTTTTTGATTTCCATGAAACCAGTGAATCTCCATAATGCAATAGCCAGTCATAGATCGACAAGTGGTGGGACAACGTGCCCAATCAGAATCACAAAATGCTTGTAGCTAGATGGAGCTCGAAGAGGACAAGAATATGCCTTGGCTTGGCGATTGTTTCAAGTATCGTAAGACACGGTGAGCAGCTTTTAGATGTGTGTTTGTGCAGTTTATCCATAAACTGTCTTAAAATTTGGACAACGCACATGATGTCTGCTCTAGTAACCGTGAGATAAATAAGTCAACCAATTAAGCGGCAATAGGTAGAGGTGTAGACACCCCAATTTGAAAGGACCCCTACTCGAAAGGGCCCAAAAATACCAAGTTTTCAACAAAATTTGTCAACAGGCTTCAAAGGCCAAAATTAGTGAAAAGTGACATTTTGATCGAACAGAGGTTCCTAAGACCCCCTAAGGGTCTAATGGGCCCACCAAAAGGATTTGGCCTACACTACACCTTCCCATCCTTTACCGCTCCATTCCCGAAATAAAAAATACCTAATTTTCAATAAAATTTACCAACGGGCCTAAAAAGTCCAATTTGTTAACATGTGGCATTTTGACCAATCTAAGAATTCCTAAACCCCTTACAAAGATGAATAAATTTAAAATGAGACTTAGGATGATTACCACTTTCTTTACCTTTCATCGCTCCACTCCCGAATCAAAAATACCCCAAGCCCGCTCAAAGCCCATGAACCTCAACTTTTTAAAATTAATTTATCACCTTACCCCCCTAACCTAAATTTAATTCCACATCACCCAAACCTTAAAACCTACTCACTCTCAAAAACTCATTTCAAAATGACCCTAACCAATTCCAAATAACTCAAAATCCTTCATAAAACTCAAGGCCAATATACTAAGGGGACGGTTAGAGGGATGTTCGAAAAACCGTTTGAGAAACCGATGTTTCTCATACATTAGATTTTGAGAAAATAACGATTGAGATGCTTTATGACGTCATTCGGAATGAGAATGTAAGTTTTACATTTTATAAAACAACTCCCTCATTTTGTTTTTTTTTTTTTTAAATAAACTCTCATTCTCTCATTCGTCTCGACAGAAACCCAAACCTTCGTCTTGACAGAACGACTGAAAATCGATTGTTTTCGTCTCCATCGATCAACTGAACTCTCTCTCTCTTTCTCTCTCTCTCTCTCTCTCTCAACAGAACGACTGATCGACTGTTGTTGTGTTGTGCTGTAATTGTAGATCAGCTCATGTAATAGTAGTGATGGGTTGGTGGAAGGGCAGCTGATGATGATGAAGCAGTGGTGGTTGAAGAAGAGAATCCTGATGATGCTGCAGTAGAGAACAGTGGCATTAGGCCCACGTTGTTGCCATTGAGGCCGCCGTGCATTTTCCATGCCCAGTTCAAGGGTCCGGTTGGACCTACTTCGACCCTCTTCTCTATCGCACTTCCCTGTCATATAAGAAACAAAAAAAGTCAAACACTATCTCAGAGAGAGAGAGAGAGTTCAGTCGATTTGAACACCGAACCATTGGATAGAGTTGAGAAAGAGAAAGAGAGAGAGAGAGAGAGAGAGAGAGAGAGAGGAGGGGAGGAGGAGGTTGAAGACGATGAGCTTGCCCACAATCGTGGGTTGTGAGTTCGTTGATAGAGAGAGAGAGGAGGGGAGGAGGAGGTTGAAGACAATGGGTTTGGGAGGAGGAGGTTGAAGACGATGAGTTTGCCCACAATCATGGGTTGTGAGTTCGTTGAGAGAGAGAAAGAGAGACAGAGACAGGCACAAACAGAGGAGGGGAGGAGGAGGTTGAAGACAATGGGTTTGGGAGGATTCATTTTAATAAGTTAGAAAATGGATAAAGTTTTTTGGAAATATATAAAATCTTTTACAAAAATAGTTGGTTTCCAACTGTTTGACAAATGCAATCCAAGCCGTTTAACTATCCAAATCCAACGGCTTTACAACATCGATTTCCAATGGGGTTTTTCAAACGTCCCTCGAACCATCCCCATATATTAAAGCTCACAAATCATTATCTATATCTAATCCACCTCCATACCCATACCCATAACCCTAACCTACAAGCTATTATCCATTTCAACCAATCACCATCTTTATCATCAAATATGACACATGTCATCACCCATTCTCACCTCCCTCATCCAACTACCTACCCACGTCACTTTTTTCTAACAATCTATCTACCTACATCACCTCTCTCCACAAATCATCTCAATCCATACCCTTCTCTAACCACTCACCTCACATTTCTCTTACACAACCAACTACCCACATCACAACCCATATCCCTTACACCTTAACCCATCACCTTTCTCTAAACACTCCACCAACTCACATCACACCCCATACCTCCCCTCATCATTTCTTACAAAATTATTCTCACAAACTTAACCCACACCCCTCATCTTCAATCAAACACTTACTTTCACCAATCTATTCATCTAATCACCTCACCTCCCTATCTCCTTTTAACACATGTCATCATCTCCTTAACCTCCCTAAAAGTCCAAACACCTAACTCCTTACACAATCCATTCTCGTAATCTAAACACCCCACCTCTTCAACCAACTGAACACTCAATCAAATACCTAACTCCTTACACCCATATTCTCTCTATCACACATCACTCATCTTACCTCATCAAACACTCTACCCAAATGGATTGGATAAGATCCAAACCATTTGGATCAAAACATTATCCATTTTCACTTATTACACAATTA